>NC_090328.1:29237801-29965301 GCF_035084215.1 Heptranchias perlo | reverse complement strand
TAGTCTCAAGATAAGAAGTCGGCCATTTCGGACGAAGATGAGGAAAAATTTCTTCACTGAGGGTTGTGAATCTTTGGAATTCTCTCCCCCAGAGGGCTGTGGATGCTTAGTCATTGAGTATATTCAAGATTGAGAGCGATAGATTTTTGGACATTAATGGAATCAAGGGAAATGGAGTCAGGGAGGGAAAGTGGAGTTGAGGTAGAAGATCAGCCATGATCTTATTGAATGGTGGAGCAGGCTTGATGGGCCGTATGGCCTGCTCCTCTTATTTCTTATGTTCCTGGTTTGTATTGCTCCGTTCATTACTGGGCTGTGCTTTTATTAGGGAGCTTTTACCATTTTTGACTAAGTGCAGACCTGTACCATACCCTGGGTATCTGACTCGAGATTGTGTCTTCCATTGTTGGCCCTTCAGTAAAAATTGTCCTTGCAGCAGTAGATTACACGAAGTTGAGTTTTTTTTTATTCGTTGGGCGTCGCTGGCAAGGACAGCATTTATTGCCCGTCCCTAATTGCCCTTGAGAAGGTGGGGGTGAGCCGTCTTCTTGCACTGCTGCAGTCCATGTGGCGAAGGTTCTCCCACAGTGCTGTTAGGTAGGAAGTTCCAGGATTTTGACCCAGCAATGATGAAGGAAAGGCGATATATTTCCAAGTCGGGATGGTGTGTGACTTGGAGGGGAACGTGGTGGTGTTGTTCCCATGTGCCTGCTGCCCTTGTCCTTCTAGGTGGTAGAGGTTGCTGGTTTGGGAGGTGCTATTGAAGAAGCCTTGGCAAGTTGCTGCAGTGCATCCTGTGAATGGTACACACTGCAGCCACAGTGTGCCGGTGGTGAAGGGAGTGAATGTTTAGGGTAGTGGATGGGGTGCCAATCAAGTGGGCTGCTTTGTCCTGAATGATGTTGAGCTTTTTGAGTGTTTTTGGAGCTGCACTCATCCAGGCAAATGGAGAGTACTCTATCACACTCCTGACTTGTGCCTTGTAGATGGTGGAAAGGCTTCGGGGAGTCAGGAGGTGAGTCACTCGCAGCAGAATACCCAGCCTCTGACCTGCTCTTGTAGCCACAGTATTTATATGGCTGGTCCAGTTAAGTTTCCAGTCAATGGTGACCACCAGGATGTTGATGGTGGGGGATTCGGCAATGGTAATACCGTTGAATGTCAAGAGGAGGTGGTTAGACTCTCTTGGAGATGAGCATTTCCTGGCACTTATCTGGCGCGAATGTTACTTGCCACTTATCAGCCCAAGCCTGGATGTTGTCCAGGTCTTGCTGCATACAGGCATGGACCGCTTCATTATCTGAGGGGTTGCGAATGGAATGGAACACTCTGCAATCATCAACGAATATCCCCATTTCTGACCTTATGATAGAGGGACGGTCATTGATGAAGCAGCTGAAGATGGTTGGGCCTAGGACACTGCCCTGAGGAACCCCTGCAGCAATGTGCTGGGGCTGAGATGATTGGCCTCCAACAACCACTACCATCTTCCTTTGTGCTAGGTACGATTCCAGCCACTGGAGAATTTTCCCCCTGATTCCCATTGACTTCAATTTTACTAGGGCTCCTTGGTGCCAAAGTTGTTCATATGCTGCATTGATGTCAAGGGCAGTCACTCTCACCTCACATCTGGAATTCAGCTCTTTCGTCCATGTTTGGACCAAGACTGTAATGAGGCCTGGAGCCGAGTGGTCCTGGTGGAACCCAAACTCAGAATCGGTGCGTAAGTGCTGCTTGATAGCACCGTCGATGACCCCTTCCATCACTTTGCTGATGATTGAGAGTAGGCTGATGGGGCGGTTATTGGCCGGATTGGATTTGTCCTGCTTTTTGTGGACAGGACATACCTGGGCAATTTTCCACATTGTCTGATAGATGCCAGTGTTGTAGCTGTACTGGAACAGCTTGGCTAGAGGCGCAGCTAGTTCTGGAGCATAAGTCTTCAGCATTACAGCCAGGATGTTGTCGGGGCCCATAGACTTTGGTGTATCCAGTGCACTCAGCCATTTCTTGATATCACATGGAGTGAATCGAATTGGTTGAAGACTGGCTTCTGTGACGGTGGGAATATCGGGATGAGGCCAAGATGGATCATCTACTCGGCAGTTCTGGCTGAAGATGGTTGCAAACGCTTCAGCCTTGTCTTTTGCACTCACGTGCTGGATTCCGCCATCATTGAGGATGGGGATGTTCACAGAGCCTCCTCCTCCCGTTAGTTGTTTAATTGTCCACCACCATTCACGACTGGATGTGGCAGGACTGCAGAGCTTTGATCTGATCCGTTGGTTGTGGAATCGCTTAGCTCTGACTATAGCACATTGCTTCCGCTGTTCAGCATGCATGTAGGCCTGTGTTGTAGCTTCACCAGGTTGGCACCTCATTTTTCGGTATGTCTGGTGCTGCTCCTGGCATGCTCGTCTACACTCATCGAACCAGGGTTGATCCCCTGGCTTGTTGGTAATGGTAGAGTGAGGAATATGCCAGGCCATGAGGTTACAGATTGTGCTGGAATACAATTCTGCTGCTGATGGCCCACAGCATGGATGCCTGTTTTTGAGCTGCTAGATCTGTTCTGAATCTATCCCATTTAGCACGGTGGTAGTGCCATACAACACGTTGGATGGTGTCCTCAGTGTGAAGACGGGACTTCATCTCCATAAGGACTGTGTGGTGGTCACTCCTACCAATGCTGTCATACGGGTACAGTAGCATTGTGGTTATGTTACTGGACTAGTAATCCAGAGGCCTGGACTAATAATCTGGAGTCACGAGTTCAAATCCCACCACGGCAGCTGGGGAATTTAAATTCAATTAATTAAATAAGATATGGAGATTAAAAAAAACTAGTATCAGGGATGGTGGCCATAAAACTACCGGATTGCCGTAAAAACCCATCTGGTTCACTAATGTCCTTTAGGGAAGGAAACCTGCCGTCCTTACCCCGGTCTGGCCTATATGTGACTCCAGACCCACAGCAATGTGGTTGATTCCTAATCGCCCTCTGAAATGGCCTAGCAAGCCACTCAGTTGTAAAATCTCGCTATGAAAAGTCATAATAAAAATAAAACCGGATGGACCACCTGGCATCGGACCACTAGACATCGGACACGACGAAGGCAAACCAAGCCCAGTCAACCCTGCAAAGTCGTCCTCAATAACATCTGGGGACTTGTGCCAAAATTGGGAGAGCTGTCCCACAGACTAATCAAGCAACAGCCTGACACAGCCATACTCACAGAATCATACCTTTCAGCCAATGTCCCAGACTCTTCCATCACCATCCCTGGGTATGTCCTGTCCCACCGGCAGGACAGACCAACCAGAGGTGGCGGTACAGTGATATACAGTCAGGAGGGAATGGCCCTGGGAGTCCTCAACATTGACTTCAGACCCCACGAAATCTGATGGCATCAGGTCAAATATGGGCAAGGAAACCTCCTGCTGATTACCACCTACTGTCCTCCCTCAGCTGATGAATCAGTCTTCCTCCATATTGAGCACCACTTGGAGGAAGCACTGAGGGTAGCAAGGGCACAGAATGTACTCTGGGTGGGGGACTTCAATGTCCATCACCAAGAGTGGCTGGTAGCACCACTACTGACCAAGCTGGCCGAGTCCTGAAGGACATAGCTGCCAGACTGGGCCTGCGGCAGGTGGTGGAAGAACCAACTTGACCTCGTCCTTACCTGTTGCACATGTAAGTATGGACTTAATAACACTCCTATATTTTAGCTCTGTCATAATATATTCTAATTTAGGACTGTGCCTTATTTCCCACAAGTTTGATTTGAAGATGTACAGGTACAGAGTGAAATCTATAAATGCTGTTCTGGGAAGGTAAATTTCTCAGCGATTACACTTCACTGATTTTAGAAATCCTGCAGCATTGCTGTTTTGCTAGTTTTGTCATGTGATTTGCTAGTTTGACAACATTTCTGTTGAAATTTGAACCCTGTTGCCTTTTCCCATAACTCGTCATGGGTTCTCATGAAGCTTGAAAATGAGGCGTTACTGCCTAAAATTAAAGTAGCACTCAGCCCTTTCCATTAAAGCAGTGCGATTCAATTACTTAATCACTAATTCCGTACTTTGCTAGGTGTCTGAACCTATGGGTGTGATTTTACACTGGTGACCGGTAGGTTTACTGCTGGGGCTGCCTTTTGTAAATTTTTAGCTTTCTCTCGCCCCCACCCCAGTCTAATTTTTCCCTTTTGGTAGGAAGGTTAATTTGAAGTATATTAAAATTTACTCAGCCATCCGCACTGCAGTGGGGTTTCCTTGGTGAATCGAGGGAACTTTTGCCTCTCCTGTGTAAAGCCTCTGGCCTCTATGATAGTACAGTTGAGGTTGGGAAATTCTTGGCCTGAGCCCAGATTGCACTGTTATGTGGTTGTGCCACTGTGCTGCCTATTGGAAGCCCAATTTTGCTGCTATTACCAGATTGCAGTACTGCTTTCCCAGTGTTGGCGTCGGTGGGAAAATTGCATTCAGTGAGGTAGAAAAATGCCACCCAAGACCTAGACAGCTCTTTTCTCCCTCTCATCCCCGCTGTGCATTCTCTGTGTGATTACATAATGGTGAACTAAATCTACACCTGTACCGTAGAGGTTTTCACAGAATCCGGGCTCATAAATGAAAGATATTTCTTTTTTTAAAAAAAAAACAGTAATTTATGAAATAATGCATTTCTAACCTTGTGACCAATTATTGGTCAGCAGTCTAGAGGTTAACAAAACTGCAAATGTGTGCTGGATTTTTACAAGTTGAATCTAGTAAAAAGAAGCCCTTTCCCTCCCCCCTCTCTTTTGACATTATATAAACATTCCCGTGATGTAATGCAAACCAGCATGTGCATCCAAGTCGGGAAGGGAAAGCCAAATGTTTCTGGTGGTGGTATGAACTGGATACCTTCAGAACAGTGGCATGTGGTTTTGAAACATCTCTTACTGCTGATAAACTTTCTAAAAAAGCTTGAGTTCTCACACTCCCTCTTTTCTCGCTCTCTCGCTCTCTCTGGAATAATGAATAGCAATTTGAAATTAAAAGTTCTTTAGCATCAAACTGTTTAACAGCCTGAAGTTGGAGTGTTTTGTTCACACATGTTTTATCCCTGAAAGCCTGATTTGTTTTGTGCTTTTGGTCTGATTCGAAAGCTTAATTAACAGGACGGTAGAGTAGGCAAGAGGTTGGAGCTGAACTTGGCAGCTTGCCTACTAGAGATGGTAACATTACAATTACTTATAGTACAAAAACTGAAAGGCTTGAAATGAAAAGAGTGGAACAGTACCTGTAAGCTGAAGGGGTGGGGAGAGAAAAAAAGTGTGTGGGAACTTAAGTAAATGGAGTGTGCTCATGTGAATGGTATAAAAATGATCATGGGTTGCAGAGCTGGCAGACTTAGCTGGTTGCTGAGTGTTTAACCCTTTGACAACTCTTACTTGGATTTTCAAAAGGCATTCGATAAGGTGTTACACAAGATTGGGGGTCATATATTAGCATGGATTGAGGATTGGTTAACATAAAAAAACGGAGAAGGGAACAGGGGCTATTTTCGGGTTGGCAGGTTATAATTAGTGGGGTGCCGCAAGGATCAGTGATTGGGCCTCAGCTGTTTACAATATATATCAATGACTTAGATGAGGGGACCGAGAGTAATGTATCCAAGTTTGCTGACGATACAAAGCTAATTGGGAAAGTAAGCTGTAAGGACACAAGAGACTTTAAAGGGATACAGACAGATTAACTGGTCGCAAAGGTGGCAAATGGAGTAGAATGTAGGGAAATGTGAAAAGCAGCAAATTTTTTAAAAGGTGAGAAATGTTGGTAGTTAGAGGGATTTGGGTGTCCTTGTACACGAATCACAAAATGTTAACATGCAGGTACAGCAAGCAATTAGGAAGGCAAATGGTATGTTAGCCTTGCAAAGGGGTTGGAGTATAAGAGTAAGGAGGTCTTGCTGCAATTATATAGGGCTCTGGTGAGGCCACACCTGGGGTACTGTGTACAGTTTTGGTCTCCTTACCTAAGGAAGGATGTACTTGCCTTAGAGGGAGTGCAACAAAGTTTCACTAGATTGATTCCTGGGATGAGAGGGTTGTCATAAGAGAAGAGATTGAGTAGAATGGGCCCATATTCTCTGGAGTTTAGAAGACTCAGAGTTGATCTAATTGAAACATGGAAGATTCTGAGAGGGCTTGACTGGGTAGATGTTGAGAGGCTGTTTCCCCTGGCTGGAGAGTCTAGAAGTAGGGGTCCTAGTCTCAAGTTAAGGGGTCAGCCATTTAAGATGAGGAAAAATTTCTTCACTTAGGGTTGTGAATCTTTGGAATTCTCTACCCCAGAGGACTGTGGATGGTCAGGCATTAAGTATATTCAAGACTGAGAATGATAGATTTTTGGACACTAATGGAATCAAGGGACATGGAGTTGAGGTAGAAGATCAGCTATGATCTTATTGAATGACGGAGAAGGCTCGAGGGGCCGTATGACCTACTCCTGTTCCTATTTTTTATGATCTAACTTATTATATTTTTAAAAATTAAAATGCATTTGTGAATGATGCGAAGGCCTTTTCTGGAATTCTAAGCGTTGACAACTATGGTTGTTTATTATCCCAGCTGTTATCTGTGGGTGCACAGCTCGGTGTTTTCCAAAAGTCTTTCACAGAAAAATAAAACTTGAGTTGAAGTGCAGACTTGTGAATGTTTTCAGGATTGATCCGTTCCTCATTTTCTTTTTTACATATGATACTGCAGAAAGACTCCTTGTTCACTGACCTGGTTGTGGGATATCAGGCGCAGTTCTTTTCTCCTCCTTGAAAAGGTCACATTGTGAAGGTCAAGTGGTGTGATCTCTATCTAAATCATTGTGGAAAAAATTAAGAGAAGCGGTGCTGGTGGGAATTTAATATTTCACATTTACAAATGGAAAATGCTGAAAATAGCAGCACTCTACAAAGAGAAAGGGAAAGCCAATATTTTAAGTCCATACTTCATCAGAACTGAAAACTATAAGATAAGCAGGAATTTCAGTAAGGTTAGACAAAAATAAAAAGAAAGGGAGTTGGGGGAAACAACAGATACTCCAGTTATGTAGGGGAATTTAACGGATTGAATGGCCTGCAAACCGTTTAAAGAAAACTGCTGGATGATATAACTGATGATTAGTGAAGTAAGATATTAAAGGAAGATGCAAATAGTTAGGTTGAAAAGTTATGAAAGGGAGAGGCTGGCTGACCTACATATTTCTAGCATTCATAGTATTTTTTTCATTTTCACAAAGGAGATTTGATGAGAAAAGGTACGGTCAAAATTCGTTTGTGTTGCCAACAGGCATACACATTTTGCTGGACTACCGTTTGATGGAATAAATACATAAATTTATCCCAAATGAGTAACAATATTGTGGCCTAGCATTTCCAATCGTAATACCGATTTTAAAGGAGGTACTGTTGGCATTACAATTGAAACCGAAGCCTTTATGTCTTGGTTTGGAGATAGTAGTTTATCTAGCTAAGTTCTCAGATAATAGTTTTAAAAAGTAACCTGGCTTCAGTTTACAGGGTCAATTTGAGAACCCGAAATCCAGATTTTGACAGTGGGCAACAGAGTGAAAAGTGAAGTACATGAGAGAAAGCCCACCGAGAGACAATGGGAGATGAAGTCGTCAACAGTACACTAATAGGCTTGTGGGGTAGAATATTCCATCCTTTTTAAAAATGGAAGTCTTATGCTAAAAATTTTAGAATACTTTTTCTTGCTGGAATCAACTGAATATATTTCTGCCGAATCAAGCATGGTTTGGATCTGCGGGGGGCTGGGTAACTTGCTCAGAGTTAGGTTTTATGGAGAGTCTTAAAGGAGGAGAGATGTGGTAAAGCGGTGAGGTTTAAGGAGAGAATTTCGGAGCTTAGAGCCTAGATAGCTGAAGGCACGTCTGCCAATGGTGGAGTGGGGGATGCAGAAGAGGATGTGGCACTATCTCGCAGCAGAATCATTACCTTTAGGAGAGAAGAGGAAAAAATTGAGAAGGGAGGGTGGAGTGCAATGTCAGAGATCACTGCTTCTCGCCTGACATGGGCTGGTGACTGGAACAATGCTCCATATTTGAACAGTTGCTACATCATAGTTGTAAGATATCTCCTAGTGGATTTCTAAATGAATTAGAATATTTTTACCCTTGCTCAGAAAGTGAATATGGAATAGTATTCATTGCCTCTGTTTTCAATTTGTGAGTTATACAGTTAGTTTACTGATCCAAGAAGCCCTGTCTGGGGAGACATCAACGACCCTCTGCTTTGTTGTGATGGACTGTGAACAGCATTAATTTTCATGGTTGTGCTTGCAGTAGTAAAAATCTCTCCAGCTGATACCTGCCCAAGGAGACAATGCAACTACAATAACATCCAAAAGAGCAATTTATGGATTGGGACATGCACTTTTAAATGCAAGTGGAGCTTAGTGGCTCTAACTGAAAATGAAAAACGTACTTCTAATACTACGGAAAATTTTGCTTGGCTGCGATCTACAATAGCAATAGCTTTTAACAAATAATCATGCCTTCTGTAGGATGTGGCAATGCTAAATATGTACAAATTACTGTCTGCTTGCGCTATGTTAGAACAGTGCATCTTTTCCAAGGCAGTGACCCCCTCCATTGGCACTTTTGGGAGGAGTTACTTGGTTTTCTGTTCAGGGAAAATACCCCCCACTGGGTCCAAATCGTGCTGTAGACCACGATGTAAGCCATCGTGTATTCTTGCTGCACTCACACCACTATTACATTGAGCTTTGTTACCATGGTTTCAATGCAAACAAAGGCTAAAAACTGATTTTTCTTTTTGAGTCTAAAGGCTGTGGAAGAAACTATTTTTTGGCAGTATCACAGTTGAGTCTTTCTCTGTACAATATTTAATAGTAATGATGGGAAAGGATTCAAATTGACAGAGGAAGAAAGAGACCATAGTATTTGTTTACATGCATCAGCTGTTTGCAAGTACAATTCTTGTGTTCTATGTACAGTAATTTGAGGTAAAACATTTCTTTTTTATAGGAAAAAGAAAATTGTGCATTTTGTATATTAGGTGCCAGAGCAATAGGGTGCAGCTGGAGGCAAGTGTAATGAGAACAGATGTCTTGTTGGAATTTTATTTGGTGGTTGCTGAGAGTTATAAGGCCTGGAGAATTTCTGCTGGTTGCCAACAGGCAAACCCAGTGCTCTTAAAAACCTTGGCTCAACAGTTGAATGTTCATTTTGAATGTCAACTTTGGGGTACAAAAGATAATGTTCCAAGTAACATAATTGGGATCAGCTTTGCTGCTCCTATTTCTCGTGCTTTTTAGGACTGATGTACAATGTTGAGGTGCTGCACTTCTGTTCCTGGAATCGCAAGAATCTGGCTTAAATGTTCGCAATTTGTGTTGCTGTACCAATCAAGACTACTTTGGAAAATAGGTAGCCCCACCCCCTCGTGCCAAACAGCTTAAAACCATTGACGAGTATACAAAAACTACTTGCCATTAACCAGAAATCCAGAGAAGAAATATGCAAGGGGAGCAAAGTGAAATTTGCTTTAACTCATGGGTACAATTTGCATGTTAACTAGTTTAGCTTGTGGAAATTTGCAATTTTGCAGGCTGCCACAGGGTATGTTCCTTGTGTGCATTATCATCACTGGTCATGTTGAGTACAAGATGACGAGTATGTTGATCCTGGTTCTATTGCCCTATAACTCTAAAGGATTGGATGGTGCATTTGAAATTCAGCCTGATTGCCCTGTATTGTTCCACTTCTGTAACATGTTGGACTATGGTCCAGCTGTAAGCCCAAGAAAAAGATGGCAGAAACTTGGACATTGAAATTTATAGGGCGTATCACACAAAAATACTACCTAATTTCTGGCTATTCAACCTGATCTCTTCTTTGTTAAATCACTGGAAAGCTGGTGTTTTTTTCATTGATTAGATGACCTTTTATTTTCTTAATAAACGGAATTCCTATTGTATTGACAAGCCCCAGCAGAATTCTGATATTCTTTATCACAATAATTGCACTGTTTTACTTCTCTCCTCAAAATTCTAATTCTCACTGGGAAATAATGCTAGGCACCCTCTAGTGTTTCACCCAAGTGGGCATTCTTCAATGACAGTGACAGCTGGGGACATCACTGCTAAACCTAGTTCTGTCCACATCTGACATGCACACTTTCTGGTAACAGTCACCATAATTGGCCTCAACTGCTGAGATCCGCTAACTCTGCACAGTCCAGGGGATCAACCTTAGACCTTACGATCTGGATGGCTCAATTGCATATTGACTTCATCAACTAAGTCTTCAGGTAGTTTCTTAACAAAATTTTCAAAATAAAACTGCATATTCACCACAAGAATAATCACATTTCCGCACTGGATCTTCACTGCAAACCTATTACTTGAACGCATCAGGTGCTGCTTCATCCAGTGACTGAAATGTTTAGTCAATAAGTGAGAAAGGAAGTAATTAACTATAACCTCTTCTCCCTTTTTAAAATGAGTGAACTATCCATGTTTAACCTGTTGAGTGTACTAGATGAGTGGGGTGACTGTGTATAACCAACAATAAGTGACTTCGCTAATATTTTTCATATTCAGCTGGGACCTGGGGAATATCCTCACTGTATAGATCGATTAATGCAAGGGAGTATTGGTCACTGTGAAATCATTATTTTAACTGTATAAATTTAATTTCTGTTTACAAAAGTACAGAAATGTAGAAAATATCACAAAATGGTTATATGAAATTGCACTGTGCTTTGAGTATTTTTTGTTTTTCAAATGCATTACATTTAACAAAATTGTTAATCAAATGAGCTCACATCTCTCGATGAAAACCAGCCACTGTGGTTAGCTCTACCATGGATTTCTCTCCCCCCTCCCATTAATCTTGGATTTATTGTGCAAACAGTGCTGGCTGAAAGCAAGGGTGATGAGTAACAAGATAAATAAACTCAGTTTGTGCTTCAGTTGGGGAAAATCTGAATAAGGCACATAGTGATAAATTTTCTTTCCATGGCCAATTAAGTATTTAATAGCCAAAGTAAGACTGTTTCCAATTGTGGAGTTAATTCAGAGAGAACAGTGAAACTGCACAATTAATTAATCTGGGACACTGGACAGATGTTAAAGACAAAAGAGATGGTTATTCCATCTACTGTGTCTGGCTAGATTTAGACTTGGATATGAAGGGTGAAAAAATGCTTCAATACACTTTAAATCACCGTGCGATCAATATTAATGCTGCACTTAGTTATTCAAGTGTTGCAAGCCATGTAGAGGTTGAGTTTTTAAAAAAAAATTAAGGCAATATTTGAATTTTTTCCATTTACTGATTGGTAAACTGGTAAGCTTATGCAATGATAACAATAGTTTTAAATTATGCAGGTTAATTTTTTTTGCCACTGGTGTAGTGAAACGCCTTCCATGTGCTCTTCTTTTGTTCATTACCGACTGTAAACATAATGCTGCGCAGCCTATAAATGGAAGCTTATTGTTCGAGTGTCAAGTTGCAGAAAGGTAACACAATGTATTGAGTAATATCTGGTCACTGCCAAAAAGTGTTTTTTTTAATATTGGGGTAAGATCAGGAGATCCAGATTAAAATTCTAAACTTAGGGCAATAGGTACAGCACTATATATTGTATGTTTGATTTATAATAAATTGTACAAGCTTAAACAAAAAGCAAATTGTCAAGACTAGCAGCTTGATGCACTGACTGTCTGATCTGTTCATCGGCAGTATTCTAAAACTAATATTTGCTGTACTGGAGCATCTCAAGTTAGCGTAAGCTTCAGTATAAAGGTATCCAGACAAAAAAACGACTTGTTTCTTTCAGGCAAAAATTTGGTGCATAATACAGTACACACAAGTGATGACATGTTAAGATCTTGTGCACAGATTTTTCAGGTTGCCAGTTTAATCCCAGCCCACTGGTAGAACACCGCATTTAGACCACTGGTATTTTCTTTTTTTCTTTTCTCCTCCTCCTCTCTTCAACCCTCTTCCCTTTATTGGGAGATTATAGCCCAGTGAGTCAAAATTGTCATTCTTTTCACTGCAACTTGTTGTTTAAAAGAAAATAGCTGAAAGCACCAAATCAGAAGTACAAAAATTTTGGTTAAATAAATATTTAGAGACCTGAACAGTTCAATTGGTTAATGTTTAAAAGTCTTAACAAGGCTCCCCTGGAGTGCATGTATAAACATTACATTTATTAAGTGATTTTAATACTTTAAATTATTATATAACTCACTTGTCATAAGCTGTGGAACCATAGAACTAGAAGGTTGTCCAAAAAATCTCTTCATCTTCCCTTCACTGGATCAATGAATGCAATTTATTTCCTGAGCATGTAAATGTAGTGTGTTAAAACTCCAGGAGCAAAGATTTAAATCATAACCTGTGATAGAAAATATTTTTTATCACTTAACTAAAATGTACCTAACCACTAAATGTATTAATCAGGACACTATAATTACTTCTCCCTATTAACAAGTAGCATGTTTGCATAGGCTGACATCATAGTGTGTCTCTGTAATGTCACCTCAGGGCTCTTTGATATGTTCTGATAGATGATTGTCAGGGCAACTGATTAGTACAACAGCCTGTGATAAGTCCTGTGAATTTTTACATCTGCTATGGTCACTGCGATTTGTTGCTGGAGTATCACAATTTTATATAAAAAGTCCTAGATGAATTGTAAATGTAGATTAAACTCTTAATTTCTTGTGAAGCTATATTTGGTGATTTATAATCTTCCCTCGCTTGCTGCAGTACTTGGGTTGGCATCACTAACTTGGGTTGGAATGGTATACTAGCTACAGAATGAACTTTAAAAATTGCAGGTGCAAATAGTCACCAAAAAGTTATTGAATTATAGTAATGAGAATCCTTACTCTAGTGTTCTCATTCACTCTGTGGTTTAAAAATCTAGTTGCTAAGTGTTTAGAGTTGACAAAATAACAAGTTAAGCAGCCTTGAAGCAGCTTTTTCCTTGTTGACTGAAAATTGCATAACACTGAATGTTTTGGTCTTCAGTCCTTGCCTCATAAGGTATTCCGTTTTAAGGTCTAAAATTGCCAGCACTGAGATTCTATTTGGCTTGCTTCTGTATGTTCATCTTTGTGAATGGCACTTTTTAAGATTGAAGGCAGAAAAGACCCAGATAAATTAAAATAGCTGAGAAACTAACAGGTGGATGTGTTCCAATTGTATTTTTTCATAATTAATATTAAATTTGATAACGTTACAATATTTATGAGCCTTGAATTCTCTTTAATTGACTGCTGTTGCTTGACTGGAGAGACTAGGGAGTTCTATTCTGGAGCATTTGTAGTCTATAATCATGACAGGATAATAAGATCTTAAATGTTAAATAAGCTTGGCTTTTTTAAAGATTTATCTGAGCCATTAATTTGCCGTGACTAATAGAGCAAAACTTGAGTTGAACCAGTAATATAGAGATGAGAGTATTTCAAGTTTGCCTACACTGCAATAGTTGCTGTACTGCCTCCTCTACTTTGTTCACCCTTGTTTTGATGGATCTGAGAGAAGGATCTTCGGATCTATTCCAGAGGAGCAGGGAAGTTTTCATAGAATCATAGAAGTTACAACACGGAAACAGGCCCTTCGGCCCAACATGTCCATGTCGCCCAGTTTATACCACTAAGCGAGTCCCAATTGCCTGCACTTGGCCCATATCCCTCTATACCCATCTTACCCATGTAACTGTCCAAATGCTTTTAAAAAGACAAAATTGTGGGACCTTGCTGTGCCTAAATTGGCTGCTTCGTTTCCTACATTACAACTGTGACTACACTTCAAAAGTACTTCATTGGCTGTAATGCACTTTGGGACGTCCTGAGGATGGAAGGCTGGCCAGGAGAGCTTGGGAATAGTTGAGTCTGGAGGTGACAAAGGCATGGCTGAGGCTGTCACCCTCCATAAACTTCAGCTCATCTAAACCTCTGCTGCCTGTACCGTATCCTGCACTAATCCCTTAATGAAATCTTCCGTTACTATCTTAGAACAATTGAAGTGATAACCTCTTCCAAAAAACGTGCATTTAATCTACAGAATATGATGATTTGAAATGTTATAAGGGCCACTTAATATCTACTGGAAGGGTTTAGAATTGCTGTGTTCAATTAAAATTTAAATTAATTTCCCCTTAAATAAAATCAGAATTATAAGGCGAAAATAAATATAATTCATTAAGTGTTTAATGGATGAGTGACATAAAGTAATACTGGAACTGAGATGCATGAACATAATACCATTGTTTACATTCTTCACAAACATGTGTTCAGTCGCTTCCTGATGGGAACATAACATTTTCAGTTCAGCTTTGTGTTTCAGTTTTTAGGGGTTTGATTCTCCCAAGTTATGCTGAATGGGTTTATACCTCTTCAGATTCTTGATTTCCATTTTATTTGGCTTGTTCCTGCTGGATATTTTTGATGGGATGAGAGATTGGAATGAAGTGCTGTAGGTAAATCAAATGTCTGTGGCATAGGCCAACATAGTTGGCCTGCATCATGCGGGGAAAAGATGAGACTGGAATTCTTTCTGTGACACATTGAGTGATTGCAGTGTCTGCAGCTGGAATAACATTTGGAAGATTGAATACTGAATGTTGTGAATACATGACGGGTCCTTTATTGAAATGACTTTTTTTCCTTCAGTATCTTTTTAATTTTTACTTCTCCTGATACAGTTGGGCTGCTGTATCACGGGCGCTGAAGCTCAGTGATGCCATACCTAAGTAGATCATCTTAATTTGGAAGCCTGGACAACAAGTGTTGAGCTTGTTTGATTACCGATGGTCATCAGAACTGAACTGGCACTGACTTCACCCAATATCCACGCGCGTGCACCTCAAGCTGGGGTCACTAGATCATATTCTGAAACTGTAACCCTCACCGTGTAGTTTTTCTCCCTCGCCTAGCTAAGTGAATGCTGAGACCTATTGTAATGCTGTTCTGACTCAGCACATACCAGGGATTGAACCTGGGACCTTCCTGGTCTGTGCCACAGCAGGCAATGTGTTTATCCACTGAGTCACTGTGAAGCTTCTGTGTGACTGGGCTGATGTTGATGTGTTATGACAGCTGGATCATGAATTGTATCATTAAAAAAATCAAATTTACTGGGAGCAGCTCTGCTTTCTGTTGGTATTATAAGGGTTGCGCTACTGTAGCGGTGTTCCAAATTATAATGCTGTCTTGTTGCTCACTAACCTGGTGCTGCAATGATGTAATCAAAATAAATGTTGTACTTGGCAATTTGTTTCATTGTTGGATTAAAAATACATAATTCAAGTTGGTGAGAAACCAGACACTGTGTAGCTAATAAAAGTCATTAGAGAATGTCGTGTATTTTTATGTTTGAGAATTGAAAAGAATTTTCTTGTTTCGATGCAATGAAGTAAAGGAAAAGGATTATAGGATTTCCAGAACATTTAATACAATATGTCACAGCTTATTGGAAGCAAACTTGAACTCCACAATCCTGATTTTCCAATCTTAGCTGTACTACTGTGAAGTAATTCAGAGGGAGAGTCCTCACTAAGTCGATATTGGCAGCTCGTGGAAAGCACTGAACCAAAAAACCTCACAAAGGGGCCCAGCAATCATAAGATTTTCTAATTTGCTAATTACAAGAATAAGGCAACCTCCAGAGCTCTCAGATCTTTTCCCTGGGCCGCGATTAACACTCCTGCTCTATTCTCTAATGGTTTGTAAATGTAACATTTTTACTTGTCTAAATATTTCCTGTTTATTGCGCACATTTGATGAGGTACTTGTGAAAGATTAAGAAAATAAATAGTCCACGTGCCCTCTTGTTCAAACTCCAATGTCTCCTAAAAGTTAGATTTTACTTCACCATTCCTGAAGCACCACCAAAAATAGCAGAAACTATGCGCAGCACATCCTCAAATCATTTCCACATGCTCAGCTTTCTCTCAGAATCCAGATGACATCTGAGGTCAGTGTCGGATGTGATTTAACGGTTAGTCATCAATGATGCTGAAGTGCACATTATCCCAAGTCTGAGCTTAAGGTCAGCAGGTGGTTGGAAGGGAGGTTGCTGCCAATTTGAGTCATAGCAGTTCCTTTCCCCTGGCAGACTATATGGTGGGGGTGGGGGTGGGGGGGGGGGGGCGGCGGCGGAAATTAGAGTGCTGGGCATAAATGAACTGGTGGATGTAAGATAATTACTGACGAGGAAGACCATTTTGACCGTATTAGTTGATCTATCCAGCTATGTTCTGTCCACAAAAAGCAGAGCTAATCCAACCCAGCCCATATTAACCTATTCCCAATTATCAGCAAATGATGGAAGGAGTCATCAACAGTGCTATCAAGCAGCACTTGTTCACCCATAACCTGCTCACCAATGCTCAATTTGGGTTCTGCCAGGACGACTCAACTCCAGACTTCATCACAGCCTCGGTCCAAACATTGACATGAGCTGAATTCCAGAGGTGAGATGAGAATGACTGCCCTTGGCATCAAGGCAGCATTCGACCATGTGGTCCTAAGTAGCCCTAGTGATCTGAAGTCAATGGGGATCAGGGGGGAAACTTTCTAGTGATTGGCGTCACACCAGGCACAAAGGAAGGTAGTTATGGGTGTAGGAAGCTAATCATCTCAGCTCCAGGACATCGTTGCAGGAGTTTCTCAGGGCAGCATCCTAAGCCCAACTATTTTCAGCTGTTTCATCAATGACTTACGCACCATCATAAGGTCAGAAGTTGGGTTGTTGGCTGGTGATTGCACAGTGTTCAGCTCCATTTGCAATTCCTCACTTAATGAATGAGTCCATGTCTGCACGCAGCAAGACCTGGACAACATACTGATAAGTGGCAATTAACATTCGTGCCCAATAAGAGCAGGCTTAACCACCTCCCCATGACATTCAGTGACCTTACCATCGCCGAGTCTCCACCTTCAACATCTTTGGGGTGACTGTTGACCAGAAACTCAACTGGACCAGCCACATAAATGCTGTAGCTATTAGAGCAGGTCAGAGACTGGGTATTCTTCGGCGAGTGGCTAACCTGACTCATCAAAGCCTTTCCATCACTTACAAGGCACAAGTCAGGAGTGTGATGGAATATTTTACACTTGCCTGGATGGGTGCAGCTGCAAAAAACACTCAAAGCTCGACACCATCCGTCACAAAGCAGTCTGCTTGATCAGCATTTCATCCACTGGCCTAAACATTCACCCCCTCCACCATTGGTGTACTGTGGCTGCAGTGTGTACTATCTACAGGATGCACTGTAGCATCTCGCCAAGGCTTCTTCAGCAGCACCTCCCAAATCTTCGACCTCCACCACCCAGAAGGACAACGGTAGCAGGTGTATGGGAGCACCCATCACCTCCAAGTTCCCTTCCAAGTCACACATACATTCCTTCATCGTTGCTGCGTCAAAAATCCTGGAACTCCCTCTAACACCATTGCGGGAATACCTTCACCCCACAGACTGCAGCAGTTCAAAATGAAAGCCCACAACCATCTCCTCTAGGGCAACTAGGGGTGTGCAATAAATGCCAGCCCTGCCAGCAATGCTCACATCCCAAAAATTATTTTTTTAAAAAGTGCCATATAATTTCTTTCCTGCCCCCCCCACCCCTCCATTGCAGCATCTGATTCTTTCTTAAATGCATTCAAATGAGGAGACATTGTTTAATACCACCCACACATCTTTTAAGCATAAAGGCATAACTCTGAATTTTTATAGATACACTATATTAGTTTCATTTCAAAAAGCAGCTGCAGAATGCATGTTTTCAAGGCAATTTTGTGATCCCATTTCACAAGATGGATGGAGGCTATTTGATTCATCTGGGCTCACCCATCTGGAAAGACCCGACAGTCCCCCATTAAGGAACCAACTTTTTAAAATGCTTGCAAGGATTTTGTCTCCACAACCCTACCCAGAAGTTTGTTCTGCATGTTGATTACTGTGAAATCAGTCCTAAATTTGCCTTTTGACTAGTTTGAACTTGTATCCACTTGCCCTACTCTTATGGTTTAGATTGAAAACATTTTTCCAGGTTTGCCTTTTCTATACAGTTTACTATCTTGCATATCTCTACAAGGTCACCTCTGTCACTTTTTCTTTCAAGGATGAAAAGTCCCAGTCTGTTCAGTCTTTCCTCATAACTCAATTTTCTGATGCAAGGGATCAGACTTGTGACTTCCTTTGGTTACCAAACTTGTACGCAGTATTCAAGGACTCGAGGTTTAAAATGATGGTTTAATTTTTAAAATGGAATAATTTTTCTTCCTTACAATTACTAAATTGATTTTTTTTTGAATGGCATCATTTAGTCCACATTACAAAAACATCTCTAAATAAAAAGGAACAGATTTGATCTTGACAGTGCTTGTATAAAGCTCTGTAAACAGGCACGTTTAGTGGTGTTGGCCGAACAAATTTATTGAACAGTAAAGTAATGTGAACAGTAGCAATGACGCAACATAGATTTTACAGTAGTTATTAGACGTACAAGGTTTGATGGACAGTTTGAGTTAAATTTTGCATTCACTGTTACTTGTGTTGATCAGGTGTTGTGGGTATCATCAAAAACTATTGAAAAGCCCAGATGAAGGTTATATTCATCAGCAGGCTTCTGAGTTGCTATGGTACTAATGCATGCTGTTAAGTGCACTCACCTTATATACATACATCATGATTATTTCATCTCGTTTGTGAGAAATGATTGTTCTTTCATAAGTATGAAAGGCTTGTAATTTGTGAGTGGTGAGTTAGGCCTGATGAAAATAACATTGCGATGGCGGATAGCCTTAAATCCTGCAGTTATATGTTCTGCTTCAAGCCAATTGCGAGAGCACTTTTGCCACAAGGGGCCATATACACCAGCACAAGAGGTAGTTTTGGCTGGTGATGGCAATGTAAGAATTGGACTTGCTATTGGAGGTGACCATTGTTACGTTAGTTTTTTTTCACCTTTTTAACTCTAGATTTTTTTTTTAAGTTCATGATTGACCATTCCTGTGGGTGATCCTTTGCACCCACTGTTCCAGCGAGCGCTTTCACTAGTCCACATAGTTAGGCAAATTTGTAGCATGCCAGTGAATGAAACGAGAACCCTCTTCTTTTGTTTGGTTTACTAGTTTTATTACCTTGCCTCGGGTGATCTTTCTTGACATTGGAAGATGATAAAATAGACATTACACCTGACGATGACTTGGGGCTAAACTACCACACATGTTTATTGAACAGTAAAGTAATGTGAACAGTAGCAATGGCTCAACATAGATTTTACAGTAGTTATTAGATGTAACAATATCTCCTTGAGTAAGTAGAAAAAAGCACATTCATGACTGCTGTGCTAAACTATGTATTCTTGCATGGTGGTTCTATTCCTTTAGTCACCATCCATAGAAGCTATGTGGCCTGACTCGTGCTCCAAAGGCTTCAGACATATTTCTCTACTTGAGCCAGTAGGCTGAGAAGTAGTTAGCAGAAAATGAACAGAACCAAACAAAATTAAATAACTGTCTCTTTAAGAAAGCTGCCAGTCAAATGCATATTTGAATAAATCCACAAGATGTTTGTATTTGAATTGAATGACTTGGCCCCCCTCCCTCACACCTGGCTGAGACCAAATGACTATAAACAGTAACAATTCCCTTGAAATGAAGTATGGTATGGTTTTCTGTCAGTGAAGCTGGCTTTATAGAGCTTGATTGAATTAAAGAAGGAAAATAACCATCTTGGACAGAAGAGCTTCATTTTTTTGCAGTGACCTCATTTTCTGGGTGAGAGGCTCAGTCTGCCTAAACAGGCCATCAAAGAGGTCTTGACCTATATGCACCTTTTCCATATATTGAGGAAGGTACGGCAACCAAATTATCTGGTGCTAAATAAGGACATGAATAATTGCTCGTGCGTTGTTTGTGTGTGTTCTTGCTGCTGAGGAAAGCGCTTTGCAATACGAGTCGGGCCATAGTGTCGGGCACATAATACGTGCAAAGTACTTCCCACAAAAGGATGAATGAAGAATCGGTGGGCTGATTACAGTGAGCTTCTTCTGGCTAGCACAGAACCCTGGTGGCTTAAACTAAAAATGCACTGTTGTATCTGTCCAACATTGAGATCGAAAGAAAAGAGCTATAGTGCAAAGAATGGAATGTGAATGAATATGTTGCAACTGATTGTCGTCTTGTTACCTGAGACTTTAAGTCTGTGGAATTCCATGCTCGTTCCTTAAATGTTTGATGAAAATGTTGCTAAGTGTTAATTGAAGATGGTAACCTTTAATAAACATTACATTTTTCCAAGTGAAAGACATAACATCTACATTGAACATAAGCCACAGACATGTAAAGCCTTTTATTTTTTCAGCTGAAATCCAGTGGTCTGATTGAAAATACTGCCAGTGTTTAACAATTTTTACTTGTGAATTAAGAAACCCTAAACTTTATTTGTGTGGCTGACCTAATTGATGCAATTATTTCTTGAAGATGATTGCAAACACACTGGATTCTTGAGGTGCTTTACTTGGTTTGGAAATGGTCAATTTTTTCACAATACTTTTGTTCTACCTCCTCCCCAAAAAAGAAAATGTATCATACTACTTTATATTAAATTATGCTGTTTTATTGACTCTACTTTTTTAGTAGAATTTACATACTGAACCAATTTCTAGGTTTCCTCCAGCTTTGAATAGCTGCTATGTTTAGACTAGGGTGCTTTTTTGCAGCTGATGGGTAGACAACATAGTCACCTCCTTTTCCAGCCTGACCCTCTTTTTCACAGCTTACTTTCATTCAAGGCCAGTCATTTCTTCCCCAGTTTATGTTATCTTGGCTGCTGCATAGGGGGTGGATTAAAAAAAAATGGGAGTTTAAAAAGGAGGGGAGGGAGGGTGAAGAAAGTTGCATGCATTTGCAAGTGCATTGTTATTGAGCATGCAAGTATTTCCCAGTTTTATCTCCTTATACCTCCTCTCTGAAAGCACTGACTCAAGCTGAGATACCGTTCCACAGGCATCTGCAGCACTGCAGTTCCTCACCCAAGTGGCCATTTTTATGTTGGTCTAAACAGTGCAGGCAACAAGGACAGAACTTGCTTCAATTTGATGTCTGTTTGCATCTACTTTCTAGCTGATGTCACTGGCACCTGGCCAGTTCTTCAAAACCAATTTTAGTGTGCACTGATTTCTCCACCCCTCCCCCACCACCAAGATCAGATACTTGGCTCAGCACACTATGAAGGGGCATGAGATGAATGTGGGAGAAGAGTCTCTTGATTGTACATTTATCATGGCTTCACAATTTTACATTGTTTAAAGAAAATATTTTAAAATAGGAAAGTTTTAGTAACATGCAACACTGGATTCACACACTGCTTAAAACCTCTTCAGATGCTATACAGACTTCCAGATTCAATCCCAGGTCACCGCTGAGTTAGCAATAGGGTCGCTACAATTGGCTGCAAGGATTTTTGTATTATGGAATGGAAAATTGACCAGGGCCTTTCCTCCTCATCGACAACCTCTGCTGGAAATTGTCAAAATGATAATTGTCAAACACTAATGGTCAGTCTGTGCTTGATGTTAATTTGACAGGTGCAATGTGAAACAAGAAAGCTCTGGGAGCATTTACGTAGTAGTTTAATTCCTCCTTTTGAATTAGCTGTTCACGGTACACTGTATTCCTATACAATTCATAGTTGTGTGTGGTCTTTGCAGGTGATAAACGGCCACTTTTATGCTACACTTTTGGCAATGATGTTGCAGCCAAATCAATGCCAAGAGTGTGATATTTATCACAAAATATGTCAGCTATCTTTTGGTTTTGGAGTTTGACCACCTGCATAACAGTGACACTCATCCCACACCACCTCATGCTGCTGGCTTCAATGTTACATAGAATTACATAGAATGTACAGCACAGAAACAGGCCATTCAGCCCAACAGGTCCATGCCGATGTTTATGCTTCACACGTGCCTCCTCCCATCCTTCTTCATCTAACCCCATCGATGTATTCTTCTATTCCTTTCTCTCTCGTGCTTATCGAGCTTCCCCTTAAATCCATCTATGCCAGTCACCTCAACTACTCCTTGTGGTAGCGAGTTTCACATTCTAACCACTCTCTGCATAAAACAAGTGGAAACATCTTCTCTACGTCTACCCCAGACTTCCTATGTCCCTACATTGTATCAAACCCTTTCATAATTGTAAAGATCTCTATCAGGCCACCCCTCAGTCTTTTTTCTAGAGAAAAGAGCCCCATCCTGTTCAACCTTTCCTGATAGGTGTAACCTCTGTTCTGATATCACCCTAGTACATCATCTTTGCACCTTCTCCAGTGCCTCTGTATCCTTTTTCTAATATGGAGACCAGAACTGTTCATAGTATTCCAAGTGTGGTCTAACCAAGTTCTACAAGTTTAACATAACTTCCCTGCTTTTCAATCCTATCCCTCTAGAAATGAACACCAATGCTTTGTTTGCTTTTTTAGGGCCTTATTAACCTGTGTCACTTGCTTTTAGTGAGTTGTGCATCTGTACCCCCAGATCCCTCTGCTCCTCTACCCCATTTAGACTCTTATTTTCCCAAGGAGTATATGGCCTCCTTATTCTTCCTACCAAACTGTACCACCTCACACTTATCTGTATTGAATTTCATTTGCCAATTACACGGTCATTCTGCAAGTTTATTAATGTGGTCTTGTATTTTGTCACAGTCGTCCTCAGTATTAAATGTACCCTCCCAATTTGGTGTCACCCGGAAATTTTGTAATTGTACTTCTGATTCCTGAGTCCAAATCATTTATGTAAATAGTGAACAACAGTGGTCCCAGCACCGATCCTTGTGGAACACCACTTTCCACCTCTTAGAGCCATAGAAAAGATATAGCACAGAAGGGGGCCATTCGGCCCATTGTGTCCGTGCCGGCTCGAAGAACAACCAGGTGCCCATTCTAATCCCACCTTTCCAGCACCCGGTCCGTGGCCCTGCAGCTTGCAGCACTTTAGGTACAGGTCCAGGTATTTTTAAAAAGGGTTGAGGGTCCCTGCCTCCACCACCAATTCGAGCAGTGAATTCCATACACCCACCACCCTCTGGGTAAAAAAGTTTTTCCTCATGTCCCCTCTAATCCTTCTGCCAATCAGCTTAAATCTATGTCCTCCAGTTCATGAACCCTTCGCTAGGGGAAACAGGTACTTCCTGTCTACTCTATCTGGGCCCCTCATAATTTTGTACACCTCAATCAAATCTCCCCTCAGCCTCCTCTGCTCCAAGGAAAAAAACCCCAGCCTATCCAATCTCTCCTTGTAGCTGCAATTTTCAAGCCCTGGCAACATTCTTGTAAATCTTCTCTGCACTCTCTCCAGAGCAATTACATCCTTCCTGTAATGTGACTAGAACTGCGCACAATACTCCAGCTGTGGCCTTAACAGTATTTTATACAATTCCATCATTACATCCCTGCTTTTGCATTCTATACCTCTGCTAATAACGTAGAGCATTCCGTATGCCTTCTTCACAACCTTATCTACCTGTACTGCCACCTTCAGGGACCTGTGCACATAGGAACAGGAGTAGGCCATTCAGCCCCTCATGCCTGCTTCGCCATTTGATAAGTTCATGGCTGATCTGTGATTTAACTCCATATACCCGCCTTTGGCCCATATCCCTAAATACCTTTGGTTGCCAAAAAGCTATCTAGCTCAGATTTAAATTTAGCAATTGAGCTAGTATCAATTGCCGTTTGCGGATGAGAGTTCCAAACTTCTACCACCCTTTGTGTGTAGAAATGTTTTCTAATCTCGCTCCTGAAAGGTCTGGCTCTAATTTTTAGACTGTGCCCCCTACTCCTAGAATCCCCAACCAGCGGAAATAGTTTCTCTCTATCCACCCTGTCAGTTCCCCTTAATATCTTATAAACTTCGATCAGATCACCCCTTAACCTTCGAAACTCCAGAGAATACAACCCCAATTTGTGTAATCTCTCCTCGTAACTTAACCCTTGAAGTCCGGGTATCATTCTAGTAAACCTACGCTACACTCCCTCCAAGGCCAATATGTCCTTCCGAAGGTGCGGTGCCCAGAACTGCACACAGTACTCAGGTGCGGTCTAACCGGGGTTTTGTATATCTGCAGCATAACTTCTGCCCCCTTGTACTCCAGTCCTCCAGATATAAAGGCCAGCATTCCATTAGCCTTATTGATTATTTTCTGCACCTGTTCATGACTATGTACCTGAACCCCCTAAGTCCCTTTGGACATCCACTGTTTTTAACTTTGTACCATTTAGAAAGTACCCTGTTCTATCCTATTTTGATCCAAAGTGGATGACCTCACATTTGTCTACATTGAATTCCATTTGCCACAGTTTTGCCCATTCACCTAATCTATCAATATCGCTTTGTAATTTTATGTTTTCATCTACACTGCTTACAATGCCACCAATCTTTGTGTCATCAGCAAACTTAGATGAAGGCATAGAAAGTCTCATATCTAAGTCATTAATAAATATTGTGAATAATTGAGGCCCAAGACACATCCCTGCTGGACTCCACTAGTCACATCCTGCGAATGTGAGTACCTACCCATTATCCCCACTCTCTGTCTCTTTTCGCTCGGCCAACTTCCTAACCAAGTCCGTACTTTTCCCTCGATTCCTTGGGCTTCTGTCTTAGCTAACACTCTCTTATGTGGGACCTTATCAAATGCCTTCTGGAAGTCCATATAAATAACATCCATTGACATTCCCCAGTCCACTATTTGAGTCACCTCTTCAAAAAATTCAATCAGGTTTGTCAGGCACGACCTACCTTTCACAAATCCATGCTGGCTCTCTCTGATTAACTGAAAATTCTCGAGGTGTTCAGTCACCCTATCCTTAATTATAGACTCCAGCATTTTCCCCACAACAGATGTTAGGCTAACTGGTCTATAATTCCCTGGTTTCCCTCTCTCTTTCTTAAAAAGTGGAGTGACATGTGCAATTTTCCAATCCAGAGGGACAGTTCCTGAATCCAGAGAACTTTGAAAGATTATAGTTAGGGCATCCGCAATGTGCTCACCTACTTCCTTTAATACCTGGGATGGAAACCATCTGGTCCTGGGGATTTGTCACTCTTTAGTGCTATTATTTTTTTCATTATTGTTGCTTTACTTATATTAATTTTCTCGAGTCCCTGTCCCCGATTCAATATTAGTTTTCTTGGGATTTCCGGCATGGTATCCTTTTTTTCTACTGTAAATACTGACGCTAAGTAATCGTTCAACATGTCCGCCATTTCCCCATTGTCAATGACAAGATCCCCACTTTCAGTTTTTAAGGGGCCAACACTGATCCTGACCACCCTCTTTTTCCTAATGTAACTATAAAAGTTCTTCGTATTTGTTTTGATATCCCTTGCAAGTTTTTTTTTCATACTCTCTTTTTGTAGCTCTTACTATCTGTTTTGTGACCCTTTGTTGATCTTTGTATCTTTCCCATTCGCCAGGATCTGTGCCATTTTTTGCCTTTTTGTATGCCCTTTCCTTATGTCTTATACTGTCCCTTACCTCTTTAGTTGTCCATGGCTTTTTTTTTGGCAAGTAGAGTTCTTGCCCCTCAGGGGTATAAACCGGTTCTGTATCTCGTTATATGTTTCTTTAAACATTTCCCACTGATCATCAGTCATTCTACCCATTAACAGATTTGCCCAGTTTACTGTGGACAGTCTCTGTCTCCTCCCATTGAAGTTGGCCTTACCCAAGTCTAGAATCTTAGCAGCTGACTCACTTTTTTCCCTTTCAAACACTACATTGAACTCGATCATGTTATGATCACTATTGGATAGATGTTCGCGTATAGTTAAGCCGTTAACTAAATCTGGTTCATTACTCATTACTAAATCTAGTATGGCTTGCCCCCTTGTTGCCTCTAGGACATACTGCTGTAGAAAACTATCCCGAACACACTCAAGAAATTCGCTACCTTTCTGACAGTTGCTAGTCTGCTTTTCCCAATCTTTGTGAAGGTTAAAGTCCCCCATTAAGACCACATGCACTCCAAGGTCTCTCACTTCCTCAACCTCTCAATATATTCCCATTTACTGCGTATTCTCTTTTACTGTTTTCCCTCCCTAAGTGCATTACCTCACACTTCTCCGGATTAAACTCCATTTGCCACTTTTCCACCCACTCCACCAACCCATTGATATCTTCTTGAAACAGCTATCCTCTTCACTATCAACTACATGGCCAATTTTTGTGTTGTCTGCAAATTTTCCAATCATGCCCCCTACATTCAAGTCCAAATTATTAATATATACCACAAACAGCAAGGGACCCAACACAGCCCTGTAGCACACCACTGGAAACAGATTTCCATTTGCAAAGACTTCCATCGACTTTTACCCTTTGTTTCCTGTTACTGAGCCAATTTTGGATCCAATTCGCTACATTTCCCTGTATCCCATGGGCTTTTATCTTTCTGACCAGCC
Organism: Heptranchias perlo; assembly: GCF_035084215.1. Lineage (NCBI taxonomy): Eukaryota > Metazoa > Chordata > Chondrichthyes > Hexanchiformes > Hexanchidae > Heptranchias > Heptranchias perlo. The sequence goes on along the minus strand of NC_090328.1, from coordinate 29,938,782 downwards.
TGCCATGTGGGACCTTGTCAAATGCCTTACTAAAATCCATGTAGACAGCATCCACTGCACTACCCTCATCAATCCTCCTTGTCACTTCCTCAAAGAATTCTTGCCACCCCAACTCTCTTTTCTGTATTGTAGTCAGCTTGCTATCCATTCTGCTACTTGTCCCCTGATTCCACATGCTCTGAACTGAGTCATGAGTCTATTATACGGTACCTTATCCATCTTTTGATAATTCAGTGTAGGTATTCTGTGTAGATGAGAGCTTAAGAGTGCATGCGAGGGTCCCAGGCAACCCTTTAAGACAGCATTTCCTTCTTTAAACTATAGCTGTTTATAAATTGATTGTTTTTGTAAAATTGTCTTTTGGAGTGTGCGGGTTTCGGGTGTCTCTTTGTATTAGTCTTTGGGACTAGGCAGATGGACTGCACAATCTTTTATGGCCCTGTACTTTCCCATGTTTCTATGTCCCTCAAAGCTATCCAAAAAAGTGGCTGTTTTACTTGTACTAATGCCCAGAGAACAAACTGGAGACGTATTTGCTGATATCCAAGGGGACTTGTGCATATTAGATCCATAACTTCAAGATTTTAAATCTACTTGGGTGATAATCCTCAATAGATGTAAAAGTGCACATGTAGTTGTAACTTTTTTTTCATATTTTTCAGCTTTATCCAGGAGCTCAAGGTGTTTCACTAACATAAGATAGTGACACTGCAGAAGTCTGTGATCATGTACTGAATATCTTAAAAGTATTTTTTTTTTAAAAAGCCTCCAGTTGGTTTGTAATAGGTTGATATCTGCTAATAGACACAGAATAGATAGTACTTACTGCTGTCCAATTTGAATGCACTCGCCTGGATGAGTGCAGCTCCAACAACACTCGAAGCTCGAAACCACCCAGGACAAAGCAGCCCGCTTGATTGGCACCCCATCCACCACCCTAAACATTCACTCCCTTCACCACCGCGCACTGTGGCTGCAGTGTGTACCATCCACAGGATGCACTGCAGCAACTCGCCAAGGCTTCTGCGACCTCTACCACCTAGAAGGACAAGGGCAGCAGGCACATGGGAACACCACCACCTGCACGTTCCCCCTCCAAGTCACACACCGTCCCGACTTGGAAATATATCGCCGTTCCTTCATCTTCACTGGGTCAAAATCCTGGAGCTCCCTACCTAACAGCACTGTGGGAGACCCTTCACCACACGGACTAAAACAGTTCAAGAAGGTGGCTCATCACCACCTTCTCGAGGGCAATTAGGGATGGGCAATAAATGCTGGCCTTGCCAGTGACACTCATATCCCATGAATGACTAAAAAAAGACATTGATGTAGATGGTGAAAGCTGTATTTGAAAGCTGCTTGGGCCCAGTGCCGTCCAGATGGCAGGGTCATGATTGTAGATGTCTACATAACCTCTGTCAGTGCTGTCGCTTCTTTCAGCTAGCAGGAGGCAGTATTCAAGCAGGCCAAGATAGGTGCCAGATTTTCCTTGCTCTGTGGTGCAGTCCTTTGCTTCAAGCTGGCATTCTTTTTAGTGACCACGTTGGGAGTTGGCAAAACTCAGCAAACAGAGACAAGGAATCTACTGTGGCAGCCAGCTTTGGAACTTTGAAAGTTAACGACCTACCGGGGAGTCCAGTGTTTGGCTGCTCGAGCTGTGAAGACGCGATTGCTCCCCTGTGGATGTCCGTATGTCAAATTAAAAGATGCTTAGTAAGCAAAATCTAAACTCAGTTTATTTTCTTGGAGACTGCAGCTTACTTTTATTTCAGTTGTACCAGGGTTAAACTTAGTGTAAACCCTGCTAGTTCTGTAATGCTAATTGTACATTGGTGTAAAACCATACCCATGTGCACTGCCTGGTGTGATTGAGCTGCAGAGACAGGAAGGACCCAGGTACAATTACCAGTCTGTGCTGAGTTAACTGACTATATGGGCAACAGCTGGGGATGCTGCATTTAGCCTCAGTGCTGTTGAGCAAATGAGGGAGGGAGAAAGTGGGGAACTTCGAACTCATGATTGCTGTCTAATAAATGCTGATTAAATGTGTGGGTGGACAGGATTGGGCTCGGATGTCATACTGTTGAATTGCCTGCTGCTGTTCACTATCAAGGCTCACACAAGAAAAGTGCCTGCTTGAGTGATGTACTGAGAGTTGCCATTTTTAGGAGAGGAGGGAAAAAAAACAAATTGCAAAGGACCATTTGCAACTAGTAAGTATGCATTTTAACATAGCTGAAGTAAATTGTGTTGTTTTAATGGTGTTGGGTCGAGAAGGAGGTTTTATTGCTCTTCTTTCACTTACTGTAATAGTTAATACTGGAATAAAAATTAAAAATCAAAATAGGTTAGTGACTGTCCTTTTGGTTTTTGTAACACCGGGCAGTCTGCGATGGGATTGTGATTTTAAAAAAATCAATCTTGGGGGGGAAAAAAAACTATTGGGTCAGATTTTGCTGTCAAAATAACGGTGAGGGTAATGGCACTCGCCGTTATTTATGTGTAAATGGTATAGCAACTTCAGGTGAGAAACAGATGCGCGATTAAACGCGAATATCCAAACGTTGCTGTCCCAGTTGCGCTGCTCCACCGTTAGCTTTGTGAAAAAGGCGTTTCACTGTCTGCCTCACCGTTGACCTGCATTGAATATCATGAAGTTACTGTATTTGCGCAGTAGATACAAACTAAATTCGCCACTGAAAGTTACGTCTCGTCATTACAGGCCCAAGTACCCGTTTAACGACGTGATTGGTTGTAATTAACAATCAACCACTCTGGCACTGAAAATGAACCATTAGAAGTTTGGAGTCTCATTCCTTCAGCTATTAATTGTTGGAGATTTTAAAAATGTCAAATTTTAAAATTTTAGCTTTTTTTTTTACTTTTCCTTTGTCTCTCTTTTTTCTCTCTCTCTTAATTCAATCTTTCTTTCCCTCTCTTTATTTCTCTTTCTGTACCTGATTTGACTTTGAATTCACCCACTGTAATTTACACTTCCTCCTCAGTCCTTCTGTTTATTTCTCAATCCTTCAATCTGATTGGTTAAGGACATACCCAGTTGCTTGCCCTGTTCACTCAGGTCCCTGATGCCCTGTTTCCCTCACTGCGTTGTTATCAGCTCACACTTTCAGCAACTTAGTGGGCAAAACTCTTTGAGCTGAAGGGAGCAGGGGCAAGTCTAACTAACGGCAGACACATTAGATGCCCTTCTACGGCAATGATGTGGAGATGCCGGTGATGGACTGGGGTGGACAAATGTAAGGAATCTTACAACACCAGGTTATAGTCCAACAGTTTTATTTGAAAATCACAAGCTTTCGGCGGCTTTCTCCTTCATCAGGTGAGTGTGACAAAGGAGAAAGCCTCCGAAAGCTTGTGATTTTCAAATAAGACTGTTGGACTATAACCTGGTGTTGTAAGATTCCTTACACTTCTACAGCAAAATCTGGCCATTGTTTGACAACTGCGCTGGTGTCTAGGATTTTCAGAGGGAGTTGACTGCTTAGTAATAGTGTTAGCATTGTAAATAACTTGACTTTCCTTGCACTGAGAAGTGGTGATCTCATACAGCAGTGCTACAATTTAGTTAACCTTATCAGGTGGGGGAAGGGTGGAGAAGGATGTGGTTTAAACTGCGATTCATCTTCAAGGCAAAAATAGAATTAAAAGAAGCAGGCAACAGTTTCTGGCCTGCTGTAATTCACATTCTGTTCTAATGGTTTCAGCTGGGTTGGGGGTAGTTCTGTGTTCAGTTGGAAAGATTTCCTGTGGGATCCAACATTAAAGTTGCAATATTGTGGTCATTGTTGAGTGGTAGAACTGTAGAGTACGTGCTCCAGTGGTGAATGCAGGCTCCCATACTGTGATAATCAAAGGAAATTCATAATAAATGGGTTAATCCTAGATTACTAACGTTTTTTTCTTTAAACATTCATTATTAGTGGAGATTATTCGTTGGATTTCTGTGGGAAATGTTTTTTCGGAATAGTGCTAAGCAGTAGATAATTGTAGTCTCCTCTAGAATTTTTTAATATTGCTGTCAATCAGTTAACATCCCAATGGCAAGGTTTTTGTATAAAACTCCAGTTTGCTTTGTAACTGGATCACTGAAGGCTCTGACTAGGAGCCAGTGGTGTTACTACAGGAGCTTACTGATGTGTGCTTGGGAATGAGGTGGTGGGAAGGAAGGAAGGAGGGTGAGATGTAAGCAACAACGAAGTACAATATACCACTTTATTGGATGGCTCCAAAATACATAGACAGATATGAAAAGCTGTAAAGCCCAATGTATAGTTAACACCTATTAGCTTGTAGTTGCCTGCTTTGCCTGGAAAAATAAACCTTAGTTTGTACACTAACAGGAAATGGGCCTTCTTAACTGACTTGACTTAATGGTGCCTAATACAGAAAAAATGCAAGATTAAAATCAGTACCTAAATTTGTAGGACCAACTAGTTCCTTCCTTTCTTCCTTCCCTAAATCATAAAATGTGTATAGGCATTCCAACACCATAGTAGAAATTTTCCAGCTGGTCACACCCTATTATTTCTTTTCCTGTATACTTAATAATTTATTGCAATGATGGTACAGTTTTCCTTTTGAATAGCTGATGCCTTTTTAGAAGTTAGCCCAGGCAGTTCCTAGGAGTGTATCAGTATTTGCCCTACACAAAACTCGAAAATCTCTGCTGTATAAGAGGGTTGTATAATTATGCAAAATGTAAATAAAACAGGTGCCACCATACTGCTTTATTGGTATTCTGTCTAAATGCTGTTGCATTTTTGACTGCGTCATGTTCAAACAATCGTTGAATGTAGTATTGTTAGGTCTGACATCAAATCAACAACAACAACTTGCATTTATACAACACGGGAACGTTATCAAATCATTCACTCCCTCCACCACCGGCGCGCTGTGGCTGCAGTCTATAAGATGCACTACAGCAACTCGCTAAGGCTTCTTCGACAGCACCTCCCAAACCCATGACCTCTACCACCTAGAAGGATGAGGGCAGCAGGCACATGGGAACACCACCACCTGCACATTCCCCTCCAAGTCACACACCATCCTGACTTGGAAATATATCGCCGTTCCTTCATCGTCGCTGGGTCAAAATCCTGGAATTCCCTACCTACAGCACTGTGGGAGAACCTTCACCACACGGACTGCAGCGGTTCAAGAAGGCTGCTGACCACCACCTTATTCAGGACAATTGGGATAAGCAATAAATGCTGGCCTTGCCAGCGACGCCCACATCCCATGAATGAATAAAAAAAACAAAATTTGACACCGAGCCACATAAGGAGATATTAGGACAGGTGACCAAAAGCTTGGTCTAAGAGGTTGGATTTAAGGAGTGTCTTAAAGGAGGAGAGGGAGGCTGAGAGTTTTATGGAGGGAATTCCAGAGTTTAGGGCTTAGGCAGCTGAAGGCATGGCCGCCAATGGTGGAGCGAAGAAAATTGGGGATACGCAAGAGGCCAGAATTGAAGGAGCGCCCTGAATTCGAAGGGGTCTAGGGCTGGTATTGTAAGCTGAAAAATATGTCGTGACCCATATATTTTGTGAACCTATCCTATTTCAATTCCTTCTCCCCAGAGGTTTGTCAATTCTTCATTGTGAAATAACTGACTGTCTATTCATAATATCTTGTCCTCTAGTGTACCTTAACTGAACAAAAGTAATAATCTGAGGCCTCAGTTGTTTTTTGTGAATTACTAATTACTTTGAAATTAATCTAAACATTGTTTACCCAGGAAGCAGTGCTAATGGCACATCAATCACCTCTTTCCATTTGTGCCAACAATTTGAAGACTTCTTTTGTCAGGGCGAAGTGATGAACGGAGGATTGTAGTCTGAGCTGCTCCTGTGATGAGTTTTAAAGTCATCTGCAGTCAGTGTTTCCCTATGAATCAGATTCTAAAATTTTAATAATTGGAGAATTGTACTGGAAACTAATGGCTCTTTTCATTTTCATGGTTAGTAATGATGTTGGATTAAATGCCATGACAGTAACCTTCACTGTCCATCCTGCGGACTCATAATTTCTCATTCTTATGTAACATTTCATTTCTAATGGTGTATAATATCCTAATGCGTGCAGCAATAGGATTTGTAAAACTCTTGTATGTAGTGGTTCTAACAATGAAGCACCAGTTGAATTTAAAGCATCCCACTGAATAGTTATTTAGATCCTTTTGCAACTGAGTGCACTGCTCAGCTTATGTTTGGTTACCGTTGTGCTGGAGCAGGTTTATGAACTTTTCCACCCCACCATCTTTTTGCCAATCACTGGTTATTTTTGTCTGTTGGTTCTGTTCTTTGTCCTTGTATTTTTACTGCACTGTAGTGATACTGCTGATATCCCCTTAACCTCACAACGGCTCCACCTGCTCTTGTTCAATAACAACAGCTTGCATTCATATAGCGCCTTTAACATAGTAAACCCTTCCAAGATGCTTCACAGGAGCATTATCAAACAAAATTTGACACCAAGCCACAGAGATATTAGGACAGGTGACCAATAAGGAGCATCTTAAAGGAGGTGGAAAGGTTTAGGAAGGGAAATCCAGAGCTTAGGGCCGAGGCAACTGAAGGCATGGCCACCAATGGAGGCTGCGCAAGAGGCAAGAATTGGAGGAGGGCAGAGATCTCGGAGGGTTATCGGGCTGGAGGAGGTTACAGAGATGGGAAGGGGCGAGGCCATGGAGGGATTTGAAAATGAGGATGAGAATTTTAAATGGAGGTGTTGCTGGACTGGAAGCCAATGTAGGTTAGTGAGCCCTCTGTCTTTTTTACGTGGCTTTTATAAACTCTTGTTTCACTTGTCTCTTCTACTTGATTCTGCTCTGTGGACCGTAAAACGATCGTCGTCCATGCCTACCATATAACTTTTTGAAATATCTCCCTCCCCTCTTTCCCCCCCCCCCCCCCACCCTGGGCATTTCCACCTCCCACCCTAAGATACCATCTGAAACTGTATTGACTTATCAGTAATGTTAATCTGAGATCCACAATTTGACAATTATCCTTGCATTTAGATGCAAAGTTGGATGAAAGGGTTTGTGTTTTTTGGCGTGGTGAATTTCACAGTACCTGTATCAAACTGTAGTGAAGTGCAAAAACAAACTTTCTTTTGGAGTTCGATGTACTGCTACTGTCATTGCAGCAGTAGTAGTAGTAATCATCATAGCATGCTCATCACCTGATCCGTGAAACTGCTATGAAAGGTGTCTACATGCATCAGCAATGGAGATGTGAGGTCATTCTATTGTGTTGCACATTCAAAAAGTACAATTTCTTAATTGCAATTATAATGAATGCACAATCCATGCCTCACCTACGATGATCGAAGTAAGCATTGCACAGGAGATTTAGATTGGACATGCTGTAGTGTTACCTCTGATGGGAGATCAATTGAAGATTTTAAGACCAAGGGTCAATAACTTATTCTGTGGGAATAATACATACATATGTGTTATGCCATATGCTGACTTTGCAACTGAATGCAGGGCAAAAGTAGACTTGCTCATGTCAGTGGTAGGAATGCCACCTGAACAATTTGCTTTGAGAATAATTATGAAGGACTTGCCTGCCACAGGATAAGTGTATAAAATGAAATTTCTTAATTTCTTTACACTCTTAATGTAATTTCTGAGCAGGTAGAAGGTCTACATCTTCATTTGACCCTCATTACGTGGTTCTGAGCATTGTTTCTCGAATACTCAGTGTCATCCTGTCACCATCCGCCCCATAAAGTGAGATAGTTGAAGAAGAAAAGATGCTTATAAATATGTGGTTGAATAAATAGTGAACATTTTTTTTTAAATCCTCTTCTTGAATACGGTTGTTATGAAAGAGCTATATCTAAATTAAGTTTGTAGGTATAAAAAAGCAGAAGAGTGCTGAGTAAACCAGAAAGTGATTACAGATAGTACGTGTAACCGACTTTTTAAAGCAGGACACACCCAGCCACAGTGCACTGAAAAACAAAATCTGTAAAAGCCAATAAATGTACTTCGTGCAGACATGAATTACTTAAACTAAAAAGAAACCAAGTTAATTTACTCACCAATTCCAAAATCATTTCTTTTGCTTATAAACTGAGATCTAGTTCTATGCTCAATAAGGTTTTAAAAAAAGGATCATTTCAATACTTCATGAATTCTTTAGCTCTCAAATGTTTTCTGATTCTTGACTGCTTTCCTCCTCCTCCCTACCCCAAATTTTCTTTACCTCTTTTCTGAAGATGCTGACTTAAGCTGGCATGTGGTTCCATAGCAGCCCTCCAGTATACATCAGCTAATATGTCATATGTAAGCCTAATCACACGAGCTGTTGACATTCTGTAGCCTTAATGTCTGTAGAATACACTCAATGTACAGTTGCTGAAGGATGTGGGTGAACAGGGAATTGGGGTTTGAAATACGTAATTCCCTACAAGTGCAGGCAGATAAAGCCATAAAAAGGCCAGCAGCATTTTAGGTTTTATAATTAGTGTAAGAGTAAAGATGCAATATTAAATGTATAAAAAACATTGGTAAGGCCACAGTTAGACTAACGGATGCTGTTTTGGATGCCCCATTATAGGAAAGGGAAGACATTAAAGCCATGAGAGTATAAGATGATGGCAGGGATCAAAAACCATAGCCATGAGGAGAGACTTGAGATATTAGGACTCTCTCTCTGCTAAAGCAAGAAGGCTAAGAAAAATTTAATTAAGTTTTTTAAAATGATTGATTTTGATGGTGAATAGAGAAAGATTATTTCCTCAGGTTAGGGAATCAGTAACTAATTATCACTGAGAATGAGGAGAGAATTTAAGAGAAATTTCTTAATGTTGAAACATGGAATGCTTTGCTACAGGGAATGATTGAGACTGAGACCATTGCATCTTTTTAAAGGAAAAATTGGAGAAATATTTGAAGCAGAGAAAGATACAGCAGTATGGGGAGATTGTGGGGCTGTGGGATTAATTTTGGATTGATCAGGAAGAGAACAGATGAGATGGGCTGAATGGCCTCCTGCACTGTAAACCCCTGATTTTATACTGTTAGTGTGCATGTGAATATCATGGTTGATCCTGATCTTGTACTCCTTCAGCATCCACGTGAGCTTTCTGGTAGGAGTCACTCTGTAAAGTGCAATGCCAAGAATCTTGGCTGATTTCCCTCCCTCCCCACTAGCCTAAGGGTACTGTGACCTAATTTAGCACCACTATTGTCACCTTGATGGAGATCAGCTAACTCAGCACAGACCATGGATCAAACTTGGGACATTCCTGGTCTGCATACCTCAGTACCACATTTTTTATGCACTGAGCCATCAGGAAAGCTGATATACTTTTAGTATAGGAACAGGCTGGATGGACCAGAGGGTCTTTTCCTGTCGGTTATTGTTTGTATGTATCGTGCTAAATTAAATTCCTCTTTAAAAGCACTTATTTAAATTGCACGAGCTGTTAGTTTCTGAATTCTTTAACTAACCTTTCTCAGCACAACTTAAGGAGGGCTCCTATTTATGTCCTATCAGTACTTAATTTCCAAAATGATAATTCCACAAATATATTGTCAGTAAAGCAATTTATTTTTTGACCATCAAATGGTGTAGGGTCTCAACACAATTTCAGTTACTAGTCTTCATTTTCAGAACATGTAACTACTGCACTCCACAGAAAAGCTGTTTATGTACAAAAAAGTCTGAATAAACTGACAACCATGTGTGGCATGACACTGGAGGCGTTGGAGGATTAAACCACTTTCTTCAGCAGTGTGGTCTGAGAGCCAGATTACAGAGGGCTTTTTATGTTTGTGCATGTGTCGCAAATCAAATACGTTTTTGCTTTTAGTATGTCTGTATTAGATACACCATGAAAATTGCCACGAACTTAGCTTCTGTCATTTCATGATCTATAGCCTGTATTGTTTCCTTCTGCCTGCTATTTGCTACTTATGAAAATTTCACATTCTTTAAATAATTTCTGCTATTACAAATGCTTACTCAGAGCTTGATCTAATTTGCTTCCAGTAATGCATCAGGCAAACTGTACAGTAATAAATGAGACAGTATTTTGTCTCCGTCAATCTACCCTCCTGAACACTGTGGTAGAGTGCGGTTCTAGAGTGATGGCTCTCTGATACCTTGCGCAAGTGGCCTGTTCTTCATGTGTGCTTGTATTGACAGGCTATTCAATCTCGGGGAGTGTTGCAACCAAGCTCAAACCTGTCCTTGCCCGAGAACCACATGGCCACTTCCAACAGGAGTCACTAGATCGTGATCAGCAGCAGGAGACCTTGGCCGATTTGAGTAAACTCCATGACACAGTTTATCTTTTGGGGAGTTCAGTGCAGTTCAGCTCTACTGCCAATCTGTCGGATGGAAGAAGAGGAGCACTAGTATGCATGTGGGGTAGACTATACTTTTAAATGTATCTGTCTCATCAGGATGTTGCACTGAATTAAATTAAAGCATCTCCTGATAAGGTAGATGAGGAAGTACCTGAAGAGAGCAAATGCAAGAAAAAGTTGGCAACATGTGAGAAATGAAGCAAATAAAAAGCAAATCAAGGGGGAAGGAGACTAATCCCACTTATTCTGCAACAATAAATAGAATCCCTCACAATTCACAATTCTTTTTGTACACAAAAAGAAAGGTTACACAGCAGTATCTGAATTTTTAAACTTTTCTTCCTGTGGATGATTAAAATACAGAAGTGTGATGCAGCGTTATTTAACCAGAGATATAACAGGTGCGTAAAAATAACGCAGTAATAACTAATTTTTAAAAAATTGTGCACTGTATCTTTTTGGTTTTCATTCATATTTGTGATTTTCCACTGGCTTTTGTTGAAGCTATCCAGTTACACAGTGGCCATCAATCATGTCTGGTGCTGTATTTTTCTTAGAGCCTCAACTAATTTGAAAATGTAATTGTCATTCCTCTCCTCCACTACGTACACATGCTCACTGCAGCTGTTTACTGCTGGCACGATGGGGCCAGTGCGCTGATCATGGCACTCCCACATCAGTGACCCAGAAGCATGATGTTGGGAACAAGATGAAATGTATAATTAGTTTTCCCTTCCTGTAGGTTTTTAAAAAATTTGTTCTTGGAATGTGGGTGACACTGGCAAGGCTGCGTTTATTGCCCATTGCCAGTTCCCCTGAGAATGTGGTGGTCGGCCGCCTTCTTGAACTGTTGCAGTGTTTCTGATGGTGGTGCTCTCACAGTGGTGTTGGGTAGGGAACTCCAGGATACTGACCCAGCGACAATAAAGGAATGGTGAGATGCCCAAAGTCGAGATGGTGTGTAACTTGGAGGCAATGGGATGCTGCTATGTGAAGCAGGTCACCACCACCTAGCCTTGCAGAGATTTTGCATTATTTATATGGTGCATTTGCATTGTACGTTACTTTCTGGGGTAGTTCTGCAATGCCAGATGTAGTGATGTAGCTCCCCGTGCTATAGAAAGCAGATAGTTTTTGATTATCATAAAGCAACATATCCATATGTAAACAACAGTCCAAGTCTGCTTGCATTCTTTTATTTTGAATCACTAGGTCTTTTTGCCAATGTGATACCTGCCAGGGGTGCTACCTTTTCCAATGGCTAGGGAAGGTATTGAACAGGCCATTGGGAGTTAAACTATTTTTTTTTTGGGCTTGAATAGGGTAGGTGTGAATACTTCGGCATTTGGTCTGCTGTGGCCAAACTAAAATGGTGACTACTTCGTCCAGTGACAAGTCTTTGTTACCCTGAGGTAGGACAGCAGTAAGAACTACAAGCTATCCCCATCACCTGGAGTACAGTCTACTGTCAGCACTGCCTTGTCTAGTTGCTGTTCAGTTTAGTATTAGTCGTGTGTAATGAGCAGATTCAAGTGATAGTCCACGGACTCTTGAGTGTGATGATCTAAGTTGGAAAGTACACATGGGGGAGAAAATCTGCAAGTGTTGGAAATGTGAAATAAAAATGGAAAATATGCAGCAGGCTTCTCAGTATCTGTACAGATTAAAACGTAGATTGAACGTTTGGGTCAGCTACTTGCTAGTGACCATCTGTTTTTATTTGGGCCAGCTTTTATTTCCAGAAAAAAATTAACTCTTTTAAATTGTTGGAAAGCAGAAACCAAAATGTAAGATGTTTTTCTGTTTTTTAGAAAATCTGTTCAGGATGACTGTGTAGGTTCATGCCTCCAATTTGCACATGTGTTTTAATATAGACTCCATAGCTCAGCATTTGAGGAGGATGGCACCATTGGAAGTACCATCCTTCAGAATAAAGTTGAATTTGTAAAAAGAAAATCTTATTTATCCAAAAAACCCTTTCTGTATTCTCTCCTTTTGGTGGCCTCAATGTACATGAGGTATGAAATGTCATTGGACTCTCTTGCTCAGTGAATTGAGCACTCCGAAGTGCTCCCATTATTATTCCACAGAGCTCTTCAGCAATGTTGGTATCATAGAAACATAGAAAATAAGAGCAAGAATAGGCCATTCGGCCCTTCGGGCCTGCTCCGCCATTCAAAATGATCAGTACCCTGTTCCTGCTTTTTCCCCATATCCCTTGATCCCTTTAGCATTAAGAAATATATTGATCTCCTTCTATACATCTAATGACTTGGCCTCCACTGCCTTCTGTGGTAGAGAATTCCACAGGTTCACCACCCTCTGAGTGAAGAAATTTCTCTTCATCTCGGTTCTAAATGGCATACCCCATATCCTGAGACTGTGACCCCTGGTTCTGGACTCCCCAGCCACCGGGAACATCCTCCCTGCATCTAGTCTGTCTAGTCCCGTTAGAATTTTATATGTTTCGATGAGATCACCTCTCATTCTTCCAAACTCGAGTGAATATAGGCCTAGTCGACCCAATCTCTCCTCATACGTCAGTCCTGCCATCCCAGGAATCAGTCTGGTATACCTTCGTTGCACTCCCTCCATGGCAAGGACATCCTTCCTCATATAAGGAGACCAAAACTGCACACAATACTCCAGATGTGGTCTCACCAAGGCCCTGTATAACTGCAGTAAGACATCCCTGCTCCTGTACTCAAATCCTCTTGCAATGAAGGCCAACATACCTTCCTTCCTAACTGCTTGCTGCACATGAATGCTTGCTTTCAGTGACTGGTGTACAAGGACATCCAGGTCTCGTTGCGCCTCCCCTTTTCCCAATCTATCACCATTCAGATAATAATCTGCCTTTCTGTTTTTACAACCAAAGTGGATAACCTCACATTTATCCACGTTATACTGCATCTGCCATGTTCTTGCCCACTCACCCAACTTGTCTAAATCCCATTGGAGCTTCTTTGCATCCTCCGCACAGCTCACATTCCACCCCAGCTTTGTGTCGTCTGCAAACTTCGAAATGTTACATTCCATTCCCTCATCCAAATCATTGATTTCTATTGTGAATAGCTGGGGCCCAAGCACTGATCCTGCAGTACCCCACTAGTCACTTCCTGCCACCCGGAAAAAGACCTGTTTATTCCTACTCTCTGTTTACTGTCTGTCAACCAATTCTCAATCCATGCCAGTATATTTCCCCCCCCAATTCCATGTGCTTTAATTTTGCACACTAACCTCTTGTATGGGACCTTATCAAAAGCCTTCTGAAAATCCAAATACACCACATCCACTGGTTCTCCCCTATCTATTCTATTAGTTACATCCTCAAAAAACTCCAGCAGATTTGTTAAGCATGATTTCCCTTTCATAAACCCATGCTGACTTTGTCCAATCTCGTTAATGCCCTCCAAGTGTTCTGTTATCCCATCTTTTATAATAGACACTAGCATTTTCCCCACTACTGATGTTAAGCTAACTGGTCTGTAATTCTGTTTTTTTCTCTCCCTCCTTTTTTAAATAGTGAGGTTACATTTGCCACCCTCCAATCTGTAGGAACTGTTCCAGAGTCTATAGAATTTTGGAAGATGATCACCAATGCATCCACTATTTCCAGGGCCACTTCCTTCAGTACTCTGGGATGTAGATTATCAGGCCCTGGGGATTTGTCAGCCTTTAGCCCCATTAATTTCCCTAGCACTATTTTCTTACTAATACTGGTTTCCTTCAGTTCCTCCCTCTCACGAGACCCTTGGTTCCCTACCATTTCTGGGAGGTTATTTGTGTCCTTTGTGAAGGCAGAACCAAAGTATGTGTTTAATTGTTCTGCCATTTTTGTTCCCCATTATAATTTCCCCCATTTCTGACTGTAAGGGACCTACATTTGTCTTCGCCAATCTTTTTCTCTTGACATATTTATAGAAGCTTTTGTGTTCCCTGCTAGTTTACCCTCATACTCTATTTTTCCCCTCTTAATCAATCTCTTTGTCCTCCTTTGCTGAATTCTGAACTGCTCCCAATCCTCAGGCTTGCTGCTTTTTCTGGCAAATTTATATGTCTCCTCTTTGGATCGAATACTATCCCTAATTTCTTTTGTAAGCCACGGTTGAGCCACCTTTCCTGTTTTACTTTTGCGCCAGACAGGAATGAATAATTGTTGTAATTCCTGCACACCTTCTTTAAATATTAGCCATTGCCTATCCACCGTCATCTCTTTTAGTAAAGCCCCCGAATCTATCATAGCCAACTCGCACCTCATACTTTCATCATTTCCTTTATTTAGATTCAGGACCCTAGTTTTGGATTCAACTACTTCACTCTCCATCTTAATAAGGAATTCTATCATGTTATGGTCGCTCTTCCCTAAGGGACCCTGCACGACAAGATTGTTAATTAATCCTTTCTCATTGCGCAATACCCAGTCTAGGATCGCCTGTTCTCTAGTTGGTTGCTCAACGTATTGATCTAGAAAACCATCACGTACACACTCCAGGAATTCCTTCCCCACAGTATTATTGCTAATTTGGTTTGACCAATCTTATATGTAGATTAAAGTCACCCATGATTATAGTTGTACCCTTCTTGCATGCATCTCTAATTTCCTGTTTAATGCCCTCCCCTACATCTCCACTGCTGTTTGGGGGCCTATAGACAACACCCACCAATGTTTTCTGCCCCTTGGTGTTTCTTAGCTCCACCCATACAGGTTCCACATCGTGATTTTCCGAGCCAATATCCTTCCTCACTATTGCATTGATTTCCTCCTATACTAAAAACGCTACCCTACCTCCTTCCCCTTTTTGCCTGTCCTTCCTAAATATTGAATACCCCTGGATGTTCAGTTCCCATCCTTGGTCACCCTGCAGCCATGTCTCTGTAATTGCAACTATATCATAACCGTTAATATCTATCTGCACTGTTAATTCATCTACCTTATTGCAAATGCTCCGCACATTAAGACACAATGCCTTTAGACTTGTCTTTTTAAGATTGCTAGTCATCTTCGTTTTATTTTGCACTATGACCCTATTTGTTTTTCGCCCTTGTTTTCTCTGCCTTCCACTATTGCTTCTTCCCTTTCTGTCTGTTGTTTCTATCCTTGTTTCCCACTCCTCTGTCTCCCTGCTCAGGTTCCCATCCCCCTGCCGTTCTAGTTTAAACCTTGCCTAACAGCACTCGCAAACACCCCCGCGAGGACATCAGTCCCGGTCCTGTCGGGTGTAACCCATCCCGCTTGTACAGGTCCCACCTTCCCCAGAACCGGTCCCAATGTCCCAGGAATCTAAATCCCTCCCTTCTACACCATCCCTGTAGCCACGCATTCATCTGGTCTATTCTCCTGTTCCTATACTCACTAGCACGTGGCACTGGTAGTAATCCTGAGATCACTACCTTTTGAGGTCCTGCTTTTTAATTTATCTCCTAACTCCTTAAATTCACCTTGCAGGACCTCATCCCTTTTTTTTTTACCTATGTTGTTGGTACCGATATGGACCACGACTACTGGCTGTTCACCCTCCCCCTCCAGAATGCCCTGCAGCTGCTCCGTGACATCCTTGACCCTAGCTCCAGGGAGGCAACACACCATCCTGGAGTCACGTTTGCGGCTGCAGAAATGCCTATCTGTTCCCCTTACAATTGAATCCCCTGTCACTATAGCCCTGCCACTCCTCTTCCTCCCCTCCTGTGCAGCAGAGCCACCCATGGTGCCACGAACTTGACTCTTGCTGCTTTCCCCTGATAAGCCATCTCCCCCAACAGTATCCAAAGCGGTATATCTGTTTGAGAGGGGAATGGCCCCAGGGGACTCCTGCTCTACCTGTCTAGTCCTTTTACTCTGCCTGGCGGTCACCCATTTCCTTTCTGCCTGCGATGTGACCACCTCACTTGAACGTGCTATCCATGATAATCTCAGCATCGTGGATGCTCCACAGTGAATCCACCCGCTGCTCCAGCTCTTAAATGCGGTTAGCCAGTAGCTGCAGCTGGACACACTTCCTGCACACATAGTCGCAAGGGACACCTGTAGTGTCCATGACTTCCCACGTAGTGCAGGAGGAGCATATCACGGGTGTGAGCTCTGCTGCCATGGCTTGCCTTAGATTAAGCTTGTTAGTTACTCCCTTAAGGAGTTTACTCCTTTAAATTATTCTTAATTTAGAGAACGTTAACTACACTAGGGACCTTGATTCACTAGAAATGCTACTTGCTATAAGACCTGCAGACTAGTATCAATACTAATATATGTTTCGTGAATGCTATTCTACTTGCAACATAAAGTGTGCTTTCAAATTTTTCATTTTCGGTTTGTTTTAAGAAGATGCATTTAGTGTTACCAGTGTGGGAAAAGAGCAAACCGTTTGTGTTGAAGGCTGAGCTGACTGCTTGGCACCGCAACGATTATGCAGATGAGAGATGCTTTCGCCCATAGAAGTTGTCCGTTCATTCACAACACAAGTGGAAATGGGCCTGAAAGAGCAATTAGTTCAATTCGACAATACTTGTCATCGCCTGTATAATACCACTTTGCAAAACAATCTGCCAAAGTTGTTTCTTTCAGGAATGTTGCAAAATCTTCAGAACTCCAGTGTAAAAAGAAAATCTTATTTATCCAGAAAACGCTTTCTAAGTAAATCTATATGTGAACTGTATGATCTGCCTTTTGAACTGTAAAACTAGCTGTGTTTTTGTTTATGCCAAAGGGGATATTTGTCTTCAGTAGTTTTCATAGGAAAAAGCAGAAGCTTAGCCAAATGCAGTTTTATTTTATTTTGACTGAAATTTCAAATGATATCAAATTATGCACTTTTGAAGCCACTCCAGGAACTGTGCTTGTCCTCTTCACATGCATCTCTTCCTTGAAACCTATCTCCTGCTCCCTTGATCTCTCACAACTCAACTCATGACCATTAAACTACCCCTCCTGTCCCCCTGCTAGTTGACACTGTTAATGGCTTTGATTTTGTGATGCTGGCCTTTTGTGCATCCTGCCATTGCTTCTCTTCACTATTGGTGGCAAAGTCTTTGGCTGCCTCGGCCTACTCTCTGGCATGCTTTCCAACTCGCTTCTTAAACCTCTCTGCCTTTCCACTTCTCTCCAGCTTTTTAAAAAAAATTCTTGAAATCCATCTTTTCATATAAATCTCTTTCCATGGCTTGGCATCTATTCCTTTATGTATTTTTATACTCCTTTCCCTCATTCTGCCCTTTATATAAAGCACCGTGGAACATTTTGTACATTAAAGGGGCTAACTAAATACATGCAGTAGTAATAATCCTGTTTACTCTATCTTCCCTGAATACCGTTTACCTCTGTTGTATCCACTGCCATCCTTAGGGGAAAACAGGTTTCAGATATCCTTAGTACATTCTGGTTCCCTTCTACCACTTCAGGTGTCAGTTCCAGCATCCTTTCCAAATGCTTGTAACATTCATGTATATACTTGTTTTAAAGTTGCCTCCTTTCTTCTCTCCTCTTCTTTACCCCCTCACCCTTGTAGCTGATACTGTTATCTTGCTCCTGAATATCTGTTACTATGTTCATACGTGCTTGATAGCTAACTTCCTATTATTAATAGTTCATTGGAATGGACTATCAAAGTGTGTAAGACCCAGCACTGAGCTAATTTGTCCTTTATGTAGCTGTAGTTTAAAAGAATTTGATAGCTCTTATTTCGTAGTTTTTGCTTCTACTCAAATTGTTTCTATGCTCTTGAGAACCTCTTCATTGCAATAATTTAAATCTCATGCAACATGAAATTTATTTGTGTCTTGCCTGTAAATATTTCAAGTAGAGCTTGGTATCTTGAGTGTTGTTCTAAAGCCTTTAAATCAGAACCTGAACAGTGTTAAAATTAGATAGCCATGTGGTGAAGGATTGAATACTAGAGCCTGGTCTTTAGTTGTTTCCAAGCCTTAATTCACAGAGATTCCCCTTACACACACACCACACCCTACCTAAGCTCTCCTATAAAAAGGATACAAGAGTCCCCAAATGATACCCACCTCCTGAATACAATTAACACTAATTGATATAAATCATAGAATTAACAAACAGTAATTTGTCAGGGTTTAGTCATAGTCAGATTAGCAGTGATTTAACATTTTGCTATTTATACAGGAAATATTATTGCCCCATGGCAGAGGTCATAGAATGGTTACAACACAGAAGGAAGCCATTCGGCCCATTGAGCCTTTAGCGGCTCATTGTAAGAGCAATCCAGTAAGTCCCACTCGCCTGCTCTCTCCCCGTAGCCCTGCAAATTTTCTCCCTTCAAGTATTTATCCAATTCCTTTTTTGAAAGCCGCGATTGTATTTGCTTCCTCTACCCTTTCAGGCAGCGCATTCCAGATCGTAACTACTCGCTGCGTAAAACAAGATTTTCCTCACGTTGCCTTTGGTTCTTCTGCCAATCACCTTAAATCTGTGTCTTCTGGTCCTCGACCCTTCCGCCAATGGGAACAGTTTCTCTTTATTTACTTTATCTAAACTCTTCATGATTTTGAACACTTCTATCAAATCTCCTCTCCAATCTATCCATGTAATTGAAGTCCCTCATCCCTGGAACCATTCTAGTAAATCTTTTCTGTACCCTCTCTAAGGCCTTCACATCCTTCCTAAAGTGTGGTGCCCAGAATTGGACACAATACTCTAGTTGTGGCCGAACCAAGTCTGTACTATCCTCCTCACAGTTTACTACACTTCCAAGTTTTGTGTCATCTGCAAATTTTGAAATTGTGTCCTGTACATCCAAGTCATTAATATATATCAAAAAAAGCAGTGGTCCTAGTACCGACCCCTGGAGAACAGCACTGTGTGCACCTTCCTCCCGTCTGAAAAACAGTCGTTCACCACTACTTTCTGTATCCTGTCAATTAGCCTATTATATCCACGCTGCTACTGCCCCTTTTATTCCATTCCATGGGCTGCAACTTTGCTGACAGGCAGATATAATGTGGCACTTTATCAAATGCCTTTTGAAAGTCCATATACACGCATCAACCACATTGCCCTCATCAACCCTCTGTTACCTTATTGAAAAACTCAATGAAGTTAGTTAAACTCGATTTGCCTTTAACAAATCTGTGCTGGCTTCCCTTTCATTAATCCACACTTGTCCAAGTGACTGTTAATTTTGTCCTGGATTATTGTTTCTAAAAGCTTCCCCACCACAGAGGTTAAACTGATTAGCCTGTAGTTGCCGGGTTTATCCTTGCACCCTTTTTTGAACAAGGGTGTAACATTTGCAATTCTTCAGTCCTCTGGTACCACCACCTCGAGTTAAAGCCTCATATCCTCCCTGATGGCTGAATTGATAAATGCATCCCTGTACAAACCTCTGCCCTGTAAACCATTGCCTTCAGGACAGGAGAAGAAAAACACTGATCTCATTGCAGGCCATATGACATGGTGCAACAGCACTGTAGTTTGAATCATGTGATTCAGTTGAGGGAGCCTGCCAACATTTTTCTGCCAAAAAACCACTCTTGGCAATTTTTTTTTAACGCTGGCCAAAAACTAAATAAAACTGTGTTTCTGCTCAATATTGTGAGTGATCATTTACCAATTCTGTCTTTTCTGAGCTGGGCAAGCACACCATTGAGGTCATCTGGAATAACAAGAAACATGGATATGTCCAACACTCCTGTAGTTACAAGTAAGGTTTATTGATATTCAACTGAGATTGTTATTGGGTGGTACAATTAAGACTCTCCGAGCTCTTGGCTGCCTCACAACATGTGGCTTCAGACCATGTGGGTCACTGCCCGTCTTGAACCCATTGCTGAAATGGATATTCTCCATGTGCGAGGACAGCTGATCAAAGTTGCCCTTGTGGTGCTGCATTTTATCCTGGCAGATTATTGGCGGCCCAAAAATCTTCTCTCTCTCTCTCTCTTCCCCACCATCAAAATCAGTTGGAGGGAAGAAATTTCATATGACTGAGGGAGAGCAAGGCAGTGTACTTGTACCAACAACTGCAGAATGACTTGCACCTCCATAAGTAAGGTACTGCAGGCACTGACTAATGCACCACTCTTTGACTAACTGTAATCTGAAACAGATTATTCTGCTGCCTAATTCATTTAAGAGCTTCCTATTCTTCAACATGACCTGATCCACCATAGTCTCTACAGTAGTTTTCTTGTGTCCAAACTTGAGGTACCACCTATAGGAGGTAGGGAGTAGGTGATGGGGTGAGTGCAGCAGAAAAACAAAAGAACTCTTGGATAGTTGTCTTTTTTTATTTCTACAGACATCATAAGCTGATATGCACGTGGTTTCTATACTGTACAGATCAAGTACATTTCTTTGTAAAGCTGTACCCATGTAAAATTGACTCAATATTGTGAAAAACAAAAAAAATTGGGGAAAGCCTGCACAAATCTCACTTATGAATATGTAGAATATATTAAAACATAGTATGTAGTGTTTCAAGGGCTATACATTATGCTGTTGTGTTGACTCCGATTAACGGCTTGAAGTTAGCTCTCCAGTTTGTCATTTCAACACCTTTGTCTTGCTGCCCTGCAGCTCACTCCAGTCTACTTTATCTTGCATATCCTTTTGAGTTTATTTCAAAGGATTACAATTGGTAGACACAATGGGCAATGCCAATCAAGCCTGCTAACTATACCAAACGGTTTTCTGTTGTCTCTCTCAAGCCTTCTTTCGTGATACAAGGCAAATGTAATGAATTATAAATGTCACATTATTTCAAACTTTCATGAATCAATGTGGAATTACTTGTTAAAGGCCATGCAGAACATCAATACGGTCACTAGTTATATAGAGTTACTAGATTTTGGTCCAGTAACTATATATGACGTGATGAACCTGTGAAATTCTCTACCACAGAAGGCTGTGGAGGCCAAGTCACTGAATATATTTAAGAAGGAGCTAGATAGATTTCTCGACACAAAGGGCATCACGGGGTATGGTACTGAGATAGAGGATCAGCCATAATCATATTGATTGGCGGAGCAGGCTCGAAGGGCTGAATGGCCTCCTCCTGCTCCTATTTTCTATGTTTCTAACTTGCTCACCGATGCTCAGTTTGGGTTCCGCCAGGACCATTCTGCTCCAGATCTCATTACAGCCTTGGTCCAAACATGGACAAAAGAGTTGAATTCCAGAGGTGAGAGTGACTGCCCTTGACATCAAGGCAGCATTTGACCGAGTGTGGCACCAAGGAGCCCTAGTAATATTGAAGCCAATGGGGATCAGGGGGAAAACTCTCCAGTGGTTGGAGTCATACCTAGCACAAAGGAAGATGGTAGTGGTTGTTGGAGGTCAATCAGCTCAGCCCTAGGACATTGCTGCAGGAGTTCCTCAGGGCAATGTCCTAGGCCCAACCATCTTCAGCTGCTTCATCAATGACCTTCTCTCCATCATAAGGTCAGAAATGGGGATATTTGCTGATGATTGCACAGTGTTCAGTTCCATTCGCAACCCATCAAATAATGAAGCAGTCGTGCCCGCATGCAGCAAGACCTGGACAACATCCAGGCTTGGGCCCATAAGTGGCAAGTAACATTTGCGCCAGACAGGTTCCAGGCAATGACCATCTCCAACAAGAGAGAGTGTAAGCACCTCCCCTTGACATTCAACGGCATTACCATCGCCGAATCCCCCACCATCAACATCTGGGGCTCACCATTGACCAGAAACTTAACTGGACCAGCCACACAAATACTGTGGCTACAAGAGCAGGTGAGAGGCTGGGTATTCTGCGGCAAGTGACTCACATCTTGACTCCTCAAAGCCTTTCCACCATTTACAAGGCACAAGTCAGGAGTGTGACGGAATACTCTCCACTTGCCTGGATGAGTGCAGCTCCAACAACACGCAAGAAGCTCGACACCATCCAGGACAAAGCAGCCCGCTTGATTGGCACCCCATCCACCACCCTAAGCATTCACTCCCTTCACCACCGTTGCGCTGTGGCTGCAGTGTGTACCATCCACAGGATGCATTGCAGCAACATGCCAAGGCTTCTTCGACTGCACCTCCCAAACCCGTGACCTCTACCACCCAGAAGGACAAGGGTAGCAGGCACATGGGAATAACACCACCTACACGTTCCCCTCCAAGTCACATACCATCCTGACTTGGAAATGTAGCATTGTTCCTTCATCTTCGCTGGGTCAAAATCCTGGAACTCCCTACCTAACAGCACTGTGGGAGAACCTTCACCACACGGACTGCAGCGGTTCAAGAAGACAGCTCAGCACCACCTTCTCAAGGGCAATTAGGGATGGGCAATAAATGCTGGCCTTGCCAGCGACACTCACATCCCATGAACGAGCTTAAAAAAAAAAGGAGCAGCAAAGATTCACAAGGATGATACCAGAACCTGGAGGACTTACTTTTCAAGAAAGGCTGAACAGGCTGGGGCTCTTCTCTCTAGAAAAGAGAAGGCTGAGAGGTGACCTGATCGTGGTCTTTAAGATTATGAAAGGGTTTGATCGGGTGGACATAGAGAAAATGATTCCACTTCCGGGTGAGTCCAAATATAAGAGAGTCACTAATAAATCCAATAGGGAATTCAGGAGACAATTCATTACCCAAAGAGTGGTAAGAATGTGGAACGTGCTACCACAAGGAGTCGTTGAGGCAAATAACATAGATGCATTTAAAGGGAAACTAGATAAACCCACGAGGGAGAAAGGAATAGAAGGGAATGCTGATGGGGTTAGATGAAGAGGGGTTGGAGGAGGCTCGTGTCGAGCATAAACGCCGATATAGACCAGTTGGGCCAAATGGCCTGTTTCTGTGTTGTAGACTCGATGTAACTTGAATGCATACATCAACAGGAAGTGTACCACTCCATAGTGTGTAGATGGTTTCAGGTCACAAACGTCATCCTCCATTAGCATGCCCGTTAACATGCCTATTATCCACAGACCCGCTCAATGCTTTCATTATGCAACAATCTGCTGACCCTGCATTAATTGACGGGTCCTAGAGAATGAATCGGGTTGTTTTCATTAGAACAGAGGCAATTAAGGAGTGATATGATAACAGGTGTTTAAAATTATGAAGGGATGGGACAGAGGAGAAATGAACAGACTATTCCCAGGGATTGAGGGGTCTCGAACAAGGGGACATTTAAAGAAGATTAAATGCAAGAGATTTAGGCCAGAAAGCAGGAGAAACTTTTTTGCAGTACCAGAGTTAGTGATTTGAAGCAGCGACCATGTCAACACTTAATAGGTTAGATTATCTACGGGCTGCCCCTCGGTGACATCATCCGAAAACACGAAATCCGGTTCCACATGTACGCTAACAACACCCAGCACTACCTTACCAGCACCTCTCTCGATCCCTCTGATTTGTCACACTGTTTGTCAGTACTGGATGAGCAGAAATTTCCTCCAACTAAATAGTGGGAAGATTGAAATCATTGTCTTCAGTCCCCCCAACAAACTCCGTTCCCTCGTCACTGACTTCATTTCTCTCCCTGGCCATTGTCTGATGCTGAATCAGACGGTTCGCAACTTTGGCATTCTCTTTGATATGATCCTGATACGAGTTACTGACCACATATCCGCTCCATCACCAAGACTGCCTACTTCCACCTCTAATATCGCCCGTCTCCGCTCCTGTCTCAGCTCATCTGCTACTGAAACCCACATTCATACCTTTGGTTGCCTCTAGACTTGACTATTCCAATGCTTTCCTGACCGGCCTCCCATCTTCCACTCTCCATAAACTTGAGCTCATCCAAAATTCTGCCGCCCATATCATAATTCGCATTAAATCCCGTTCACCTATCACTCCTGTGCTCGCTGACCTACATTAGCTCCTGGTCAGGCAATGCATCCATTTTAAAATTCTCATCCTTGTTTTCAAATCCCTCCATGGCTTTGCCCTTCCCGATCTCTGTGACCACTTCCAGCCCTACAACCCACCGAGATCTCTGTGCTCATCCAATTCTTGCCTCTTACGCGTTCCTGATTTTAATTGCTGCACCATTGGTGGCCGTGCCTTCAGCTACCTAGGTCCTAAGCTCTGGAATTCCCTCCCTAAACCCCTCGGCCTCTCTACTTTAAGACGCCCCTTAAAACCTACCTCTTTGGCCAAGCTTTTGGTCACCTGTCCTAATATATCCTTAAATCAAAAGCAAAATACTGCGGATGCTGGAAATCTGAAATATAAACAGAAAATGCTGGAGAAGCTCAGCAAGTCGGGCAGCATCTGTGGAGAAAGAAACAGAGTTAACATTTCAGGTCGAAGACCTTTCAAAAACCTTTCTGGGACTTGAAAGGTCTTTGACCTGAAACTCTGTTTCTTTCTCCACAGATGCTGCCTGACTTGCTGAGCTTCTCCAGCATTTTCTGTTTTTATTTCTAATACATCCTTATATGGCTCGGTCAAATTTTGTTTGATAATGCTCCTGTGAAGCGCCTTGGGACGTTTTACTACATTAAAGGCGCAATAGAAATACAAGTTGTAGTTCGGATGGTGTTATTATGGACACGCACTGTGCTGAAAAAAAAATGTAAATGCTGGAATCTCAAATAAAAGCCAAAAATGATGGAAGTGCGCAGCAGGTTGCCCAACATCTAAGTTTTAAAAATTCAGGTTTAACCCTTCATTAGAAGTTTAAAGAGTCACACGTGAAAATTTAACTCATGTCCCTTTTAAATATTAGCTTGATATACTTCCTCCTGCTTTCACCCCTCTCCCTAACCCCACTCATTCCCCAAAATGTGAACCCTAAGATTAAATTGCATAGTAAAAGTTGGGCCAGCCAGAGGACTGAAAAAAGTCTTCAAATCTGGCTGATGAACCGGATCTCTGTGCCCTTCTACCACTGGAAACAGTTTCTCCTTATTTACTCTATCAGAACTGTTACTGATTTTGAACGCCCCCATTAAATCTGCTCTTAACCGTTTCTCTGCTGTAAGGAGAACAACCTCAGCTTCTCCAGTCTCTGCTACCATTCTAGTAAAGGGAATCCAAAAGTCGTCTTTAGGCACGTAAACGGATTGTAAGAGGAGGGGTGGGTCCGATTCGGGACCAAAAAGGAGATCTACGCTTTGAGGCAGAAGTCATGGCTGAGGTACTAAATGAGTACGTTGCATCTGTCTTTACCAAGAAAGAAGATGCTGCCGAAGTCATGGTAAAAGAGGAGGTAGTTGAAATACTGGATGGGCCAACAATTGACAAAGAGGTGGTACTAGACAGGCTAACTGTACTTAAAGTAGATAAATCACCAGGTCCAGACGGGATGCATCCTAGATTGCTGAGGGAAGTAAAGGTGGAAATTGCAGAGGTACTGGCCATAATCTTCCAAACATCCTTAGATAAGGGGGTGATGCCAGAGGACTGGAGAATTGCAACTGTTACACCCCTTTTTGAACAAGAGTGTAAGGATAAACCCAGCAACTACAGGCCAGTCGGTGGGGAAACTTTTAGAAACAATAATCCGGGACAAAATTAATAGTCATTTGGACAAGTGTGGATTAATTAAGGAAAGCCAGCACAGTGTCCATAATAACACCATCCGAACTACAACTTGTATTTCTATTGCGCCTTTAATGTAGTAAAACGTCCCAAGGCGCTTCACAGGAGCATTATCAAACAAAATTTGACCGAGCCATATAAGGATGTATTAGAAATAAAAACAGAAAATGCTGGAGAAGCTCAGCAAGTCAGGCAGCATCTGTGGAGAAAGAAACAGAGTTTCAGGTCAAATTGTGTTTAACTAACTTGAGTTTTTTGATGAGGTAACAAGGAGGGTCGATGAGGGCAATGCAGTTGATATGGTGTTTATGGACTTCCAAAAGGTGTTTGATAAAGTGCCGCATAATAGACTTATCAAAGTTGAAGCCCATGGAATAAAAGGGGCAGTGGCAGCATGGATACGAAATTGGCTAAGTAACAGGAAACAGAGTAGTGGTGAACGGTTGTTTTTCGGACTGGAGGGAGGCATATAGTGGTGTTCCCCAGGGGTCGTTACTGGGACCATTTGCTTTTCTTGATATATATTAATGACTTGGACTTGGGTGTACAGGGCACAATTTCCAACTTTGTAGATGACACAAAACTTGAAAGTGTAGTGAACAGTGAGGAGAATAATGATAGACTTCAAGAGGACATAGACAGGCTGGTGAAATGGGCTGACACATGGCAGATGAAATTTAACGCTGAAAAGTCTGAAGTGATACATTTTGTGGAGATGCCGGTGATGGACTGGGGTTGACAATTGTAAACAATTTTACAACACCAAGTTATAGTCCAGCAATTTTATTTTAAATTCACAAGCTTTCGGAGGCTTCCTCCTTCCTCAGGTGAACGTTGCGTTCACCTGAGGAAGGAGGAAGCCTCCGAAAGCTTGTGAATTTAAAATAAAATTGCTGGACTATAACTTGGTGTTGTAAAATTGTGATACATTTTGGCAGGAAGAATGAGGAGAGGCAATATAAACTAGACGGTACAATTTTAAAAGGGGTGCAGGAACAGAGATCTGGGGGGTATATGTGCACAAATCATTGAAGGTGGCAGGGCAGGTTGAGAAAGCGGTTAAGAAAGCATACGGGATCCTGTGCTTTATAAATAGAGGCATAGAGTATTGTGTTCAGTTCTGGGCATTGGACCTTAGGAAGGATGTGAAGGCTTTAGAGAGGGTGCAGAAGAGGTTTATTAGAATCATTACAGGGATGAAGGACTTCAGTTACATGCATAGACTGGAGAAGCTGGGGTTGTTCTCCTTCGAGCAGAGAAGGTTGAGAGGAGATTTGATAGAGGTGTTCAAAATCATGAAGGTCCTAGACAGAGTAGAGAAAGAGAAACCATTGGCAGAAGGGTCAAAAACCAGAGGACAAAGATTTAAGATGATTGGCAAAAGAACCAAAGGTGACATGAGGAAATCTTTTTTACACAGTGGGTGGTTATGATCTAGAATGCACTGCCTGAGGGGGTGGTGGAGGCAGATTCAATCATGGCTTTCAAAAGGGAATTGGATAACTACCTGAAGGGGAAAAAAATTGCAGGGCTACGGGGTTAAGGCGGGGGAATGAGATTAGCTGGATTGGTGTTGCAGAGAGCCAGCACAGACTTGATGGGCCGAATGGCCGCCTTCTGTGCTGTAACCGTTCTATGATTCTAAATCTCGTCTCCACCCTCTCTAAGGCCTTCACATCCTTCCTAAAGTGTGGGGCCCAGAATTGAACACCCCAGTCCAGGTGAGGCGTAACCAGTGTAAATGGCACTTTTTCACAGGTGCTGATCTGGTTGGTCAGTGTTACTGTAAATCTAGTGTAAATGTCAATTAACATAGATTATCTAAATCAACAATAAAGGTTTAATTCTTCAGCACCAGGTGGCAGGCAATAGCATCAACTACTGTCGTGTTGAGGAGTAAGTGTTTTACAATACAGCACTGTAGGGGGGAAAAAGTAGTTTCTGATTCACGATCATGTGATTTCACGAGAAATGGGTTTTCCTAAGTAGCAATTAAAGGAGGATTGTGTCTGGGCAAACCCTTTTGCTAATGTAATCGAATGGTACAATGGGGTTATGATTTTGGCTTACATTTAGGTTTTCAAGCGTGAAATCCGAGATATTTTACAGAGCAGACACTCATTTGTTCAGCAACATACCTAGAGAACATACTGTACCTGGCAAGAGAGTTCTGCGTCTTAATGTGCTTATTTGACAAAAATGTCTTTGTTGAGCAAACAAATTGAATAATGCTGATGAAGTGAAAAATAAGTTGATTTAAAAAAAAAATTGTTATCTGGATGTGGGTGTTGCTGACAAGGCGGCATTTATCCCTAGTAACCCTGAAAAAGTGGTGGTGGGCCTTCTTGAACCCCTGCATTCCTTGTGGTGATGGTAGCCCTACATTGGTGTTAGGTAGGGAATTCCAGGAATTATGTAACCATGAAATATGTCTAAGTCAGGATGATGTTTGATTTGGAGGTGATGCTGTTCCCATGACATTGCTGCTGTTATCCTCCTTGGGCGTAGATATTGCAGGAGAAAGAGGTGCTGTTGAAGTAACTTTGTAAGGAATCTTACAACACCAGGTTATAGTCCAACTGTTTTATTTGAAAATCACAAGCTTTCGGAGGCTTTCTCCTTCGTCAGGTAAAACAGTTGGTCTATAACCTGGTGTTGTAAGATCCCTTACATTTGTCAACCCCAGTCCATCACTGGCATCTCCACATCGAAGTAACTTTGATATGCTGCAATGCATCCTGTAGATCACATTGTATTGGAGGTGGAGGGGATGGATATTGAGTCCACTGGCAGTGGTACTAATCAAGTAACTTGCACTTGCCAGGATGGTATTGAGTTTCTTGAGTGTTGTGGCTGCATCCAAATCGTCAAGTGGTGAGTATTCCATCACAATCCAGACTTGAACCTTGTAGGTGGTGGATAAGCTTTGAGGGATCAGGAGGCGAACCACTCGTCAGAGTACCCGGCCTCTGTGTTACTTTTTGTAGCCAAGATGTTGATATGGCTGGTCCAGTTTAGCTTCTGATCAGTGGTGACCCTAAGATGTCGATGATTGGGGACTTGCTGATTGTGCCATTGAAGGTCAGGGGGAGGTGGCTGGGCTTTCTCTTGTGTGAGATAGTAATTACTTGTATGGTGTGAATATTACTCGCCATTTGTCAGCCTAAGCCTGGATGTTGTCCAGATCCTGCTGTAGGTTGGGGTGGACTGCTTCATTATCAGAACCGAACACTCTGAAATCATCACCAAACAGCCCCACTCCTGACCACCTGATGGAGGGAAGGTAATTGATGAAGCCGTTGAAGATGGTTGGGCCTAGGACGCATCCCTGAGGAACTCCTGCAGCGATGTTCAGGGGCTGCAATGACAGGCCTCCAACAGCCACAACCATCTTCCTTTTCATCAGGTATGACTCCAGCCATTGGAGGGTTTTTCCTTTGACATTAGTTTTGCTAGGGCTCCTTGGTGCCATGCTTGATTGAATGCTGCCTTGATGTCAAAGGCAGCTACTTTCAGTTTTCCTCTGGTATTCAGCTCGTATCCAGCTCTTGCATCCATGTCTGGATCAAGGCTATGCTGAAGTCTGCAGCCAAGTGGTTATGGCAGGGCCCAAACTGCGCATCCATAAGTTGGTTATTGGTGAGCAGGTATCGCTTGATGATGTTATTAATGACTCCTTCCATTACTTTACTGGGATTGGGAGGAGACTGCTAAGGTAATTGGATCAATTAGATTTATCCTGCTTTTTGTGATTAGGACATAAGGTGTTCCAATAGATACCAGTGTCGTAGCTATGCTGGAGCTGCTTGGCTAACGCTGGTGCACAGGTAGTCTTCACTGTGGATGGGATTTTCAGGGCCCATAGCCTTTGCTGTGTCCAATGCACTCTGCCGCTTAATATCTCATGGAATGAACCTAATTGGCTGGACACGGGACCTCAGAAGCAGGCTGAAACAACACTTCAGCCTTGTCTCTTGCACTCACCTGCTGTACTCCACCATGGATGAATTAAAATGGACATTATTCAGAAACAGTATATTAGTCTGGGAATGAAATTGAGGTTCATGCTGGTTAGTGTGCGCTGGTGTACTCTTATACTTTGACACTGTGGCTTGTCTCGTCGTTGTTGAAGAATTAAGCCACTGTTGATTTAGAAAATCAGGTTAATGTCATCTCCTGATGTAAATGATGTTTGCTTACTTAGATTTTGTTCTATGATTACCATGACTCCACTAGTACAGCACATATTCAGAGATTTAAGATTGATTAGGAAGATTAAGATTTAACTTTTTATTCTGTGGGGACTTACTATTGCAGGCTCTTCATACTCTGTGAGGGTACCAAAATCTGGGCACTTGGCAGTCAGTATGGAAATGGGTTGGCAGTTGTGTAATTGTGTAATGTTGTGAAATTGTGGAAAACATCAGACAGTGTTTTTGCTTTGGTGAATATACAATTTAGATAGTTAACCCAGTGCTTGCCAAAGTCCCTTGTTTATAGTTGACATGATGTAGGATGTTTAAAATACTGCTCTCATTGGATAAGAATATATGTCACATCGAGTGCCATGTAGGTTTAGAAATCTGCTGTAAATGAACAGCTAATCATCAATCCACATATACAATAATGTTTTTATAATGATGTAGTACAGTATAAGCCTTTCCAAAGAATAAGTATAACTTTTATATATGTGCCTACTAATAGTTTGTGATTTATGTTAGAAACTGTACATTGGAGAGTGCTTATCTAGTAGTTAAAAATTTAAATATGCTCTTTTCCCATTGTACAAGTTTCCGGTTGTGTGTGTATATATTACTATTGGCGCAGAAGGTGACCTTGTGAAGCAGCCCCACTTAGTATGCTGGTTAATATTTAATCATGAAGACATACTTTGGCTGTTGCACACGTGTGGACTTCAGCACTTCAAAGGGAAGGGCATATAACTCCATACAGCATTTTTAACCCTTGCGCCTAATGATGGAATTCTTGGCATATGGTTTCCAAATGTGCTGCAGAATCGACTTCCTGAAAGTCTTGCATTGTTGGTGGACCTTGAAGGTGTCATACATACTTCCTGATTTTCTTTTTAAATTGCACAGCAGGAATGCTGGTTTCAGAAACAGTGGTAGTGGTGGAGAAAGAATGTTGTTTCTCCCCTTCCCTTGTTTTAGGTACCGACTCCTGTTGAGGTGAATTTCTACCTCCAAGTACCTCTTTGCCCAAGTAGGTGTTTTTAGTTTATTTTTTAAACACTTTTATCAATTCTAAAAATAATGGAGAAAAAGGCTGTTTGATTGACAAGTCATCCAATCCGGTAATGGAGAGTCTTTTGCTTTCCAATTGGTGTGGGAAGGTGGTGCACTGTGAGGATGGACATGTTGGGCAACCAATGACTGGAAGTCAAGTGATGAAACCTCCAGGAATGCATCCAACCAGAGTTGGCAACCCTATCTGCACCACTTGACACCCTGTTATGTTTTTGTCACACTTGGTCAATTTTGTCCCATTGTAAATTCCTATGTTAACATTTGAAGTGGAACTTGTTCTCGTCAACTTATCAGTGTAATTATACCTCCCAGTAGTGGTGGCACTGTTGTGTTTCTGTTTCCTATTACTCAGCTCTACTGCCAATGATCCTCAAGCTGCTGAATTCCGAGCTCCCCTGATGGCCTCCAACCTTTGCCCCTTTGTCTCTCCTATCAATAGTTCAAAAACCGGCCTCACTATTCTAGGCGCCTGTTGAAAAACACCATTTTTCCCCCCAAATTTGTCCCAGTTTTTCCTGAGCCCCAATATTCGAGCTAAGTAAAAATTTTAATAAATTTGGCTCCTGTACAAGCCTGGGGCGGGGGGGGGGGGGGGGGGGGGGCGCCTGGGGAAGATGTTTACATTTTAAAAAAAATTACACTGCATTTCAGCCCCACTTCTAGGTTCTGTGGGGTATGGGGGGAACTTTTTAAACTTTTTGTTCAACAACCTTGAATCTAAATTGTAGTAACTTTATTGAATCTTACATTGGGTTCAGTTACGCAGATCTGCCGAAATGCTTTCCAATACACTTGGAATGGATTTTTTTCCTGGCTTATCACATAAGCCAGCCACGGCTATGTTTGTTTGTTTTTTTCTAGTGAGATGAAGGGCCAAGGCGAATATTAAAGGAGATCAGAGTTTGGAAGGAGCAGATGTAAAAAGACCCGCTGACTTAATGAAGCTCCCCGTGTAGCATCATGAAATGCATATGCTGGCCACTACTCTCACAACATGCTTCATACTGTCATTTAAATTGTAATAGTTTTAGCTGCTGCATTGAACTAATAGTCCCTCTGTGTGTTGCATACATTATGCACTCTTGCTGCTAGATGAAGATTGAATGGATTGTGCTGTGGTGTGAGATGGCGGGGAGTTAATGGAATTAAATTGACCATGGATAAAGTTGTATTTTGGAATTTTTACAGGACTTTGATCATTTAAGGTTGAAAGATAATGACAGTTAGACTCTTGGATGGTATATAGATCTTAATCACTGGCAGGAATTGCGTGTTCTGTTTATACCGTGGATGAATTTTGAGCTATTAGTTCAATTGAAATTAAAACAAAATACAAGTGAAATGAATAGTATCTTTTTAAAGGGTCGGAGGGTCACATTTAATGGAGAGAGGGTGGTCTCCATATTTAAAGTAGGCGAGTCTCCGCATTCAAAGGAGATGGGAAGCCTACTGTGCTTCATGTGGCCACCCGACCTAGAATTGGCTAAACCTGCTTAAGAAAAGCAAACTTCAAATTAAATTTGCAGAATTAAGTTGGGAACCCATTGGATTATAGGAACATAGGACGAGAAAAGACCAAGGACCATCTAGTTCACCTTCGACTATCTAGTTCACCCTCTACCATCCTGGGAGTAGCATGATGCAATGATAATGGAGTAGTTGACCCAGACATGAAATGAGGAAAACCCCTAGTGATGGAGAGCTTTGGGAACCATAGGTCCAAAGTCACCTGTACTTCCAAAGCATGCTACACTTATCCTTGCTACCAGGCTTCAGGTGTTGATGAATATTGCAAGCTTTGGCCCCAGCTGAACTGTATGCCCATCTTTGCAGATACAATGAAACCAAATATAATGAAAACAAAATAAAACTGTGATTGGCTGGGCTCCCAACTGGAGTTGCCACTTTTTTGCTAAATTGCAAAAAGTTTAGTGCTGAAATTTTGTGTGTCTTGGCCTAGTATGACTTCACAGCATCCCCCAGCTGATGATTGGGATGCATGGAGGGTTGTTGCTGAGAGCAAAGTCTAAGTGAGGACACTTCATTTCAACAGCCTGCATTTCCTAATGAGCTTTCCATGTCTACAGCACATCTATAAAGACAAAAGAGGTAATAATTCTAATAAGTATGTGTACTATTTGGGGTCATAGTTACTTGTTCAATGGGGTTTGTTAATTTTTTTTTATGACTGGATTGGCTTTTTGCTGGTAATGACTGGTAAAGTAGGTCAATGATGAGTTGAAACTCTTCCCCTGTGAACATGCCAAAAGAAAGAGAGACTTGCATTTATATAATGCCTTTCGTGACCTTAGGTTGTCCCAAAGCGCTTTACAGCCAATGAAGTACTTTTTGAAGTGTAGTCACTGTTGTAATATAAAGAGCTGTTGTCAGCATAGAACACCTCAGTGGCCCTCACCACCTTCATCTTGGTGTGCACAAAGTTGGTTGAGGCTGCGCACTTCGCCAGTGGCTTAAAAACTAATGAGAATGGCCTCTGTTTGATCTGTCATCGCAGCTGCTGAGTCACCATTAATGGAACCCAGTGATCAAATAGCTAATGGAGCTGAGTTGTGTCCTATCGAGCAACAGCAGGATTGACAAAAACATTGCTAGCCACATCATGAAAGTGATGTGATTTGGATGTCTCAGGAGGTGGGTGTTTACATAAAAATGCAGACCAATTTTAAATTTTGTTCAACAGGCATGATCTCAGTTTTTTTTGTATGGACGTAAGTTTTGAATCTGCTGCAGAAAGCAGAACTTGACCGGTTCTACATGTGGTATCTCTGCAATTCTGAACATAAATGGCAGCACAAAGATTGGGTAAACACTTTCATCATTGAGGAAAAGGCACAGCTGGCTTGTCCAGACATGGTAGAGAATTTTGGCTCCCAAAACGCATCGCTGTTAGCGATTTCAAGGAAAGGAAAATTTGAGAGAAGCAGTCTGTTTTGGTTAATTATGATCAAATTTGTGGTGCCATTGGGGAGCTGTAGTGGACTGGTTAGGCTGACCTGTTGTCCACAAAGGAGATTAGAACTTCGAAAGCCAGCAGTTGGAAGCTATGCAGCAGCACAGAGTAGGGAAATCCTTGTCTGAAAGCTGAACCTACCAATGATGGCTACTGCTGCTTAAATGTGGGCAGGTTTCCATGCACACATTGACCTTGTTAGCCATCTGTATTTATATATAGTCGGAGAATGGAAATACAAATATGGCCTGGGATCACTTCTGTCTCTGTTGGAATCAAGGTGGCAGCTGTTAAAATTGCTGAACTTCTCTAGTATCTAAAAAAAAATCCTCAAATTTTGCTGAGAAAATAATTATGCAGTTTTGATAGCCGAGTGAGAGCGTGAACAGTGATTTATCATAAACACCAACCTAGACCATCAGTGCGTTCCTGCACTTAAGGATGGATTGAATATTGTAATCTGCCGTTTGTCAGTCAGCAGTGGGATGTGTATGATGCATACTGGATAATGAATCCCAGGTTGTATAATAAAGATAATTGAAACAGACGCTGACAAAATATTCTTGTACCATTCTTGTTTGATGCTTTGTGCTTTTGTCAACTATGAAGATTAGTTCTGCACAAATCCACTAGTGTATTTCAGCCTTCCGTTAACATGATATTGTACAAAAAATAGAGCATTTATCTTTGCAGCATAAACATAGAGCATTTATCTTTGCAGCATGCTAAACTTGCTTCAATAAATCTATCTTTCTGGCACTAGTTATGAGGATTTCTGAACACATTGCCTTATAACCAATTACTGTGGCAACAATACCATCAGTATGTTCCGATGTCATATCCTGCAATACAAAATCTATAACTGGAAGCTTTATGTCTGTCTAACTTTTAAAGCAATGAAAAGTAGCAATAAAACAAAGTGCAGTTTGCCCAGTTAAATTCCTTTTGATGTATTGAAGTTACAGTACACTCTGAATCTGTGTTCAGCTGCTGTTAAAAGTGTCTGATTTACTGGTTGGATAGTCTGCCTTTCCAATCCACAGAACAGCTAACCTTTGTCAACATGGATGGGTTCACTGCTAAAGTACCTTGTAGACTCGTTCACAGTAGTTGGGAGAACCACAGCTGAATGCAATTGCTGAGTAGGCAGGGCCTGTCCAATAATCGGCTGGACTGCTGACTGAGGCATTGACCCTGAGCCCAGCCATTCTTTTATAGGTCCAATGTGCTGTATGTAACTGGATCCTTACTACATTATAATCACTGATTAACCTATTGATGTATATTTGACTGATTACAGGCCTGCTATTGCATGCTGACATCTCCTCGCAGAACTGAAATTTTAACAGGCAGCACGCACCAGAATGTCACTGCTGTAAAACAAACTGATACTTCATAATTTGTTGTTTTGGTACAAGACAATTATTGAAATTAGAATGAATTCACAGCGTGCAAACATGTAAACACTGTTATTTACTTGGTAACTTGCTTTTCCTTATTTTCCATTTCTAATTCCTCAATGATGTTTGCCACCAGCTTTTCTTGTTAGACAGGAGTGGGATGATCACTGTACTTCTGCATGGTTGACGTGATTATCCATTTGTGTGTACTTCAGGTGCTTTAAGGCCTGAATTCTGCTTCGAGACAGTACTTTAGCTGGCTGTCCGTGTGAGAATGTTGCAACTTGCGGTGGAGGAAAGAAAGGGAATGATGCTTGAGTTTCAGTGCCGTGATTTGAAGGATTGACCCTTCTCCACGCCGTTCTCTGAACTGAAGCTCAGGAGCCCAAAGCTCAACACTCAAATTGCCAATTTCAAACTAATAAATTGCTTAACCCGGACTTGTATCCCTTATGTATTGCTGCAGCAAATGTTCATTTTGTATATGACTGATTCTTGTTGAAGTCATTGAAAACCTGCATCAGCTGATATATAATTTAATGTACCCATTTTTTGCAAAAACACACAATTTTGGTTGCATTTTGAATATGTAATGCACAAAGTTAGCTGATTCCCTGAAGGTCTAACTCTGGCAAATTACTACTTTTGGTCCACTAATTACTGTATTTAATCTTGTAGAGAAAATAAATGTGGCCAGAAGAATATTTCCTAGTGGAATACTGATGTAGAAGTAACTCAGTTTACAAAGATTTTTCAAAAGATAGCATATAGAAAACTTCTCTCAATTTCACCTAGAAGTATAATAATTCTGGTATCATAGTCTGGTACAGATCAGAAGGAGACCATTCGGCCCATCGTGCCTGTGTCGACTCTTTGAAATAGCCATCCAATTAGTCCCACTCCCCCGCTCCCTCCCCTTAGCTCCGCAAACCCCTTCCCCTCAAGTATTTATCCAATTCCATTTTGAAAGTTACCACTGAATCAGCCTCCACCGCACCCCCAGGCAGTGCACTCCAGACCACCACAACCCGCTGCGCAAAAAAAGTCTCCTCATGTCTCCTCTGGCTCTCCTGCTGATCGCCCCCAAATCTGCGTCATCCGGCCAGCCACCGACCCACCCCCACCACTGGAAACGGCCTCTCCCCGCCCACTCTACCTAGAAAACTGCTCATGATTTTGAACACCTTTATCAAATCTCCCCCCCCAACCTTCTCTCTTCTAAGGAGAACAACCCCAGCTTCTCCAGTCTCTCCACATCACTTAAGTCCCTCATCTCTGGTACCGTTCCAGTAAATCTCTTCACCCTCTCTAAGGCCTTGACATCTTTCTTAAAGTATGGTTCTCAGAATTGAACGCAGTACTCCAGCTCGGGCCTAACCACTGTTTTATAAAAGTTTTGATGTGCAGATGCCGGTGATGGACTGGGGTTGACAATTGTAAACAATTTTACAACACCAAGTTATAGTCCAGCAATTTTATTTTAAATTCACAAGCTTTCGGAGGCTTCCCCCTTCGTCAGGTGAACGATGTGAAATGAATGAGTACTGAAATGAAAGCCTCCGAAAGCTTGAGTACTGCGTTCAATTCTGAGAACCATACTTTAAGAAAGATGTCAAGGCCTTAGAGAGGGTGAAGAGATTTACTAGAACGGTACCATTCATTTCACATTGTTCACCTGACGAAGGGGGAAGCCTCCGAAAGCTTGTGAATTTAAAATAAAATTGCTGGACTATAACTTGGTGTTGTAAAATTGTTTACAATTATAAAAGTTTAGCATAACTTCCTTGCTTTTATACTCTATGCCTCTATTAATAAAGCCCAGGATCCCATTTGCTTTTTTTAACAGCCTTCTCAACTTGTCCTGCCACCTTTAAAGATTTGTGTACATACATCCCTAGGTCTCTCTGTTCCTGCACTCCCTTCAAAATTATGCCATTTAGTTTATATTGCCTCTCCTCATTCTTCTTACCAAAATGTATCTTCACACTTCTCTGTGTTAAATTTAATCTGCCATGTGTCTGCCCATTACACCAGTCTGTGTATGTCCTCCTGAAAAAATATTAGCTGGTAAGATTAAAGAAAACCCAAATATGTTTTATCAGTACATTAAGGACAAGAGGATAGCTAAGGAAAAGGTGGGACCTATCAGGGATGATGAGGGTAACTTGTGTGTAGAAGCAGAGGATGTGGGTAGGGTTTTAAATGAATATTTTGTCTCCGTATTTACAAAGGAAAGGGATGATCCGGACGTAGTAGTTGAAGAGGAGAGGTGTGAAATATTGGATAAGGTAAACATAACGAGAGAGGAAGTAGTAGAGGGACTGGAATCCTTGAAAGTTGATAAGTCACCAGGGCCGGATGGATTGTTTCCTAGGCTCTGGAAGGAAGCCAGGGAGGAAATAGCGGATGCTCTGAGGATCATTTTCCAATCCTCACTAGATGCAGGGGAGGTACCAGCGGACTGGAAGACTGCAAACGTAGGACCATTGTTTAAAAAGGGTACGAGGGAAAGGCCGAACAATTATAGGCCTGTCAGTCTTACCTCAGTGGTGGGCAAACTATTAGAATCAATGATGTGGAGATGCCGGTGATGGACTAGGGTGGACAAATGTAAGGAGTCGCACAACACCAGGTTATAGTCCTACAGCTTTATTTGAAATCACAAGCTTTCGAAGCTTTGCTCCTTCGTCAGGTGACTCACCTGACAAAGGAGCAAAGCTCCGAAAGCTTGTAATTTCAAATAAAGCTGTTGGACTATAACCTGGTGTTGTGTGACTCCTTATATTAGAATCAATACTGAGGACAAATCCAATCTGGCCAATTACAGCCCCATCAGCCTACTCTCAATCATCAGCAAAGTGATGGAAGATGTCGTCGACAGTGCTATCAAGTGGCACTTACTCATCAATAACCTGCTCACCGATGCTCAGTTTGGGTTCCGCCAGGACCACTCGGCTCCAGACCTCATTACAGCCTTGGTCCAAACATGGACAAAAGAGCTGAATTCCAGAGGTGAAGTGAGAGTGACTGCCCTTGACATCAAGGCAGCATTTGACCGAGTGTGGCACCAAGGAGCCCTAGTAAAATTGAAATCAATGGAAATCAGGGGGAAAACTCTCCAGTGGCTGGAGTCATACCTAGCACAAAGGAAGATGGTAGTGGTTGTTGGAAGCCAATCATCTCAGCCCCAGGACATTGCTGCAGGAGTTCCTCAGGGCAGTGTCCTAGGCCCAACCATCTTCAGCTGCTTCATCAATGACCTTCCCTCCATCATAAGGTCAGAAATGGGGATGTTCGCTGATGATTGCACAGTGTTCAGTTCCACTCGCAACCCCTCAGATACTGAAGCAGTCTGTGCCCGCATGCAGCAAGACCTGGACAACATCCAGGCTTGGGCTGATAAGTGGCAAGTAACATTCGTGCCAGGCATTGACCATCTCCAACAGGAGAGTGCCTAACCACCTCCCCTTGACATTCAACGGCATTAGCATCGCCGAACCCCCCACCAACATCCTGGGGGTCACCATTGACCAGAAACTTAACTGGACCAGCCATATAAATACTGTGGCTACGAGAGCAGGTCAGAGGCTGGGTATTCTGCGGCGAGTGACTCACCTCCTGACTCCCCAAAGCTTTTCCACCATCTACAAGGCACAAGTCAGGATTGTGATGGAATACTCTCCACTTGCCTGGATGAGTGCAGCTTCAACAACACTCAAGAAGCTCGACACCATCCAGGACAAAGCAGCCCGCTTGATTGGTACCCCATCCACCACCCTAAACATACACTCCCTTCATCACCGGCGCACTGTGGCTGCAGTGTGTACCATCCACAGGATGCACTGCAGCAACTCGCCAAGGCTTCTTCGACAGCACCTCCCAAACCTGCGACCTCCACCACCTAGAAGGACAAGGGCAGCAAGCACATGGGAACAACACCGCCTGCACGTTCCCCTCCAAGTCACACACCATCCCGACTTGGAAATATATCACCGTTCCTTCATCGTCTCTGGGTCAAAATCCTGGAACTCCCTTCCTAACAGCACTGTGGGAAAACCTTCACCACACGGACTGCAGCAGTTCAAGAACGCGGCTCACCACCACCTTCTCAAGGGCAATTAGGGATGGGCAATAAAAGCCAGCCTCGCCTGCGACGCCCACATCCCATGAACAAATTTTTTTTTAAAACTGAGATCGGATCAACTGTCACTTGGAAAGGCATGGTTTAGTCAGGGAAAGTCAGCATGGATTTGTTCAGGGAAGGTCATGCCTTACAAACCTAATTGAATTCTTTGAGGAATTGACAAGGAGGATTGATGAGGGTAGTGCAGTGGATGTTGTCTACATGGATTTTAATAAGGCATTTGACAAGGTCCCACATGGCAGACTGGTCAGAAAGGTAAAAGCCCATGGGATACAGGGAAATGTGGCGAATTGGATCCAAAACTGGCTCAGTAACAGGAAACAAAGGGTATAAGTTGATGGATGTCTTTGCGAATGGAAATATTTTTCAAGTGGTATGCCACAGAGCTCAGTGTTGGGTCCCTTGCTGTTTGTGGTTATATATTAATGATTTGGACTTGAATGTAGGGGGCATGATTGGCAAATTTGCAGACGACACAAAAATTAGCCATGTAGTTGATAGCGAAGAGGATAGCTGTAGACTCCAAGAAGATATCAATGGGTTGGTGGAGTGGGCGGAAAAGTGGCAAATGGAGTTCAACCTGGAGAAGTGTGAGGTAATGCACTTAGGGAGGGCAAACAGTAAAAGGGAATACGCAGTAAACGGGAATATATTGAGAGGGGTAGAGGAAGTGAGAGATCTTGGAGTGCATGTGCGCAGGTCCCTGAAGGTGGCTGTAAGGTAGATAAGGTTGTGAAGAAGGCATACGGAATGCTCTCCGTTATTAGCCGAGGTATAGAATACAAAAGCAGGGATGTAATGATGGAACTGTATAAAACGCTGGTAAGGCCACAGCTGGAGTATAGTGCGCAGTTCTGATCACCACATTACAGGAAGGACGTAATTGCTCTGGAGAGAGTACAGAGAAGATTTACAAGAATGTTGCCAGGGCTTGAAAATCATAGCTACGAGAAGAGATTGGATAGGCTGGGGTTATTTTCCTTGGAGCAGAGGAGGCTGAAGGGAGACTTGATTGAGGTGTACAAAATTATGAGGGGCCCAGATAGAGTAGACAGGAAGTACCTGTTTCCCCTGGCAGAGAGTTCAAGAACTAGAGGGTATAGATTTAAGCTGATTGGTGGAAGGATTAGAGGGGACATGAGGAAAAACTTTTTTACCCAGAGGGTGGTGGGTGTATGGAATTCGCTGCCCAAATTGGTGGTAGAGGCAGGGACCCTCAACTCTTTTTTAAAACGTACCTGGACCTGCACCTAAAGTGCTGTAAGCTGCAGGGCTACGGACCGGGTGCTGGAAAGTGGGATTAGAATGGGCACCCGGTTGTTCTTTGAGCTGGTGCAGACACGATGGGCCGAATGGCCCCCTTCTGTGCTGTATCTTTTCTATGGTTCTATGTCTGGTACAATGTATTGTGATGCAGTTTCCTATTTTCTGGAGAAAT
Source organism: Heptranchias perlo (assembly GCF_035084215.1). Taxonomy (NCBI): domain Eukaryota; kingdom Metazoa; phylum Chordata; class Chondrichthyes; order Hexanchiformes; family Hexanchidae; genus Heptranchias; species Heptranchias perlo. Next base: position 29,897,742 of record NC_090328.1, on the reverse strand, counting down.
GGAAAGCAGAAACTAAATCTTGTAATTGAAATTGAAGAGCACATCTGCAGACTGTTCAAATGTGTGTTGAAATGATGGGTAACTTTAACCTATCCAGCGATAGATCAGTAGAACACATCTGAGTGGGGTTTAAATAGGGAGGCATTTCTACTATGCATTCAAGTCTTTTCAACAATAATAACTTGCATTTATATAGTGCCTTTAATGTAGTAAAAACATCCTAAGGTGCTTCACAGGTGTGTAATCAGACAAAAATTGACAGAGCCAAAGGAGGAGTTATTAGGACAGGTGACCAAAAAGCTTGGACTAAAAGGTAGGTTTTAAGGATAATCTTAAAGGAGGAGAGAGAAGGCAGAGAGGTTTAGGAAGAGAATTCCAGAGCTTGGGGCCTAGACGGCTGACAGCATGGTCACCATTGGTGGGGTGAAGGGAGTGAGGGATGCATAAGAGGCCACAGTAGGAGGAATGCAGAGATCTGAGGATTATAGGGCTGGAGGATGTTACAGAGATAGGGAGGAGGAGGCCATGAAGGATTTGAACACGAGGATGAGAATTTTAACATCAAAGCATAGGTGGACTGGAAGCTGATGTAGGTCAGCGAGCACAAGGGTGTGATGGGTGAACGGGACTTGGTTCGAGTTAGGATACTTTTCTGGGTCAGAACATCGTAAGCTCTATAAGAAAGTTGCAATACTTTCAACTTTGTTCTTGGTAATGAACTGGAGCAGGTCAGCAACATAAAGGTAAGAGAAAAATTAGGGATTAATGATAACATAATGTTAAAATAGAGAAGAAAAATAGGTCAAAAACCAAGTTGATTGAAGAGCAAACTACAGAGAGATTAAAGTTAAGAGATGCAAGGCAAGGTGACTGATTTTCCTAATCATATCCCCTCCCGTTTCATGGTGAGCCCCTGTCCAGTGAAGCTCTTCCTAGGAACTGATAGTACGTGAAAAAACAAAGTTCTGACCTTCTCACTTCTGGGGTGTCACTCTGATGCCTTTGCCAAGCAATGACTTAGGTCACAGACGTGTATAGATTTTATCCATGTAAAAGGAAGAGAAAATATGTACTAAAAAGGAAACAGTTCTATGTGTAATCAAGTTTTGGAAGGCAAATGGGGCATGAAACTTAAATGAAATGCTTGATGGAACTTTTACTAAATCTGTAAGTTTCTTAATTAATTGTAATTTTAATTCTTTTTAGATGGATGGAAGCCTGTCTGCATGATGAATTGCCCCCTACCACAGAGCTTGAAGAAGGACTGAGAAATGGAGTCTATCTCGTCAAACTTGCAAAATTCTTTGCTCCTAAATTGGTGCCTGAAAAAAAGATCTATGACATTGAACAAACAAGATTTAAGGTACCTTTGTCATCACAGTGCATTGATATGATCGAGGTCTACCGTTCCAATATAACACATCCTACCATCTGTTGTGCTGTGGCTTATAACAATCTTTTAACCGTTCCGCAGCCTTCCTCTCCTGAAGGTGGCAACTTATTCTGGGATATCATTTATAGGTGCCAGCAGCTCCCCAGCGCCTTAATGAAGTTTCCATTTTTTTCATTTTCCCCTCCAATTTGCTTCTCTCATCACCTGAAGGTGGTGATTTATACTGGGCTATGGCTCCATGAGCACTGGCGGTCCTTCAGTACCTCAGTAAGTGGCCATTCCTTAAGTCTATTTGGTGAGTTTTGACAGACTGTTTGGCCATGGGTTACATTACACAGTGGAACCCCATCCTATCTTCTCCCGAAGTCCACACAGGTGCACGTTTTAGCACTGGTCATTGATTGTGACAAAAAGTGGCAACCTTGTCTGAATTATTTAGTTTTTCTTTTCCTTTTCCCCTCTTGCCCTCCCCTAAAACTAGGGACATGAAATCAATTGTAGTGGCCCCATCACTGCCATAGTTAAATGGCGGAGCAGGCTCGAGGGGCCGAATGGCCTACTCCTATCTCTTATGGTCTACAGTTGAGATAACTACTTCGAGACCAATCAGAAATCAAACATAAGAATTTCTTGGTCCGTACTGTTTAATACCACATTACATAGCACATTTACTCTTGCCTTTCAGGTCTCCGTTGTAATACTAAATGCTTTCTAACGCAAGCATGTTTAACTTTGTTTTTCTTCAAGTTCCTAAGTGTAATCTTATACCAGCACTTATTGACTCAAGTAGAAATGTAGCTTGCCCTGAAAGTCTCTGCCAGTTTCTTTCTCAACTATTCCTTTGCAGTGCTTGACACATCACTGATTTACAGGTTAAAAATTGTCCTGTTCAGATCTAGTTGCTTTTTTTTTGTAGACGTGTTTCATGTAAGGAATGGGGTGCTGTGACATTGCATTTTGTAAAGGGTCACAGTTTATTTTTTTCTGTGAGAAAGGAAAGAATTTTTCTTATAATGTCAAGTGATGCGATGATCTGTTTCAGTGCCACTTGCATTGTGTGTTTGCAAACAAGAAAAAAAAGCTTTGCCATGCAATTTTCACAAAACAGTACTCATTTAAGGTCCAACGTTCCTTGGAATTAGGCGGCTGTTGCTAACAGGCTTATGATCACGACAAGCTGTTTTTCAGTGCAACGTTCAATCTATTTCAAAGTGCATATGCATTCTTGAGGCTTCAGACAGTTTCTTCTTAAGGATAATGTTCACAAAAAACAAAGGTTAACCTTTGAAACAGTTGGCAGGTGCTAGTATTTTTTTTCCCCATTTTAAACAGCTTACATAAAGATTTGTTTTTCAATCTTAACTCTTTCAACTGTTCTGGTGTTGGGGGAGGGGTGGTTACTGCGTAATCTATTTGATTATTGAATTATGTATAAATGGATATTGATGTCATGGGTTAAACATTGCAACACCCAACATGGTGACCGTTGACACACAAGCCACTGTACCCTGTTGCTGCACTGATTTTAATGGAGATGGAGAGGAGAAGAATATGTAAATGTATCAACGTTCCTGATAAAGGCGCACCTCATTCAAACACAGAATTACTGTTAATATTTGTGTTCTCTTTAAACTTACCCACATGCGCTGAAGATATTTTGTCTCATGCACACTATGTCATCTTACTGTGTAAATGGTGACAGGGCAGTCCTGTAGTGGGACACAGCCACAAGAAGTATCATTTGTCAATAGTGTTTGCAATGTATTTGATTTCAGTTGTATTCAACACAATGTATTTTGATGGTTGTGCAGCATACTGAAGGAAGAAAGGGGAGGATAAGGCATGGTGTGGTACGGACCCCTTGGTGGCTACAGTAATCAGTCATAGTTGGGGGGAGGGGAGGTGGTCATTAACAATTTAATTCTAATATGAGAACTGATTGCCATTAGAAAAAGACTTGCATTTATATAGCGTCTTTCACGACCTCAGGAAGTCCCAAAGTGCTCTACTGCCAATTAAGTACTTTTGAAGTGTAGTCACTGTTGTAATGTAGGAAATGCGGCAGCCAATTTGCGTGATGCATTAGGTGCTATTATACATTGAAAAATCGAATTGTAGAGCTCGGAGTGGGTGTGTTGTAAGTTTATGCCGATTGATGGCCAGGTTTTCTCTCTGACGAAGACACAGTACATAAATGTTTGAAGGTGGTAGGTCAAGTTGATAAGGTGGTTAAGAAAGCATATGGGATACTTGGCTTTGTAAATAGGGGCATTGAATACAAAAACAAGGAAGTCATGCTAAACCTTTACAATTCACTGGGTAGGCCTCAGCTGGAGTATTGTGTACAATTCTGGGCACCACACTTTAGGAGGATGTTAAGACCTTGGAGAGGGTACAGAAGAGGTTTATCAGGATGATACCAGGGATGAAGGACTTCAGTTATGGGGAGAGATTGGAGAAGCTCGGATTGTTCTCCTTAGAGCAGAGATAATTAAGAGGAGATGTAATGGAGGTATTCAAAATACTGAGGAGTTTTGATACAGCAAACAGGGAGAAACTGATTTCACTGGCAAGTAGGTTGGTAACCAGAGGTCATAGATTATAAAATAATTGGCATAAGAATTGGTTTAAAGTGCCCATACTCAATTCATTTAAGATCCTTGCAGCTGGCAAAGGGGCAGCTCTAATCCTGTTGATCTGGGCTGGACCCAGGTCTCCAAAGTGAAAAGTCAGTGTGTTCAACCTCTCTCTATCTTTTACACTGCGAAGAAACTTACATTATTACAGGAATTGATTACAGGAATTAATATTTATGTTAAAAACACCCTGCAATTTTTCATCAGTACGATAATTGCCAGATTCCTTTCTTGGGACCTTCCCCAGAATCCTACTCCAGGATTTCACATGCTCCCTGGATGTAACCCTACAACATCTAGCTATGTTTGTAACACAACTGATACAATCTGTTCTGGTTTTGTGACACATGAGAGTGTTTGTTTTAGGTTTTGGCTGATGTTTGTTGTTACAGGTACAGGTGCTTTCCTGTTTAAAGGCCTTATGGGGCTCAAAATAACTTCACCCATACCTCGCTCCCTGCTTTCAAAACCCTCCTAAAAATGTGATGTTTGGACCACGTCTGCAATCTCCTTTTCCTCCTTCACTCAAGATTTCTCCTTTTCTTGCCTGGCCATCCACATCTTCACCTGTAAAGAAAGAAGGAGGAATTGCAATTATATCGCATATTATCCTGTCTAAATCAGCTCAAAGTGCTTTATATACAATTAACTAGTTTTGAAATGCAGTAACTATTATACATGCAAAGATAGCAGCCATTTTGCATAATGCAAAACTGTGCAAATAGCAGTGAGATGAATGATCAGCTAATCTATTTTTTGGCAGTGTTGGTGGAAGGAGCAATATTTGCCAGGACATGGGAGAACTTGCTCTTTGAATAATGCCATAAGATTTTTAATGCATGTTTGAAACACTGGACCAAACACTGATGTGGCTTAGGTGTAATGATTTGAATCATTTCAGATAAAGTGTTCAGATTATTTCCATGCAAGCAGTGCTATATAATGCAAATGGTGATAGTTTGCCTGCTGATTGGGCATATCACCATCATAGTTTGAATCATTTACTTGCCACATGTCTATAAGCCTTCCTACTGCATACACCAGCTTCATGGTGGTTGAGGCTAGGTGTGGAAACATGTCTTCACTTAGTCTCTGCTATTTTTGTAAATGCTGAAGAGATATTGGGTTGAATGGGAGTCCATAGTTAATGGCTCTGGTTCTTTCTCACAGTAGCCCAACTCTCAAGTATGGCTGAGCTGATTAGCCAACCTCGACTGAGGAACTGTTTGAGCAAGCCATGTAAGTTGAGGTGAAAATTTTGAAGTATTTAACAGATTAAGCAAGGCATGCACTTCCCTTCAAAAGAGAGAAACGTAGCCTTCAGTGCATTAAGGCAGATGTTATGAACTTGTAGCAATACTATCTATTAGCAATTCCCCATGATAAAATATGCAGTCTCCTGATTCAAAACAAGATAGATTTTTGATCCATCATATATCTTTTCTCGTTATTTGTTTTTTTTTTCCAAATTGCTTTGAGCCCTGCTTAAAGATATATTTGAATTAATGGCTTGGGCTTTGCTGACATTTTTCTGTACATACCTTGATTCTCCCTGATCGGATGCTGTCTGCCAACCACAGTAAATTGCCTCTCTGCGTTTTTTGCTCCAGACATATTTTTAAAAACTCTCTGTTCTGAGTGAACTTAATAGTTGAGAACATAGGAACAGTAGTAGGCCATTCAGCCCCTCGTGCCTGCTTCGCCATTTGATAAGATCCTGGCTGATCTGTGATCTAACTCCATGTACCTGCCTTTGGCCCATATCCCTTAGAGCTAGCATTTTGTAAGCCTTGCCCCCTTGCAGTCGAGTGGAGAAAAATCCCAAAGCATGTGATCTAATTCAAAAATCTGAAAACAATATTAATCGTGTACTTTTGCATTTTCATTTGTGATTTTTTGCAGTGAATTTTATTAATGTTAAACAATTTTACAACACCAAGTTATAGTCCAGCAATTTTATTTTAAATTCACAAGCTTTCGGAGGCTTCCCCCTTCGTCAGGTGAAACATCGTTCACCTGACGAAGGGGGAAGCCTCCGAAAGCTTGTGAATTTAAAATAAAATTGCTGGACTATAACTTGGTGTTGTAAAATTGTTTACAATTGTCAACCCCAGTCCATCACTGGCATCTCCACATTATTAATGTTAGTCAGAGGACCTCCCCAATTCTTGCCTCTGTCAGTGATACAAAAATTGACAGCAAAGCATTTTGGGCTTGAAAATGGAAAAAATAAATTGTATCAAAATGTGGATACTATAAAAAGCATGAATTTTTGAACTCTTGTGAAGTAATTTTTAAAAATGTGTGTAGGTGGGTTTTTACTATGCAATTTGTTTTTAAACCAGCTATGTCTTTGTTTATGCACACAGTGCAATCATTTACTTTTGCTGATCTTTTATCAGTCTTCCCATCTCAGAGCTGTGAAACCTCAAGTTTTCTTTCCAAAATACTGCTAAACCCAATGACCACACCCACCAGTACATTCAAACTCCAGGATGTCCATACTGTTAAGTCAGGAAACCCTACTGCAGCGCTGCTAAAATCTAGGACCACTGCCCCCCACCCCATGCTAACTAAGGTCCAAGGTCCCATTCACCGCTGAGAAACCACTCAACTCTTCCCATTTTGCAGTAAGACCGCCAACCTGGGTAAATGTTGCCTACTTCTTACTGTGTATCCTGTTTGAAAAAGGCAAGAGATAAAGTTAAATGCACATGTAAAGAAACATAATCAAGGCCACTGATTCACAGGAAAAATGGATGGAATCAGTGAATTCTATCCTGAAAGTACACACACAAATTCCAGAATATAATATATTAAGAATACAACATAACTTATTTAGTCGTCATAAATGTATGTGGTTAATGTATTGTCTGATATATGGCAGAACACCCAACACTTCTCCATTGTTATAAAACAGCACATCCACTGACTCACTGAGCAACATCATAGGAGATACATGAGTGATATATTGAAAACTGTACGTTTACACGTTTCATCACATTATGTGAAAATTTCTTGCAGTTGATTGCATTTGTAAACCAGCAAACTCAGGTGCACAGATCTTTAGCTTCTTCAGAATTTGACAGTTATTTAAATCTGCTTGGTCCTGGTTATTTTTTTTGATGTGTTTACCAACCTATTTTCTTCAAATTGGTAAATCTGTTTCAAGCTTTTGAACAGAAATAAGCAATCTGGCCTGACTTATGAAGCTGGTGAGAAAAGGAAAGGAATCACTATACAAGAATATTACTTGTATCATGGTTTAGCATAGCAGTTGCAAACTGTTTGTTTTCTAATACACAAGGGGTTATCTAAACTTAATGACTTGTTCTTTTGCTGTTTAATACATTTGTTTGACAAGTAAAACCCAAGTCCTGTTCTAATGTAATTTACTCTGATAACGTCCGAAGATGATGAGGATCATGTGTGTTAATTCTATGATTTATATCAATTAGTGTTAATTGTATTCAGGTTGTGGGTATCAGTTGGGGACTCTGGTATCCTTTTTATAGGTGAGCTTATATGGGTGTGTGTGTGTGTGTGTGTAAAAGGGGAATCTCTAGGAACAAAGGCTTGGAAACAACTAAAGACCAGGCTCTAGTATTCTATTCTTCACCACATGGCTATCTAATTATAACATTGTGAGAGCACGTGACAATTATTTGCTGAGATAAACCGAAATGGGAACTTTACCACAACCTGAGTGTTCCTTCTGAGGGCTAGTTCATGATAACCTAAGTCTGTGTAGAGTGCTGGATTTAAATCTTACGAAGTGATATACATTTGTAAATATCATTGAGTATGCAAAGAGTTTCTGAAAATATTTAAAGTTTAAATATTATTTGTACATTTATTACAAGTGATCAAAAGGTTGCAATGTTAATAAAATTGTTAATTTGATTTTTTTTTTCCTTGTACTAAGCGTTCTGGATTACATTTTCGACACACAGACAATACAGTGCAGTGGCTCAGGGCAATGGAGTCGGTTGGGTTACCCAAGGTAAGCATGTTTTAGTGTAAGCTGTACACCTACACCTATAATATATTAAAATTCATGTGTCTGCATGCACTTCCTGTGCCATTTAACTTCCTGTTGTCACATTTTTGTCACACTTCTATTGAATATAGAAGATTTAAGGGTTGCTCTAATTGAGGTGTTTAAGATGATTAAAGGATTTGATACGGGAGATAGAGAGAAGCTATTTCCTCTGGTAGGGGAGTCCAGAACAAGGGAGCATCATGTTAAAATTAGAGCTAGACCATTCAGGGGTGAGGTCAGGAAGCACTTCTTCACACACAGTGTAGTGGAAATCTGGAACACTCTTTCCCCAAAACTCAGAGAGATTTTTGTTAGGTAAGGTTATTGAGCGATAGGGAATCAAGGCTGGTAAATGGAGTTAAGATACAGATCATCCATGATCTAATTGAATGGCGGAACAGGCTTGAGGGGCTGAATGGCCTACTCCTGTTCCTATGTTATTGCCAACTATTTCCATTGTAAATGTGGAATAGACATTTATAATGGATGTCTATGTAAACTTGTCACACCGGAATGACGCTATCTGGCTGCTGGTGTCTTTGTGCCCAGTCTGTAACCAGCTTCACAAAGAGCCTCAAGAAAAAATTGAGTCTCCGCCAGCATTTCATTTTTCTGCACGTATGTTTTTGTTTCAAGTTTTGGGTCTACCTTTATGTAAACAGTTTTATTTTAATTTCAATAATTTTCTGAACTTCATGGAGTGTATCAGCTTTTAGCCTTCCTGTAATTTAAAACTTAAATCTGATTTATTTTTCTTGATTGTTCTTTGAATCTGCCTCTGTGAAATAAATGTAACTGTCGGGGCTGCTCTTGATTCTCCAAGCAATAGGCCTTCTCATGCCTGTGTTCCCCTGGTGGGACCAATTGTTCATATGCTGCCACCCCCTCCCCTTGGCCTCAGCTGCTCAATTGAAGTCCTCCAAGAAAAACTGCAGCCCCATAGCATGAAGGGAAGGCATATAATGGTGAAATAGTGCAAAATTAAATCTACACGTTTCCTGAATAAAATGCCTGGACCCATCGCTCTCACTTCCTGCATGCATGAATGCTCAGTTGCTTATCTTTTCCATATTCCTGTCTACTCCCTATAGAGGACCATATAACTTTCCCTTTCCGAGAGATCTCATTTCTAAACTCCCTGCTCCTCCCAACCATTCCCTTCCAATACTCCCCCACTAACCCTGCCACCCCCCCCCCCCACCCCAGCTGCCTTCCACTGAGCATAAAATGCAGCATGCAAACTCCCATACAACAACAACTTGCATTTATATAGTACCTTTGACATAGTAAAACATAACGCTCCCTTGAAACACCTTGTAATGAAACAAAATTTGACACTGAACCACATGAGATATTAGGGCAGGTGACCAAAAGCTTGGTCAAAGAGGTAGGTTTTAAGGAGGGGAGAGAGGGAATTCCAGAGTCTAGGGCCTAGGCAGCTGATTGCATGGCCGCCAATGGTGGAGCAATTAAAATTGAGGATGTGCAACAGGCCAGAATTGAAGGAGCGCAGAGATCCAGGAAGGAGGTTGCAAACGTAGGGAGAGGTGAGGCTGTGGAGGGATTTGAAAACAAAGATGAGAATTTTAAAAACCCAACACTTAGCACAAATTCAAGCATAAGCTCTCAATGGATCACTTACACTGGCGTCTTCTCTCTTTTCTCCCCCCACCCCCCCTCTCCCTACAAGACGTAATTTCCATTCCCCCTCCCCTACTGACCACTTGCACTAACTAGATTCCCCCCACTTCGCTGAGAATCAATTTCAGCACCCCCCCCCTGCTGAGAACATAATTTCCATAATCCACACAACCCCCTGCCACTAAGCATCATGTCCAGTAATTGAACCCTGTGTCCTCCCCATCTGATCATCTCCACAGCATGGATTTGATGGCTTCCTTGGCTTCAGCCGATATTTGATCCATTTCGGAAGCTCTCCTCCTATTCCGTGCCTTCCAAACTTGGAGACCAATCTCCTATGTGGCATTTTAATTAAAAACTTTGCTGAAATCCAGACGAACACATCCACTGTCCACAAGGGTTGTGGGTCTCCTCAAAGTACTCAGATTTACCGAGCATGATCTGCACCCATAAAGCCATTTCTAATTCCACGTTTCTCCAGGCGATTAATCACTTCTTCCTTCAGGGTGCCCTCTGTTTAAGTCCCTACAATGGAAGTCAAGCTGATTGTAGTCTCTCTTTTTATACATTTCCTCCGCTCATCAGGCACAGTCCCAATTTCACAAGATTCCCATAAGATACACATGAAAATGACGGGCTTGAAAAGACCAGCTGGTCCATCAAGCCGGCCCCACACTCACTGCCTGGAGCACCAATGTTAGACACTTCCTTACCCGCCCCTCCTGCAGCCATACCCACTAAAACATATTCAATTTCATTTGCTACTACTTTAACCTAGGTGCAATCCATCAGGACCCACAGGGTTGACTTCCTTTAATGCTTTCAGCCTGTCCATTACCATTTGTTAGTTACATCTATTTGTCTTAGAATCTCATCACCGTACCTTTTTATATTGCCAGTAATCCTGATCTTGTCTGCACTGGGTCTGCCGACCAGTTCCTTAGCCTTTCTAACCTTATTCTTGCACTCATCCCTATCCCTTTGGTCATTGGGGCTTTATACTTGAGGAAAACCTTTTTTGTCCTTGCCACCTCCAATGCTTATTGTTCTTTACTTTTGTTTTCTACTGCACTTCTTATCAAGTGGTATAGTAACTTTGCATTGACAATAATGTAGCCCTGAAAGTGTTCCACTTCTCTATACTATACTCTAAAAGTCTACCCTCCACCTCCCCCCCCCCCCCCCCCATAACTTATTTCTCAGTCCCTTCAAATATACTTTCTGAAAATTGACAATTGTGTAATAGATTTAACAAATCTTGAATTTTGAAAATATTTGTTGTATTTCTTACGTTTTGACCAGGCTATGAAGTTTTAAAGGAGGAAACAGTACTGTATGAGAAGTCTAAGCACACCCCCCCACTCCCACAATGTAAAGCCCGATCAAAATATTTCTTCTGTCTGAGAAATATTCCAGAGTAACAGTTGCAGGGCAAATAGATGGTGACCCATCATGTCAAGGCTTCTAGCCAGAAGAGAACAACTGATCTGTGGACACTGGTGGTGACGGGCATTGTGTTGAGCAAGAAAGAGCATCATTCCTGGTCATGGATATGGATCCTTGGGTCCAACAGCAATTTGAAAAAAGACTAGCTTTTATAAGAGGAAGAGTACTTGGTTCCTTTCTTTTTCCCCCACTTCTCTTTCCCCCCCCCCCCACCCCACCCGACTTAAAAAAATAGTATTTCTCATTAAGACTAATAATGACCTTTATTCAGGGTAATGTGTTATACAGAAACACTATTGTGAATAGAGTAGAACTGCAAATTCCAGCATTTGATTTTTTTTTGGAGAGAAAGATCTTCCCATTATCACTGCTAAAAAATGCCCGTTCTGTGGCATTGTAGTATACATTGTTGGATCCTGACACGGGGGAGCATTCTTGTCTTTTGTGAAACAAGGGCTTTTCTTTCGTTTAATTAAAGTTCTTTTGTAGTGCATGGTGCATTCCTTAGAAGTGTCAGCTTTTAGAAGTTTACATACTGAAGTGTTCCTTTGTAGACAAGTGAGGATTGAATGACAGACAGAATACTGGCCTTCTCATCATTGCTGAGAAATTTTGAAAAGGTGAGCATACATGCCATGAAATCCAAAACTGAGAGCCTTCTCAGGAACTTATTTTTGTCCTGTTTTGCTAGGGTGCTGCTACAGCACCTAGAATATCACTAGGTTGACATTGGAAGTTCAAGGTGCTTTGATTTTATTTGCCTAGAAGGTTTGAAATCTCCATTGGAAATGCTGAAAACTATATTCGGAGGAGACTGCACTGAATAATAAATATTTTTGTTATCTATTTTGTTGGTCACTGTGCATGTGGTCATTGCATCTCAACTTATACTCCAAGCATCATGCTTTCCTTTAGGTATAAAACTAAAGGCCATTCATTAACCCGAAGCCTGAGGTTTACAAGCCATTGATATATAGTTTATAAGCAGCTGCATTTATCGGTATTAGTCTTTTTGAGCCACTTCTCCAGTCAGTACTTGAGCAATGGCCAAAAAGAGACGGGCCAGGTCAGGAGCTAAACACCACAACCATGCCTTCAGCCCCCATATGCCCACAATCAGCTGCGTGGGCTGCCTAATAATTTTGAATGAAAACCAAGGGGTGATACATTAACTACTGACAAATTATAAAAATTCGTACTTCAGTAGAAACTGGTGCGTGCGATGGGAGCTTTTCATTGTGACATTTGAGCAGACTGTTCCAATCTACCCTCCAGCACTTTATTAATTAAACCTTTTTGTTTTTCTCTTCAGTTAATTTTGTTTAGAGTGAACCATATCTCAGCATTTATTGTTATGATTGTCAACACAACATTCAATATTGTTAAGTGCAAGTGTTTTCATTGCATTAAAAATTGTGCTTATGCAGCTATATCGGTACATCCTTGCTTGCACTTCTGTAGTGCTTTCTATTCTTCGATATCCATATTGGCCTAATGCAAATACAGTATATCCAGGATGAACTTGACAAGCTCCATAGATAGCATACTTGATACTTCATTCATAAATTCTTCAGCCCTGTTCATCGACTGCTCGTTGGGGTTGTATTTTTTCAATTCTGCTGAATTAAATTATTAAACATGGTGGTGATTAATTTTGGTAGAGTACTACTATCAAATTTGTGTCACCTTTATCTTTAAGTGGTGGAAAGTTGATCCAATTTCCAGTCAGAATAAAATGAAGTTCCAATGTAAAAGCTTAACTGCTCAGACTATGCATTTTTTTTGCTTCATGGTGTAGTTCCTTAACAGTTCTATCCCACTTACTAGCACTTTTTTCCACAATGTGTTAGTATAAAAATATCATTGTAACTACTTCCTTGGTATTGTCCCTATATACTGGTAGCAAGAGGTAGAACTAACAGTTCAAATATAAATTGTGTTCTGTATGAATTTACAGCTGAGACTGGGGAAGGTCTAAGATGGTTGCCCATCTCAGGCATGTCTGGTTTTTAGATGGTAGCTTTTGTTTCCAGCATTCAATACGGCATTACTTAAACCAGGAAGGCCTTGTTTGGATGATATGAACTTTCCTGTGGGTCATTCAATCAGGAACCGATACTGTCCGAGGAAACATTAAGACATTGATATGCATTCTATGCAGCTCAAAGGCTAACTGGTCATCTCAGTTCAAGGCCTATGAGACAGGAGACAGAAGCAGAACCATGAAAGTGTGAGGACTAGGGAACTGATAGAGTGCTCTAGAATGTTGCACACCTATTGTAAGGAGATTCTTTGCATTTACTGCTAGTGGTGCAGTTTGTAGACTGAAAAGACTTGATAGTTTCTGTTGCTACTGTACATAAGCTTGGGTTGTGTTGTGTTCTTGTTTCATTTCTGTAAATAAATCTAGTTAATTAATTGGAATTTGAGCCCAGCTCGTGTGTGATGTGTGATCATACCATCTTCTAGAGTGGCTTGGAGAGAAATGAAGTTCTTGGGGCACTAACGATCTAGGATTGCGAGAGTCCTAGTGGGTGTAAGGTCACTGAAGGAGCAGTAAACCATCAGAGTGCAGCTGCTGGTCCATGGGCACAAGTTATGGTTACAGGAAGCACAGCGAGACCACTGTAAAAGGGAACAGCTTATTAAAATACCCTAAAATTACATCATGCTGATGGCAGTGAATTGTGCTTTCATCACATTTGTGCCTACTTATCCTGTCATGTGGATGAGATAACATCCTGTTGACTTTGTTTTGAATAAATACTCCAAACTATGTGTACTTAACAGAAGAAACTAACATACCAGGAATTTAAAGAAGCGTGTTAAAGCCCTCAAATCCTTTTTTTCCCCTCTTTGTTGCTAAAAATTACTGTTTACAGTATATCTGCTGCCTTTAATGTGAAGTAATGGTGCTAAAAACAGTTTGTGGTTAACGTGCCATTGCTGTGTGATTGCTTCCTTTGTCTCCCATTGAGTGTTGGAGCATTTTTTCCTCTGCAACCAGTGTGCACATTAGTTATTTCTAATTCAGTGCAGTACAAATCACTTTCTACTGCCCCAACAATGTGACTTAATCTCCACCTTCAGAGGAAGGCTGCCTACTGCTCAAACAAAATCATTTCATTTCCCCTTGCAGTTATTCTTATGGTCTTTCTAAGTGAGATTTCCTAAAAATGAATTGTCTTGCAGAATTGTATATCCCAGTTCTGGATAACTGTTAGCTAAGCTCCACTTCAAATTAGCAGTGTTCAGAAAAAGTAGACTATTAACTTGTCAAATCAAGCCAAGAGATACTGGATAAGGACCTAGAGCTGACGGGGCTGTTGTATGATGCTCAGCTCTTGGGGACGGATAATTTTATTCACATGTTTAATTTTCTCCAAACGATCTTGAAGCCAAATATAGAAATTTAGTTTGGATTCTAACAAAAGGGTCTACACAGCAACATTAACCTCTTCTCAGATGTTGACTGAAAGTACGAGAAACACACAACACATCTGCTTTAATTTCAGATTTCTAGAATTTGCAGGTTTTTTAAAATCTGTAAATATCTGTACCACTATCCTGTTTGCAATCCATTAATTCAGCACAGACCACAGGGATCAAACCTGGAACCTTCCTGGTCTGTGTGATGTCAGTATTGCACCACATGGGTTGTTTATCCATCAGTATTTTTTAAACTACCTTTTTTCCCTACTGATGGATGAATCAGCTATATTTGTGACTTCAGTGGTCTTTTATAGTGATCTTTGATAATGCAATTCTTGGTATACAGAGTTTTTTTTAAAGTCAATTGTGTTCTGCCCAAAAAATGCATTGCCTCGCACATGTCCACATTAACTTGAATCTGCCAGCTGTCTGCCATTCAGCTCACCTGTCCGTGGCCTCTTGTAATCTTTTACAGTGCTCTTTGTTGGTTTGCCAAGCCCCCTACTTTTGTGTCAGCAGATTTCAATATATAAAATAGACATTTCTTTTACATCTCTTTTCCAATGTCCCATGGCATCGTGCATAGGTATTCAAGACCAATTTGACTTTTTCAGGGCAAGTAGTATTATAAGTTGGAGATAATGGAACCAGTGTTGGGAGGGAGAAGACAAGCTGAGGGTGGGGAAGAGAAAAAAAGAATTGAGTAGGGCAGGAGAAATACAGCCAATTGGAGGGAGATGGGTGGGTGGGAAGGTTCTCTTGATGGGTAATGCATTTATGAGGATGTTACTGCGAAAGGGGGTTTGAAGCGGGTTAAGGACCGCCTGTGAAAGTGGGGGGAGGAGAAAGATTAGCAGGCGGTTCTTGGGCAGTTCTTGCCTCTGGGATGGGAGGATGAAATGCTGCTCAGTTGGGGAGGGTTCAAATGATATCTTTTCTCATTACGAAGATGTAAGGGGGTGGGGGTGAGGTCAAAGTTTAATTCCGTTGTGGGGGTGGTAGGGGGTGAACTTCTGCTCAATGGAGGAGTGTTGAAGGCCAAGATCTTGTTCAGTGGGGGAGGGACAGTAGGCGTAAAGTTGTTTCTTCTCTTTGCTGAAGCAGCGTTCCGGTTCTCATCAGTTCGACTTAACGTCATGATTATCTCCCTCTTTCTGTGTTTGTAACATTTTTGATTCAATCTTAATCAGATTATGGGGTAAAATATTAGTTATGGCCTGACTTTGGGTGCCCCGGGCCTCATTTACATTATTTGGGTGAGCCTGTCACGCCTCCACTGGCAGCTCGCCCATTTTAAATAGACTAATGTCGGGCCACTTCCCTCACCGACAGTGGCCCTAAGGTAAGTCCCGTGAGGGGATGGTGCTGCAACGTGGGAGGGGCCTATAGCAAGTACCATGGAGTCGGTCTGCACTCCTCCTCCTCCTAGCTCCACAATAACATCTTTTGAAATTTTTTCTGAAAGAAAAATTGCCTTTTGTTGGCTGCTGAGGCAGCAGCGGGTGCTGAAGCATCCTGAGCAGAGCAAGCCAGACGTTTGTTCCGCTCATTGCAATCCAATAAAGTGGGGTGGGGGGAGGACCTAAAATGGGCATTAGGTCCCTCATACTCAAATAGTCTGCCAACACTCCATGTCTGAGTCACCTATCAGAGGGTTGATGGCACCTATGCACCTATGTAATCCAATATGAATCTCTGCCTTTGGGAGCGTAGATGGGGCACAACTAAATCTAAAACTGCTCAGTTGGGAGACTCTGATGTGGTCACTTGCTGGTTAAACCCAGTTCTCAACTTTTAGTTAATTTCTAGAGGATTTCATTAAAAAAGCAAGTTCTTCGGTAAGACTTGTAATTCCAAATCGTGTAATTGATGTATATCTGTAAATTCTCTGAGCGTTTATTTAAAACTAGCTGATCTTTTGCATGTGATGCCTGATGTGATGTGTCAAAATTACATGTTTTTAAAAAAAATTGAACACCCAAACATGGTGAGTGTGGAATTTCAGAGCATTGATTTGTGACTATTCGCCATTGCAATCCTAGCTGAACACTTTTGCTTTTTAACATGTAGTTATGTAATTATTATTTACTATATGGTAAAGGTTAGATGTTCCCCAGGAGTTCAGTCTCACCATATTTTAATATACCGTTTTCTTGATCTTCAGCTGGGAGTGCCATTTGGCAAGTTTCCTTGACAATGGCATTTGGCCAGTGCTACTTGTGTACCTATTGCTTAGCTCTGACATTCATTGAACTGCTTTCATTGACCTCTAGAGGTTATATGGCTGAGTGGCCCTCTGCAGGATTTAAAGTTTAAAATCTTGACTACAAGTCAAGTTTGTCTGCCACCTGAGCTATTCCAACTATCGACAATAGTGTAAGTCTTTATAAATGTGCAGCGACTTCGCCAAGTACACTTTGTTTTGAATCATGCTTTCAATAAAAGCTGTGCCTCACACATGGAAAACGCTAGAATACATATGGCCCATATTATACTCGCCGTCAACATCATTTGATGCTAGTACTGGGTACGCAGTGGTTAAAAAGTTCTTTTCTCCAGGTTAATCACCCCTTCACTCATTAAAAATGCACAAAAAGTTAGAAACAAATTGGCAAACACTTTCCAGCACTTTAGTGAGAAAAAATGGGCAACAGTTTGGTACAGCAGAATGGTTCAATGAGAATTCTGTTTGGATCTGGTACCATTTTAAGTAGAATCAAATGTGTTCAAATGACTAAATAAAAGCAGAAAATGCTGGAAATACTCAGCAGGCCAGGCAGTGTCAGTGGAGAGAGAAACAGAATTAACGTTTCAGGTCGATGATATTTTGCCATTTCATTTTGATTTCAGATTTCCAGCATCTGCAGTATTTTGCTTTTCTTTTATTCAAAATACTGTAATTTTTAGTAGCCTATTAAGCAGCTAAAATGGATGGGGCAGTGAATTACAATGCAGTCCTTTCACTAACGGGATGAATATTTCAATATTTTTTTAAATTTGCAATGGCGGAATATTTCAAAGGAAACGTACTCCCCCAGGATGCTTCCCCCTACCATTGATGTAATTGGAGCAGACTTGTTGCAAGGAGCACACTAGGCTAGGCCTCTGGCAAACCTAACACCAGTAATTGCTTTGGCTGCTTCTGCTCCCATTATCATGCAGGTACAGCAAGCAATTAGGAAGGCAAATGGTATGTTGGCCTTTATTATGAAGGGGTTAGTGTGTAAGAGTAAGGAAATCTTACTCTTGGTGAGACCTCACCTGGAGTACTGTGTACAGTTTTGTTCTCCTTACCTAAGGAAGGATATACTTGCCTCAGAGGCGGTGCAACAGAGGTTCACTAGATTGATTCCTGGGATGAGAGGGTTGTCCTATGAGGAGAGATTGAGTAGAATGGGCCTATACTCTCTGGAGTTTAGAAGAATGAGAGATGATAGCATTGAAATGTATAAAATTCTTAGAGGGCTTGACAGGGTAGATGCTGTGAGGCTGTTTCCCCTGGCTGGAGAGCTAGAAGTAGGGGTCACAGTCTCAAGATAAAGGATCAGCCATTTGGGACTGAGATGAAGAAAAATTTCTTCACTCAGCAGATTGTGAATCTTTAGAATTCTCTATCCCAGGGGGTTGTGGATGTTCAGTCGTTGAGTATATTCGGCGATCGATGGATATTTGGACACTAAGGGAATCGAGGGATAGGGTGGGAAAGTGGAGTTGAGGGAGAAGTTCAGCCATGATCTCTCAGAATGGCGGAGCAGGCTCGAGGGGCCAAATGATCTGTTCCTGCTCCTAGCTCTTATGTTCTTATGGATCTAGCAGACATGTGGGAGCAGTCTTCCCTTGCTGCACGTTGTAAGAATTGTGCATGAAGTGAGTTTGGGCAATGCTGCCTCAGTTTCTTGTGGGTACGAGCCCACTGTATAAAACTTTCTTTAATTTGGTGATGGGTGATCCCACTAAGGCTAGCTGATGTGGAGAGTATGATCATTTGAAATGGTGCAGTAATGGGTATGCTTTTGAGATTAGGTTATAGGGTAAAGGAAATCTGGTGGGAGTACGTTTTGTTTGAAATATTTCGCCATTGAAAATTTAAAAAAAATGTAAGTATTCATGCCATCTTTTGTCAAAAAAAAATTGTCTTTAATCTTGTTGTCTGGACCCCCCCCGCCCCCCCCCCCCCCCATTGATGTCAGTGCCAGCTGGTCCTGAGAAAACATGCTTTCGACAAAATATGCTGCATACCTAGCCTGTAGTGTGTTCTCCCAAGATTCTGTGCCCCTGGATTAACTCTCTGATAGGTCTGAAACCGCAACTTCCGTTACAATTAATGGAGCCACTGCAGGATGCTTCCCCTTATCGTTGATGTAATTGGAGCAGACTTGTTGCAAGAAGCACATTAGGCTAGGCCTCTGGCAAACCTAACTCCAGTAATTGCTTTGGCTGCTTCTGCTCCCTTGTAACGTGTGATCAGTCAGCCTCTGGCCAATGACTGTCCTCGCATAGTGTGTATTTTTGATACATGCAGCATTTTGTTCTGCTTCCATATAATAGCCTTATTGTTACTATCATTGATTATGTTGTGACTCTGTATGTAAATGGAAAAAATATTTTAAAAAAAATCATATTCAGCATAATCTGTAGTTTTTGATCAATAACGGAAACAATTTGTAATGCATGGCTTGATCTCCTAGACTGAGCGAGATGGACAGAAGGTATTATTGTAAAGGGCTGTTTCATTTTTGAGTCTTGATGAAAATGAGCAAATACTAGTTAAAGGAAGCCTGACATTGTGCGAGTGAATGTTTGCACAGCACCTAATTTTAATAAATGGCTGGTTGCTAAAGGATTTTTTTTTCCTCTGTCCCTTTTCTTTCAGATCTTTTATCCTGAGACAACAGATGTTTACGATCGGAAAAATATGCCCCGAGTGATCTACTGCATACATGCACTAAGGTAACCTAGAAGTGATGGGATGTTGATTAGCTATCCGTGACTGCCTAGAGTTGGAGCATTGCTATTGTGTAAAACATTCCTTGGAGCCAATGTAAAACCTCCTATTGTGTTACTGGCAATGCAGCGGCATATAGCTGATCACAGATGGTGACAACTGCAGCTGATACATGTACAATTGTGTATTAAACAGTATTCCAAGCAGCAGAGTGTGAAAAATGGGTGCCATTTATGTTGAGATTCATGGGAATGAAAGCAATACGGTATAAAGTCAATGGTGTAAATCCTCATGATTTGACAATCTGATGCTGACCTGAAAATTGCCTCTTGTTCCTGGTTATCCTGTTTTCATCACTATATCCTTCCAAATGTAAACTCTTAGTTTGGAATTGGAGCCCCTCTGCGTGAAACGTGGGCACACATTTTCACATGAATGACATCTGATCCATCCTGTCATACATGGCTTCCACTGCTCAAATGTAACGTGTAGCATAGCAGTTTCTGGGCTTGTTGTTCGCACACATGGGCTATTACCCTTGAAGGGAGCTGTCTTCCATGTGCCTGAGAGATTTAGGCCTTTTCTGTTCTTGGTCCTCTACCGTGAAAATTGGAATTGAGCCTGAGAGTCCTCAGTAATGTAAACGAGGCGTCACATTTAACACCATTTTGCACTGCTCAGTTTTGTATTATTAAAAGTACCAGTGGTAGAGTATCTGTTTTTACTCAGCGGTGGTGAACATTAGCCACTTCCTGACTCAGTTAAGATTTCCTGTCTATTGGTACCTTTTCCTTTGTCATCTGTCATGCTGTAATATGAGACCTGGGAACAGCAAACTGTTTAAAATGGTCTTTGGCCTGGATTCTTTAAGCTTCAATCCAAACTCTGATGTTTTCAAGATTAGGACAAAACCAGAATTTGGTTTTTTAGTACAGAATACACATCATTAGATGAAAACTGAAAATTATTGTGGTTACATTCTCGTTGCAATTGTTTTCAGTTCCACAATTTTTAGTGTCTTTTTTAACATAGGCTACAATTAATTTCTCTTACAGTTTACTCATTAGCATTGTTTCTAAGTGCTAAGAAAATAATTGCATTGGTACATAGTGATTTGTAATCTAATTGTTATTGTAAAGTTTTAGTTTAAAAGCCACAGATTTAAAGAAACGTAGATGAAGACACTTCCTTTGAGTGCATATATTGCAATTCAGTGTCTGTATATACTTTAACTATTTCTGCATCAACTGCTGCATTTTATGCACTAGAGCAAAAACAAATACTAACTACTGCACCAGTGGACATTTTTTTACATTTTCCACACCAGTGATCTTGAGGTCTCTCTTGAGTAATATTGCTAATTAATGCTGAATCATCAGGGTAGTTTTGCGCTGTCTGCTCATGTCATCCACGAACTGATTTGACACTGCTCAAACTTCATTCACATAGGAATATTACAGCCAACAGACTGGGGAGACTTTCATCCTGTCACTCTAGGTTGGATTTAAACTCCGGTCCCAGAGATGAAAGGCCAGTGTCTGACACACTACATGACCCCAGTGTTTTTTTGCTCATTTTTTTAAAATTTGGAAATAGAAATGACATTGTTTTTGTATTGAACGCATGATAGGATAGCCCAGTTATTTAAGTGCCAAGCTGCTGGCCCTGACCGTGTTGGAGAGAGGTCAGGTCAGTAAAATGTTTTTTTTCTATAATTAAGGCAGGACCTGGATATCAAATAACTAGTTTTAGTAACTCTGGCATGGGGCACCTTTTTAAATTATTGTGAGACTAATATTTGAACACAATTTTATATTTCTTCACATGTTCTGGTTTGAGAGTCACTAAGGGCTATACTTTGCTGCTGTTCTGTCGGCTTTTATGATTGAAATGAGTATAAATAAACATTTTGCAATGATCTAATACTATTCTCGCTTTCTCTAAAGACAGAAACCTGGCATTAAAATACACTTGAATGTTTTAAGAGTTAGTGGGGGTTATTCTATGGCTTCAAAAATAATTGGCGTATAAACTGCATTATTTTCTGAATATGATTTAACATAGAAATTAATTTGATTGTAAGTACATTTAGTAGTATCCTGTTGTGTAATAATGTCAGACACAATTAGTCCAGCTACTTTTTCAAGTCTGGTTATGTAAGGAACAGTATGTAAAAGCTCAGAAATGACTGCTTTCTGCCTCTCACATTAATCTTGTGTTCAGTTTGTTGCAGCCAGAGGTGATGCTGCTCACAAGTACTTCTATAGAATCCATCACTTTTTGGTGGTACATACCACCTCCAGTGACAATTATGTTCCTGGTTTACTGCTGATGGCAAAGCTACATTTGGCAGCAAATTGGCTATGTAAATGCATCATTACCCACAATGTTAGGCTCTGTATCTTGGACAGGTGAAGTACTTTAGCGTCTGTATGCAATAGATGAAGACTAGATGATGACCCAAAACAAGCTGAAGTAATTATTTATCAACACTGTAGACTCATGCGTATTAAAAGAAAATCTGTATATAAGTACATAGTAATGTAGGATATTTTATACAAGAGCATAACTCTGATTGAAAGCAAGCTTGACCTGTACATGGAAATGAAATAAATAGGAAAATCCAAGTGATTGTATCTTCCCCCCTCCCTTTTTTCTCACCATGCCTCATGAAAGTATTAACTAAGCTATGGTTCAGCTGGTTCTAAAAGCTTTCAACTTCTTGTTGAAGTGGTCAATCTTTATCTGGGAATCCAGGCAGTGAGTATGGGATGGCTATTCAATGTTGGGGGCCATCAAAGCCAATTCCTATACTATCCTCACTCTACATCTCCATATATACATTTTCCAGCGGGGGTCAATGAATAGCAATCAGAAACCCTTCTTTCCTTATCTGTTCTCTTTCCCTTCCCCCTCCCCAAGCAAGCCCAGAGCTGCTCAGGCTCATTGATGCAGTCAATTACTGCCATTGTTGTGATCAGCTGCATTTGTTTTTTTTTTAAAAAGTGCATTAGCACAGGAACATAGCTACAGGAGTAGGCCATTCAGTCCCTCGAACCTGTACCGCCATTCAATTAGATCATGGCTGATCTATATCTTAACTCCATCTTACCTGCCTTGGTTCCTTAACTCTTAATGCCCTTGCATAACAAAAATCTATCAATCTCAGTTTTGAAATTTTCAGTTGACCTCTGCTCAACGGCTTTTTTTTGGCAGGGAGGGGAAAGAGAAATGCTTTCTGACATCATCCCTGAATGGCATAGTTTCTATCTATCTACCCTATCAAATCCTTTAATCATTGTAAACACATCAATTAGATCACCCCTTAATCTTCTATACTCAAGGGAATACAAGCCTGGTCTATGCAACCTGTCCTCATAATTGAACCCTTTCAGCCCCGGTATCATTCAGGTGAATCTGCTCCACACCCCCTCCAAGGCCAATATATTCTTCCAAGTGCGGTGCTGAGAACTGAATGCAGTATTCCAGATGGGATCTAACCCGAGCTCTGTACAGCTGTAACATAACTTCCAACCCTTTGTATTCCAGCCCTCTTGAAATAAAGGCCAACATTCCATTCGCCTTTTTAATTATTTTTTGTACCTGTCCACTAGCTTTTAGTGATTTCTGTACTTGGACCCCAGAATACTCTCTTCATCCACAGTTCCTAGCTTCTCACCATTTAGAAAATACTCTGATCTATCTACCTTGGGTCCAGAGTGGATGACATGATATTTTTCCCACATTGAACTCCATCTGCCACAGTTTTGTCCACTTACTTAATCTATCGATGTCCCTTTGCAAGTTTCTGCTTCCACCTAACTTAGTGTCGCAGCAAACTTCAATATACAGTTCTCTATTTCTTCATCCAAATTGTTTATAAATATAATGAAAAGCTGAGGCCCCAGTACAGATCCCTGGGGGACACCGCTACTCACATCCTGCCAATTTGAGCACATACCCATTATCCCTACTCTCTGTCTCCTATCTCTTATCCAAGCCAATAGGTTGCCTCCAACTCTATGCACTCTTACTTCTATTAGCAGTCTCTAATGTGGAACCTTGTCAAATGCCTTCTAACAAGGACGATAGAGTCATGTCTTTAGTGTGGTACTGTAGTTTTTAAGTTATGTTTGTGCTTTATGGGATTTTCCAGTCCCAACCAAATGGATTAGGAAACATTTATCCTTGTGGTATCGGCACTAAGATCAATTGGTAATAGTCATAAAATGAATTCCATGTCGGTACAAGTTCTTTAAGTGCACTTAAAATTATTTTTCCCTGCCAAATTCAACTTAAAAGAAATTGGCCTTTTGTGTTGCTAGATTTGAGTTAGAATATTTTTTAACTTTGGATGAAGCCTTTGAAAAACGTGCAGATGGGAGACTATCACAACTATCTATCTGAAGGAGGTTGCATGAAGGCAGATGACTGGGGAGGGGAGCTGGTTATTTGATGGAACAAGATAAATTGGCAAATGAACATCAAAAATGTATCTTATAGTAATGAAGTTGGAATATTAGGGAAGGTTCTGCAATCCGACTCTCCCAGTAGGGAACTCTGTTAACATGTAATACATCTTAGGAAATCGCGAGTGTGCAGCCCATGAGTTTTCCTTTTATTAATTTTGGTATTAAGGGACAGAAAATCACAGGCTGCATTCCTGCGATTTCCCAAGATATGCTCTCCTCAAGTATCAGATAGCTGAATCACCACTATTGTGAACTATGACCAAAAATAAAACAGATTGCCAGACCTAAGAAAGAAAAAATACATTAGCCAACCCTATACAACTAAATAGCTTAGCAATCACATTTATCAACTGAGATACTACACAATTATATGCATCTATCTAATTTTGATATATCATTGAAGATGGATAAACCAACATTGTCAGTATGGCTAAATTTGTGGCACTTTCTCCTCTTTGCCACATTTTCCTTTGTCAGGAAGTTCTAGGTTTGAACCCCATTACAGGATTTGAGCTCATAATTTAGGCTGACATCCCTGTGCAGTACTGATGGACTGCTATACTTTGGATCAGATGTTAAACTGAGGTCCTGTCTGCCTGTTCCAGTGATTCAGGTTCCATGGTGCTATTTGAGGAAGAGCAGGGAATTCTGATATTGTAGTCAATATTCCTCCCTCAACTATCACCACCAAGAACGGAACAGGGCATTCATCTGATTGCTGATTGTTGGAAGTGTTTGTCTACATAACAACAGTTACTGAACTTTGAGAACAAAAAAACCCGAATTGAGCCAAGTATTTTGAGACATTCTGATCCGGCAAGGCGTAATATAAACTATTAAGGCGTATTATTAATTAGACATTTGAAAAGCTGCCAGGAGCCATTGAGATTAAACGTTTGTTTGTAAGTAGAGACTTTCTTTATATTACAAGGTTTCTTTATTGCATTGTTACTGAGAATGAGCCTTTGCTGGAACTCTTGATCTGAGAAGCTGTTTCATCGCCTTAGTGCAGCTGTGTACAATTCTGGTGAAACAGTTAAAGGTCACTCTGCCATGTGGTAATTATTGCTGCTTCAACCATCCACACTGAAGCACTGTTAATCAAAATTCTTTAAAATAACTCATCTGACTGTGCCCAGAGAAGATACGTGAAATAATTCATTTTTTTGGAGGGTAGTTTAGGATGTGAATGGCACTGCACATCTGCTTCAAAATAGATAGATAGTGCCATCTTGTGGAAATATCTATGTTGTAATCCTGTTGCTCTTTTTTTACAAAAAAGGAAGAACTTGCATCCTCAATGTCTCGAACCGCAATATCTTTACAACCAACGGATTACTTTTGAAATATAGTCATTGCGGATATGCAGGCATTGACCGCAGCCAATTTGCGCACAGAAAGGTCACACAAGCAGCAAATAAATGACCAGATAATCTATTTCTGGCAGTGTTAGTTGAGGGAAGAATGTTGACCAAAACACTGGGAGAACTCCCTGGTCTTGAAATCGTGGCAAGGGATAGTTTACATCCAATTGAGAATGGTAGATGACCTTGGTTTAACATCTCTTGCATCTACTACTACATCTACTAAACTATAATATAAAAATGAGTCAGTGAGAGCGATAGTGTATTGACACTTGGATTAGTTGTTTCTGAGTCACACTAGCAATTTAAATTTGAGCTTAAATAAATGTGGGCAAGTTTTTTTTTCAATCCACTGAACTGTACATTAATTAATTATATATACTTTGCCAAGATAATCTCAGTTATTCCATGCCAGCCCTGTTTGTTTCCTGTAATTGAAGAACCGATGACCTTCCAATTATCAGGTACATGTGTAGTAAAGTAAATGATATTGTGTGTAGAACTGACCCACCCTTGTTCTGAGCAGTATTTGCTGTGGGTGGAAGTCTACGTATTGGCAGTTAATGAATATTTTGCTAAAGTAACCAGGCATATGTTAAAATTTTATGACCATCCAAGAACAAAAGAACAATAGGTGGTATTTTTTTTACACTTAGTCACCATGTTCTCCAGTTTCTCTTTTATTGCCCTTTCTCAATCAGGTGACACAAACAGCATGCTCACCACAATGTCAATTCTGTTTTATAGTAGAGTACAAAATAAAGGAAGGCTTGCTCCATCCAGCCAGCCGATGTGACTCCCTCTCACGCTGTCCAACTACCTTCCAGGGAACGGTGTCGCGAATAGAGGCAAAAAAAGCGAGATGTACTTGGGTTTTCTCCCCACTTTTTTTGCTCCCCTGTGGGCATTAACTCGACTGGGTTATTGTTCTGAGGTGCCAGGCGCCCTCCAGTGGTGGTTATTCATATACAAGTGTGGATGGTGTCCCATCAGCAGGCCATTCAAACTCAGGGCACATTAGGCGTGCCTGATATTGTTGCTCTCAAGCATAGCGGTTACTGGATAGTCATCGCATTACAACCCTGGCCATTTTTTCCCCTCCTTAACCAGGAGCACTGAGGTCAATTTATAATGCCCCTTCCGCTGCCGTGGCTGAGATTATGTAACATAGTACAGGTCCGTATAGCTCCACTTACTCACAGGATAAACTTGCTGAGGACTGGGGGACATTTTAGACCTTAATTTTTAATTTTAGAAAATGTGAAAATTAACCTCTGGGTTGACTGACCTCTTTCTGTGCTGTAAATTTCTATAGTTATATGAGTAAAATGTGTGTCTAATACTTAAATTTTAGTAATTTAAGCATTTGAAATGATACAGGCAACATAAAGGGAAGGATTTGGAACCACCTTAAAATAACTCGTGAATAATATAATAAATATTGAGAACTGATAAAGCACTTTTAAAAAAAAAAGTTTAAGTACTTGATATTAACATTAGTGTATTTGTATGTGGACCGGCGTAAAAAAAAATCTTATAGGGCACGCATTATGACTGTGTATTTCGAGCACAAGACTTTCACAGGTACAGTGTGATTTAATAGTCAGATGTTGCAGCTACAGCTTGTTAAACACATACCAGGACATGCCTTCCATAAATCAGCTCCCCACCTCCTCCCCTCTCAGCTGTAGCATGCACATTCCCAATCTTCCTGCATTGCAACTAATATTCTATGCTATATGTTGATAATCTTTCCACAGTACCCCCTAGTGAGATGCATGCCGAAGAAAGACTAGAGTGCAATGATAGGAATTGATTTGCTGTAAGATTTTCTGTTATGTGAATCAAGCCTACTAATTGCTTCATACTGCAGTTGTTGAGCATCCAAAATTCTGTAAAACTTCTAAAATTGTAAATGTTAGATGTTCACAGCTGATCCTTTTTAGTAATTTATTTTGTGCCACTTGTTCAGTAGGCACTGGGAAGGGAGAGAACAAATGCACATTATTTTTCTGCTGATCAGGTCACATGAATGGTGCTTGTTGGCACACTTGTGTCACTTGGTCATTTAGAAAGAGTAAGGCCAGAGGGGAACAGTGGATCTGCAAATGCAGAATACAATGGTAAGCAATTCTTTCAGTATTATAGCAGTTAGAAGAGGTGAGAACTGGAACAGCGCTGTCCAGTAAAAAATCGCTGACTAGACACAGGTGTGGCTACAGCGACACCGTTTTTGCTGCATGCACTATTTAGTAGAACACGCCTTGCACACTATACACAAAGTACGTTTACCTGTATTTTTACTTAACAAATATCTACCCTCATTCAGTAACCAAGGAAGTAAAGCACTTAGTGATTTTTTAAAAAACTCGCAAACTCTGCTTTGCCTCTTGCCATTTTACCGACCAGCGCACGGAAAAGTTAAAGTGCACATGTATGCGCTGTGTTAATGAGTATTCATGCCCAATGACAGTGTCCATTACTCATTTTTATTTACTGATCAGAATTCCAATTAATATCTGGATTTCTAATTCACCACATACAGCTAGTGGCTAACGTTTTGGACAACACTGCTCTAAAAGATGTGGATGGGGCTGAAACAGAGGGTGAACATGAAGTAGTTTTAAAAAAAAAACTAAATTACTCCTCCAACTATTCACTGGGGAAAACATGAGGAGCATGTTCTCATAATCGGAGGTAATCCGAGTGGGGCTAACAATTTCAGGATAATCAACAACAACTTTCATTTATATAAACCCGTTTAACATAGAAAAATGTCCCAAAGCACTTCATGGAAAGCGTAATCCGACATAAATTGACAACATGCCAAAGAAGTCAGTATTGGAAGGGGTGACTCAAAGCTTGCTCAAAGCCGGCCAGGTGAGCATTGGAATAGTTGAGTATGGAGGTTACAAAAGCATGGATGAGGATTTTGGCAGCAGATGGGCTGAGCCAGGGGTGGAGACAGATGATGTTATAGAGGTAGAAGTAGGCAGTTTTTGTGATGGAGAGTATACGGGGTCAAATAGGATGCTGAGGTTGTGATCGGTCGACTTCATAGAATCATAGAAAATTTACAGCACAGAAGGAAGCCATTCGGCCCACGATGTCCGCGCCGGCCGAAAGTGATCCATCCAGCCTAATCCCACTTTCCAGCACTTGGTCCGTAGCCTTTTGGGTTACAGCACTTCAAGTGCATGTCTAAGTACTTTTTAAATGTGATGAGGGTTTCTGCCTCTACCACCCTTTCAGGCAGTGATTTCCAGGCCCCCACCGCCCTCTGGGTGAAAAATTTTCCTCAGCTCCCCTCTAATCCTTCCACCAATCACTTCAAATCTATGCCCCCTGCTTAATGACCTCTCTGCTAAGGGAAATTGGTCCTTCCTATCCACTCTATCTAGGCCCTTCATAATTTTGTACACCTCAATTAAATCAACCCTCGGGCTCCTTTGTTCCGAAGAAAACAACCCGGGCCAATCCAATCTTTCCTCAAAGCTAAAATTCTCCATTCCTGGCAACATCCTCGTAAATCACCTCTGTACCCTCTCTATTGCAATTACATCTTTTCTGTAATGTGGTGACCAGAACTGTATGCAGTACTCAAGCTGTGGCCTAGCTAGTGTTTTATACAGTTCTAGCATAACCTCCCTGCTCTTATATTCTATGCCTCAGCTAATAAAGGAAAGTATCCCGTATGCCGCCTTAACCATCATATCTACCTGTCCTGCTACCTTCTTGGATCTGTGGACATGCACTCCAAGGTCCCTCACTTCCTCTACACCCCTCGGTATCCTGCCATTTATTGTGTATTCCCTTGCCTTGTTTGCCCTCCCCAAATGTATTACCTCACACTTCTCCGGATTGAATTCCATTTGCCACTTTTCTGGCCACCTGACCAGTCCATTCCTGCAGCCTACAGCTTTCCTCCTCGCTATCAACCACATGGCCAATTTTTGTATTATCTGCAAACTTCTTAATCATGCCCCCTACATTTAAGTCTAAATCATTATTATATACTACAAAAAGCAAGGGATCTAGTACTGAGCCCTTCGGAACCCCACTGGAAACAGCCTTCCAGTCACAAAAACACCAGTCGGCCATTACCCTTTGCTTTCTGCCCCTGAGCCAATTTCCCTCGGATCCTATGGGCTTGTACTTTTTTAACCAGTCTGCCATGTGGGACCTTGTCAAAATCCTTGCTAAAATCCATGTAGACTACATTACATGCACTATGATCATCGACCCTCCCTGTTACCTCCTCAAAAAATTCAATCCAGTTAGTCAGACACAACCTTCCCTTAACAAATCCATGCTGACTGTCCTTGATTAACCCGTGCCTTTCTAAATGACGGTTTATCCTGTCCCTCAGAATTGATTCTGATAATTTGCCCACTACCGAGATTAGACTGACTGGCTTGTAATTACTTGGTCTATCCCCCTCTCTCTTTTCAAACAATGTTAGCAGTCCTGCCTGTATCCAGGGAGGATTGGAAAATGATGGTCAGAGCCTCTGTTATTTCCTCCCTTGCTGCTGTTAACAGCCAAGGATACATTTCATCCGGGCCTGGCGATTTATCTACTTTCAAAGATGCTAATCCCCTTAATACTTCCTCCTTCACTATATGTTTATCCCATCCAATATTTCACACTCCTCCTTAACTACAATGTCTGCATCGTCCCTCTCTTTTGTGAAGACAGATGCAAAGTATTCATTAAGAACCATACCAACATCTTCCGCCTCCACATACAGGTTACCTTTTCGGTCATTAATAGGCCCTACTCTTTCCTTAGTTATCCTCTTGCTTTTAATGTATTTATAAAACATCTTTGGATTTTCCTTGATTTTACTTGCCAATATCTTTTCCTGCCCTTTGCTTTCCTAATTTCCTTTCTAATTTACCCCAGTATTTCTGCAGTATTGAGCTCTCGGTATCTGACATAAGCTTCCCTTTTTTGCCTTATCTTACCCCATATGTTCCTTGTCACCCTTTTTTATCCCCCTCTCTATCTTGTCTGAAAACTCTGTAACCAGGAATGTTGAGCTGCCATTCCTGCCCCTGTTTAAGCCATGTTTCAGTAATAGCTAAGATATCATTCTTCCATGTGTCTATCTGTGCCCTTAGCTTCTCTGCCTTTATTCACTCTACTCCTTGCATTGAGGTATATACCTTCAAGCTTTGCCGAACTCCTTTGTTGTTTATTTTCTAAACATTTTTTCCTCTTCCTTCTAAACTCACTTACTAATTTTCTGTCTTCCATTTCCAGCTCTGCTTCTCTCCCTTCTGAATCCACGTTCAGGTTCCCATCCCCCTGCCAAGCTAGTTTAAACCCTCCCCAACAGCACTAGCGAACCTTCCCGCAAGGATATTGGTCCCAGCCCTGTTGAGATGCAACCCATCCAGCTTGTATAGGTCCCACCTCCCCCAGATCTGGTCCCAATGCCCCAGGAATCTAAAGTCCTCCCTCTTGCACCATCTCTTCAGCCACGCATTCATCTGCTCTATCCTTCCATTTCTGTACTCTCTAGTGTGTGGCACCAGGAGTAATCTGGAGATTACTACCTTTGAGGTCCTGCTTATTAATTCCTTTCCTAACTCCTTAAAATCTGCCTGCAGGACCTCAGCCCTCTTTCTACCTATGTCATTGGTACAGATATGGACCACGACCTCTGGCTGTTCACCCTCCCCCCTCAGAATGCTCTGCAGCCGCTAAGTGACATCCTTGACCCAGGCATCAGAGAGGTAACATGCCGTCCTGGAGTCGCGTCTGTGGCTGCAGAAACGCCTGTCTGTTCCCCTAACTATTGAATCCCCTATCACTATTTCTCTCCTGACATTTTTCCTCTTCCACCCCCTGCTGAGCCACCCACGGTGCTATGGACTTGGCTCTGGCTGCACTCCCCAGAGGAATCATCTCCCTCACCAGTAGTGAACACCGGTTAGAGAGTGAGATGCGTTCAGGGGACTCCTGCACTACCTGCCTGGTCCTCCTTGTCTGTCTGGCGGTCACCCAGTCCCATTCTGCCTGCGTGCTCTTAAGCTGCGGGGTGACCACCTCCTGAAACGTGCTATCCACAAAACACTCAGCCGCGCGGTTGCAATGCAGTGATGTCAGCTGCTGTTCAAGGTTCGAAACCTGGAGTGGTAGCTCGAGTTCCTCCAGCTGACACTTCCTGCACCTGTGGTTGTCCAGTCACTAATGTCCTTTAGGGAAGGAAACCTGCCATCCTTACCCAGTCTAGCCTATATGTGACTTCAGACCGACAGCAATGTGGTTGATTCTTAATTGCCCTCTGAAATGGCCTAGCAAGCAACTCAGTTGTAAAATCTCGCTTAAAAAAGTCATAAGAATAAAATGGGACGGACCACTAGGCACTGGACACGACAAAGGCAAACCAAGCCCAGTCGACCCTGCAAAGTCCTCCTCACTAACATCTGGGGACTTGTGCCAAAATTGGGAGAGCTGTCCCACTGACTAGTCAAGCAACAGCCTGACACAGCCATACTCACAGAATCATATCTTTCAGCCAACATCCCAGGACAGACCGACCAGAGATGGCGGTACAGTGATATACAGTCAGGAGGGAGTGGCCCTGGGAGTCCTCAACATTGACTCTGGACCCCATGAAATCTGATAGCATCAGGTCAAACATGGGCAAGGCAACCTCCTGCTGGTTACCACCCATCGCCCTCCCTCAGCTGATGAATCAGTCCTCCTCCATGTTGAACACCGCTTGGAGGAAGCACTGAGGGTAGCAAGGGCACAGAATGTACTCTGGGTGGGGACTTCAATGTCCATCACCAAGAGTGGCTCGGTAGCACCACTATTGACCGAGCTGGCCGAGTCCTAAAGGACACAGCTGCCAGACTAGGCCTGCGGCAGGTGGTGAGTGAACCAACACGAGGGAAAAACTTACTTGACCTCATCCTCACCAATCTACCTGTCGCAAATGCATCTGTCGGTATTGGTCGGAATGACCACCGCACGGTCCTCGTGGAGACAAAGTCCCGTCTTCGCACTGAGGACACCATCCAACGTGTTGTGTGGCACTACCACCGTGCTAAATGGGATAGATTCAGAACAGATCTAGCAGCTCAAAACTGGGCATCCATGAGGCGTTGTGGGCCATCAGCAGCAGCAGAATTGTATGCCAGCACAATCTGTAACCTCATGGCCTGGCATATTCTTCACTCTACCATTACCAACAAGCTAGGGGATCAACCCTGGTTCATTGAGGAGTGGAGAAGTGAATGCCAGGAGCAGCACCAGGCATACCTAAAAATGAGGTGCCTACCTGGTGAAGCTACAACTCAGGACCACGTGCATGCTAAACAGCGGAAGCAACATGCTATCGACAGAGCTAAGCGATTCCACAGCCAACGGATCAGATCAAAGCTCTGCAGTCCTGCCACATCCAGTCGTAAATAGTGGTGGACAATGAAACAACTAACGGGAGGAGGAGGCTCTGCAAACATCCCCATCTTCAATGATGGCGGAGTCCAGCACGTGAGTGCAAAAGACAAGGCTGAAGCGTTTGCAACCATCTTCAGCCAGAAATACCGAGTGGATGATCCATCTCGGCCTCCTCCCGATATGCCCACCATCACAGAAGCCAGTCTTCAGCCAATTCGATTCACTCCACGTGATATCAAGAAACGGCTGAATGCACTGGATACAACAAAGGCTATGGGCCCCGAAAACATCCCGACTGTAGTGCTGAAGAATTGTGCTCCAGAACTAGCTGCGCCTCTAGCCAAGCTGTTCCAGTACAGCTACAACACTGGCATCCACCCGACAATGTGGAAAATTGCCCAGGTATGTCCTGTCCACAAAATGCAGGAAAATCCAATCCAGCCAATTACCGCCCCATCAGTCTACTCTCAATCATCAGCAAAGTGATGGAAGGTGTCGTCGGCAGTGCTATCAAGCGGCACTTACACCAATAACCTGCTCACCGATGCTCAGTTTGGGTTCCGCCAGGACCACTCGGCTCCAGACCTCATTACAGCCTTGGTCCAAACATGGAGAAAAGAGCTGAATTCCAGAGGTGAGGTGAGACTGACTGCCCTTGACATCAAGGCAGCATTTGACTGAGTGTGGCATCAAGGAGCCCTAGTAAAATTGAAGTCAATGGGAATCAGTGGGAAAACCCTTCAGTGGCTGGAGTCATATCGAGCACAAAGGAAGATGGTAGTGGTTGTTGGAGGCCAATCATCTCAGCCCCAGGACATTGCTGCAGGAGTTCCTCAGGGCAGTGTCCTCGGCCCAACCATTTTCAGCTGCTTCGTCACTGACCTTCCCTCCATCATATGGTCAGAAATGGGGATGTTCGCTGATGATTGCACAGTGTTCAGTTCCATTCACAACCCCTCAAATAATGAAGCAGTCCAAGCCCGCATGCAGCAAGACCTGGACAACATCCAGGCTTGGGCTCATAAGTGGCAAGTAACATTCGCGCCAGACAAGTGCCAGGCAATGACCATCTCCAACAAGAGAGAGTCTAACCACCTCCCCTTGACATTCAACGGTATTACCATTGCCAAATCCCCCACCATCAACATCCTGGGGGTCACCATTGACCAGAAACTTAACTGGACCAGCCATATAAATACTGTGGCTACAAGAGCAGGTCAGAGGCTGGGTATTCTGTGGCGAGTGACTCACCTCCTGACTCCCCAAAGCCTTTCCTCCATCTACAAGGCACAAGTCAGGAGTGTGATGGAATACTCTCCACTTGCCTGGATGAGTGCAGCTCCAACAACACTCAAGAAGCTCGACACCATCCCAGGACAAAGCAGCCCGCTTGATTGGCACCCCATCTGCCACCATAAACATTCACGCCCTTCACCACCAGCGCACAGTGGCTTCAGTGTGTACCATCCACAGGATGCACTGCAGCAACTCGCCAAGGCTTCTTCGACAGCACCTCCCAAACCCGCGACCTCTACCACCTAGAAGGACAAGAGCAGCAGGCACATGGGAACAAGACCACCTGCACGTTCCCCTCCAAGCCACACACCATCCCGACTTGGAAATATATCACCGTTCCTTCATCGTCGCTGGGTCAAAATCCTGGAACTCCCTTCCTAATAGCACTGTGGGAGAACCTTCACCACACAGACTGCAGCGGTTCAAGAAGGCGGCACACCACCACCTTCTCAAGGGCAATTAGGGATGGGCAATAAATGCCGGCCTCGCCAGTGACGCCCACATCCCATGAACGAATAATAAAAAAAAACGTCCTGGAGTTCCCACATGCCACAAGATGTGCATTCTATGGGTCTGAGCTGCCCTGCCATGCCTTGATTTACTATATTATTAATTAAACTTAATAGAAATAAACTGAAGACTTAAAAAAAAAACACTCACCAATCAGCTCACTGGCCTGTAGTTCCCCGGTTTTTCCCTACTCCCCTTCTTGAATAATGGTACTACATTAGCGGTTCTCCAGTCCTCTGGCACATCCCCTGTGGCCAGAGAGGTTCTGAATATATGTGTTAGAGCCCCCGCAATCTCCTCCTTTGCCTCACACAGTAGCCTGGGATACATTTCGTCCGGGCCTGGGGATTTATCCATTTTTAGGCCTGCTAAAACCGCCAATACCTCCTCCCGCTCGATGTTAATATGTTCGAGTATATCACAGTCCCCCTGCCGTATTTCTATGTCTACATCGTCCTTCTCCATAGTGAAAACAGATGCAAAAAATTCATTTAGAACCCCTCCTACATCTGCCGGCTCCACACACACATTGCCATTTTTGTCCCTAATGGGCCCTATTTTTTCCCTAGTCATCCTCTTACCCTTAATATACTTATAAAACATCTTAGGATTTTCCTTTATTTTGCTCGCCAGTGTTATTTCATGGCCCCTCCTTGATCTCCTAATTTCTTTTTTAAGTATCCCCCTGCACTTTTTGTACTCCTCTCGGGCTTCCTCCGTCTTTAGCCTTTTGTATCTGCCAAAAGCCCTCCTTTTTTTCCTAATCCATTCTCGTATATCCCCTGACATCCAAGGTTCCCTGGAGTTCTTGGAACCACCCTTGACCTTTACGGGAACATGTTGCCATTGTATGGTCTCAATCTCCCTTCTGAAAGACTCCCATTGCTCCGATGCGGATTTTCCTACAAGCAGCTGATCCCAGTCCATTTTGGCCAGATCCTGCCTTATCCTATTAAAATCGGCCTTCCCCCAATTTAGAACCTTTATTTCCGGCCCCTCCCTATCCTTTTCCATGACCACCTTAAATCTCACTGAATTATGGTCACTGTCACCAAAGTGCTCACCTACTAGCACTTCTTCCACTTGGCCGGCCACATTCCCTAGAATTAGGTCCAGTACCGCCCCCTCTCTTGTAGGACTTTCTACATGCTGGCTCAAAAAGCTCTCCTGGATGCACGTTAAGAATTATGTACCCTCTAAGCCTTTTACACTCTGAGTATCCCAGTTAATATTGGGGAAGTTGAAATCCCCCACTATTATTACCCTATTATTTGCACAATTTTCTGAGATTTGCCTACATATCTGTTCCTCTATCTCCCCCTGACTGTTTGGGGGTCTATAGTACACTCCCATCAAAGTGCTTGCCCCCTTTTTGTTTTTAAGCTCCACCCATATGGCCTCATTAGAGGAACCTGCTAATATATCATCCCTCCTTATGGCAGTAATTGATTCTTTAATTAATATTGCGACCCCCCCCTCCTCTTATACCTCCCCCTCTGTCTCGCCTGAAGATTCTGTACCCCGGAATATTGAGCTGCCAGTCTTGCCCCTCCCTCAACCATGTCTCTGTGACAGCAACAATATCATACTCCCATGTGTTTATCAACACCTTCAGTTCATCCACCTTATTCGCAAGACTCCTTGCATTAAAATAGATGCCATCCAGCCTTGCCCTCACATATTTGCCCTGTCTTCCAAGCTGACTTGTTTTTTTCTCTATATTTGGCTGCACATCACCCCCTATTGTAGCCCCACTCTGTATCCCATCCCCCTGCCAAGTTAGTTTAAACCCCCCCCAACAGTGCTAGCAAACCTCCCCGCAAGGATATTTGTCCCGCTCTGGTTCAGGTGCAACCCGTCCGACTTGTACAAGTCCCACCTTCCCCAGAAGCAGGCCCAGTGATCCAGGAAACTGAAACCCTCCCTCCTGCACCAACTCTTTAGCCACGCATTCATCTGTTCTATCCTCCTATTTCTATACTCACTAGCCCGTGGCACTGGGAGTAATCCAGAGATTACAACCTTTGAGGTCCTGCTCTTTAATCTTCTACCTAGCTCCCTAAATTCTTGATGCAGGACCTCATCTCCCTTCCTACCTATGTCGTTGGTCCCAATGTGGACCACGACCTCTGCCTGCTCACCCTCCCCCTTGAGAATGCCCTGTCGCCGCTCAGTGACATCCATGACCCTGGCACCAGGGAGGCAACAAACCATCCTGGAGTCACGTTTACGGCCACAGAAACGTCTGTCTGTTCCCCTTACGATAGAATCCCCTACCACTATAGCTCTTCCACTCTTTTTCCTCCCAGCCTGTGCAGCAGAGCTACCCCTGGTGCCAGGAAGTTGGCTGCTGCTGCCTTCCCCTGATAAGTCATCCCCCTCAACAATATCCAAAGCGGTATATTTGTTTGAGAGGGAGATGGCCACAGGGGACCCCTGCACTGCCTGCCTGCTCCTCTTACTCTGCCTGGTGGTCACCCAATTACTTCCTGCCTGTACAACCTTTACCTGCGGTGTGACCATCTCACTAAACGTGCTATCCACGACGTTCTCAGCATCGCGAATGCTCCATAATGAATCCATCCGCAGCTCCAGTGCCGCAATGCGGTTTGTCAGTAGCTGCAGCTGGATACATTTCCCGCACACATGGTCGTCAGGGACACCGGAAGGGTCCCTGATTTCCCACATAGAGCAGGAAGAGCATAACACGGGGCTGGGCTGTCCTGACATGACTTACCCTTTAACTAATTAATTCAAATTAAATGAATCGCACCAATTTCACTTCAATTAAAAGGTATACTCAAGGGCCCTTGCTGAACAGCAGTCCCCCACTACACAACAGAGACCAGAGAATCCACAAACTCTAACCTTAGACAAATTCAGCAGGAAAATACTCACCAGCCAATCACTTACCTCTTCCTTGGTGACGTCCCACTTGGATTACTTTTTGCTTCTTATTTATCTTAGGAAAATTATTGGAAAAAATTCTGAAGGACAAAATTAGTCTCCACTTGGAGAAGCAAGGATTAATCAGGGATAGTCAACATGGCTTTGTCAAGGGAAGATCATGTCTGACTAATTTGATTGAATTTTTTGAGGGGTTGACTGGGCGTGTGGATGAGGGTAACGCAGTGGATGTGGTATACATGGATTTCAGTAAGGCCTTCGATAAAGTCCCCCACAGGAGACTGGTCAAGAAGGTACGAGCCCATGGAATCCAGGGTGCCTTGGCACTTTGGATACAAAACTGGCTTAGTGGCAGAAGGCAGAGGGTGATGGTCGAAGGTTGTTTTTGTGTCTGGAAGCCTGTGGCCAGTGGGGTACCACAGGGATCGGTGCTGGGTCCCTTGCTCTTTGTGGTCTACATTAATGACTTGGATATGAATGTAAAAGGTATGATCAGTAAATTCGCTGATGATACAAAAATTGGTAGGGTGGTGAATAGCGAGGAGGATAGCCTCAGTCTGCAGGACGATATAGATGGGTTGGTCAGATGGGCGGAACAGTGGCAAATGGAATTTAATCCGGAAAAGTGCGAGGTGATGCACTTTGGAGGGACTAACAAGGCAAGGGAATACACAATGAATGGGAGGACCCTAGGCAAGACAGAGGGTCAGAGGGATCTTGGTGTGCAAGTTCACAGATCCCTGAAGGCGGCGGAACAGGTAGATAAGGTGGTAAAGGCGGCATATGGGATACTTGCCTTTATTAGCCGAGGCATAGAATATAAGAGCAAGGAGGTTATGATGGAGCTGTATAAAACACTGGTTAGGCCACAGCTGGAGTACAGTGTGCAGTTCTGGTCACCACACTACAGGAAGGATGTGATCGCTTTGGAGAGGGTGCAGAGGAGATTCACCAGGATGTTACCAGGGCTGGAGCGCTTCAGCTATGAAGAGAGACTGGGAAGATTGGGTTTGTTTTCCTTGGAGCAGAGGAGGCTGAGGGGGGACATAATTGAGGTGTACAAAATTATGAGGGGCACAGATAGGATGGATACTAAGGAGCTTTTTCCCTTCGTTGAGGGTTCTATAACAAGGGGACATAGATTCAAGGTAAAAGGCGGGAAGTTTAGAGGGGATTTGAGAAAGAACTTTTTCACCCAGAGAGTGGTTGGAGTCTGGAACTCACTGCCTGAAAGGGTTGTGGAGGCAGGAACCCTCACAACATTCAAGAAGCATTTGGATGAGCACTTGAAATGCCATAGCATACAAGGCTACGGACCAAATGCTGGAATATGGGATTAGAGTAGACAGGGCTTGATGGCCGGCGCGGACACGATGGGCCGAAGGTCCTCTCTCCGTGCTGTATAACTCTATGACTCTACTCTATGAGCTCCTTCCCTTGGCTGATGCCACTTTTTAGTTTTCTCGCTTTACTCTTTATCTGCCCCTCCCCCTCCCTCCCCCCTCGGCTCTGCCCCCAAGATGATTATTCTTAGTTTTATTAGCCAATTAATTTATCTAGTTTAAGTTATTGATTTAAGCTCCTAGTTAAACCTCTGACAGAGAAAAAAAGGTAATGCTCATCAACCAAGCACCTATCTGTTCTCCTGTGACATCACCCTTTGAAATCTCTGCCTGTGGTGAGTGATCTCGGGCCTCACTCCCCCCGCCCGATCTCGGGTCTCGCTGGAGGATGGAATTGATGGCGAGGCAACTGAGTTTGTGGTGGGGGCTGAAGACGATGAGTTCATACTTCCCAATGTTTAATTGGAAGAAATTGTGGCTCATCCAGGAACAGATGCCTGAGAAGCAGACTCACAGCAGAGGCAGTGGAGGGGTTGATCTGGGTGTCATCAGTGTAAGTGTGGAACCTGATGCCGAGTCTTCGAATGATGTTGCCGAGGGGTAGCATGTAGGTAAGGAACAGGACGGGCCAAGGATAGGTCCTTGGGGAACTCCATAGTTAAGCATGTGGGTGGGGGAAGAGAACCCATTGCTGGAGATGCTCTGGCTACGATTGGATAGTTGAGAGTGGAACTAAATAAGGGCAGTCCCACTCAGCTGGACAATGGTGGAGGGGCGTTGGAGGAAAATGGTGTGGTCGACTGTGTCAGTGCCAGCAGAGAGGTCAAGAAGGACGAGGAGGGATAGTGCACCATGGTCACAGTCAGAGAGCGTGTCATTTAGGGCTTTTTCACTGCTGTGGTGGGGGTGGAAACCTGATGGAGAGATTCAAATGAGTGGTGGGAAAGATGGACGTGGATTTGGAGGCAACAACCCATTTAAGGATGTGGAGAGGAAAGGGAGGTTGGAGATGGGGTGGTAGTTTGCAAGGCCAGAAGGATCGAGAGTTTTTTTTGAGGATGGGGTGATACCACTTTTGAAAAGGAAGGGAACCATTTACAATGTTAGCTAGCATGGGGCCAGCAAGGGAAGTTAGATGGTTAGCAGTTTAGTTGGAATGGGGTTGAGAAAGCAGTAGATGGGTCTCATGGAGAAGATGCGCTTGGGCATTTGGGGAAGTAGGAGAGAAACTGGAGAAAGATGTGGGTTCAGGGCTAGGGCAGGGAGAAATCTTGGGGGAAGTTTAGCTTGGTGGGCAAGGGGAAGGGAGGGGTTGTGGCAGATGCAGCGGAATGGATTATCTCAATCTTGGCATCAACGAAATTCAGGGAGGGGGAGAGGGCTTTAAGGAGATGGTTTGTAGTGGCAAAAAGAAGCCGGGGATTAGCCTTGCATTCCAGGATGACTCCTGCCCTACAGTTGAATTGCCTGCCAGACAGGAGCATAGCCCACACTATAAGACAAAGAGACTAAAATAGCTAATGCTCACAGTGCAGTGCTGTTTGTTTAGAGAATTTGTTTTACATCTCATCTACCCTGACTACTTCACTTTTGTCATTCTGGAGTCTGAGAGTTTTGTAAATTACAGGCTTAATTGTAGAGACAGAGTAGAAAAGATGAAAGAGGCCATAGCATGGAAAACTAAAGTAACGGTGACATTGTGTTGATGGTTCAGTGCACTGTGGTAGAATCTGACTTATTACAATAATTGCATTTAAATAGTGCCTTATCATGTCAAAATATCTGAGCTTCACACAGTGAATTACTGTTTGAAATACAATGATTTATATAGCCGGATTCGGCAGCAATGAGATTAATGACCAGTCCTGTTTTGTTTTTGTGATCCTGGTTGAGGGAGAAATGTTAGTGAGGCCATCAGGAGAATTTCCTACTCTTCTAAATTGTGCCATGGAATCTTTAAGGTCTATAGGGACAGACAGGGCCTCAGTTTAATGTCTATTCTGAAGGATAGCATCTCTGACAATGCAGCATTCCCTCAGTAGTGCAATGGACTGTCGGCCTAGATTATGAGTATGCGGCTTAATCACAACCTTTTGACCTGGGGTGGGGGTGGGTGGGTGGGGGGCGGGGTGAGGTGGTGTGGTGCGATATGAGTGCTACCACTAAGCAGAATCTGACTTTGTGCTTAGAATTTCCTATTCAGTGAGTTCCTAACCTGTGGTATGCTGTTGCTGGAGGTGCCAACTAGAGGCTTGATGCTCCTCTCACTGGGAGGTTAATCATCCTGTGCTGCTCTTGAATACATTCTGTCAAAGAGATCAAGAGTGCGATCGTCAGAGTAGTTGGGGGCAGGTCACTTGGAATGGCATGTGATTTGGAAAGAGTAAAAGAGGAGAGAAAATAAAGTCTCTCCTTTCTTTCTCCATCGATCTATCTATTGATCTATTGTGTGGACCCCAGTGACGATCCGGATTCTTTCCCCTCAGTCTGGTTCAGTAATAACTGAAGTCGAATACATTTTAAAGTCCAACACATCTTTAATAGCAGGGGTCTTAGTCTGCAGCATTGATTTGGACTCCTGATAGAGTCCCTCTATGCTGGCAGAGCAAGAACAAAAACATACAGAAATCCACACGTTTTTATACAGATGAATAGGGTTGGAACATACTTAACGAGGGTCAACACCAATCATAAGCCGGGCATAGGTTGCCATGCGAGGTTACATTATTTCCGGCCAATCATAAATCGTCCATGTGCTGATCATGCTGCTGTTAGACATCAAAGGGGATAACTTCCTCACTTTCCAACTTGGAATGTTCTTCCCTGTTCCTTCTGTTCCTTATCTCCCAACCTGGAATGTCTTTCAACTTTGGCTAAGCTCGTTACCTATATTGATCTGCCATAAACATGGAGACATTCAGACCAGTCCTTGACTCACATCAAAGACCTATCATTGATAATGATGTGGAGATGCCGGTGATGGACTGGGGTTGACAATTGTAAACAATTTTACAACACCAAGTTATAGTCCAGCAATTTTATTTTAAATTCACAAGCTTTCGGAGATTTTCTCCTTCCTCAGGCAAATGTTTCAAGATTTGCCTGAGGAAGGAGAAAATCTCCGAAACATTTGCCTGAGGAAGGAGAAAATCTCCGAAAGCTTGTGAATTTAAAATAAAATTGCTGGACTATAACTTGGTGTTGTAAAATTGTTTACAATTATCATTGATAAGACAATGCAGGCCTGCTGACTAAGCAAACATA
Organism: Heptranchias perlo; assembly: GCF_035084215.1. Classification (NCBI taxonomy): domain Eukaryota; kingdom Metazoa; phylum Chordata; class Chondrichthyes; order Hexanchiformes; family Hexanchidae; genus Heptranchias; species Heptranchias perlo. The sequence continues at coordinate 29,855,638 of NC_090328.1, read as the reverse complement.
TGGCCCAGCAGGAGGGCCAGGCCACTTGTATCAATCTCAGTTACTAACTAATTAACCCTTTCTAACCATTTTGCATTCTGCTTCTTTGCCACGTAGGCATTTTAATATTTTACCGAAAACTGACCATGTAGGGATTCTCACCAGGACATGAACTAGTGCAACCCCCTCGTGATGATCCCCTGTGCTTTACTTTGTTGGATTGAGGGGCTGCCTAATGTATCTTGGCTGTGCTTTCAGACTTTCCACAAGTTGTACCATGTTTACCTTTTTGAAGGAGCATATCTTGCAGAAACGCATTTGTGTTCGTTAACCAGACACTTGTGTTTTTTAACTGCTGTTTTGTATGTGTGAATCGGATATAGACAGTTTAGAAAAGTGGAAATTGTGAGGGGAGGGAATGAACAGAAAGAAAGCAAAACATGGAGGAAAAAAAGATACTGATATGGGAGGTAGGGGAGAATAAGAATAAAAGACTGATATAAAAATAGTGCTTTCTCTTCAATTACCACATTTCATTGAAAAAGACCATATGTGTTGGTTGGGATACTAGCTGGTTGAGATTTAGTGATGATGTGGAGATGCCAGTGATGGACTGGGGTTGACAAATGTAAAGAATCTTACAACACCAAGTTATAGTCCAACAGTTTTATTTGAAAATCACAAGCTTTCGGAGATTATCTCCTTTGTCAGGATGAGTGAAGGAGATAATCTCCGAAAGCTTGTGATTTTCAAATAAAACTGTTGGACTATAACCTGGTGTTGTAAGATTCTTGAGATTTAGTGAATTATGGGTAGCTGTGGGCTCCTAGAACTTTGCTGGATTTGCCTTGGGTAGCTGGAGAGGAATTTCTGAGCATTTTCCCGGAATTGGCCAGAGGTTTTCTTCTTTCTTGTGCACCTCTCCCAGGAGAAAGTGTTGGGGGATGGGTGGACAGTGTCTGAGGTTGCACCATTGACTGAAGTGCTGGGCTTAATGAGGCTGATGGATCTCTCTCCTTTTTGTATGTTTGTATGAACCATGGAGGAGGTAGTTTCGAGGACAGCTCCAGATATCCTCGATAAATAATGGTTTTCCATTCCAACCAGAGCAATGTAGGTCAAGAAATTTACACTGGGAAGCGAATTTAACTATGACACCTACGCATCGGGAGTTGTTAGCACCGCAGTATTATAGAAGTGCCTTAAATGTGGGTCTTTGACACATGCAACCATCTAAATTCAACAACTAGTCATCAGCCCTGAAAATCTGATTAATGATGTGGGCTATTAATGTCCTGATGAGATAAGATATGGGAATAGTAGCCGAACTGGTAGCTAGTTCAGCTCTTGGAGGGATTTTTTTTGTTAAAAAAAATCTTTCCCCACTGCTCATTCGTAATTTCCAATTTTAAAATTGTTAGATGTGCAGCTGAGGAATTTGGATCCATTTTAGTTTAGAACACTCCCTTTCTGAGTGTTACTTTAAAGCCGATTCTGATCAGCTTTTATATAGTTATTGATCACATACCTAACTTGTTCTATGCTCAATAGGAAATCAATTTTCCTCCAATGTACTCATGAAAGAACGAGTGTGCATTACAGACACTGGGATCATGTTCTTTCCTCCAACCAGATGTGCATAAAAATAAAATTGAAAAGTTACTTGTTTGCATAGAAAGTCATTTTATGTGTTTGATTTTATTGCAGTCTGTACCTGTTCAAACTCGGAATAGCACCTCAAATTCAAGACTTATTGGGAAAGGTGGATTTTACAGGTAGATGTGTTTTTTGCCATTTTTTTTCTGGAAAGGCTTCTATGGAAAAGATATCAATTCAAGAAATTTCCTTGATCACGTTTTAAATGCAATATGTAGAGTTTGTTTGAACTGATGATTTTGCAGAGCTAATACGTCACAGTATTTTTTTTTCTTTCAGAGGAAGAAATAAGTAACATGCGTAAGGAATTAGAGAAGTACGGTATTCAAATGCCTGCATTCAGTAAAATTGGTGGTATTCTGGCAAACGAACTTTCAGTTGATGAAGCTGCATGTACGTATATGGTTATTACAGGTTGTTGATAGCTTAAGTAAAAATAGGTGATGAAAAACAAAGTGCAATTAAGTATGATGCTAAATCTTGCATCTGAGGAATTGTCCCAGGTGCTGAAACATGAACTATAGTGTGCTGCATCTTTCTGTAATGGAACTTAATTCAGCATTTTATTACAACTTATGTTTGGTATGTGAAAATTCAATACAATTCATTCAGATGAATTTCAGTTCACTCCAAGGACATGACACCTTATCTTTAATTACCTTCTCTTTTTACTGAAATGCTTAATTCTAAACTCGTGTTGTTTGCAAGTATATTAAGGCCACATTATCACATTTTATGCTCACTTCGGTTTCCCTTATTTCCTTCTCCAGTGCATGCTGCAGTAATTGCAATCAATGAAGCAATATCTCGAGGGGTTGCAGAGGAGACCATAAAGGCTTTAATGAATCCAAATGCCATTTTAACTAATATAGAGAACCATTCAGCTCGGGATTACCAAGAGAAATTATTTCAGGCAAAGCAAACAAAGCAAGAGAGTGCCAAAAGCAAGGTAGGATATCCTGTTCAACTATGGTTGTCACTGTATAAAGCTGAGAATTCCAGCTTGGAATCAGTGATTTCCAACAGCTGTAATTAGCTTTCCATTGGGAGGTTATTGTAGTTTTGTTGTTGAATTCTTTGCTGTATAGATTTTAAGACTTTCTACCTTTTTGATAACATATTTGACTGCAGAATTCACTTTCTCCCCAAATTAGAGATGAAGTGATTACATGTTCTGACTCAACAGTTTGTGAACTTTAGTGTGCTGCGCTCTGAAGTGCTAGGTCATGCCCTGTTACATTCCCCACACCGTTTGACTGTGAAGCACTGAACAGATGTGTGGTGTTTCTGGACCAATGGCAATCAGAACATAGGAATTTTAATAACAGGGAAAGATCATTTAGACCATCATGCCCGTCTTTGGCAGATGTTAGATCACCTTCCTGCCTTTCCACCATATCTCCTTATCTCTTTTATTCCCCCTCCAGAAGCACATGTAGTGACTGACATTCTTGTCTTCGCCAATTTTAGTGAAAAGGGACATATTGAGTGTATCACCCAACTTCCTTAAGTTAGATTCCTAAAAACGGCAATCATTTTGGGAGTTGATGAGTGAATTACCTGATCTGTGTGTCCATTTTCCTCATGACTGGCTACAGAATAGCATTGGCAGGAATCCAAGTACAAACTACTCAAATAGCAGTACTGTTCAATATCAAATGTTTAATAGTTTGGTGCTCTGGGAAATGGGATAATGGAAAGAATGAGCGGCACATGGTGAATTCTACAGACCACTAATAGTGGAAGGGAAGTGGAGGATGAAATATGTAGACTAATCTATGAAATGAATAAAAAACATTGAATAACATCATGGGAGATTTCAACTACCCCAAATAAACAAGTGAGAAGAGGTAGGGAAAGGAGAATGGAGTTTTTACAGTGTGTACAGGACTCCTTTCTTACCCAGTATGTGAGAAGCCCAAGAGAGGAATCACAAGCAAAATATTGCGGATGCTGGAAATCTGAAATAAATACAGAAAATGCTGGAGGAACTCAGCAAGTCAGGCAGCATGTGGAGAAAGAAAGAGTTAACGTTTCAGGTCGAAAACCTTTCATCTGAACTGGAAGATATTAAGAGTTAAAGTTTTTGAGTGATGAAAAGAGCCAGTGAAAAGGGGGGGGCGGAGGGGTGGGGAGGAAAGAACAAAAGGGAAGGTCTGTGATAGGGTGGAGGGCAGGAGTGATTAAATGACAAAAGGGATGATGGTGCAAGTCAAGGAAGATGGTAATGGGACAGGTTAAGAAACAAAAGATTGGTCAGCAGCAGCTGTAAATGACAGCAACAGAACCATTACCAGCACTAGCTGACCGAAAAAATGGGTTCAGTGGTTATGATCTGAGGTTATTGAAATCAGTGTGGAGTCTGGAAGATTGTAAAGTGCCTAAACGAAAGACGAGGTGCTGTTTCTCAAGCTTCCGTTGAGCTTCATTGGAACAGCGTAGGAGTCCCAGGATGGAGAGGTCAGAGTGGGAGTGGGGCGGGGAATTAAAATGCCAAGTGGTCAGGGTCATGCTTGCGAACTAAGCGGAGGTGTTCAACAAAGCGATCACTCAGTCTGCGTTTGGTTTCCCCGATGTAGAGGAGATCACATTGTGAGCAGCGAATACAGTATACTAAATTGAAAGAACAAGAAGTAAATCGCTGCTTCACCTGGAAGGAGTGTTTGGGGCCCTGGACGGTGGGAAGGGAGGAAGTGAAGGGGCAGATGATGTATCTCCCGTGGGGAGGAGAGCGGTTGATGGAAGAGTGGACCAGGGAGCGGTCCCTTTGGTATGCTGAAAAGGGAGGGGAGAGGAAGATGTATTTGGTGTTGGGATCGTGCTGGAAGTTGCGGAAACGGCAGAGGCTGATATGTTGAATGTGGAGGCTGATGGGGTGGAAGGTGAGGACGAGGGGGACCCTATCATGATTCTGGGAGGGAAGAGAAGGGGTGAGGGCAGAAGTACAGGAAATAGGACAGACACAGTCGAGGGCCCTGTCAACTACAGTACAGTACAGGATCTAGTAATGGGAAATGAACCAGAACAGATAAGAGAAGTAAGCAGAGCGGAACATCTAGGCAATAGTGATCATAACATAATAAGGTTTAAAATCATGATTGGGAAAGACTTAATTAACACAAAAACCAAGGTAATAGATTGGAGAAATAAGCTCATTTTGAGGCAATGAGAATGGAACTAGGGCAAGTAAACTGGAAAAAATTTGACAAAGATATAGAACAACATATTTATAATGGTGATCAATAGATGTAGTATATTCCTCTTAAAAAGCAAGAACAAACTAGCCAATAATGAAACGCCATGGATGAATAAAGAGATAAGGGTAAAATTGAAACTAAAGAAAAAGGCATACTCTTAAGTGCACAGTCAATAAAGGAGAGGATGACAAAAGGGAATGCGAAGAGGTTAGGAAAGAAGCCAAAAAAAGCCATTAGGAAAGCAAAGAGATTAAATTATCAAAGAATATAAAAAGAAATAGTAAAGTATTCAACAGACACATAAATAACAAAGGAAAAATCAGAATAGGGATAGGGCCACTAAGGGATGCACATGATAAACTCACAGGTGACGACAGCAAAATGGCAGAAATATTGAATAATTACTTTACCTCAGTATTTACCTGGGATATTACAAGTTGGACAGACATTAGAAGAAGAGATCGAAAAAAGATATTAAAACATTTAAGCTAGAAAGGGGGGAGATAATAAACTAATCAAACTTAGGGAGAATAAGAACCGTGGTCCAGGTGGATTGCATCCGTGGAATATTAAAAGAAGTTAGGGAGAAGATAGCAGAGGCACTATTACATATATATAAACATTTACTAGAAAAGGGAATTATGCCAGAGGGCTGGCGGACAGCTAATGTTATTCCTATATTTAAAAAGGGAGATAGCACAAGTCCAGGGAACTATTGACCAGTTAGCTTAACATCAGTGGTAGGAAAGATAATGGAATCTTTACTCAAAGATATAATAGAAAGACATCTAGAGAACGAAAATATAATGATTTCAGAGGGGAAGTCATGCTTGACCAACCTTATTGAATTCTTTGAAGAAGTAACAGGGGAGACAAGGGTAATGTAGTAGATGTAATATATTTAGATTTTCAAAAGGCCTTCGATAAGTTATCGCATTGTAGACTCATGGCTAAGGTCAAAGCATATGGAGTCGGGACAGGTAGCAAAATGGATAGCAAGCTGGCTGAAAAACAAAAAAGAGAGTAAGGGTTAAGGGTAGCAACTCAGACTGGTGGGAAGTGGTGTTCCACAGGGATCGGTGCTGGGACCATTGTTGTTCACAATTTACATTAACAATTTAGACTTGGGAATTGGAAGTACAATTTCAAAATTTGTGGATGACCAAATTGAGGGGTGTAGTTAATTCAAAGGAAGAATTGTGTCAAAATACAAGAGGACATTAATAAGCTTGACGAATGGGCATGTAATTGGAAAGTGAATTTCAATATAGGTAAGTGTAAGGTGGTGCATTTTGGTAGGAAGAATAATTTCCATTGTTAAGGAAGTGGTAACAGGGCACTTAGAAAATCATAATATGATTAGTCAAAGTCAACTTGGTTTTATGAAAGGGAAATCATGTTTCACAAATTTATTAGTTTTTTGAGAATGTAACTAGCAGGGTAGATAAAGGGGAGCCAGTGGGTGTAGTATATTTGGATTTTCAAAAGGCATTCGATAAGGTGCCACATAAAAGTTTGTTACACAAGATAAGGGCTCATGGGGTTGGGGGTAATATATTAGCATGGATAGAGGATTGGTTAACGGACAGAAAAGAGAGTAGGGATAAAGGGGTCATTTTCAGGTTGGCAGGCTGTAACTAGTGGAGTGCCGCAAGGATCAGTGCTTGGGCCTCAGCTATTTATAATCCATATTAATGACTTAGACGAAGGGACTGAGTGTAATTTATCCAAGTTTGCTGATGATATAAAGCTAGGTGGGAAAGTAAGCTGTGAGGAGGTTAGAATCTGCAAAGGGGTATAGACAGTTAGGTTAGTGGGCAAGAAGGTGGCAGATGGAGTATAATTTGGGGAACTGTGAGGTTATTCACTTTGGTAGGAAGAATAGAAAAACAGAATTTTTTTTTAATTGTGAGAAGGTATTAAATATTGGCGTTCAGAGAGACTTGGGTGTCCTCATACAAGAAACAAAGGAAGTTAACATGCAGGTAGAGCAAGCAGTTAGGAAGGCAAATGGCATGTTGGCCTTTATTGCAAGGGTTTTGGAGTACAAGAGTAAGGAAGTCCTACGATTGTACAGGGCTTTGATGAGACCTCACCCTGGAGTACTGTGTACAGTTCTGGTCTCCTTATCTAAGGAAGGATATACTTGCCTTAGAGGTGGTTCACTAGATTGATTCCTGGGATGAGAGGGTTGTCCTATGAGGAGAGAGAGAGTAGAATGGGCCTATACTCTCTGGAGTTTAGAAGAATGAGAGGTGATCTCATTGAAACATATAAAATTCTGAGGGGGCTTGACAGGGTAGATGCTGAGAGGTTGTTTCCCATGGCTAGAGAGTCTAGAACCACGGGGCATAGTCTCAGTATAAGGGCTCAGGTCGGCCATTTGAGACTGAGATGAGGAGTAAGTTCTTCACACAGAGGGTTGTGAATCTTTGGAATTCTCTCCTCAGCTGTGGATGCTGAGTCATTGAATATGTTGAAGGCTGGGAGAGAGAGATTTTTGAACTGTAGGAGAATCAAGGGATATGGGGATCGGGCAGGAAAGTGGAGTTGAGGTCGTAGATCAGCCATGATTTTATTGAATGGCGGAGCAGGCTTGAGGGGCCATATGGCCAGGGGCTCCTGTTTTTATTTTCTTATAAGGAGGCCACATATTGCTGGCATAATAAGTGGGATAAGAACATAAGAAGTAGGATCTAAGGGTACAGATACACAAATCACTAAAAGTAGCGATGCAGGTTAATAAGGCCATGAAAAAAGCAAATCAAGCACTAGAGTTCATTTCTCAAAGGATAGAACTGAAAAGCAAAGAAGTTATGTAAAACTTGCATAGAACCTTGCTTAGGAGTACTGTGCATAGTTCTGGTCTCCATATTAATAGAAAGGATGTAGAGGCATTGGAGAGGGTGAAAAAAGATTCACAAGATACCAGAACTGAGAGGATATATTTATCAGGAAAGGCTGAACAGGCTGGGACTCTTTTTTTTTTCTCTAGAAAAGAGAAGGCTGCAGGATGACCTGATAGAGGCCTTTAAGATAATGAAAGGGTTTGATAGGGCTGACGTAGAGAATATGTTTCCACTTGTAGGGGAGTCCAAACTAGAGTCATAAATATAAGATCGTCACTAATAAACCCAATAGGGAATTCAGGAAAAACTTCTTTACCCAAAGAGTGGTAAGAATGTGGAACGAACTACCACAAGGAGCAGTTGAGGCAAATAGCATAGATGCATTTAAGAGGAAGCTAAATAAACACACGAGGGAGAAAGAAGTAGAAGGGGCTACTGGTCGTGTTAGATGAAGTAGGGAGGGAGGAGGCTCTTGTGGAGCATAAATGCCAGCAGAGACCACTTGGGCCGAATGCTGTATTTTCAGTGTAACTCAATGAATTGTAAAATTTTCGCTCACTGCTCCTGCTCCCTTGGAATACTTTCCAGTTTTCTGTGAATTGCAGGGTTAGGAGTTTATAATATTGTTAAAAAGAAATTTGGGGGGGAAAACAAAAAGGTAGAGAGAAATGAAAGATTACAACCCTGTGCCAACTTAGAAGCCAAACCTTTGGACTAGGTAGAAGACTCAATATACTTGAGTGGTTATTGAATTATTGTCCTCTCCAGATTGAAGTTCTAGAGAAAAGGATGCTCAGCATGGGTTTTTTTTTTATTGCAGTTGCTCACTAACTCGAATCATCAGCAACATCTGCTGAGCAAAGTTTGGGGCTTCTGCCCAACTCAGTGTGTTGGGCTGACATAACAGTCCTGAGTCTGCATTTCTCCTAATGAAATTTTATGAAAAAACTGGCATTTATGAAATGGGGTTGAGAAGTGTTTTGCTTTGGAAGCACCCCCTGTTCCTTTTCACATTATTATTCTTCTATTAAAAGCTACCATTAACAAATTTAGCTTTTTGATTCTGGTTTCTAGAGTGATTCTATTAAAGCAGAGGAAAGAGATATGTATGAGGAACTTCTGACCTGTAAGGAGATTCAAGACAATGTCGATAATGTCAACAGTGAGTTGATAATTTTCCCCTGAACTTATTTAGTGTTTACCTGAATATTTATATCTAAAGTGTTTGACTGTTCTGATCCACAATTGTCATGATTTTAACCTGTACACTTGGAAGTATATTGTAGTTTTGTAGTGAACTGAATAATTCAAAATTAAGATATTGTTGATGTAAGCTAGAGCTTCATTAAAGCCTGGACTAGTGTGTAAATGTGACTTGAATTTCACTCTTGCAATTCATTTTCTCTTCTTAAAAAAAAAGTGATTGTTTCCATTATGAAACAATGTTTTAAATGAACATTGGGGTAAGCTAGTTATTGTCAGCAGTCTTTTGTTTCACATAATCAGAATTAAGTACAGTTCCATTCTTCATTATAATGCACTCCTACATGACACCCTTTCGAATGTAACCTGCTAATTGGCTCCTGATATGCTACTTACAGAATTTACAGTATTTCATGGTTTGGAAATCACTAAAATAGCAGTACTGTACAATATCAACAAATTGAGATGTGCTTTAAGCAAATCTGAGTCGGCACTGAATTTTTCATTTGCATCATTGCACTGGGCTTGGAATCCATTATCAGATGGTCCTGTTCACTGTAATGTCAGCAACAAATGGACCTGGCGATTCATTATCCAAGCAAATCTTTTACAGGACTGCATGTAATTAGTTTTGGTTCAGCAGAACTCGGTATCTCTTTTCCATTATCTGGAATGGATGTTTTAAATTCAAAGTGATACTTTTTCCCCCTCTTGCTCCCCAAGTAATTTGGATCAAAGAAATACAACTCATAGAATCGTTACAGCACGGAAGGAGGCCATTTGGCCCATCGAGTCCGTGCCGGCTCTTCGCAAGAGCAGTCGAGCTAGTCCGACTCCCCCGCCCTTTCCCCGTAGCCCTGCAAATTTTTTCCCTTCAAGTACTTATCCAATTCCATTTTGAAATCCACGATTGAATCTGTCTCCACCACCCCCTCATACTTGCTGTGTTTTTTAAAAAAAAAGATTTTTCCTCATGTTGCCTTTGGTTCTTTGGCCAAATATGTTCTTTGGTTCTTGACTCTTCCTCCAATGGGAACAGTTGCTCTCTATCTACTCTATCTAGACCCTTCATGATTTTGAACCTCTATCAAATCGCCCATCAACATTCTCTGCTCTAAGGAGAACATCCCCAGCTTCTCCAGGTCTAAACATGTAACTGAAGTCCTTCATCCCTGGAACCATTCTAGTAAATCTCTTCTGCACCCTCTCTAAGGAATTCACATCCTTCCAAAAGTGCGGTGCCCAGAATTGGACGCAATACTCCAGTTGTGGCCGAACCAGTGTTTTATAAAGGTTCATCATAACTTCCTTGCTTTTGTACTCTATGCCGTTGTGGATAAAGCCCAAGATCCCGTATGCTTTTATAACCGCTTTCTCAACCTGCCCTGCCACCTTCAACAATTTGTGCACATATACCCCCCCCCCCCCCCCCGGCCGATCTCTCTGTTCCTGCACCTCTTTTAGAATTGTACCCTTTAGTTTATATTGCTTCTCCTAATTTTTCCTACTAAAATGTATCACTTCGCACTACTCTGCATTAAATTTCATCCGCCCATTCCACCAGCATGTTTATGTCCTCTTGAAGTCTATCACTATCCTCCTCACTGTTCACTGCACTTCCAAGTTTTGTGTCATCTGCAAATTTTGAAATTGTGCCCTGTACACCCAAGTCCAAGTCATTGCTATATGTCAAGAAAAGTAGTGGTCCTAGTACCGACCCCTGGGGACCAGCACTGAATACCTCCCTCCGGTCTGAAAAACAACAGTTCACCACTACTCTCTGTTTCCTGTCTCTTAGCCAATTTCATATCCATGCTGCCACTGCCCCTTTTATTCCATAGGCTTCATCTTTGATGACAACCCTATTATGTGGCACTTTATCAAACTCCTTTTGGAAGTCCCTGTACACTACATCAACTGCTTTGCCCTCATCGACCCTTTCTATTACTTCATCAAAAAACTCAATCAAGTTAGTTAAACACGATTTGCCTTTAACAAATCCTTGCTGGCTTTCCTTAATTAATCCACACTTGTCCAAGTGACTGTTAATTTTGTCCCAGATTATCGTTTCTAAAAGTTCCCCCACCACCGAGGTTAAACTGACTGGCCTGCAGTTGCTGGGTTTATCCTCACACCCTTTTAGAACAAGAGTGTAACATTTGCAATTATCCAGTCCTCTGGCACCACCCCATATCTAAGGATGATTGGAAGATTATGGCCAGTACCTCCACAATTTCCACCCTTACTTTCCTCAGCAACCTAGGATGCATCCCATCCGGACCGGGTGACTTATCTGCTTTAAGTACAGCTAGCCTTTCTAGTACCTCTTATCAATTTTTAGCCCATCCAGTATCTCAACTATATCTTCCTTTACTGAGACTCTGGCAGCATCTTCCTTGGTAAAGACAGATGCAAAGTACTCATTTAGTACCTCAGCCATCCCCTCTGCCTCCATACGTAGATCTCCTTTTTGGTCCCTAATCGGTCCCACCCTCCCCTTACTACCCGTTTACTGTTTATATGCCTATAGAAAACTTTTGGATTCCCTTTTATGTTAGCCGCCAGGCTATTCTCATACTCTCTCTGCTCCTCTTATTTCCTTTTTCACTTCCCTTTTGAACTTTCTGTATTCAGCCTGGTTCTCACTTGTATTAGTAACCTGACATGTGTCAAACGCCCCTATTTCCTGCTTCATTTTTCTTTCTCTCTCTCTCATTCAATTACTGTTTTGCCTGCCAATCTTTGATTCCAATTTACCTGGGCCAGATCCATTCTTACCCCACTGAAATTGGCACTCCTCCAATGAAGTATTTTTACTCTAGATTGCTCCTTGTCCTTTTCCATAGCAAATCTAAACCTTATGATACTATGTTCACTGTTCCCTAAATGTTCCCCCACTGACACTTGCTCCAATTGGCCCACCTCATTTCCCAGAACCAGATCCAGTAATGCCGCCCTCCTCGTTGGGCCAGAAACGTACTGGTCAAGAAAGTTCTCCTGAACACATTTAAAAAATTCCTCCCCTTCTTTGGCCTTAATACTATTACTATCCCAGTCTATATTAGGATAGTTGAAGTCCCCCATTAATATTACTATATGGCTCTTGCACCTCTGTCATTTCTCTGCAAATTTGCGCCTCTATATCCTTGTAGAAATATTATGTTTCCTATTTACAAATTGCTTTAAATGTCTCATTCCCTAGCACATAAAGCACTACAGCAGGTGAATGAAGCCCTGGAGAAGCATGATCAGGATAATTTACTGGCAGGTCTGAGGGTCCCTGCACTAAGACTTGTGGGAGTGCAGCAGGAGAATTCAGCATGGTATCTAGAACATCTGTGTGTGCAAAGAGAACAGAAATTACAGGTAGGGTGAAGAAATTCATTTCTTCAGCACAAAGCTGAGAGTTATCTAGTTTACCATTGATTAACACTAGTTTGTAGTTTTCTTTTCTGTTTGAGAATTACTCAACACGCTCATTGTATTTTGGCCAAGTCTTTTTTTTTAAAATAGTGAACTATTTATAAAAAATAAAACATGTTGAAAATAATGCATCATTTACTGTGCATCTGAAATATATGCATTTTTTTTTCCAGGAAGAGAATTTTTCTGGTATGCTTAGCAAGGATGATCTTCAAGCAGGAGTCAGCCTTTCCAATGACCAGGCCAAAGCCCATAAACTTAGTAAGTTTAATTTTGCTTCACACCTGTGTTGAACTCCAAATTTGTTTTATCAAAGAATTGGTAGGTGGCAAAGTAAAATATTTCATGGTTCTTCCTCTCTTCCTCCCTGCCTCCCCCTCCAAGAGTTAGCATTGCTGATTGTTGGGGAGGGTGGTGTATGATGTTGCCCCACCTATTGGAAGGAGTGAGCATGGTCTTTCCTTGTAATGTTATTATGGTTTCATGAGAGTGGTTTAAATTTTTACCACAACGTAACAGTTTTTGTAGTAGATTCTGTAACTAATGATTTATTTTTGTATTTATTTATGAAGAGCTTGAAGCTGTTGAAAAGATAAATGCCGCTATCCGCAATGGTGATGCAGCCCAGACTATGAATGTGTTAATGCTGCCGGAGGCCCAACTGCCTGCAGTGTACCCACACATGGCCGACTTGTACCAGATAGAGTTGTCCAACCTACAGAGACAGAATCCTGAGGTAAACTTTCAGCTTAAAAAAAATTGCACGCAAAAGGTGATGAATGTATTGGTTCAAATATTTCTGTTGCGGCTTTTTCCAGCTCCCGTATGGGATAAGTTTTATATAGAATTACATAGAATGAATAGCACAGGAAACAGGCTGTTCGGCCCAACAGGTCTATGCTGGTGTTTATTCTCCACACAAGCCTCCTCCCAACTTAATCTGTCTTACCCTCTCAACATATCCTTCTATTCCTTTCTCCCTCATGTACTTATCTAGTTTTCTCTTAAAAGCATGGAATCATCAAAAGTTACGGCACAGAAGGAGGCCATTCGGCCCATCGTGTCCGTGCCGGTCAAAAAAGAGCTACCCAGCTTAATCCCACTTTCCAGCACTTGGTCCGTAGCCTCGTAGGTTACGGCACTTCAAGTGCATATCCAAGTACTTTTTAAATGAGTTGAGGTTTCTGCCTCTACCACCCTTTCAGGCAGTGAGTTCCAGACCCCCACCATCTTCTGGGTGAAAAAAATTCTCTTCAGCTCCCCTCTAATCCTTCTACCAATAACTTTAAATCTATGCCCCCTCATCACTGACCCGTCTGCTAAGGGAAATAGGTCCTCCCTATCCACTCTATCTAGTCCTGTCATAATTTTATATTCCTCAATTAAATCTCCCCTCAGCCTCCTTTGTTCCAAAGAAGACAGCTCTAGCCTATTCAATCTCTTCTCATAGCTAAATTTCTCCAGCCCTGGCAACATCCTCGTAAATCTCCTCTGTACCCTCTCTGGTGCAATCACATCTTTCCTGTAATGTCATTATAGCATCTATGCTCAACTACTCTTTGTGGTAGTAGGTTCCTCATTTTAACCACTCTTTGAGTAAATAAGTTTCGCCTGAATTCCTTATTGGACTTGTTGGTGACTATCTTATGTTTTTGGCTCCTAATTTTAGACTCCCCCACAAGTGGAAGCATCTTCTCTACATTTACCCTATCGAACCCCTTCATAATTTTGAAGACATCTATCAGGTCACCTCCCAGCCTTTTCTGTTCAGTCTTTCCTGATAGTTGTAATCTCAGAGTTCAGGTATCATCCTTGTAAATTTTTCTTGCATCTTCTCCGGTGCCTCTGTATCCTTTTTGTAATATGGAGGCCAGAACTGAGCACAGTACTCTGAGTGTAGTCTTATCAAAGTTCCATATAAGTTTAACACAAGTTCTCTGTTTTTGAATTCTATTCCTCTAACTTCCTCATAGTCGAAGTGAACATTACAGCTGTCAATTCATACGCTGTTTATGGCCACTAACTAGATTTAAGATTTTGGATAATACTTTCAACCCCACACAGGAAATTGCTGAAAAGTGAGACTATTATTGTAACTTGGTGCCTGTGACGTTCATCTTGTAATAATACAAGTGATGGGTTTCTGTGGAGGAGTTAATAAAAGTCATGAAAAAACAGTTTTTACGAGCTCAAGACTAGTTTTTGCTGAGTTCAGTAATCAAATGCTGTGATAAATTCTAGTCTTTTTGCAGATTTTTTTTCCCCCCCCAGGTAAGGCTAGCAATGTTGTTTTTTGGTTCGGTGTCACTTTTATTCCTGTTGTGTACAAAGGCTGAGAGCGCATGTGACCTGCTCCAAACTTCTGCAGAGTTGTTGATGGTTTATATCTTAAGGCGGCTCACCACCACCTTCTCAACGGCAATTAGGGATGGGCAATAAATGCTGGCCTTGCCAGCGACGCCCACATCCCATGAATGAATAATAAAAAAAAAATGAGATCCCTCCCGTTAGCTTCTGCTTAGTGCCTCCCTTCAGTATTGCAACTTAGACCAAAGCCGCAGTGGAGTAGGAAATGGATCCGGCATTCCCTAACTCTATGGACCTGCACATCCATCATCCAGTGTGTGGGGCCACCCAGCTCCCCTCATGATATTATGAGATTTCGTCATAAAATTAAGTTTAATGGAGTTAGGATTGAAGAATTATTTTGCTTCTCTACTCGTAGGGTTCATGTGGGTCTAGTAAAACCAGAATCCATTATTGGATTGCTTACTCTGGAGGACAGATATCTAAAGCTAGCCAGCATGTGAACTACTATCTATTAGATTCAGGAACTTTCCTCATTAATGTGTGCTGGTAAGGTGCAGCTGCACAAATAAAACATTTACATATTCCCCAATGGGATAATTCAGAGAGGTTTTATATTTTTCTAAGGTAACTAATATAAGAGATGATATCAGTTGTTTCGACACTTGTATCTTGTGCTCTTTCACAACTTGGTGGTACCAAATTAGTTCTGAATTATCAATGATTCTGTCTTTTCTTAAGTACATAGTGCCATAAAATCAGTTAAAACACTTTGAAAAGATGGATGCAATTGTCAATGTCTGATTAAATTCAGAAGATGTTTGGGTGTGAATTCTAGTGGGTCACACTTTTATCAGTTGTGCAGTAGTCCTGTGATCTGACTCTGGGTTTGTTCAGGTTCTGCATCAAATACATGCATCTAGTCTCGTTGTCAGGTCCCATATGTGGTGTATGAGAGAGACTGAGAAAAGTTATTCCATGGAGGCCAGTCTCTTAAATATGCATTTAGCTTGGGTTCACTGCTGGTCCTCATTTCCATTCCGAATATCCAGGAGTGCCCGCAGACCAATACCACAACATTGTGGAAACCACTGCATAAAGTATCACATTTGCTCCCCACATCCTAAGATATATGATATAAATTGTGCCTTCAGCCAAGATCTATGCATTTCTGCTACCAGCCCCAGCTCCCACTTCTCACTAGTAACAATTTCATGACTTGCCTTGTTCATGTGCAACATCAGAGTATCAGAGTGAAATTCAGTAACACTAGTCCTATAAGTGTATCAGCATCTGATGCAGTACTGGCTGAACAGTGTAGATTCTGGGTGATAACTTGCTAAGTCGGGAGTAGCTGGCAGAAGAACTACACCCAACATTTACATTAATTTAGTTTCGAAGAAAATAATGCAAACCGTAATTCTTATAGAAATTTACATAATTGTACCACAATCGTCTTCTGCTTACCAACTTGCAGGGGAAGCTGACTCATGAAGAGCTCGCTATTGCAGTGGAGATGTTGTCAGCAGTGGCTGCACTGAATGAAGCATTGATACGGAATGATGTTCAGGCCGTGCTACAGCACCTCACCAGCTCCTCTATTGGACTTAGCAACCTGCAGGATGAAAACACACAGCGGTATGTAGTTCTGAGTGCTAATTCTCTCACTGCAATTTGCAAATGCAGAGTGGTGTATTCACAATTCCTCACGCACAAGGAATTGTTCAATAAGAAAATGAATGGCATGTATGGTAATAAAGGGTACTGAATAATTCTAGGTTCGTCAGGCAAGACTGTTGAAGCAAACATCAGAGAGTGGGGCAATGACATGTAAAGCATTCTTTTACGTAAGCCAATGTTATATAATGCCATTGTATAACGTATTTACTTAGCATATAACTGTGGTATATATTTTCATTATGAAAAAGCGAGAATCCAGTTCAGTAATTTCTCTGTCAGCTAGCAGGTTAAGCATCCTGGTGCTGGAACTGGTATTTAAATATCAACACACCTGGACCATGACTTTGGAATACTGTGATCTTGTGGATGAGCAGTAACTCATCTACTGAAGTAAGGTTCGTTGATGCACGTAACAGGCAAATTGGACCCTCAAGTGCATTTTAATTTTAAAACATTTGAGTTAGAAACACCTGTTAACTAAGACTAATTTTTACAGAGAATGAACGATGAACTTTAGAACTTTACAGCACAGAAGGAGGTCATTCAACTGATTATGTCTGTGTTGGCTCTTTGCTAGGGTAATCCAAAACCAATCCAACTGTCCTCTTCCCATTGCCACTTATTTTTCATGGCATATGGACTTTAAAAGAAGCAATGTTCCCTGCTTCAATTACACTCTGGTAAAGTGTTCCATACTCTGTGTGAAGAAATTTCACCTAACTCCTCACTCTCTTAATCGCAATTTTAAATTGATGACCCCTTGTTACTGACTCTGCAACTGGAGAAAATAGTCTTTTCTTATTATCCATATCGAAGCCCATCACAATTTTAAAAACTGCTGATAGGGCTCCTCATAGGCTTCTCTACTCCAGTGGAAATAGTCTCAGTATCTCAAATCACTCTAGTTTCTCATCATGCTGAATCTATGCTGTAAGCTCCCTATGCCTTTAGTGTCCTTTCCATAATGGGGTGCCCAAAACGGCGCACACTACTCCAAAAGTGGCCTAACCATGGCCTTGTACAAATTTATCATTACCTCTTTGCTCTTGTGCTCTATGCTCCTATTTATAAAATCCAAAATGCTGTTTTACTTTTTATGACTTTATCTACTTCTACTTGTATTTTCAAGGAATTTTGTACTTTCTCTGTTTATCTCTCCTTCAGTATTTCCACTGACTCTATACTTTCATTCCTTGTTTTTCTTCCCAAAATGCATTACCTCACACTTCAGTGTGTTAAATCACATCTGCCTGTTTTGCTAACCTGCCTCCTTTTGAAATCTTTTTCAGTCCCTATGCTGTTTGCCAAGCCTCCTAGTGTGTATATATATCTCGACAACAAAAGCAGACCCAGCTTTAAACAGATTCCCAGCCAGCTTTTAACTGTATCGCCATCACAGTTTTCTGTTTTGGCCATTTTCTAGTAAGAGTACTATATTTTGCTTTACTTTGTATTGTCTGATGAGAGGGAAACAGCATAGAAATCTGAACCTGCCATGTGAGAGGAGGGAAGCGTTTTAAATGAAAATAAAGGATCTTATTCTGTGTAAATTTCAACGAGCCCTCTAACAGATTCAAATATGCAGATAGTTATAAGTACATTCTGTGCACTGAAGTAAATTATTTTTCTTGGCAGTACTCGCAAAGGAACAGTCTTGCTATCTGGTGAGATTAAGCTCATACAATTATTTTATGTGTAGTATAATTATACGCTTCCTGCTGCAATGGACATTGCTATAAAATATGTTGATATAAAAGTTGGTCGTACTAACCAGTTATTCTGCTTTGTAGTAGTTTTATTAGTTTATTACTGTATTTGGCATTGTTTATCATATCCTGCTTTTGTGATTTCTGTGCACCTTTGTGCTCAAGATTGTTTAGTCTCCTGTGGTTAGATGCTGGGGATGTAACAGTTTTAGTACTTGAAAATTTCATAGGTGGGTAGCTCGATGTATGTAACCAATTTCTCTTCTGATTTATGCTTTCCCAGCTTAGCTTTTGCTCTTTTGGTCTCAACGCTAGGCAGATAAAGCTTCAAATCACCCTTCCCCTCATTCCTAAATAAGATTTGTCAGTCATGTGACTGGAAAACACTATTCCAGTATATCTGGTGGAGTCCCCAAGTTGTTATTTTAAAAACCCAAAATATACTGTTATCTCATGCCTCCCGATTACTTCCTTCACCAAAAGCTGATCCGTTTTCTCTTGAATTTCCTAACACCAGCTGTTTCCACTGTTAGTCAGTTCCAGAATTTCGTCGCCCTGTGTGCAATGATCTGTTCATCTTCCATCTTTTAAGCTCGGGTCTTTACGACCTGGCACAATGAATGGGTTCAAATTAGCTAATGGTGATATTTAAACTCCTTCCATTTATGTAGTGCCTTTTAAGAGAGAACATTTTCCAAGATGCTTTATTGTAGGGGAGAAAAGGAAAAAAAATTAGGGACAAATAAGGAAGTGGCTGTTTCCATGGAGGGAGAGATTTGAAGTTTGATTTGAAGGTGAAGAAAGAAGAGAAGTGGAGGGATTTCTAGAAAATGGGGCCATGGTGAATGAAGGCTCTACCACCAATAGTAGGGAGAAGGGGGAGGGGAAGCCCTAAAGACCAAAGTCAGAGGATCCGAGTGGGGGAGGGCACATAAGACTGGAGGAGGTTGCCGTTATTAAGCGGGGAAAGGCCTTGTACAGATTTGAGGATGAAGATCAGGATTTTAAATTTCATGTTGGGGTCCAGGGGTCATTGTAGGTCGGAGAGGATTGGGGTGATTGGCATATTGGAGTGGATACAAGCAGCTACGTTTTGGATCAATTGATGTTTATGGAGGGTGAAGGATGGGAGGCTAGTGAGGAGGACATTAGAAGCATTGAGTCCACAAGTGGCAAAAAGATGGACATGGTTTCATCAGTGGAGGGACTGAAGAAGGGGCAGTAAGTTTCACATGCTTTGGCTCAGCCAGAGCAAGTAGCTGCGGAGGAGGATGGAGTCTGCGTCAAAGGCAGTGTGTTGGAGGCTGAAAGTGATGCTTTTGCTCTTCCTGATGTTCAGTTATAGGAAGTTGTGACTTGTGTATGACTTGATTTGAACATGATGTGGAGATGCCGGTGATGGACTGGGGTTGACAATTGTAAACAATTTTACAACACCAAGTTATAGTCCAGCAATTTTATTTTAAATTCACAAGCTTTCGGAGACTTCCTCCTTCCTCAGGTAAATGTTAAAATAAAATTGCTGGACTATAACTTGGTGTTGTAAAATTGTTTACAATTGATTTGAACAGGCAGTCTGACAGTGCAGAGTTGTTCATGGGGTCAAGAGAAGTGGTAGAGAGTTAGAACTGGGCGTCATCAGTATAACATTAACTAACATATGGAAACTGAGTCCATGCCTGCAGATGATGTCATTTGAGGGAGAGCATGTAGCTGAGGAAGAAGGATTAAGGATAAGGTGCTTGGTAGACTCTGGAGGTGACAGTGCAGAGACAGGAAGGGCAGACGTTGCTGGAGACCTACTGAATAGATAGGTAGGAGTGGAACCACGAGGAGAGGTGACAGGAAGAGAATGTCCTGGTCAATTGTGCCAAATACTGCAGAGATGTTGAGGACAAGAAAGGATAGGCAAAGAAATCTGAAATGTGATTAGACCAATGCTCAATGTGTCACCTTGAAGCACCTTGAAACAGAATGAAAAATCTAATGTTGAATCTTCTAGCTAAAACAGTAGAGTATAAATTAGAGGAAGTAATACTTAAACTGTAGTCAACCCATACTGAGTACTGTGTCCAGTTGTGGCCGCAGACACAAGAAAACATTCACCTTTGAGACTGTGTAAAGAATGGCTACAATACTGATCCCTTGTGTCAGAGGACTGAGTTGAGGTGCTACGTTATTAGGTTTTTAACAGATTATTTTTCTTTGGTTCAGTGACCGTAAGCAAGCCCATGTTTTCTACAAACTGGAGTGCATGTTTACTTATCCAATATCTGCGTGAATGCAGTAAGCCACAGGGGTTGATTAGAGAGACCGTGTCACTGCAGTCTGGCTTACTGGATATACCATATGCCCTCGCACGATTTTCTTGACTTCGGTAGATGGAAGAATAAATCTTTTGGACTATGCCTTAGGCTATAAAATATTGGTCAGATTTAATGAACAGTAAATTGATAAATGAATGCTATTGAATACAAATATAATTACAGTAATTTAGAATTTGTTTAACATTTTTTGTCTTCATTCTAATACTCGTGGTGGAATATTGAAAGAATAGTTGAGTATTCTTTGTAGGGCTCAATCTCTTAAGGATGCTAACATTTTCATGAATTTTCTGATCTTAAGTCAACTGCTGCGCGTTATTGTGAATTACATCATGTCTACAGCACAGAAACAGACCATTCGGCCCAACTGGTGTATGCCAGCATTTATGCTTCATGCTCCTCCTCCCTCCCTACTTCATCTAACCCTATCAGTATACCCTTTTATTCCTTTCTCCTTCTTCCTTAGATATGGGGGTGGTGCCAAAGGACTGGAGAATTGCAAACATTACACCCTTGTTCAAAAAAGGGTGTAAAGATAAACCCAGCAACTACAGGCCAGTCAGTTTGACCTCGGTGGTGGGGAAACTTTTAGAAACAATAATCTGGGACAAAATTAACAGTCACTTGGACAATAGATTAATTAAGGAAAGCCAGCACGGATTTGCTGAAGGCAAATCGTGTTTAACTAACTTGATTGAGTTTTTTGATGAGATAACAGAGAGGGTCGATGAGGGCAATGCTGTTGATGTGGTGTATATGGACTTCCAAAAGGCATTTGATAAAGTGCCGCATAATAGACTTATCATCAAAGTTGAAGCCCATGGAATAAAGGGGGTAGCGGCACCATGGATGCGAAATTGGCTAAATAGTAGGAAACAGAGAGTAGTGGTGAACGGTTGTTTTTCAGACTGGAGGTTGGTGTACAGTGGTGTTCCCCAGGGGTTGGTACTAGGACCATTGCTTTTCTTGATATACATTAATGACTTGAACTTGGGTGTCCAAGGCACAATTTTCAAATTTGCAGATGACACAAAACTTGGAAGTGTAGTGAACAGTGAGGAGGATAGTGATGGACTTCAAGAAGAAGTAGACAGGCTGGTAGAATGGGCAAAACGTGGCAGATGAAATTCAATGCAGAAAAGTGTGAAGTGATACATTTTGGTAGGAAGAACGAAGAGAGGCAACATAAACTAAAGGGTACAATTTTAAAAGGGGTGCAGGAACAGAGAGATCTGTGGGTATATGTGCACAAATAGTTGAAGGTGGCAGGGCAGGTTGAGAAAGCAGTTAAGAAAGCATATGGGATCCTGGGCTTTATAAATAGAGGTATAGAGTACAAAAGTAAGGCGGTTATGATGAATCTTTATAAAACACTGGTTTGGCCACTACTGGAGTATCGTGTCCAGTTCTGGGCACTGCACTTTAGGAAGGATGTGAAGGCCTTAGAGAGGGTGCCGAAAAGATTTACTAGAATGGTTCCAGGGATGAGGGCCTCCAGTTACGTGCATAGACTGGAGAAGCTGAGGTTGTTCTTCTTGGAGCAGAGAAGGTTGAGAGGAGATTTGATCGAGGTATTCAAAATCATGAAGGTCTGTACAGAGTAGATAGAGAGAAACTGTTCCCATTGGAGGAAGGGTCAGGAACCAGAGGACATAGATTTAAGGTGATTGGCAAAAAAACCAAAGGCGACATGAGAAAAAACTTTTTTACACAGCGAGTGGTTGTGATCTGGAATGCACTGCCTGAGGGGGTGGTGGAGGCAGATTCAATCATGGCTTTTAAAAGGGAATTGGATAAGTACTTGAAGGGAAAAAATTTGCAGGGCTACAGGAATAGGGCAGCGGAGTGGGACTAGCTGGATTGCTCTTGTAGAGAGTCGGTACGGACTCGACGGGCCAAATGGCTTCCTTCCATGCTGTAACCATTCTATGTGCTTATCTAGCTTCCTCTTAAATGCATCTATGCTATTTGCCTCAACTATTTATTGTGGTAGCGTGTTCCACTATTTCAGTAAAGAAGTTTCTCCTGAATTCCCTATTAGTGACTATTTTATATTTATGACCTCTAGTTTTGGACTTCCACACAAGTGGAAATGTTTTCTCTGTCTATCTTATCAAACCCGTTCATTATCTTAAACACCTTTATCACGTCACCCCTCAGCCTTTTCTAGAGAAAAGAGCCCCAGCCTGTTTTGCCTTTCCTGATGAGTATCTGGTTTCATCCTTGTGACTCTTTTTTGCACCCTCTCCAATGCCTCTATATCGTTTTTATAATATGGAGACCAGAACTGTGCACAGTACTCCAAGTGTGGTCTAACCAAGGTTCTATAAAAGCTTGACATAACTTCAATGCTTTTCAATTCCACCCCTCTAGAAATGAGCTCCAGTGTTTGGTTTGTCTTTTTTTATGGCCTTATTAACCTGCGTTACTACTTTTAATGATTTGTGTATCCGTACCCTGAGATCCCTTTGCTCCTCTACCCCATTTAGACTCTTATTATCCCAGCAGTATGTGGCCTCCTTATTCTTCCTACAAAAATGTGTTACCTCAAGCTTGTCTATATTGAAATTCATTTGCCAATTACACGTCCATTCTGCAAGTTTATTAATGTCCTCTTGCATCTTGGCACATTCTTCCTTTGTATTAACTACACCCCCCAATTTGGTGGTCGCAAATTTTGAAATTGTACTTTTGATTCTTGAGTCCAAGTCGTTAATGTAATTTGTGAACAACAGTTGTCCCAGCACCGATCCCCATGGAACACCACTTTCCACCTTTTGCAGTCTGAGTAGCTACCCTGAATCCCTACTCTCTTCTGTTTTGTAGCCAGCTTGCTATCCATTCTGCTACCTGTCCCCTGACTCCACATGGTCCACCACATTGTAGACTCATGACCTTAGTCTTATCGAAGGCTTGTTGAAAATCCAAATATATCATATCTACTACATTAGCCTTATCTACTCTTTCTGTTACTTCTTCAAAGAATTCAATAAGTTTGGTCGAACATGACTTTCCCTTCTGAAATCTGTGCTGACTACGCTTTATTATATTTTCGTTCTCTAGATATCTTTCTATTACATCTGAGTAAAGTTTCCATTATCTTTCCTATTACTGACATTAAGCTAACTGATCTATAGTTCCCTGGACTTGTTCTATCTCCCTTTTTAAATATAGGAATAGCATTAGCTGTCTGCCAGCCCTCTGGCACTGTTCCCCTTTGTAATGATTTTTTATATATATGTAATAGTGCCTCTGCTATCTCTTCCCTAACTTCTTTTAATATGCATGGATGCAATCTATCCGGACCAGGGGTTTTATCCTCTCTAAGTTTGATTAGGTTATCAAATATCCCCCCTCTTCCTATCTTAAATTTTTTGATCTCTTCTAATGTCATGCCTACCTTGTTAGTCTCCCTGATAAATATTGAGGCAAACTAACTATTCAATATTTCTGCCATTTTGCTGTCATTATCTGTGAGTTTATCTTGTGCATCCCTTAGTGGCTCTATCTCTGATTTTTCTTTTGCTATTTATGTGTGTGTTTAATAGTTTACTATTTCATATTCCTTGATAATTTAATCTCATAGTTCCACTTTGCCTTCCTAATTGTTTTTCTGACATCTTTTCTAACCTCTTTGTATTCCCTTTAGTCATCCTCCTTTATTGTCTATGTACTTAGTGCATGCCGCCACCTTTAGTTTCAATTTTACCCTTATCTCATTATTGGCTAGTTTGTTATTGTCTTTTAGAGGAATATATGTCTCCTGAACTCTTTTGATCACCGTTTAAAATATTTCCCACTCCTGTTCCATCTCTTTGTCAATTTCTTTTTTCCATTTTACCTTCCCTAGTTCCATTCTCATCCCCTTAAAATCAGCTTTTTTTCCCCAATCTATTACTTTGGTCTTTGTTTTACTTATGTCTTAATCATTATTTTAAACCTTATTATGTTATAATCGCTATTGCCTAGATGTTCCCATTCGCTTACTTCACTTATCTGTTATGGTTCATTTCCCATTATTAGATCCAGCAATGATTCCTCTCTTGTTGGGCTTCTCACATACTGGGTAAGAAAGGAGTCACATACACACTGTAAAAACTCCATTCCCGTTTCCCTATCACTTGCCAGTTTATTTGGGGTTGGTTGAACTCTCCCATGATTATTATTCGATGTTTTTTACTCCCTTCATAGATTTGCCTACATATTTCATCCTCCACTTCCCTTCCACTATTAGGTGGTCTGTAGAATATATCTATTAACACGATTGATCTCTTTTTATCCTTTGTCTCAATCCATATGGATTCTGTTTCTATCTTAATATTACTTATGTACTTTTTTTCTGTTGCCATTATGTTGTCTCTAATTAGTACAGCTCCCCCACCCCCTTCCTTCCCCATCCTTTCTAAATACATTATATCCTGCAATATTTAACTGCCAGTTCTGTTTCTTATGTAGCCATGTTTGTTATCCCTACTACATCTGGCTCCTTGCTATGAATTATTGCCCCCAGTTTCCCTGTTTTGTTTTAGATGCTGTGCACATTGCTGTACAGGCAATTTAATTTGTTTTAAATAATTGTTCCCCTACTTTATTTTCAACAGTCATTTTATACTCATGTTCTATAAACTGTAATTGTTCCCTGACCGTTTGTTATCCTTGTTCCTTACCTTGGTCTGACCTTTACTCTAATTTCCTATTTCTTTTATCTTCAGATTTATGTTATCTTCACCAGATCGTTCCCCCCCCTATCTTAGTAGTTTAAAGTCCTGTCCACAGCCCTATTTATCCTGTTCATTCAGGCACTGGTCCCACTCCGGTTCAGGTGGAGCCCGTGCCAGTGGTACAGTTCCTTCCTGTCCCAGTAATGGTGCCAGTGTCCCATAAAATGGAACCCCTCTTTCCCACACCGGTCTTTCAGCCATGCATTCGCCGTCCTGATCTGTTGACCCCTATGCCAATTAGCATGAGGCTCAGGTAGTAATCCCAAGATTACCACACGTGAGGTCCTGTTTTTTTAATATAGTTCCTAAATTCTGGTCTTCCCTTTTCTTCCCTGTGTCATTGGTTCCAACATGGACCATGACAACTGGATGTTCCCCCTCCCTTTCCACATTCTTCTACAGATGCTAATAGATATCCTTTCACTTTTGCACCAGGTAGGCAACACACCCTTCTGGACTCTTGAACGCGACTGCAGACGACACAATCTATCCCCCTAATTATCGAATCCCCTATGACTACAACCTTTCTATTCTGTTGCCTCTTGTTCCACGGTGGCATGGTTAGCAACCTGCATCCTTTTCCCCACAGGTAGCAAGTATATAGGACCAGTGTCTGGGGATCTACTTCTCTACCTCCCCTAGGTTCCCCTTACCCTGCTTACCAACAGTCACACTCTCCACTTCCTCTACCTGTGCTTTCCTCTGAGGTGTGACTGTACTCTGGAGAAAACTATCCAAAAATTCCTCCCCCTCCCTTAAGTGTCAAAGTGTCTCTAACTCGCACTCCAGCTTAGGGACTCGAGATTTAGATTATATTTAGTAGATGGATTTAGCTTGATTTCAGATTAATTTGTAACTAATTAGTCTTGTTTTTTGTTTATTAACTTCTTTATTTTAGTATCCCTTTAACTCCTATTTATGTATACCAGATTTTTATTTAATGCAATAAGGATTCCTTTAACGTTGATATCCTCTATTTAGTTAATTTTAATTTATCCCCTTAGGTCTAATTAATTACTCTGATTATTTATATATTTACTTATTTACTATTGCCCATTGGTTTACATCTTAGCACTTCCTTCCCCTCTGCACTGAATTCCCACTCTCTCCAAATTGCAGTCGTCACTCTGTTTAGTAAATTCACCCAAATCTCAGCAAGCTCTATGCTTGAAGCTTGGTGCTTAGAGTTCAGTGTAAGTTCCATCTTATTTTCCAGTCAATATTTTAAATTCTTGTGGCTGTCATGGGGGACTATGAGCTGATAAACGTGTGACTAATTTCACGTGCAAAGCAATCCTGTGCTGCTAGTTCCTTAAATGTTCTTCCTGACGGCTATTTATATAAATGATTCTGTACATAGCTTGTGTCATTCCTCAGAATGTGCTGCACTAACATTTAACAGAAGACTGCCTCTGGAAGCACTTTTATTGTATTCGTTCATGGGATGTGGGCATCGCTGGCAAGGGCAGCATTTATTGCCCATCCCTAATTGCCCTTGAGAAGGTGGTGGTGAGCCGCCACCTTGAACTGCTGCAGCCCGTGTGGTGAAGGTTCTCCCACAGTACTATTAGGAAGGGAGTTCCAGGATTTTGACCCAGCGACGATGAAGGAACAGCGATATATTTCCAAGTCAGGATGGTGTGTGACTTGGAGGGGAACGTGCAGGTGGTGTTGTTCCTATGTACCTGCTGCTCTTGACCTTCTAGGTGGTAGAGGTCGCGGGTTTGGGAGGTGCTGTTGAAGAAGCCTTGGCGAGTTGCTGCAGTGCATCCTGTGGATGGTACACACTGCAGCCACAGTGCGCGGTTGTGAAGGGAGTGATGTTTAGGGTGGTGGATGGGGTGCCAATCAAGCGGGCTGCTTTGTCCTGGATGGCTTCTTGAGTGTTACTGGAGCTGCACTCATCCAGGCAAGTGGAGAGTATTCCATCACACTCCTGACTTGTGCCTTGTAGATAGTGGAAAGGCTTTGGGGAGTCAGGAGGTGCATCACTTGCCTCAGAATACCCAGCCTCTGACCTGCTGTTGCAGCCACAATATTTATATGGCTGGTCCAGTTAAAGTTTCTGGTCAATGGTGACCCCCAGGATGTTGATGGTGGGGGATTTGCCATTGAATGTCAAGGGGAGGTGGTTAGACTCTCTTGTTGGAGATGGCCATTGCCTGGCACTTGTCTGGTGCAAATGTTACTTGCCACTTATGAGCCCAAGCCTGGATGTTGTCCAGGTCTTGCTGCATGTGGGCACGGACTACTTCATTATCTGAGGGGTTGCGAATGGAACTGAAGCCTTGCAGTTTCTTGCGTATGATATGGCTACTTGCTACTACTCATTCTCTGGTCTTGCCTATCGCTGTCAGCTTCAGAATGGGAGAAAGTCATCCGTAAACATATCATTCAAAACCCTTTGAAGATGCACTGAAATAAAGGGTATTAAAAAAAAAAAAAATCTCTTACAACTACATTAGATGGGCAAACATTCACAAAACTGTGTTTGCAGTACACAAATAACAGCTGCCACTTGCACCCCTCTGCTTTCCTGTCTGCTCCTGCCTAAGATGTCAAGCAAACCAAGTTGAATAGAGGGAACTGTGACCTGTTCCTGTTGACTCCTCCAGGCAGCCATGCATTCACTCTGCCTGTTTCCTGTCTTTTTACTGCTGGGAGAACAAAATTGCTCCCATAGATTTTCTTCTTCTTAATAATGTGACTGAAATTCCATATCTATCACGAGGTATAGAAGGTAAACTGTGTGAAAAAGTAAATGAGTCATTACTTCAAATTAAACCATGATAATAAGATATGTGTGCAAGTTCAATTAGTAAAAGGCAAATTTAGAACTGGTGTGGGAAGATTCTTTGAGCGATCAACACAAAGTGAATTTTCTGACAGGGAGGCAAAAATTTTGGAATCAGTTGAATGCTGTGATGGGAGATTGTAGGTTATTTCTGGATGAATGGGCTTTTATGGTTCAAATGGATTTTCACCATAAATAATCTGTATTTATGGTGTTGTTTCAAAGTTTGTTTTATATTAAAACAAAGCCTGATAAATTGTTTATCTATTGTCTTTAGAAATTGGAAAACTCCAATAAGCTCTTCCTGAGTTGTCTTTTTTCCACTTTAAACAATGTTTTCTTAGGCTTTCCCTGTAGCTAGGATACCTCCAGTATCTTAAAAACCTAAGTGTAAATGTATGAATGTTTTCACATACCATTTGTCTCGGCTGAGACTTAAAGCTGTGAAAACAATGAAGTCAAAACTGAGTTGCCAAACAGTTATCCTATCGGAGTTTTCAGAATTTTAAATTCTCTCTCTCAGGTATGCGGACATGCTGATGTTACTGAAGGCCCAAGGTGCAGACCAAGGACAGAAGTACTTGAGCTGGAATGACATTCAGAGCTGTGTTGAAGAAGTCAATTTTCAAGTTCAGGAAGAAAGTGAAAGTGAGTTCTGGGGTCCCATATTGCAACTTATTTTTGTGTAAATGTAATAAACTATTTTCCACCAATTTTCTCCATGCCCTAAATTGAACTAATTTACTTTAATAGGCGAAGTGTCTCCAATATGCAGTAGAACGGTTTAGATGGACTGGCTGTAAGTTACTGTAAAGCCGACTGTCCAGAAGACAAGAATTGTGTGCTTCAGTTGCTGTACCTGTAGCATGTTGAATCATTTCGTGTGCTGCATATATTGTAATTTAAACAAAAAAGAAGCCTACACCACTCATAGATCTAGTTAAATTTCACCAAAGCAAATTGTGATATGAATTATTTTCTAGAATATTAAAATGATGAATCTTATCCTATTTAATCCTGTTACACTAGAATCAAAGGGAGAAATTTGTAATGGCTAAGTCTATCTTCGAACACAATTTACCACAGTAATTTAAAATGTTTCATTAACTTTAAACAAAATTAATATTACTTCCTTTATCAGACACCGGATTATTGTAGAAAATTCCACTGTTTAGTACTTCAAATTAAATAGAAAGTAATGGATTCCCAAATATCATTATCATTGAGTTGCTCGATGACAAACTGCAAACGTAAAGCTTTGAGCTGTTTGTAACAGTCTGAATCCTCAGATGAGTTTGCTACTAATGGAATCACTTTTTTTTTATATTGTGAAGTCCTTGGGGTAGATGTATTTAATGTGCATCTTTTTTAAAATTTGTGGTTGGTGTCATGGTAGGTACTGAAGTTAGAATGGCTAATGTAGTTGAGATGAAAAGAAAAATTACAACTATAGAAAAGGCTAGAAATACACAGTAGATCTGTCGGCATTTGAAAAGAGAAAAACCCTTCATCCTGACTGTAGTATGTTTTTCACACTCCATGAAGTGGCACATAAGGAATTCTTCACTGAAGGACTAATTGTGTCATCATTGCAAGGTTATCAGTTAGTAATCTGTATGCTGGTTCCCATATATACCAGCCCATGTGCATATACACTAGTCAATGTTTTCAGCTTATAATCACTGTTAAATAAGTTATAATTCCAAAACCTACATTGGAAGAAGATATTGAAATACTAAATATATAGCTATTTTGCACTGACAATATAGTGCTAGCGTTTATTAAACTGTGCTCTTCAATGGCACTGTTTCCATGTGTGCACACTCATGGCATTTTCTCCATATTATGAATAGTTTTCAACTTTAATATCAGTACGTTTTTGAGGATCACTCACTTTTTTTAAAATTACCAATTTTCTCCCATTTCTCCTCTCCTGAAGGCGTTGACTTCTGGGAGTATGGTTCTATGAGCATTGCTGCTGTAGCCCACCATTTTTTGTGAGAACCTGGATAAGACTGTTGGTAGCCTATTTGATGGGGAGGTGGGGCTGAGCACTATCTTGTACACACAACGCTGATCCATGCCCATTTTTTTTTAGTAAATGTTACTAAATAGTGATTGGGAGCAGGAATGCTGGCTGCTTTACCCCTCTCTAACCAGGGACATGAGGTATATTGCAGCACCCTTTTTGCCAAACTGACTGAGATTGGTTAACTGGGAATTGAACCTTTGAACTTCCGATCTTACAGCTTAGAATGCTGGCTTCACTAACTTGGAATTATATTTCCAGTTTTACTTTAGTCAAATCTTAGTTGCATATTGGGGTTGAATTTTTTAAGGAACAAACATGATGGTATCTACAGTAGGTAATTTAGTATTCTGTAAATATTGTAGAATTAGTGGAGTTTGAACCTGTGACCCTTTTCAGTAATCTCACAACACAACATTCCCATTTGATACTGCTGTGATCAGTTTATTTGCTGTAAGTTCATATTTGTCTTGATGATCCCTGTACAGAGGTCGTTGCAGCTGGTCTTATCAATGAGACGGTAGATAAAAAAGATCCCAATAAAACACTGGAAGCATTATTGATGCCAACTGCCAAGTTAGAGGGAGTGAAGCCCTCAATAGCACGCCATTATCAAGATGTCCTATGGCACAAAAAGCAACAGAAATGCAAGGTGAGCCTTCATAAAATGTTTGATTATTTTGTTAGGATTTAATAGAAGAATAAATGTTTTCGTTGTAATTGCAAATGTAACAGTAATGTTATTTTGGAGATCATTTGTGGTCACACTCAGTCCCACACTTTAGATATAAAACATTCATTATTGTTCCATGTAAAGAAAATCTTTTTATTTGTCAGTGGGAATTGTCCAGTGCTTCCAAGGTTCCTTTTTTGAATTTCTTGTTTCAATGTTACGCCAACACATAGATGATTTACTGGCTCACTGTTGCTTTTACTTTGTGTGTGGCTGCATTAAATGTTAAGAAAATAATTAAAACTGGGACTTATCTGATCTCTATTGAGCCATTGTTGTGCCCAGCTCGTTGTTCTTAAGACATTTGTTTGAGCCACTTGAGAGGCACAAGCTGCAAATGATAAATTCCTATGACCATCTTGAATAACGGGTTATGCCTGTGTAAATCAGACCACCGGATTTCCAAATTTTTTCTTTTTTTTCAGTACCTGAAAAGTCTAAAGACTTTTTTTCCAATTACATATTTCACAATAATGTGATTAAATCTATCTGTCTTTTGACGTTTTCATTACTTGAAGATGGCCTTGGATTTGATATTTTTGCCCAGAGCTGTGACTCTGAGTTGGAGTTGGATTGTGTGGTCTGAGCTTGCGTAGAGTACGTAATTTCCTAGCATGCATCAGTACGGTTCAATCAGAATATTTTCTTCAGTTTTTAACTACTTTTTGCTCAGTGAAAACAGAGCGCCTTTCGATGTGTGTATAGAAATGAATGTTCTGATTACCCACCTGTTATAGCTTTTGTTTTATGTTCTCTGAATGCTGGAAAGAGTGAGAGACATTAGAGAGAGTGTCTTTTTACGGTTTAATGTTAATTGAATTTTGAAACAAACTAATTTATCTTGTTTTTGTGGACAGTTAGAAAAGGTCAGTGCTAATTGCTTATATCTGGAGATATAAGAGCTGGCATAGACACGCTGGCCAGAATGGTTGCCGTCTGTTGTAATCATATATTGTCTGTAAGAAGAGGAGATGTTTGTCAACAGGATTCAAGCACATGTCCCATTTGCGAAAACATATCTGGCTGGATTTTGCTATAAAAATAGCAGTGAGGCTAACTGTGCTTTTTTTTATTATTCGTTCATGGGATGTGGGCGTCTATGGCGAGGCCAGCATTTATTGCCCATCCCTAATTGCCCTTGAGAAGGTGGTGGTGAGACGCCGCCTTGAACCGCTGCAGTCCGTGTGGCGAAGGTTCTCCCACTGTGCTGTTAAGAAGGGAGTTCCAGGATTTTGACCCAGCGACGATGAAGGAACGGCGATATATTTCCAAGTCGGGATGGTGTGTGACTTGGAGGGTAACGTGCAGGTGGTGGTGTTCCCATGTGCCTGCTGCCCGTGTCCTTCTAGGTGGTAGAGGTCGTGGGTTTGGGAGGTGCTGTTGAAGAAGCCTTAGTGAGTTGCTACAGTGCATCCTGTGGATGGTACACACTGCAGCCACAGTGCGCCAGTGATGAAGGGAGTGAATGTTTAGGGTGGTGGATGGGGTGCCAATCAAGCGGGCTGCTTTGTCCTGGATGGTGTCGAGCTTCTTGAGTGTTGTTGGAGCTGCACTCATCCAGGCAAGTGGAGAGTATTCCATCACACTCCTGACCCGTGCCTTGTAGATGGTGGAAAGGCTTTGGGGAGTCAGGAGGTGAGTCACTTGCCTCAGAATACCCAGCCTCTGACCTGCTCTTGTAACCACAGTATTTATATGGCTGGTCCAATTAAGTTTCCGGTCAATCGTGACCCCCAGGATGTTGATTGTGGGGGATTCGGTGATGGTAATGCCGTTGAATGTCAAGGGGAGGTGGTTAGACTCTCTTTTGTTGGAGATAGTCGTTGCCTGGCGCTTGTCTGGCGTGTATGTCACTTGCCACTTATCAACCCAAGCCTGGATGTTGTCCAGGTCTTGCTGCATGTGGGCACGGACTGCTTCATTATCTGAGGGGTTGCGAATGGAACTGAACACTGTGCAATCATCAGCGAACATCCTCATTTCTGACCTTATGATGGAAGGAAGGTCATTGATGAAGCAGCTGAAGATGGTTGGGCCTAGGACACTGCCTTGAGGAACTCCTGCAGCAATGTCCTGGGGCTGAGATGATTGGCCTCCAACAACCACTACCATCTTCCTTTGTGCTAGGTATGACTCCAGCCACTGGAGAGTTTTCCCCCTGATTCCCATTGACTTCAATTTTACTCGGGCTCCTTGGTGCCACACTTGGTCAAATGCTGCCTTGATGTCAAGGGCAGTCACTCTCACCTCACTGCCTAGAATTAAGCTTTTTTGTCCATGTTTGGACCAAGGCTGAAATGAGGTCTACAGCTGAGTGGTCCTGGCGGAACCCAAACTGAGCATTAGTGAGCAGGTTATTGGTGAGTAAGTGCCACTTGATAGCACTGTCGACGACACCTTCCATCACTTTGCTGATGATTGAGAGTAGACTGATATGGCGGTAATTGTCCGGATTGGATTTGTCCTGCTTTTTGTGGACAGGACATACATGGGCAATTTTCCACATTGTCGGGTAGATGCCAGTGTTGTAGCTGTACTGGAACAGTTTGGCTAGAGGCGCGGCTAGTTCTGGACCACAAGTCTTCAGCAGTACAGCCGGGATGTTGTCGGGACCCATAGCCTTTGCTGTATCCAGTGCACTCAGCCATTTCTTGATATCACGTGGAGTGAATCGAATTGGCTGAAGACTGGCTTCTGTGATGGTGGGGATATCTGGAGGAGGCCAAGGTGGATCATCCACTCGGCACTTCTGGCTGAAGATAGTTGCAAATGCTTCAGCCTTGTCTCAGCAAACATCCCCATCCTCACATGCTGGACTCCGCCATCATTGAGGATGGGGATGTTTGCAGAGCCTTCTCCATTGTCCACCACCATTCACGACTGGATGTGGCAAGACTGCAGAGCTTTGATCTGATCCGTTGGTTGTGGAATCGCTTAGCTCTGTCTATAGCATGATGCTTCCACTGTTTAGCATGCATGTAGTCCTGGGTTGTAGCTTCACCAAGTTGGCACCTCATTTTTAGGTACGCCTGGTGCTGCTCCTGGCATGCTCTTCTACACTCCTCATTGAACCAGGGTTGATCCCCTGGCTTGTTGGTAATGGTAGAGTGAGGAATATGCCGGGCCATGAGGTTACAGATTGTGCTGGAATACAATTCTGCTGCTGCTGATGGCCCACAGCACGTCATGGATGCCCAGTTTTGAGCTGCTAGATCTGTTCTGAATCTATCCCATTTAGCACGGTGATAGTGCCACACAACGCGTTGGATGGTGTCCTCAGTGCGAAGACGGGACTTCGTCTCCACGAGGACTGTACGGTGGTCACTCCTACCAATACTGTCATGGACAGATGCATCTGCGACAAGTAGATTGGTGAGGACGAGATCAAGTAGGTTTTTTCCTCGTGTTGGTTCGCTCACCACCTGCCGCAGGCCCAGTCTGGCAGCTATGTCCTTCAGGACTCGGCCAGCTCAGTCAGTAGTGGTGCTACCGAGCCACTCTTGGTGATGGACATTGAAGTCCCCCAACCAGAGTATGTTCTGTGCCCTTGCTACCCTCAGTGCTTCCTCCAAGTGGTGCTCAACATGGAGGAGGACTGATTCATCAGCTGAGGGAGGCCGGTTGGTGGTAAATCAGCAGGAGGTTTCCTTGTCCATGTTTGACCTGATGCTATGAGATTTCATGGGGTCCAGAGTCAATGTTGAGGACTCCCAGGGGTACTCCCTCCTGACTGTATATCACTGTACCGCCACCTCGGATTGGTCTGTCCTGCCGGTGGGACAGGACATACCCAGGGATGGTGATGGAAGAGTCTGGGACGTTGGCTGAAAGGTATGATTCTGTGAGTATGGCTGTGTCAGGCTGTTGCTTGATTAGTCTGTGGGACAGCTCTCCCAATTTTGGCACAGTTCTCCAGATGTTAGTGAGGTGGACTTTGCAGGGTCAACTGGGCTCGGTTTGCCTTTGTCGTGTCCAGTGCCTAGTGGTCCGATGCCGGGTAGTCCGTCTGGTTTTATTCTTATTATGACTTTTATTAGCTAGATTTTACAACTGTTATTCATTTACCGTTATTCATGTGCAAATCGGACAGTTACATCTGGCGACCGCACGTGCGCAGTTAAAGTCCGGAAGTTGCTGGCGAGATATGGTGCTCCTCCAAAAGCTGCACGAAAATGGCATCTTGATGTCTGACTCCCCGTTCAATTGTATTGAACGGCGTGAAGTTCCTGTGCTTACCTCGTAGATGCTGACTAAATGCGCTAAAAAAGTTGTCATCATTTCAAGTCGAAGTACCCTTTTAATGGCGTGGTATGTCTTAATTACTGACAAACAACCTCACTGGCACTGAAAATTAGCTTTTACAAATTTGGAGTCTCATTCTTTCAGAATTTAATTATTGTTGGTCATTTAAAAGAAAATTAAATAAACTTTTTTTTAAACTTTCTGTCTCTTTTATCTATGTTTCTTAATTCAATATTTCTTTCCCTCTCATTATTTTGCTTTCTGTACCTGATTTGAATTCACTATTCTAACTTACACTTCCTAGTTCTGATTCTGTGCTATTGATTAATGATTCTTTAATCTGATTGGTTAAGGAGATACACAGCTGCTTGCCCTGTTCACACAGGTCCCAGATGCCCTGTAGAGAGCGCCGTGTTTTTTGGAGCTCGAATTTCCAGGAACTTGCCGTGCAAAAGCTCATAGACAAGTCCAATGGCAAGTGCATGTCCAACGAACGTCTGCTGCCGTTCATTTGCCAAAAATCCGGCCCATCATTCTAAGTCGCTGTGCTCCAAGTCCTCTGTTATACTTTTAAAAAGCAATTGGTGGAGAAATATTGCCGTATTTATAAGGCTGGGAGAACTGCACCATAAAGCTATTGCCATTTCTTGGCACTGAGATTTTGTCGGATTTTGCACACTGTCGAGAAGTGGTGCTATCCTTTTAAGCACCAGTAGAGGCCATAATACACCCAGTGGAGCTTTCCAACATATTTTAATCTCTTGTTACTAAAAAATACTAACACTCATTGTGCCATCACTGCTGGTTCTCTGCCATCCTTTAATTAATCTGACATATTGCACCAGTTTAAATCCTAAGAAAGATATTATGATTTGACAGCTTAGTGGAATTGATTGCACTGTTGTGGGTTTGAGCCCCCCACATGGAGTTGAGCACATAATCTGGGCTGATGCTGCGATACCATCTCTAGTGGATGAGACACCTGGCCCTTGATCTGCACCACACTGTGCGGCATGTTTGAGATCCAGAACTGTGGAGTGGGTCACTCATAGCTGTTAGCTCTTTTTTATTATTCATTTGCTCAAGTGCAACATAAAATACAAAAGCTGTATGGTCATGACTCACCTTTTTAATGCATTTCAGGTTTATAAAAGTACACCTTTTTAAGAAAAGGTGGGATAATTTATTCATGGTTTATACCTAAGCAATAGCACAAATACTGCATTTAAGTTGTGGTTAGTCTTTGACTCACCACATGTGAAATATATATTGCAAAACAGTCTTATGAATAAAATCAATTTTTAAACTTGAGATGACTTTTTAAAAAAACTCAATGCTAACAATTGAAAAAAAAATGGAAAATGCTGGCAATAACAACTGAGAAATGCATATAATTAAGAATAGTTACGGCTGTTAAATATAAAACCATAGTATTTTGCACCATGTAAAAAAAAAGAATTTTAACTCTGAACTTTGTGAAATTAGGTTGTGACAATCTCTTCAAATTCTTCCAAAATTCTACATTTCAAAAAAAAATCTAGAACGCTTCAAGGATCATACAGATGACCTTTAAAGCTTAAAGGAATTCTGTGTTATAAATGCAGCCCGAGACACTGCCAATAAAGCAAATACTGAAACGTTTCTCTTATTTTGCTGTACTGGGTGTTTTTTTTTCTTCAAGGTGATGGCTTCTGCTGGGTATGGTTCCATGGCAATATTTGCCAAAGTGATCATTTCATATATGTAAGCCTGAATGATGGCAGGCTAATTGACTCTGATGGCCACTATAACCAA
Organism: Heptranchias perlo; assembly: GCF_035084215.1. NCBI lineage: Eukaryota > Metazoa > Chordata > Chondrichthyes > Hexanchiformes > Hexanchidae > Heptranchias > Heptranchias perlo. The sequence continues at coordinate 29,819,001 of NC_090328.1, read as the reverse complement.
GCCTGATCCGATCCTGTCCTCATCCAGTGTCTACATGTTCAAGTCCAATGGGGATGACTGGATAGCAATCAGAAGAATAGCAACTTCCTCCTTGCTGGGAGCATGAAGACCAACTGTAGTGCTCCAATGAATCTATGATTCTTTGCATAGAAGTGGTTAGATGTGGAATTATCTGCTGTAAACCATTGTTGAAGTAGTAGTCTATAAAATGTTAAAAAGGAATATCGATAATTGCTTGAAAAAAAAGATGTGGGGAGCAGGCAGGAGAGTGTAGACTAGGGTGGCTCATATGGAGAAAAATGCTGACAGAGACCTGTTGTGCCAAATGGCCGATTTCTGCGTTGTAACATTCTGTGGCTGAGATAGACCAACTTAGCATTTAGCAAGATTCAATCTTGGGAGCATCCTGCTCTCTTCTGCTCAGTAAGCACACCATGCAATGTAGTTATCCACTGAGGCAACACCTAGAGCTCAGCAACTTTATAATTTATATGTACCAAATGCATGATGATGACCCAGCTACTTGAAGTCCCGGTTCCAAAATGGCAGTTTGTTCAGACATTGTAGTGACTTTTGCTGTGACATTCACGTCCTTTAATGCATAGTGAGGAATAAGCCTTTGGAACAGGCTCATGGAGCTGAATGGCCGACTCCTGTTCGTATGATGTGCTGATGATTTTTTACCTTGAGTGGGAATGCATATAGTAGTACAGAAATGGGTCGAGGCAACTGTTTATGCTACTCAGTATACAGAGGGTACAAGTTATCCTTTATATAATCTTCTTCAAAATGATGAATCAGTAGAATTACATTACTGAGGGTAAAGCAAAGCATGTAGATAATCAAAACTTTAATAGCAATTTTGATGTAGCCAATCCATCTCTGGTCATACAAGAATAATCAAATATTTTCGGTGCCAGTCCAGTTTTTGAGTCTAAAAAGGAGAATAAAAGTATATCAGAACTGTACAAACCTAAAGATTTTTAAGTTTAAAAAAAAATATTGTACAGCATTGACTTAGTAAATAATTGTGGATAATATTGCATATTAAAAAAAATTAGTGGTTGAAATTACATGAATCTGCTTGGAGGGTACAGCCTCATATATGCAATTAGAAGGATAACCAGATTTGGTATGGAGAAGAAAACAGTAATTTGGTAATTCCTTGTAGAGTTGCTGAGGAAGTTTTAGCTTTGTGATATATTCAAAATAAGTACCCAATGGCCCATAGTCATTCCTTATGAACAAGTACTGTTACAAGTGGGAAGTAAAATAGAGCACAAAGCACTTCCTGAGATCATGAAAGTTATATAAATTCCTTTCTTTTTGTATTCTTTGTGGTTTACAATGATAATTTGAACAGATTTTCTTTTGGTCAGGGGGCTAACTTTTTAACTCCTTTGGTACATGATATTCTGGATGTCTTTTAGTTGCAGGACTTGCTGTCACAAGATGCATCACACACCTCATAGTTTACGGGCAGGCCAAACCTGTTGGAAGAGCATTTGGTTGTTCAGATCTGAGATGGAAGCGTAAATCTTTTGTTCATTTAGTAATGAGTATCTGGGATATAATTCTTCATAGGCTCATAGCTAGCCTGATTAAACTCATCTCAAGTTCTGTATTTTGAAAGCTGTTGCACTTCTTCCTTTGGTTGTATCATGCAGAGAAGTGAACTTCATGTTTCAGTGGTTGACCAACCCATTGCTTTTAGCAGTGTGATCAGACAGTTTTTGGACCGAAGGAGTTTGCTTAAGATAGTTTCAAACGTCATTTGTGTAAAGAGGCTACAGTGCCTTATTTTTACATGCTTCCTCTCTGATGCGACAATATCACAATGATGTGACTCTTCGACTAGTTGTGAACTGTTGATTTTGAGCCTCTTTTACATTGTCACTTTGTTTAATTCAGATTCCAGGAGACCAATGTTTGTAAGCTGGCTCCTCCAGTTTACACTACTATTTCCAGTTCCCTTATTCCAGCGTTGGAATCATAGGCCTACAAAAAAATGGAGTTTACAATTCTGCCGCTGCAATACGGGAGTTGGATTTAGTATAAACTCGGGGAATCTCCAGCTACGTCCTCTGCATGTGCCATTATGTAAATTTTCTTTCCACTCTAAGTAAATAATTTGTGTCTTTTCTAAGAATTACTGTGTGCTTGGGGATGACAAATGCTTTGCTGTTGCAATGCTCCAAGCTGGCGTCCTAATTAAGTTATAGTCATCTACCTACTCTGTGTTGCCATTAAGCATAGTTTTTCTCATCCTTTGCATGTAGAGCAACCTCTATATAAAAAGCTCTATTGATTTTTATCTCTCAGTAGATTGGTTAAACTGACTTTACAGGCATAACCAATTGAAATTGGGACAGCGATCTGTATGCTGGATCTCTTCCCATTTAGTCTCCTGTCCAATTTTCCATTTTCTATTGGCACCAGATATGCCTGCTAATTTGCACATGGTTTCATGCAGATGAGGCCAAAATTTAATCATTTCAACATGCAAACAATTCCCAGCATAGCACTGGTTCATCCACCTGCCCACCTGGGGTCCAAGGTGACAAGGGACAGTACAGCCATTTTATCATGTTTACAATAGTTTTCCCAATGGCAATTCCCCCTTTTGCTTTCTGGAGGAAAGAGAGAAGTAATGGAGGGCATGTCAGGCAGATAGGTTTGTGCCCACCTTCAAACATATAAATGCAAACTGTATAAATGCGTAGGCTTCAAGGAGCTCTTGACATTTACCTGAGGAAGGAGGAAGCCTCCGAAAGCTTGTAGATTTCAAATAAAAATCGTTGGACTATAACTTGGTGTTGTAAAATTGTCTTCAAACATAAGCAGAGATGTACTTACCTGGATTTGTGTGAAGAACTTTGTGTGCTTATAACTTCGATTCACCAGAGTTGTGCCATGTGTTGTAACCTGACCTGCAGCCAAATTCCATCACAGGCACAGCACTACCAGTGACAATTCAGCCCTTAACTTTTATGCTTCATGTTCATTCCAGGCATGCTGCCTTGTTGTCCAATGGAAAGGGTACTGTGGAGTGCTTAGCGGGGCAAGTCTCCTCACAACTGCCAACGTGTCATCCACTTTACCAGCTAAGAAATGGGGTCGGGTGCTGAGCTGTTCAGTCACTTGGGTGCAGACTCTATTTCATGCCTCACCATTGGGCTTCTTCTCACGTAATTTTTGCCTGCCACTTTCCCTTCTTCCCCCTTCAGCCTGGCCAAAGCTTGCCAATGGGTTGAAATGCCTCTTAGCCTTTCCAAGGCTGTTACGGTTTTCTCTTCACTGCCCCCTCTCTTCCTCCCACCCCAACCCCCATCATTCACTTACCCTTTACATTTCATCCAGAACATAATTTTCCAGTCATTCTTTGCCCCCTTTCTCCTCAATTAGGCACTCCCTGCCCAATCCCTTTTCAGTTTCTCCAGTTTGAATGCAAGATGGCTGCAGTGTCAGGGTGTGGAACCTGTTAATGCAGCAGTTATCAACCTTTTTTATATCTGGACATTCTTTTGGAAAATCATAACATTTTGCTGTTCTCTTTTCCTATAATGCATCCACGATTGACTTAAATGCCAAAAAGTCACTAAGCTCTCTGCGGCACTCCCAGTGATGATCTCCTTCCCCCATTCCACTCGCTGAGCCACTGCCCTTTTCCCTGTGATGATTCTCATTCTCACTCTGCTTTCCCTTCTGTTATGTTACTCCTCCTTAATACTTGTTTCACTGTTGGATCCTGGCTGCTGGTCCCAAATCTTACCTGAAGCTGTTGCTTCGTTTCATGAGTGCGACTCTCTGCCTTGTGCTGTGGAAGGGAATTCCCGGTCTGGCAAAACTAGTGCGAGCTCAGGAATTCTTATCCACGATGGATGGCAGAGTCCACGCTGGGATGAAGTGATAACTCCGATGAGGTATGAGTCAAAAACAGCCATCATGCAACCAAGAACAGCAACAAAGAAAGCCTCATGGAGTAAAGCCACATAGTGCTGTCGCCCCCCCCCCTCCCAAAATTGCCAACAGTCAATATTTTGGACACACCTGATGGCGGTCATGTAGGTAACTAACACTTTCTTTTTATGTATAGTGCATATTGTGTCTCCGTAACACTTCAGATACTCACCAAACCCAGAAGTAGTACCATTGGTACATTTTCATAATTCCCATGTTTGTAGGTTAGAATCTTTAAATGATTAAATTTAAATTCATTATTTTTCTTCAGTCATTTTGAAAATCTTCATTTGCACAAAGCTTATAATTTAGATCTGAAGAGTTCTTGTACGACTTTTCCCAAGGATTGCTGAAACCGCCTTTATAGATTGATTGATTTTTTTTTTGTGAATGTTACTCGCTTTTCTAGTTTTAAGTTTTTGATCTGGTTGTATTTGGAGTGTAACACTGATCTTTACCTGCATTTTGAAATTGAAGGTGTCTCAGGATGACTCAGCAGTGTTGTGGTTGGATGAGATACAGGAAGAGATCCTTTCTGCAAATAAGGATACTGATGAAGCTTATGGCTGTAAGTAAAGGATGACTAGATTTAAGAAAAGCACAAAAAAAGCAACAACCTTTCTAATTTTGTTTGTGATTAACAGCAAAAAAACCCTGCTATGGCTATGTAACTACAGTGCTGCAGTATTCAGCACTCAGACGGGCGACTGGTGTTCAAATCCAAATCATAACATTTGTTCTTGGATATCTCACAGGAGGAGTTTGCCAGACTCTTGGGGGTGGGGTGAGGGGGGGGTGTGAAGAACCTATGGGTAGGGAACAAAAATTCACCTTTCACACTACAGAATGATGTCTCTTGCAGAGACACTAAGGCTCATTGACCAAAGAGGATTGTTTGGAAAGGTGCTGGGGAGGTCGGGGGAAAGAGAAGAAATTGTAATTAAGGGAAAATTTGGGCAACGGTTACAAAATCGAAGAATAAGCTAGCATTTCTTGCTTGCCCTCCACATACTGATGTATTGACCTGATTGAATGGGAAAATTGCAAAGACAGGCACTGAGAATCTACAGTGCTGTACTCTGAAATGTGCCAGTCCTTGGTTCTTTTGCAGATTAAGCATGTGCTTTTGGCATGACCAGTTTTGGTAGTATATTGCTGAGTCAGTACATTGCCAATTAGTGTAGTTTAAGTTTGTGTCCGTTAACTTGGCTCAGTTAGTAGTACTCTTGCCTCTGGTTTGGATTCAAGACTCTTGACAGGCATTTGAATTCATTGTCTAAACTGACACTGCATGGCAGTATTAAGGGAGTGCTACATTATTAGAACTTTTATCCTTTGGATGAGATGTTAAATGTTCAGGTGGATGTTAAGAATCTTGTGGCACTATTTGAAGAGCAGGGACTTGTCCTGGTCAACATTACTCCGTCTAACACTTCAAAAAGAATACATCAAAACTGTAATAACATTATTGTGCAGATGCACTACTGAGAGTTGTTTAAAAGGCACATACTCATATTGGCAGGCAGTGACAAATAATGTTCCCCAAGGATTGATGCTGGGCCTCAGCTTTCCACTTAATATATGAGTAACCTGGTTTTAGGAATAGAGGAAAATAATCCAAATTTGCAGATGTTAAGGTAGGTTATGCAGTGAATTGCTGAGAGACATAGGTAAAAGTGAGTGGGCAAATGGTGGCACATTCAGTTTAACTTAAAGTGTGACACAAGAACAGCAGACTGAAGTACAATTTAAATGGGGAAGCACTGTGGAGTACATGAACAAAGGGATTTGAGAATCCAGGTACATAAGTCATTAAAAGGTAGCTGACAGGCTCAAAAAGCAATCAGAGGTTAATGGGACACTGGGCTGCCTGACCATTATAATTACAGAATGTAAAAGCAAGGAAGTACTACTCAAGTTATAAAGAAAGCTAATTTAAATTTAATTTGGAATATTGTGTTGAGTTTTGGGCACCCAACAGGAGGGGTAAGCTGGTCTTGGACAAAGTCCAGTGATGTTTGACCAGGGTGATACCAGAGATGAAGGGGCTATGTAATGATGATTATATTGCCTGAAAGGAGTTTAGCAGTGATCTGATTGAGGTAATGATGAATTAAAGTAATTGAAAGGGTGGATAGAAATTACTCTGCTCTAGTAGAAGAACCCAGAGCAAAGGGATATAATGTCAGAATTCAAGATGAGGAGGTTAAACGCCATAAAAGTTGTAAAAATGTGCAACATAGTGCCCCAGAAAGCCATAGATGCACAAGTCAATTGAAGTGTTTAAAAGGGAGATGGAAACTCACTTGCAAAGTAAGGGTATTGAGCGATAGGAAGAAAAGGCAGAGGGTTGAAATTAAAAAGAGCTGCCTTGGCTAACCATGGCAGAGTATGCTCAATGGGCTTAATTCCCTCGTCCTGCTCCAGTGAGTAATGAATTCTGATTGTTACAGATCTATTTTTTTAAAGAAACAAATGCTGTGCTTTTTATTTCGAAAAGTAAAATACGAGTAATGCATTTCTCTTTCTCTTTCAGTGGCTGTTGCAATATCTGAGGTTAATTCAGCAATTGAGAAGGGAGACTCACAGCTCACTTTGACTGCAATACGATCTCCCAACATAACCATGAGAGGGGTTGTACCAGAATGTGCTGATACCTATCAGAATGAACTCTCTGAAACTAAAAAACAAAAGTCTGGAGATGGTATGAAACACAAGTTATTTGTAGTAATTTTCTCTAGCATTAGCGACAATATGATTGAGGGAAAATAACTAGCTGGCACAGAATATTAAAAGGTTTCTCGGTCTTCCAGGTGACACACCACTCTTTGACTTCAGTCACAGCCTTTGTGCTGGGAAGTTCAAGATTGTGTGGCTGGTGCACTCTGTGACTAAACGTTTGGTTTTCATTTGGTGCCTATTACTAATGATTAGGCCAAGATTGGGAGTTGAGTGTCATGAATGATGGTCAAAATCCTGTGTTCTCCATTGGTGTTCCAAAGCATGCAAGACCTAAAAACCTGATTTTAAACCATAGCCAGTTTCACTGGTAGAATATTTGCTTGCTACCAGTCTGGAAGAAGGACTTGAATCCTGTCACTTATGATTAAGTTCTCCTTAGAGCAGGGAAGGTTAAAAGGAGGTTTGGTAGAAGTGTTCAAAATCATGAAGGGTTTAGATAAAGTAAATAAAAAGAAACTGCTCCCATTTGCAGAAGGGTCGAGCATCAGAGGACACAGATTTAAGGTGATTGGCAAAAGAAGTGAAGACGACATGAGGAAAAACTTCTGGAATCTGGAATGCACTGCCTGAAGGGGTGGTGGATGCAGATTCAAACATGGCTTTCAAAAAGGAATTGGATAAATACTGAAAGGGAAAAAATTTGCAGGGCTACGAGGAAAGAGCGGGGGAATGGGACTAACTGGATTGCTCTTACAAAGAGCCGACACTGGCTCGATGGGCAGAATGGCCTCCTTCTGTGCTGTAACCATTTTATGATTAATACTGCCATTATACTTAAGTTTTAGCTCTGCAATCATTTTGTTAATACAGCACAGGAATTCAGGTACAGACTTGCTGGTGCAGTCTCACACTTTCTGATTACTCTTCCCTGTGCTGACAGTAGTGGGGACCAGTACAAGAGCCACAAGGAATCCTGTTTAAAGTGAGGAGTCAACACCATGCCCCAAGAATGATTATAGATTACAGCTCATGTCAACGTGCTGACTTTGCTCCTGTTTAATTATCAGCATTGATTTACTTAGCCGTGGTGCTGTGGACTTAGTTGATGATGGATGCTCTGGATTTTTCCAAAATTGTGAACATCACCAGCATACACATGTAGGTCATTAAACATTGTTTAAGTTGATACACGTGTGGCACCGGACACTTATATGGCACAAATGTTACATGCCACTTGTCAGCCCAAGTCTGTTTAGCCAGGATTTCTTTCTGCCATACTATATTGACTGCTGCTTTGAAGTCGAGGGTAGTTACTCTTGCCTCACTTCCGGCATTCAGCTCTTGCATCCATGTTGTGATCAAGGCTGTGATGAGATCTGGAGATGAGTGGTTCAGTTTGGAACTTGAACTGCGTATCAGTGTGCAGATTATTGGTGAGTTGATGTTGCTTGATGGCATATTGAATTTTTTATGGATTGGACATACTTGGGCAATCTTCCAAATGCCCGTGTCGTAGCTGTGCCGGAATAATTTGACTAGGGGAGTAGCTAGCTCTAGTGCACAGGTCTTCAGCAATACAGTCGGGGTGTGATCAGAGCCCATGGTCTTTGGTGTATCCAGTGCACTCAGCTACTTCGCATCTTGTGGAGTGAATTTAATTGGCTGCACCCTGGCATTCATGATGGTGGGATCTCAGGAGGAGGCCGAGAATATCATCCAATTATCACATTTGGCTGAAGACACTTGCAAACACATCAGCCGTCTCTTGCACTCGCCGTTGAGGTCCACCATAGTTGAGGATGGGAATTTTTATGGAGCTTCCTCCATCTATTAGTTACCTAGTTGTCCACCATCATTCTCGACTGGATGAGGTAGGTCCATAGAGCTTTGTTCTGATGTATTGGTTGAAGGACCACTTAGCTCTGTCTATAGACTGCTGCTTTTGGCGTTAGGCATGCAGGTGACCCTATGCAGTAGCTTCATAGGTTGATACCTCATTCTAAAGTATGCCTGGTGCTGTTCCTGGGACACCCTTCAACATTTAGAACTTTGTCTTGTGAATGAAGCCATTCCGTGTAGCCTTGAACATAAAACCAGATTAGTGTTGCTAGGTTTATTGGTAGCAAGAAAGCATATTTTATGTCATAGGAATGCCAGTGAGTTGACCAAATTGGAAAAAGCGGGCAGATGAGATGATTTTGAAACTCCAATTTTGTAGATGAACGGAAATAAAATTTGTTTCTTAAGGAAAATCAACAACCTGTGTTTGCTTGTTTTTAAATCTCATGCACTTTAATTCTTGAGACCACTGTGTTTCTATCTAATTTTTTCTATAAATCCATCAACGGTTAAATGAAAAATATCACGTGCAACAAGAAACTTTTTCAATGTATAATTTGTGTATGTCACTTTCTCAAATCCTGTCCTCTTAAAATTTAAATGTTTAATATATATATTGCGTTCAAGCTTTGCTTTGAGTGGAGTTCAGTGAATAATAGGACTTGTAGCCGGCAGCTACCAATAATGGTAAAATGGCAGAGATTAGTGTTCATTTGCTGCTCCATTAGGTTTGAGTTCAAATTCCCAGAGGGGACACAGTTCTGAGCCCCACCCCAATAATAAAGTGTGGGTGTGGATATTAACATGAAATTACATATGTATTGTGTTTTGCTATTAATGTGTAGGACCAAATGGAAGTGCGTGGGTTATGCACAAGATAAAAGACAAATATGAGTACTACTACAATTTGGAAACTACTGAGGCCACATGGGACAAACCAGAATTTTTTGTGCCGAACAATACTCAGCTCAGCAGAGAAGAAATACAGGTTTGTCAGCAACCTGTGAAAATTGGTACTTGTATTATTGTGTTGTATCTGCTTTAGTGATTCATCTCTTGGTATGAATGGGTAAGGTCACTGATTCGCATTCCTCGTAAAAATGGATCAAATCCAATCTCCAAACCACTGGTGAAAATCCCATAATCCCATGTAGTAAAACCAGAGTTTGACTTACTCAGTTACAATAACCAATGGGCCTAATAATAAATGGACAGAATTGTAGAATGAAATCCCCAAAACATAGGTAAAAATCCTGGAATCCCATGTAATAAGTGGAATTTGAATTATTAGGTTAATGTAAAACAGTGGTTCTGTTTATACGTTTACTTGCATTCAGTAGTCCATAATTTAACATCAATTTTTCTTCTTTAACTACCACTCCCCCAGTGATCTGCCAATGATATGGTGTCTCCGATTCTAACAATCATAAACTCCATACAACTGAAATCCAGCAAATAAAGCACCTCCATCTGATATTAATGATCATCAATGAAGCTGCGTGTGAAACTGTTATGTAATATATGCTGCAAATGATTTATTGTGCAGTGACTGAGCCACAATGTTTAATATTTCGAAGTGGAGGTCCTTAGCCTTTTTAAAATTCTTGACTCTCCCCGTGTATAAATCCACAATAGCAAATACCTGTGGAGTGCACTATGTCACTATCAAGTGCAGAGGGGCGGCTGGAGTCCAGATGGTGGAGGCCCACAATAGTGGAGGGGGCTGCCAGCTGGAGCCCCAATTAAAGTGCTGTTTACTTACCACTGGAAAACCAGCTAACATAGTAAGAAGAAACAAAAAGGAAAGTACTGCTGATGCTGGAAATCTGAACTAAAAACAGAAAATGCTGGTAACACGCAGCAGGTCAAGCAGCATTTATTGAGAAAGGAAGGTAGGGTTAATGTTTCAGATCGTCGAACCTTTGTCAGAACCCACAGATCTGAAACATTAACCCTACCTTCCCCTCTCCACACATGCCGCCTGACCTGCCGAGTGTTTCAAAATAATGAGGCTGGGGGTTTTACATGATCCAATGTTCTTGTAAAGCAGTATATGTCTAATAAATGTAAGCAGTGCCATAGAAATTTGGGTTTATGCACATTTCTAGTTTTATTTTTGTCTGCCCCATGTGTTGAAATTAGATGTAAATGTTTGCCTTTTTCCATGCAAGTAATGTTTCTTTTAAAATGTTTGTTTGTGTAAACATCCATTCACGTCATTTTGGATTAGATTCCTCAAACCCACTGCGAAGAAATGTTCTGGAAGAGCTGCAAGTGTGTACATTATGTTCAGGCTTATTTAGGTAGCATGATTTGTAAAGCTGACTGTTCAGTAGCTCTCTAATTACAATAGCTATCAGCCTGAAGCCAGTGACGTCTTTGGAGAAAAGACTTTTAGGATGTTTGTCCCTTAGGGAAGCAGAAACTCCTCCTCATATGGATTCCCAGGTCCTGGTACCGCCATCGATACCATCAGTTGTTATTTGTTTTGTCAACATTATTCATGTTCTTATCCTGTGATGTGATTTTCAGCAAATTCTAAAGCCATTTGGTTTTTCAAGTTTAAATGGTGGGGGGGGGGGGGGGGGGAGGAGGAATCAAAGAATTGCCGTGTCGTAATTTCAGAATTTGATTAAGGATGCAACCTGCTGTCGTGTACTCTTGCCCCTTACTCAGAGGAAGTGGTTGTTTTCCATACATTGTCTCCCTCTGGTGCACTGAGATTGGAAGCACTCAATGTGATGCATCATAGGGATGAGCCTGCATCTCAAAACTCTGCCATGTTGGAATACCAATGTACCACATATGCCATCTGCCAACACAATTTACTATTAAAGGGAGAAGTATTGTGAAAATTAGACTAGGATATATTGGCTTCAAAACTAAGCTGTATACAGGAAAACTTTATTAACATGATGGCTAAAAGTTACTATGCCATTTATCATTTATTTCTGTGTGTGAGCATTGCATCTATCAGTATCTGTCTTCATTATTAGCAGTGAACCATTTTGAAATGTCTTATCTGCTGTTGACTATCAGTTGGACAACTGCTATTCTCTCTATGTAGAAGTTAATGTGTGAACAGAAAAGTTTGTGTTCTCAATTGTGCTTCAGACAAATACTTGCTCCCAAAATATGTTAAATGAATTAAATAGATGCTTGGTTCAAAGGACCATGTAGTTTTTGGTAGAAATTCAGTGTAGGGATGTCCCAACATTATGATCGCTTAGTTACATGTTATGGAGCCTTATAGGCCACATGCAAAGAATTGCAATCCAAAACAAGGTGGCACAGTTTTGAGACATGGGTTCATTCCTGTGATTCCTCACATGGAGTCCTCCCAATTTTTGCAAATTGAAGGAACAGACTCAAAAGCACTAACTTCTCTTCCCCCACCACCCCCAACCTCCCTCCTGTAAGATAAGCTACAAGCTCAAGTTTTTTAAAAAAAAAGAAAAATATTTGCAGAATTAAAAACATGCAAAAGCAATTCACCCTTCTCTCCAAACTAAGTAGTAAACAACTGAATTTACTGCTCTGTTTCAGGAGGGCGAGGCACTAGGGCTTCACAGGCTGAATAGCGAGGGTTCTCAGTCTGTGGGATGCTGATTGAACACTTCTGATCCACTTTAGTTAATGGTACAAAAAACCTCTTAAAAGGAATACAAAAAATACCTTAGAATCCCTCCACCCCACCCCCAAACTTTATACAGCTCTTTTTTTAAGTGCTATGCCTCACATCTCAATTAACACAGCCACCTGCTTAACATTGATAGAGGATCAGCCATGATCGCATTGAATGGCGGAGCAGGCTTGAAGGGCCGAATGGCCTACTCCTGCTCCCATTTTCTATCTTTCTTTTCTGAGGTCAAGGCCCAGACCACTGTATTTCATGCTCAACCTTGGCCCCTGGCGCATTCTGTTCTGCAAAAAGCAGTGCGTAGAGAAGGATGCAAGGAGCTGAGGGAGAGTGAGCATGATATTTGGCAATCAGTTCACATCTAGCTATTTTTCATTCTGTGCAAAGCGATGATTTGCGCAGGAATTTTGCAAATTTCTTGCATCCTTGTCATATGTGACGATTGATCGTATCCTGTGATTTTAGCACCCAAGTGTTGTTCACTTGCTACCCATATGATGAATGCCTTTGATTATTTTCTTCATCAGGATATTGTTGGCCGAATAACAGCAGACTACCACCGTGAGCAGCTCTGGTTAGCGAATGAGAGTCAGATCGTTCGTCTGCAGGCACGTGCAAGAGGTTACCTTGTAAGAAAAGCTTACAAAGAACGATTGAGTTACCTCCACAAGCAGGAACCTTCCACCATCAAGCTACAGGTGTGGCTGCAAGCTTTTATTCATGGGAATTAACTGTTTAAAATGGATATAGGAAAATAAACTATTAAAAATTGTTCTGATTTATATTTGTGTAACCATTCACACATGCTGACTGTTTAGGGTTGAGCAGATCCTTATCTTACTGAGGAACCACCCAGATTTATTTGACAACAGAATTGCAAGCTCAGTAAAAACAGTTAATGTAGAAATTTTAATGGTGAATTCCTTCATTAAATATTTGTGTTCCTTTCACAAGTGGACATGCCATGTTAAAAATATATATTTTACTTTATAGATACTTACCAATAAAGGCTAACATTTTTTTCTGTTATACCAAACATGTTTTTTTTTAAAAGTCTACTATTCTCAAACAATCCATTAGGAATATTCTAAGCAGAGTATTAGTTGAGCAGGTTTGTAAATGTGGGAAAGATGACCGGGTGGTGGGAAAAACTGGTTTAATCAGCTCCATGCTTTGTTTTGTACAGGCGTCTTGGAAAGGATATAAACAGAGGAAGGTCTACAAGGACAGGCTAAATGTCCTGCAAGATAATGCAGCAGCTATTATCAAGGTAATTTTATTCTTGGCATAGCTTTGTAGTTTCTTCACAAGATGTGAGAGTGTTGAATTCTAAGATTCGTTATATATCTGCAAATAGGAAGCCACTCTGTAATTGATATTAAGTTGAGGAGCAGAAAGTAGACATTGATCTTCCTAAACTTTTTAAGATGTCCTTAATACCTATGTATCATTTCTATAGATCCAGTCTTTTGTGAAGATGTGGAAGGCAAGAAAAGCATATCGTGCAAGGTGTCAGTACTTCAAAGATCATGTGAGTTACACCTGTTGGTGGCTTAATATTTGGTGGCTTCCATTTTCAAGAGGTCATCTGCTTTTGCAAGAACATTTTTCAATTCTGAGGTGTGAGTGGGGAGCCCAGTTTGTGAAACAATCTACTTGATATTAGATTGCCTTTCACTCTAGTTTTTATTATCACTTAATAATTTACATGATGAAAACCTGGTCTGACCACCTTCCCTTTTCAGCAGCCTTCTCTGCACTTCAAGGTTTAGATCATTAAGGCATCCTGGTGCTGCAGTGTTGTTGATTTACCAATACACTGTATCACACAGTGGTAGTGAATGGGGTTTTGTGTCTGTGGTGATCCACCCTCAACGGAGGAAACATGTGAACACATGAATGGAAGGGGAGAAAAATCAGATTTGGGCCTCGCACATTTCTTAGAGCCCAGTTATAAAGTAGAACTGGAATTGAGCCATTTGGCATGTTTTGGCTGAGGCACGGTCCACATTATGGGGAGGCAAGTAGGAGATCACTTTTTTAATAAAGTAGAAATGTTGGATTTCTTTTAACAAACTTGTTATGTCAAATCTAGATGATGAAGATACATGAGATTCTATAAGTGTGCAGTAGCTCGAAAAGGAGGCTTGCTGAATTGCATTTAATTTTTTTGGTGAAAATATTGCAGTGCTCTAAATTAATATATCAGATAGGGTAGTAATGAAGTTCAATTTATTTCGAAAGTGTGGAGGATGGTTCGTGTGTTAGAGCTCTATGTGCCGAGAATGGGGAGGATGCAGCATCACACCCATGATTCTTCACATGGCATTCCTGATTTTAGATATACTTTCAGAGGAAGATCCTAAGTAAAGGCAAGTTCTTCCCTCTCAGGGAGGAAAGGAAATTCATATTTCCTGAACGAATGGTTACAGAGAGCAGTGGAGAGATTTAAGGGAGAACAGTGGGTTGAAAGGGAAATCAAAGTATTAAAAAGACTTCCAACTTTAATGCTCCTTAATTTAATTCTTCATTATCTTCAACATTGAAAATATTTGAACTCTGCCATGCAAGAAACTGAGTAATATATTTAGCTAGTAAATAATGCTAAACATGCATCTGAAAAAGTTGTATGTTTGAGGTTCTTGATTTAAAATTGTGTATGTTGCAAATAAACTTTTTACGCTTTTCTCAGACAAAGCAAATAATTAAAATCCAGGCATTCCTCAGAGCAAATAAAGCTAAAGATGACTACAAAACCCTAAGTGAGTATTTAAATATTTACTGCTGTGGAGATTTTTCTTCCCTAATAAGGTTGGCATATGTGAATTCCAATGTCAACTTTGAATTGTTTGTGTCTTCCTGATTATTTCTTCACTTTAGGACCTCACTTTGCAAGCCACATATTGGCTCCTGGTTAAGATTGGGCAGGTACCCACGCCTGTTCTAACCCTCTGCCAGTACGACTTTGTAACTGCTCGCTAGGATCTGAAGAGTGCCCAGATTAGTATCCTCTGTTTCTACCCTAATTCATTTGAAGGGAAGAGAGAAAGAGGAGGGTTTTGTGCATCAGCTGTATCTAGGGCCCTTCCCTGATAGTTTGAGATTGGACACTCATTCTGTGGTGAACTGAGAGTGACCTCAGACTCTACTATGACAGTGTCAACTGCATTTCAATCTCATTATTGTAGGGAAAACAGAATTCTTCTGATGAGGTGCTGACTCATATGAACCATTCTGAGCTGTAAATCTTCATTTGAAGGATCCAATAGCTTAAATGGGAAACAGACATTTTGATTTATTCTACTCAGTGTCTGTGTTTCGTGTTGCTTTATAAAACTCAATCCCTCAGCTCATGGTTTCATGAGCTGAGGGATTGAGTTTTTAAAAAATGGTCACTGGTTCCCTCACTACTCTTTTCCCTCTTTCCCTGATTACTCCCTTGAGCTGCATCTACTTCAGTAAGATTGCACTGTCTCAACTGATGAAACGTAAACAAAAAAAAAATACCATCCATCCATTAGAATAATATCATAGGCCAGCAGCGTGGCTATTTTTCAGGTGCATAGAATATGTGCACCCATTTGCTCTCCACGCCTCTGACTTTGGTACAGGTTTCAGTTCTAGGCTGCAGTGAATCCCCACTTAGTTCAGAGTTTGGGGAAATGTCATTGCTCGAACAAACATCAGACTCAACGGCATTTATGTATGAATCAGACAGTGTCCTTTCTGCAAATTCAAGCAAGTATAAGAACTGCAATTAGGACCAGGATCCTGGCTTGATAAGCAGAAGAAAAGAGATGAAGAAAACATTAGGTGAGAAATAGAAAATGTATTCTAAATGAGATAGGTGAGCTAACTATATCACACAATACTTATGGATGCAGAAGGCCCTTTGGCCTATCTTAATTAATCCATCCAGAAAAACCCTACTCTCACTCCGTTGCTGTTGTTTCTTAAATGATTCCAGAGTTTTCGTCTCCACCACTCTGCCCAGAGGTCTGTTTCAAGTGTTGATCACTCGCTGCATGAATCACAATCGCCTGATATCAGTCCTAAATTTACCTTTACTAGTTTGAACCTTATGTCCTCTTGTTCTGCACCCACTGTTTATTTTATATTAGTATTCTGGATTAAGATATACCTGTATACTCCAAGATCAGCTCTTAGACACCTCCTTTCCAGGCTCAAAAGCTCAAGTCTCTCGTAATTCCTCATAACTCAGCCCTCTGACACCATGGATTAGCTTCATGGCTCTTCTCTGCACTGCCTTCAGTCCTTGAATGTCTCCCTTGTTTCTTCATCATCAAAACTGGACACAGTACTCGAGCTGTGGTCTGATCAGAGCACTGTACAGTTTGATCACTACTTCCTTTGACTTGCATTCTACTCTTTTGGCTATCTAGTTCATTTTATTGGCTTTGTTGATTGCTTCTCTTTGGACATGTCGTGTATTGACTCTAAGAATGCTAGTTCTCTTTCAATCTCATCTTTAGCTATTTCAACACTATTCATTAAGTATGTGTATTACCCATTTTACCTTTCTATGTGGAATATTTTATACTTGTCTGCATTGTATTTCATCTACTATTATTCAGCCTACTCGTATTTTGTCTAACTCATCCTGGAATTTCTGGGCTGCCTCCTCCGATTGCACTGCCCCTCCATGTTTGGTACCATATGGAAATTTGACTAATTTGCATTGAGTTTCCGAATCCAAGTCCCATGATGTAAATTAAAAACAGCAGTGGTCTCAAAACTGAGCCTTGGGGCATCCCACTGAATACTCCTCCTTCAACTAGTATCCATTTTCTACTCTGCAGGCAATTTCTTATCAATAACCAAGTTTTGCCCTGAATCCCCACAGTTTTGAGCTTAATTAGTAACCTTTCATTTGGAACTTTATGAAATGCTTTTTGAAAATCTAAGTGCACATATCATAGAGTTTACCACGGTTGACTTGGGTTATCACTTCCTCAAAGAAATCATGGAGGTTGGTTATGCAGAATCTTCCTCGACTAAAGCCGTGTTGACCGCTGATTACTTGTTTGTTGTACAGATAATCAAGCAATTATCAATTACTCCTGATAATTGATTCCATTGTATTGCTATGACTCTGGCATGTTCTTTTTGTTAACACATTTTTAAATTTATTTTTTCTGATGCAAAGTTTGAGAGATTAAGGGAAGAAAAGCTTTTTTTTAATTTCCTAGACCATATGTTTGGTTTAAACATCTTTTGCAGTTTCCAGTGCCAGTCATGATTTGTTAGTTGCATGCTTTCTGTCTGGGAGATGGCTGTCTGCAAGTGACATAATTAAGATCAAGCCAGTACAAACTGTTTAAAATTAATTTGTTTAAATGGAACCATTCTCTGGGACAAGTACATTTAATCTAAAGTACAAAATGCCTTCAAAAATAATGGGGTGGGGGAGTCAGAATAAATGTCTTTTTAATTCCTGTGTGGAATGGACATTATCAGCATAATTGCTAATTCCTTTTAAAAAGAATTTGAATCATAAGTAATGGGATTAAAGGTTATAAGAATAAATTCAGTTCTCGGCTCCATTCACAATTCCTCAGATAAGGAAGCAGTCCATTCCCACATGCAGCAAGACCTGGACGACATCCAGGCTTGGGCTGATAAGTGGCAAGTAACATTCACACCAGGCAATGACCATCTGCAACAAGAGACACTAATCACCTCTTGACAATCAATGGTATTACCCTCGCCAAATTCCCCACCATCAACATCCTGGAGGTCACCATTGATCAGAAGCTCTACTGAGCAAAACAAATAAATGCCGTGGTTACAGGAGCAGGTAACAGGCTAGGTATTCTGAAGTAAGTGGCTCACTTTCTGACTCCCCAAAGCCTCTTTACCACCTACAAGACACAAGTCAGGAATGTGATGGAATACCCCTTACTTGCCTAGATGGGTGCAATAACACTCAAGAAGCTCAACACCATCCTGGACAAAGTGATCTGCTTGATCGGCACTCCTTCCACCAGCTTAAATATCTACTCCCTCCACCACCGGCGTACCGTGGCGGCAGTGTGGACTATCTGCAGGATGCACTGCAGCAACTTGCCAAGGCTTCTTTCTTTGACATCTCCTCCCAAACCTGTGACCTCCACCACCTAGAAGGACAAGGGCGGCAGGTGCATGGGAACACCATCACCTCCAAGTCACACACCATCCTGACTGGGATATATATCACTGGGTCAAAATCCTGGAACTCCTTACGAAACAGCATTGTGGGAGTGCCTTCACCACATGGACTGCAGTCGTTCAAGAAGAAGGTCCTCCACCACCTTCTAAAGGGCAACAAGGTGGGGCAATAAATGCTGGGCTTGCCAGCGATGCCCATATTCTGAGAATGAATTTAAAAAGATGTTTATGGAACATATTATGGTATGTTCAGTTCATGGCAAGAGATATAGAGGAAATTTGTTATTTTGATTTCTTTTTGGAAGTTTTATCTGGTTTAAGTCATTTTCATCCAGAATGTTTTGATTATATTAGGTGGAAACTCCAAGATGTGGTACGTGGCACATTGAAGGTAACCAGATGGCCTTTCCCCATGCCATGGTTTCACAAGATACTTATGGATGAAGAAAGCCATTTTGACCATTTTAATTTATACTTCCAAAAAAACCTCTTTCCCCCCCCCCCCCACACCCCCCGATTGCTGCATCTAGTTGTTTCATAAATGTTTGCAGGGTTTTTGCCTCCTCTACTCTGCCTAGAAGTCCATTCCAAGTGTTGATCACCGTGTGAAGATTCACCTCTAATATCAGTCCCAAATTTGCCTTTTACTAGTTGGAACCTGTGATTCCTTGTCCTACTTTTACAGTTTAATTTAAAGTACTATTCAAATTAACCTGCTGCATACCATTAGCTATTTTATATGTCTCCTTTTCCAGGCTAAAAAGCCCAAGTCTCTCCAGTCACTCCTCATAACTCTGCCCCATGACTCTAAGGATCAGCCTCATGGCTCCTCTCTACACTGCGTCCAGGGCTTGAATATCTCCCTTATATCTCGTTGACCAAAACTGAACACCATACTCAAGGTGTGGGTTGACTAAAATACTGCACAATTTGATCTCTACTTCCTCTGACTTGTATTCTACTGTTTTAGCTATGTATTTCAACTTCCTATTGGCTTTGATTGCTGTTCTGCATTGGTTGGACATGTTGACCAATGAGTCTACTAAGACTGTTTGGTATCTTTCAACTTCATCCTTAGCTATTTCAAGACCATTCATGGAGTAATGTAGATAGCTGAAGTGAAACGAGGAACTCTGCACTTAAAACTTTTATGCTCCATTCATCACCATATATCTCCTAAAGTACTGCCTCATTAGATTCAAGCTCTACTATTGGTAGACTCTGAGATAAAAACCAGCAGGCATTTACTTGACACAACTTTGCTCCATCAGAGCTCGCCAAGTGTTTTGTTCACAATTTAATTCCATTTTGTGCACTTGCTAGAAGTTGATTCAGCTTAATTTCTATTTTAAAAATATTATTCCACACCTAATTCTAAGTTTGGCAGTTTACTCAAAGCTACCAGTGTACCTGAGTCGCATATAGGGTAAAGACTGTAGGTTTCTTTCCCTAAAGGACATTAATGAACCAGTTGTCGACAATCCGACAGCTCATGATCACGTTTACTACTACAAGCGTTAATTTCCATATTATTTTAAACTGAGTTCAAATTCTCTAACTGCCATGGTGGGATTTGAACTCGCATTCTCTGGATTATTAGTCCTGACTTCAGAATTACTAGTCCAGTAACATAACCATTACACTACCGTACCCTTTGGGAGTAAGATGTATATTTACAGACATTTTCTAAGTGTAGTAAAACGTTCTCTAAATTGGTATGGTGTGGTTCAGCATTTCTCTTATAGTTTTGATGTGAGCTGCAAAATAACCATTCAGGTTCTTGTGCTTAAACACTTAATTGCGGGCTCCCCCAGTGATGTGATACTGAATCATGTGGACCAGGGATTTCCCTGATTCAGTCTAAATTAGTTGATCTGAGCCAGATCAGTGCTAAAGCCATACAGTCAGCCTCCGTGTCTGTAGGCTAGAGCAAAGGGGGGGCAAAATCAACCAGAGTTCCTATTGTTGATCATTAGTGACGCCCGCTGGATAGTGTTTATATAGGTGCGGACAGGAACTCCTCAGCTGTGATGCTTTCTTGCACACCTATCAGAGGGCTGCTGACACTTGTGCATTTATGGCCAGGATGAATCACTGCCTTCAAGGGAAGAGGGGAGGAAAGGCCCAGAGATTGGGGACAATAAGCTAATTGTGTAGAAGAATTTGCAGTAATCATTGCTTCGGTACATAAGTATCTTGTTTTCTAGACTACTGATTATCCGCTATCTATTTTGCCTTTGTAGTCAGTGCAGGAGAACCCCCATTGAATGTTGTGCGTAAATTTGTTCACCTGCTGGATCAGAGTGACCTGGACTTTCAGGAGGAGCTGGAAGTCACAAGGTTAAGGGAAGAGGTTGTTACCAAAATCCGATCCAATCAGCAACTAGAGAAGGACCTCAACCTGATGGACATTAAGATTGGGCTTCTAGTGAAAAACAGGATCACGCTACAGGTCTGTTTCCATTTTATACTCTTCCAAAACCAGCCCTTTCATTCCCTTTTCCCTCCCTCCTGCCTGCCCCCCTCCCCCCACAGAGGTGTTTTCTATGTAGCAGTCTGAAAAGTCGGTGCTTCGATCACTGTTCTGGATAATTTTTAAAACCTACACTTATATAAGGTAACAGATGCCTCGGGAAGAAAGTAGTTGTGTCATGCTTTGGAGGAGGAGTTGAGGGAAATAATTCTACAGAATGGTAGGCATTTTTAGGAGGTGTGCCTAGTTTGGAATATTCTGTACAGTCCCATCTGAGAAAGCAAATCACTAATTAAATGATCTTTCCCCCATTCTTTCAACAGGATGTTGTTTCCCACAGTAAGAAAATGAACAAGAAGAACAAGGGCCAGGCTGAGGAAGTAATCTCGGGTGACAAGCAAGGGCTAAAATCACTCAGCAAAGAGAAAAGGAAAAAACTGGAAGCATACCAACATCTTTTCTATCTACTTCAGGTAGCAGCACCAATTAAGTGTTTTTAAAGAAGTAAATTATAACTTGGGCAGAAAGGAGTTCCGTATGGCGAGTCTATGATTTTTAGATTTCTTGTAGCAAGATCTGTTCTTGAGTTACTTCTCTGTGCGTGTGAACTTGTGGATAGTTTTGCTCTGTCAGTTAGAGCAGAAATTTGGCCCTATGCCATATTGAGTATTGATGGCTTTCCAACCAGGTAGAATAGTATCTCAGCCAAAAAGAAGTTATCGAATATTGATTTTTTAAAAACTGATTTTGTAGTCCTGTTCCAATTTGTCGAGCACTTCTTCATCATTATGATATGTAGCTAATAACAGCATGTGATAAGTTATCTTAGGAATATGGGACATGGAGCTTATTTGCGTGTCCGGTAGCTTGGCTGAACAATTTTACATGTAAGTCCCTATCAGTTGCGGGGAGGGGTAGAAGAAAGACTCAAACAGCTATACGCTGTTACTCCGCTACAGCAAACGCCAGCTGTAACTGCAGTAAGCTGTTGAGCTGTGGCGTCAGTCCCGCAAAACAAAACGTGCTCACATTTCAGAGCTGATCACAACAAAGCATCCTAATGCTAGCTCTCAGTATGGCAGTGGTGACACTGCTTCATAAGACTACATAACACATTTAGCTGCCTTGTTAAAATTATGCACACTTCCCAGTAATTCTAGTTGTAGAGCATCAACATTCCCATTGAAAGAACGCGGATTTAAATTCTGCTCTTGCCTTCCGTTTTGTTTTTAATGGCTTCCCTCATGATTGAGTTGTGGTTTTTAGCTGGTGCCACCAAATTGATAGAAAACCCTATTCAAGTGTTCTGCCCATCAGCCGATATGGAGCTAAACTGAATGTGACTGTGGAGTCCACAACTGAGACGCCCTGAAAGAGTGCTGCACAGAGACAAGAGGAGAGTAAAAGTGCTTCTCGTTGAATCAATATCTCTAATCATTTCACCTGATTCAATTTGGTTCCAAAATTTCTTCTTTTGGTCTCAAACAGTGTGGTTGGGCAATGCATTGGCCTTTTCACATGAGGAAAATTGGAGCATGGCCCAGTACTCTTGAGCATCATTCAAAGTCTGGTTCAGCGTGAGAGCAGCAGCAAGGAAGTAAATTGTTGTCCTGCCTTAACATGACTTTGTGCATCCAATGTAGATGAAAATTCATAAGAATATGCTGCATTATAATCTAAAACAAAGCTTCACGCTGCTGTAATGAACTACAAGTTGTACATAAGTTAACCTCATTTTGCAGTCATTGTTTCTGTTTTCTCTCCCAGACAAATCCAACCTATTTGGCCAAATTGATCTTCCAGATGCCTCAAAACAAATCAACTAAATTTATGGATACTGTCATCTTCACCTTGTACAATTATGCTTCAAACCAGCGAGAAGAATATCTGCTGCTAAAACTCTTTAAGACTGCATTGGAGGAGGAAATCAAGTATGTTGGCTACCTGCTGTGCTGAACGCAGTAATTCATGTTTGGGTGTGGTTTCAGATTCTGCCAGCCCAGTTGTATGGCACCCCAGTGGCTGTTGACATGCAAGAGTAGGCGATGCATGGCAGAAGAATTTTCAACTAACAGTGGTCACTAGAGAGCGATCCGGAAGCTTGCTTATTTTTTTCCCCCTTCCCGATGTCACCCCCTTCCCTAACTTGCTAAACAATGAGGACAATTATATTGGTCCCATGATTGCCCAAGCAGAGGTTAGCTAACTATGCACAGACCAGGGATTGAACCTGGGACCTTTTATGGTCTCTCTACCACATACATCACGCAGTGCATTTAGCCACTGACCCATTTGAGCAGACTAACTGATTGAAAGTTTTGAGTCGCATTTCTGTTTTGATTGTGAGAGCCTTTACTCCTATTAAACACAGTTAAATGGTTTTCCATATAATAGACTGCAAGGTTTTTCCTGCATTTATGTCAAGGTTACAGACTGATCAAGCATCATGTTCATCACCTATTTTAGAAAAGAAACTTGCACTCTTGAAAGAGAATTTTGCAGGTTTTTTTTGGTGCGACCTCTGAATTCAAAAAAAATTGGGACCACGGCCGTTCTTCCTGCTTCATTTCATTAAAGGGATTATATATTCAACTGAATTATTCTATATTCCTAAAAATTATAATCGAGACATAACTGTTACTGATGTAACTCATTTGTCTGCTGTTCGTGTATTATTTTTTCAAACTGCTAGTTAGAAAGAATGTGAAAACACATTTTGTGTAGAACTCCCCTTGTGATGATCTGCAAAGAAACATTGGGCCCAGAGCACTGCTGCTGATGACACTGGTGCAGAATTCAGTAATGTCACATGAGGGGGAGGTTTTTAAAAATGTCTGCTTCCACACTTCATTGTTTTAGTATGTGCAGCTCGAAACAGTAACAAAGGGTGACTGAAGACACCAGTAAGTGTAACTTTGCAGCTTTGGTGAATAAGTCATTTAGTAAAATTTATATCTCGTTGAAGTATTCTTGAATGTATGCTATCTACTCTTGGTAACTCATAAATATTCAAATATTACAGTTCATTTTAATCATGCACTTCCTTGCATGTATTGGGCAGGCCAGGCGTTGAACAATTAGGGGAAGGTATGCCAGAGGTTAAGAATGTTCAGAAGGTTTGTAGGGCTTATCTAGCCATGCAGGGGAAAGCTCGACACCAACCAGGACAAAGCAGCCCGCTTGATTGGCACCCCATCCACCACCCTAAACATTCACTCCCTTCACCACCGGCGCACCGTGGCTGCAGTGTGTACCATTCACAGGATGCACTGCGGCAACTCGCCAAGGCTTCTTCGGCACCCCCCAAACCCGCGACCTCCACCACCTAGAAGGACAAGGGCAGCAGGCACATGGGAACAACACCACCTGCGCATTCCCCTTCAAGTCACACACCATCCCGACTTGGAAATATATCGCCGTTCCTTCATCGTCGCTGGGTCAAAACCCTGGGATTCCCTACCTAACAGCACTGTGGGAGAACCTTCACCACACGGACTGCAGCGGTTCAAGAAGGTGGCGGCTCACCACCTTCTCAAGGGCAATTAGGGATGGCAATAAATGCTGGCCTGGCCAGCGACGCCCACATCCCATGAACGAATAAAAAAAAACCTCAATCTCCTGTCATTTTGCACACGGGAAGTGAAGACCAAGTGTAGTCTTCGGGTAAAGCGGGGATAGAGAGCCTGAGTATAATTCAATCAGGGCACGCAGATGTAATTCAGTATGTAAGTCATACATTCTGCCCTTATTTTTATATAATACTCTAATTTTATATTATTTGTAGTTTAATAGCAAAACTCACTGCAATTTAAGAAGCAGCGAACTAGAATTGGTTAGAGAACAGTGGTTTCTATATAATACAGGCTGAGGAGCTAGAAGATGCAAAACAGGTGCTACGTTCCCACCACTAGTGGAGAGTGTAATTCTACTAGTTGATCTTTGGTGTGCAATATATCCTTGTTTCCATTATGACTATCGAGTGACAAGTTTACATAGGCAGTTCTATTATAAATGTAAATATAGGAATTTATAATGGAAGTGTGTACAGACATTTTAATATATATGAATAAGAGTTGGAGTTGTAGATGTGCAGATTACATTGCAAAAGGTGAATTCTTAATCACCTCAGTTATTCCACTTAGCAATACTGAGTCAAAGGCCAACTGAAATAACCGATCGCTTAACATTGTAGTTATCTAACATTTGCAATTTTATTCTTTTAAATAAGTACATGTTTGAAAATTGTAGAATCCAGTTAAACTTTTATCATGTAAAAAGCAATGTGTGTAGTTCCAAAAATGTACCCCAGTAGTTTTTCTTTGGAGGAGAGGTGAATTCTAGCTCCTTAACTTTGCTCATATTTTATTATTCACAGGTCTAAAGTGGACCAGGTTCAGGATATTGTCACTGGAAACCCCACTGTTATTAAAATGGTAGTCACCTTTAACCGTGGTGCACGTGGACAGAATGCACTCAGACAGCTGCTTGCTCCTGTAGTGAAAGAAATTATGGAGGATAAAACACTTGCCATAAATACAAACCCAGTGGAGGTGTACAAGGCATGGGTGAATCAGATGGAGATGCAAACTGGTGAAGCCAGGTTGGTAATGATATAATTTGCAAAGTAAGAGTCAGTATGTGTAAATGTTACTAGTTCATCTCTATGCTTTTCTTTTTTACCATTGTATTTTCTTCTAAGTATCCAGATTTTTTTTTTATATAGCCATAAACACTAGTGCTTTTTAATCTGCCTAATTCCTTGTTTTAGTGTGTGTCAATAGAAATAGGAGTAGGCCATTTAGCCCCTCAAGCCTGTTCCGCCATTCAATGAGATCATGGCTGATCTGTGACCTAACTCCATATATCCGCCTTAGCCCGATATCTTTTAATACCTTTTGGTTAACAAAAATCTATCACTCTCCGATTTAAAATTAACTATTGAGCTAGCATCAACTGCTGTTTGCGAGAAAGAGTTCCAAACTTCTGCCACCCTTTGCATGTAGAAATGTTTCCTAACTTCGCTCCTGAAAGTTCTGGCTCTAATTTTTAGGCTATGTCCCCTAGTCCTAGACTCCCCAACAAGTGGAAATAGTTTCTCTCTATCTACCCTATCAGTTCCCCTTAATGTCTTGAAAACTTCAATCAAATCACCCCTTAATCTTCTAAATTCCAGGAAATACAACCATGGTTTGTATAATCTCTCCTCGTAATTTAACCCTTGGAGTCCAAGTATCATTCTCGTAAGTCTACGCTGCACTCTCGTCAAGGCCAATATATCCTTCCTAAGGTGTGGTGCCCAGAACTGAACATAGTACACCAGGTCTGGTCTAACCAGGGCTTTGTAAAACTGTAGCATAATTTCTACCCCCTTTTATTCTAGTCCTCTAGATATAACGGCCAACATTCCATTAGCCTTTTTGCTTATTTTCTGTTCCTGTCCATGACATTTTAATGATTTATGTACATGACCCCCCAAGTCTCTTTGGACCGCCACTGTTTTGAACTTTTCACCATTTAGAAAGTGCCCTGATCTATCCTTTTTAGGTCCAAAGTGGATGACCTCACACTTGCCTACAATAAAATCAATTTGCCACAGTTTTGCCCATTCATTTAATCTATTAAGATCTCTCCTGTAATGTTGTGCTTCCATCTACATAGGCAAACTTGGATGTGTGGCTCTCTATTCCGTCATCTAAGCCGTTAATAAATACAGTG
This sequence comes from Heptranchias perlo, assembly GCF_035084215.1. Taxonomy (NCBI): domain Eukaryota; kingdom Metazoa; phylum Chordata; class Chondrichthyes; order Hexanchiformes; family Hexanchidae; genus Heptranchias; species Heptranchias perlo. The sequence continues at coordinate 29,792,524 of NC_090328.1, read as the reverse complement.
AATAGTTAAGGCCTTATCACAGATCCCTGTGGAACACCACTAGTCACATCCTGCCAATTTGAGTACCTGCCCATTGTCCCTACTCTCTGTTTCCTGCCGCTCAGCCAATTTCCTAACCAGGCCAATAATTTGCCCTCTATTCCATGAGCTTCAACTTTAGCTAACAGTCTCTTATGAGGGACTTTATCGAATGCCTTTTGGAAGTCTACATAAACAACATCCGTAGACATTCCCCTGTCCACTACTTTACTTACCTCTTCAAAAAATTCAGTCAGGTTCATCAGGCATGACCTGCCCTTTACAAATCCATGCTGGCTCTCTCTGATCAGCTGAAAATTTTCAAGGTGTTCAGTCGTTCTACCCTTAATGATAGACTCCAGTAATTTTCAAAAAAGAACATTTATTAAGGTATTACTCGTGGCAAAAGTAATTGCACATGAAATTAAAGGAAATATTTCCACATAGCTATGTAATCTATTTTCTGTATTTGTTGACATATTTTTGTTACTGTGTACTAATGGAAACTGTTTTCCCTTGAGTGGACACTCTCTTTCAAAAGATAGAACAAGAGTCCTTGTTTTATCTTTTGAAAGAGAGTGTCCACTCAAGAGTTGAGTTTCGAGCCTAACATCAGTGGTAGGAAAATTATTGGAAAAAATTCTGAAGGACAAAATTAGTCTCCACTTGGAGAAGCAAGGATTAATCAGGGATAGTCACCATGGCTTTGTCAAGGGAAGATCATGTCTGACTAATTTGATTGAATTTTTTGAGGGGGTGACTAGGCGTGTGGATGAGGGTAACGCAGTGGATGTGGTATACATGGATTTCAGTAAGGCCTTCGATAAAGTCCCCCACAGGAGACTGGTCAAGAAGGTACGAGCCCATGGAATCCAGGGTGCCTTGGCACTTTGGATACAAAACTGGCTTAGTGGCAGAAGGCAGAGGGTGATGGTCGAAAGTTGTTTTTGTGACTGGAAGCCTGTGGCCAGTGGGGTACCACAGGGATCGGTGCTGGGTCCCTTGCTGTTTGTGGTCTACATTAACGACTTGGTTATGAATGTAAAAGGTATGATCAGTAAGTTCGCTGATGATACAAAAATTGGTAGGGTGGTAAATAGCGAGGAGGATAGCCTCAGTCTGCAGGACGATATAGATGGGTTGGTCAGATGGGCGGAACAGTGGCAAATGGAATTTAACCCGTAAAAGTGCGAGGTGATGCACTTTGGAGGGACTAACAAGGCAAGGGAATACACAATGAATGGGATGACCCTAGGCAAGACAGAGGGTCAGAGGGATCTTGGTGTGCAAGTTCACAGATCCCTGAAGGCGGCGGAACAGGTAGATAAGGTGGTAAAGAAGGCATATGGGATACTTGCCTTTATTAGCCGAGGCATAGAATATAAGAGCAAGGAGGTTATGATGGAGCTGTATAAAACACTGGTTAGGCCACAGCTGGAGTACTGTGTGCTTCTGGTCGCCACACTACAGGAAGGATGTGATCGCTTTGGAGAGGGTGCAGAGGAGATTCACCAGGATGTTACCAGGGCTGGAGCGCTTCAGCTATGAAGAGAGACTGGGAAGATTGGGTTTGTTTTCCTTGGAGCAGAGGAGGCTGAGGGGGGACATGATTGAGGTGTACAAAATTATGAGGGGCACAGATATAATGGATACTAAGGAGCTTTTTCCCTTGGTTGAGGGTTCTATAACAATGGGACATAGATTCAAGGTAAAAGGCGGGAGGTTTAGAGGGGATTTGAGAAAGAACTTTTTCACCCAGAGGGTGGTTGGAGTCTGGAACTCACTGCCTGAAAGGGTTGTGGAGGCAGGAACCCTCACAACATTCAAGAAGCATTTGGATGAGCACTTGAAATGCCATAGCATACAAGGCTACGGACCAAATGCTGGAATATGGGATTAGAGTAGACGGGGCTTGATGGCCGGCGCGGACACGATGGGCCGAAGGGCCTCTATCCGTGCTGTATAACTCTATGACTCTATGACTCTAAATTATTTGCAGGGAGCCCTGGGAGTATATCAATATTCACAGGGGTCCTTGGCACAGAGAAAGAGACAGACCCTTCTCCCTTCAAGCTATCTTTTAGGGGAAATTAATCTTGGCATGTGAATAGTAATAAATGAAAGAACGTTTGTGTTCCTCTTGGGTGTGATATCCTTTAGTCTTCAGGTGGTTGTCTGTTATATACAAACTTCCTCACTGAGAACAGTTTCCTGTGCATCAATTTTCTGAATTGCAATGCACCTATATGTAGTATTAAAAAAATATGAGGGCAAAGCTGTAGAACTTTGCTTTTCTTCACTTCTGTCTGCAAAAAGATAATTCAATGGGTACGGTAGCATTGTGGTTATGTTACTGGACTAGTAATCCAGCGGTCTGGACTAATAATCTAGAGACATGAGTTCAAATCCTGCCACGGTAGCTGAGGAATTTAAATTCAATTAATTAAATAAAATCTGGACTAAAAAGCTAGTATCAATAATGGTAACCATGAAACTACCAGATTGTTTTACTAATGTCCTCTAGGGAAGGAAGCCTGCTGTCCTTACCTGGTCTGGCCTATATGTGATTCCAGACCCATAGCAATGTGGTTGATTCTTTACTGCCCTCTGAAATGGCCTAGCAAGCCACTCAGTTGTACAATCCCGCTACAAAAAGTGGTTCAAGAAGACTGCTCACCACGATCTTCTCCAGGGCAATTTGGGATGGGCAATAAATGCTGCCCTTGCCAGCGATGCCCATATCCCATGAATGAATAAAACAATCATCCTGTTCCTCACAAAATGTGGATTTCTTTTGCTGGTGCTCTTCATCTGATCTTTTAGCTAATTCCTAGACTAAACAAATTTTAAAAAATAATTAGGGCGCCCTTCTATTGGGCTTCCTCATGCAATCTTATCTGCCTTCATTAAAATGAACTGAGGATCACATGGGATTTTAGGCAAGGTGGGAATTGGAAGCCATACGTTTCATGAATCTATATTCCATGTGACTCTCATCTCTTTCCTTCCCCCACTCCCACTTGTAGTGTGTAGATAACTTTGTTCAAAGATGTGAGGAATTCAATTTATCTTTATACAATATTCTTACTGAAGTTCCTGTTCAAAAACAGACACTACACATTGAGTCGAATGGGCCTATACTCTCTGGAGTTTAGAAGAATGGGAGGTGATCTCATTGAAACATATAATTTCAATATTCTAAGAGGGCTTGATAGGGTAGATGCTGAGAGGATGTTTCCCCTGGCTGCAGAGTCTAGAACTAGGGGACATAGTCTCAGGATAAGAGGTCAGACATTTAAGACCGAGATGAGGAGGAATTTCTTTACTCAAAGGGTGGTGAATATTTGGAATTCTCTACAACAGGGGGCTGTGGATACTCAGTCGTTCAGTATATTCAAAACTGAGATCGATAGATTTTTGGACTCTTAAGGGAATCAAGGGATATGGGGATCAGACGGGAAAGTGGAGTTGAAGTCGAAGACCAGCCTTGATCTTATTGAATGGCGGAGCAGGCTCGAAGGGCCATATGGCCTACACCTGCTCCTATTTCTTATGTTCTTATGCCTGAGGTAATATTAAATGCTTTTGTGTTTGTAGTAAACTGCCATATGATGTAACAACAGAGCAGGCCTTGTTACATGCAGAGGTGAAGACGAAACTTGAATCCTCCATACACAACCTGCAGGCGGTCACTGATAAGGTTCTTGTGTCAATATGCACATCCTTGGATGCCATTCCGTAAGTAGCAAATATCATTGTATATTGCATTTGGATTTAGAATCAGAAAAAATACAAATATCAGAAATGGAAGCAATTTGAATTAATTTTAAACATATAACTTGTAAGAGACTTCCCTCAGGAATTTATTTTGGTATTCCACAGCTATACACCATTGGTATATTTGTGTCAATAAAAATTGATTTGGCTTCTTAATGTTGCAATTTTCATTAGATTGCAACCACATTTTTAAGGCCTTTCCACTTATCAGTTACTGATTTTGTTTAGAGCACAGTGAAAACTTCCCATTTGAGTTATTGCCAAACTTGTACTGCAGTTTAAAAAAAAGTTGTCCGTTAGTTTGAGGACATTTCCATCTCCATTTGTGTTCTCATGACATTGACTAATTTTTTTATGGTTAACACAGGCACCTTTCTCGATCCCTATAGCAGGGATCTTCAATAACATTTCTCTCAAGTCTGAATCTGCTGCAGGAGGAGTTCCCAAGATAGTCAAAATGAAAAAACAATTTCAAATTTAGAGATATTGGGGTAGAAATTGGCATGTGTTTCGCCTGTTTTTGGAGTCCCAAAAGGGCATCACAAAGTGGAATTTTGGAAGTGCACCCGACGCCATATTGGTTTGGGCATTCGTGAGGGCGTCCCTGGTGGCCACCTGAAACAAATGCAGGTATCATTGAAATATGTTAATAAGGCCTGAATAAGGATGTCGGGAAAATGGAGGAGGGGGTGAGGGGAAGACCTCTTGCTGCTTCTCCTCTGCCTGCCGTTATCAACAATCTTAAACCTCCATTTCCTACAACCAAAATACTCCTCCCTTTTAAGAGGTGCAGGCTGCCTTTAAATGGCGTCAACAATGCGTGACATTGATGACTCTCATCATGTGAGCTGCCCATTTATTTTATTTAAATTAATCAGGGGGACCAATTTGGGCCCTTGGTTTTGTCCACGTGATCGGGCGGGCACTCTGAGCGCAATGCCCATTCTGCGCCCAAACATGGGCTTAAATCAATTTCTACCCCATCTTGTGTATTAGATTGTGCTTTGAGTTAATTGCTGCCAGCCACTATTACTGCAATTTCAGTTGTACAGAATCATTGTTGCTAACCATTGGTGTAAATCCCAAAGATAGTTTGTATACATTATATCAAACTGCAGATCAGTGACTGCCAAATGTATTTCCTGTTTTCTTTATTAAAAGTACGCACTGGAGTGATAGGATATTTGATTTTCTGCTGGGTTTTGACTATGGTAGTTATAGGCTTGAGTTGCAGCAGCCAAAGAATGGAAAATGTATAAGCTGACGGACGTACTTTGCTTAGGTTCTTCTCCTGTCCCCCAAAAAAAGCCAATCTTGTCCCTGCCAGCAGTAGCAACAAGTGCTGAAGAGGAATTTGGGTGGCATATTCGTCTTGTTGCTGACCTGACTTCTTCCTCTTTCTCTTCTTCCCTATCCTTATCCTCCTAATGAATGTGATAATACACATCTCATCAAAATGAGACACTTGCTGGAATATTGTAGATTATGGATAAGTGCAGACCTGATTTGAAATATAAAATTCCAATGCATGATTCTTGTCTATGTATCCTTCACTTTTTAAAAATAACGATGGGAACTGATGGGGTGGATGTGGAGTGATATTTTTGTAACAGACTTCAAATAAGCATGATAAAAGTGCAGTGATAGACTCCGGATGTTGACTTTATCCTTAAGTATTCGTGCAAGTATTTAGAAATGCATGGGTTAATCAAGGACAGCCAGGATGAATTTGATAAGACTAGTCATGTTGTGCAAATTTCATAGTTTTTTTTTGAAGAAGTCACTGGTTGCATAAGCAAACGCACTGCAGTAACTATCGTGTATGTAGATTTTCAGAAGACATTCACATTCGATAAGGTGTCTCGAAGCTTGTTAGAAATATTTAGGCATAAATCTACAAGAGGAAATGTAGCAGCATGGCTAGAAAGTTGGTTGACGGACAAAAAGCAATGAATTAGGGTAAATGGGTATTGCTCAGATTGGAGAAGGGTTGAAAGCAATATATAGCCCAAGGATTGGTGCTGGGTTCGCTTTTATTCCCTGAATATAAAGATAATTTCTAATTGTGTATAGGGAACAAACTCTTGAAATTTTCTAACACTGCAAAAGTCGAGGGTTCAGCAAACAGCAAGGAGGATTGTAAATACCTCAAAGACATGGGTTAGCTGAGTGGGTAGATGCAATTTAATTTGGATAAGTGTGAAGTAATGCATTTTGGGAGGAAAAACCAGAAATAGGAGAAAACACTAAATGGAAAGACATTGAAGGCTGTGAATGAACAAAGGGACCTATCGCTTCAACTATATAATTCCCTGGAAGTGTGAGTGCAGATAGATAAAGCCATTAAGGCTGCCAGAATTCTGGCTTTCATAAATAAGGGCATAGGGTAAAAAACTAAACGAATTATGATAAATTTGTACAAAACATTGGTTAGGCCAGTTTTTTTTATTCATTCATGGGATGTGGGTGTCGCTGACAAGACCAACATTTATTACCCATCCCTAATTGCACTTGAGAAGGTGGTGGTGAGCCGACACCTTGAATCGCTGAAGTCTGTGTTAGTGACGGATAGAGTTAAGAATACTATGTGCAGTTTTGGGCACCCCATTAGACTGTACAATGTAAATTCACCAGGATGATGCCAGGGAGGGAATAGAATAATTATGAACAGATTTGGGGCACTAGGACCATTTCTACTGGAACATAGAAAGCTACTAGGAGATTTAATAGAGGTTTTTAAAATTATAAAGGGTTTTGATAGTTAATTGGGGAAAACAATTTCTCTGGGGAATAGTGATGAGGGATCATCAATTTAAAATTGTCACTGAGAAAGGTTAGCAGAAATTTCTTTACACAGGAGGTAGTTGGAGCATGGAATGCTTTGCCGCAGGGAATGGTTGAGACACAGACCATTACATCTTTTAAGGGGCAATTGGATAAGTATTTGAAGCTTGGGAAGATACAGTGCAATGGGGAGAGAAGGGCAATGGGATGAGTTTTAAATTGCTTTAGCAGAGATGTAGAGACCAGTTTTTCTCTAATGTTGGGCTTTATCCTGGAGTCTTCCTTTAACAAGGTATGTTTATTGTCCTTGTTCATAATACTTGGATTGATCCGCCCTTCTCCGGTGCTGGTGGTGACTAACAGCAAAATCGAGTTTATTTTGGTTCTATATGAAATGTGTTTTTCCAAATGGATATCCCATGTGGGGAACAAAAGTATTAAACCATGATGCTTCAGGTTGTAATCACACAGGTAATTGCTCGGTCACCTATTTCACCTTGTCAAAGTCACATTTTGTAAAAGTTGTTTTAATCCACAAAGTTGTTTTAATCCACAATAATTACATTACTTGCTCAATTAAAGCCTTGGTTTAACCTTTCTGGAAGAAGTATTGTATTACACTTTACTGTAGAGGGCAGGAGAGCTTTTTTTGTTGGCTCAATGAAATGACTCATGTAAAAAGCATTTCAGGAGCACTTCTTAGTTTTTTTTTGCTCCATGTTTCAAAGAAATGCCTTTTATTTAATCATGCTTCTGTTTTGTTTGAGAATCCATTGTTATGCCAGTGTTACTTTTTTCATCTTCTCATTGTTTTAATCCATTTGTCTGTGTGTAGTTATGGAATGAGATACATAGCCAAAGTTCTGAAGAACTCGCTTCATGAGAAATTTCCCGATTCCACTGAGGATGAACTGCTAAAGGTAGCTCTATACAAGTCTATAACATTAGATTTTACTTCAGCTGGCTGCGGCAGGGGTAACTTAGTCAAAATCCAAATATTTGGCAAATTGTGTTCCAATATTAAATCCTTTTTTGTACAAACTGCCATATTGACAGGCTTTTAAAGAAATGCCACAATGATTTAATGTAGAGTAACTTTTAGTTCAAATGTCCATGAAAACTATAGCAATAGTTCTCTAGTGAAGAGCAAATTACAGACAGGTGATGTACAATTTATGCATTGATGAGGGAGCCAATCCTACTGGAAATTTGAAAGAAAGTTCTTTATTGATTTCACAATGTAAAAGTTTCCCTTAAAATCAAATATTATTAAATTTCCTTTCAGCAGTCTGAATAGTGCGTGCCAACACTATGCAAATGTATACCGTCATGTGATTCAAATAACCTTGAAGGCATGTTTGTGGCTTAGTGCTGCAAAACCTGTTTCTTGCACAACACCATGTAAGGACTGCATTTTGAAACCGGAAGTTACAAATCAGTATGTAACCAACTCTGAATTAACTGCATGTAGAAACCGAACACCTCAATTTTTAAGAGTTTGCCCAAAAGCTTATAGGTGGTAGTTTAGAAAATTTGGGAAAGGGTTCAAAAGTCATATTTGTAGTTTGAAATGTTGCAGTTTCAGTTGCATGTTGCATGCATTATAGAAGTATTGTATTTAAAGAATAGTTTTTAATTGTGCTGCATTAATTTATATAATAAAAAAATTATATAATCTCTGAATAATTTGAGTTTGTATGTCATGGAAATGAAAACCTAACCATGTGTTCAGTCTGTTGACAGCTTATGGCTAATCCGCTCTGCTTTACACGCAGTTCTGCCTTAGGTCCTTACATCAAGAATCATGTTTCAGATGCATTACTGCCGAGTTTCTTATTTCATCAGCTTATTTTGCAGAATAACTTTCTAGCAAGGCACCTGAACAGGTCTGCTTAAGTGTACATAACTAACCCAATAAGCATAAGTACTGCAAAATCATACTCTACATGGCAGTATGAGATTCTGAAAGTGAAAAAGCATATTTGAGATTTTACAAGCTGAAGGCCCTGAATTTTTTTGCAATGCATTTGATGCATACCTGGAAATTTGCAATGCAATGTGGATCATTACAAAGTTATAATGTTGATTATTAATTCTAGGCAGCTGGTCTGTGGAGCAACGTCGATTTAAAGGTGGGGGTGGTGGGGAGAGATCTTTTATATTAATTTTAGAAAGGGACCTAGCTCTTGCTTATTTTTAAATTATCTAAAAATATTTTCTAAGTGATTTTAATATTGCCAATTGCTGTTTGTAGATTGTGGGCAACCTTCTTTACTATCGCTACATGAACCCAGCGATTGTTGCACCTGATGGATTTGACATCATTGACATAACAGCTGGTGGCCAGCTCCATCCTGAACAACGGCGGAACTTGGGCTCAGTGGCAAAAGTCCTACAGCATGCTGCTTCAAACAAGCTGTTCGAAGGAGAAAACGCACACTTATCATCTATGAATAGCTACTTATCACAGACTTACCAGAAATTCAGGTAAATTGCAATATATAGAACCTGAAATGAAAATCTTGATTTTTATTATTTTTAAATGTGCTTTTTCAAAATAGAAGGAAATTGTCTGAGAAAATGTTTTTATAGTGAAGTAATTCTCACGGGTTGCAAAAAAATTTGGGAGTTATCGGTTTAGGATGAATACATATTTTAAAGGAACCTTTATGCTGATTTTTGATTAACTGTGTTCTGGAGTACTGGTGTAAGAATAGCGTGACCTATAATTCGAGAACAAAATTGGATTGATTAGAATAGAGTTTCTGTGATGAGTGGATAAATGTTCCCATTCTGCAGTTAATTGGAAAAGAAAGCGTAAAAAAATGAGAATTGTGCAGTGTTTACTGATTGGAGATCTGCTACTGTCACATCGCTATCAGTGACACGGCATTACTAATACAAAAACCGAGCAAGGAGGACAGCATTGTGGAAGAAAGGATAGCCAGCTCTGGGCCGTTTTACAAGATGTAAGAGTCCTAAGAGGGTTCGAATTAAGTCTTGTACCTCTGTTACATTGGCAGTTATAAGCTCAGACTCTGGATTTCTGCTCCATTCTTGTCTCTAAATGTCACCTACAATGCCGCCACATATGTAAGGTGAACTGGATCAAAATTGAGGGGAGGATCTGACTCATGTTGTCTAATTTACACTGAACATTTGGCATTGAGCCAAAAATGCAGTGCATAAAATAACATTTCAGGCATATCAGTAAGTATTGCTTGATTTACTTTGTGCATGAACTTAGCTGCATGGTTAGAATCATAGAATAGTGTAGCTCAGAGGGAGGCCTCTGCTGGTTCTCTGAAAGAGCTAGCCACCTAGTCCTATTCTCATACCTTTTTATATTTTTACTTTATCAAATATTTATTAATTTCCCTTTTAAAAGCTATTACCAATTCTGTTTTTAGTATGAAATTGCATGTCCTAATAATCTTCAGCATTTTTTAAAAATCCTCTTAAATGCTTCTGGTGATAAATGTATGTTCCCCAGCTACCAGACCAAGAAAAGTAGCATTCCTGTTTACCTTATCAAAACACTTCAAAACTTTAAGCACCTTGATTAGATCTCCTCTTGGCTTTCTCTGCTCTATGAAGAGAGTCCATGCCTCCAATCTCTCCTCATTACAAAAGACCGTATACCTAGTATCATTTTAGTGGATTTCTTCTGCACACCCCTCCAATGTCTTGATATTTTTTCCTAAAGTAGAGCATCCAAAACTGGACACTGTATTCTAACTGTGGCTAACCAATGATTTCTGTAGGATTAGCGTTGTAGTAACATGCTTCCTAAAGTAGGGCGTCTAAAACAGGACACGGTATTCTAACTGCATATCTGTCCAGCCAGTGATATGTATAGATGTAGCATTGCCCCTTTGCTTATGTACTCTATGCCTTTATTTATAAAACCTGAGACCAAACCACTCTGTTCTATCCTTGAATGAACTTCCTATCCTTCCTGCCACATTCCCGTCAATACCAGGCACCTTTATTTTATCAACAAGCCTCCCATGTGTAATTTTATCAATACCTTTTTTAAATATTCACATCCGCACTGCAATTCCTTTATCAATACACTCCATTATTCCTCACAGAACTCACAAATTTGTCAGATATGACTTGCTTCTTTACAGATCAATGCTGATTGTCCTTAATTAACCCTAGTTATTGATACCGATCATCCCAATTATTAAAGGTATCAATAAGAAGGAAGCAAACAAGCTATTTATCTGGACAATAAATATAGGACTAGATTCATAAGCGTCAAGCAAGGTTGGAGATTAGAAAATCTTTGTTCCTCAAAATAGGATAGAGGATATATCTATGAAATAAACTCCCAGAGAAGATACTTGAATAGGTGTCTATTGGCTTCTTTGTAAAGGAGCTGAATTGATACATCTGTTGAAATTGAGAGTTGTAGAGATATTTAACAATCCTGCTTGGTTTTTTTTTTAAAACAGGTGTTTGGGGAAGCAAATTATTATTCCTTGAAGTAGAGGATCAGCTGGTGATTTGGGAGGGAGGTCCATGATGCAGTCACTATACACAGGTTCTGATGAAGCAGGCTCGACGGAGTGAATGGCCTTATGGAACTGAGTTTTCTTGTGTTTTTAAAGTAATGATGACATGATTAAAAGTTTCATGTCATCGTTACTTTAAAAAAAAAATTCAAATTTTAGATCCAGATATAGTTACATTTTATTCTGGGCTTGTTGAGGGAAGTGGGGAGAAGAAAAGAGCTTAATAGGAAAGTACAGGACTGGAAAAGACTGTTGTTCATCTGACCAGTCGCAACAGAAGAAAACACCTTCCGTAAACATTTACAAATTGACTGGACTTCAGTAGATCTGTGTACAGAGGACAGCAGGCCAGTGTGCAGAAACTGGTCAACAATTTTGACAATCTGGTTCTCCAGTACCTCACCTCCTTCATGTGTAGTTTTAATTGCGGTGTGTCAGCAGGCTATTTAACTGTGAGAGAGGGTATCATGTACTGAGCTGATTCTGTCCTCAGCTGGCATTGACCCATTCACTTTGCAGCAAGGAGTTGTTGAACAGCAATTACAGGCAGGATTTGTGGCTCTGTTCCACAACCCCCAACCTGGGAACACCGAGGTCAGTTGTAATACCTTCCAGCGCTGATCTGGACGAGACCAGCTGACTGTGTAAAGTGCAGGGATCATCCTAATCTGTGTGGCTCAGGATGACTCACCAGGGGAGTCCAAAAGAAAATAAACCCTGCCGGTCTGCTGTGCTACAATCATGTTCACAGGACAATCTTGTCTCATTTTAGTCATTAAAAATCTTGTAGATGCTGGAGAGTGGCACTCTGCACATAAGTGTACATGCCTGGAGCTCTGCCTTCCCCACACTCAGTGGTGTAAAGGGCAGTGAAAATACAACTTCCTGCTCGTATTGCTGTGACAAAAACAAAATGAAGTGGTATTAAACTGTTTCTGGCTGCTGCACTTGATCTTCTATTTATAGATGGATCTTATGACCCCATCATATTGATGTGTGGTGTTATGATGTAATCTTAGCACTCTGCTGGCCCATGCACATTTTCTGCAGGTGAGTAATGCAGTGCAGTTTAAAATGGGCTGAAAATTATACAAACAGGTTCCGATAATCCACGATGGAACTGATTGCTTCCCTCTCAGTCATCTGGGACTTTTGTGAATGACTGGACCAATGGTCTATCTCCTTAACCAAAGAAATTTAAGCATAGAGAAAGAAACTGAGCAAACGGTAGAAAAAGAAATAGGGTAAATTAGAGTCAAATTAGATACAGAAAGAGAAATAGAGAGGAAAAGAAAGATTGGATTAAGAGAGAGAGTAAAAAAAGAGACAAAGGAAAAGTAAGAAAAAGAAATGTAAATTTTAAAAACTTCAAGAAACGATTTACTACCTGCAGGAGTGAGACTCCACAGTTTCAATTGGTTCCTTTCTGGGCCCCTAAGGTTGAGTGGCCTGTCAGGACTATTAATCACCCCATTAATAGGGTCCTTTTGCCATGAAATAGCAGGCGTAACTTTCTGTGGTGAGTTTAATACATATTTATGGTGCAAATCCACCATTTTCTTGACATGGGGAGGTTGGCAGCGCGATCCCGTTTTTGTGAGGCGGTGCAAATCGCCCAGCAATTTGTATCTCTCCCCCGCTACAAATTGCTGGGCTTTTACACACTAATAACAGCATGCGCCATTATTTTTCCAGCAAACTGTGGGCCAATGTTTTGAAGGGAGTTCATTTATATAGCACTCTTAATGTAGAAAAAAACACCCAAGGTGTTTCATAGGTGTAAGAAAAAAAGGAACACCCAGCAAAAGAGAGGATTAGTTTGGGTAATCAAAAGCTTTGTCAAAGAAGTGGGTTTAAAAGAAGGCAGGAAGGTGGAATCACGGAAGGAGTTTAGGGAAAGAATTCCAGAGTGTGGAGCCTAGGCTGATGTAGGCACGGCAGCCGTTGGTGGATTGAAGGGAGGGGGTTAGCACAAGAAGCTAGAGTTGGAGGAACAGAGTGTTCGAGGGAGGGAGGGAGGGAATGGTAGTAGTGCTGGAGGAGGTTACAGACATAGAAAGGAATGAATGCATGGATGAGAATTTTACATTTAAGAGTAAATGTAGCGCAGTGAAGGCAGGGGTGATGGATGAACGGGACTTGGGTTGAATAGGATACAGGCAACAGAGCTTTGGATAAGCTGAAGTATGTGGAGGGTGAAAGATGGGAGGTCATCCAGGATTGTGTTGAAGTTATCTAGCTTCGAGGTGACACAGACATGTGTTAAGGTTCCAGCGGCAGATAGGCAGAGGTAGGAGTGGAGGTAGTTGATGTTATGGAGATGGAAGTCTTTGTGATGGTGAGGGTATGGAGTCAGAAGCTAAGCTTGGGGTTGAACAGCATCCTGAGGGTGGAAACAGTCTGGTTCAGGCTAAAAGAGTGTTCAGGAGGGGGCTGGAATCTGTGCTGAGGGTACAAAGTTTGTGGCGGAGCTAAAGGCAGTGGCTTTGGTCTTCCCAGTCTTTAGTTGGAGGAAATTGTGGGTCATCCAAGGCTGGTTTTTGGACAAATAATCTGTCGGCACAGAAGCGCTGGAGGGATTTAGAGACCGTGGAGAGGTAGAGCTGAGTGTCGCCGGCACTCGTGGAAACTGCCCTGATTTCTGTAGATGATGTCGCTAAGAGAAGCATGTAGATGAAGAGGAGGATGCCAAGCATAGTTTTTTGGGCAGCTGCAGAGGTGACGGAGCGGGGTCTGAGAAGTCATTGCTAAAGATGCTTTAATTACAATCTGATAAGTAAGAGTGGATCCAAGTAAAAGGTTAAGTTGTCTTCTCTTTACAGATGCTGATTGAACTGCTATTTGTTTCCAGCATTTTCTGTTGTTTTTATTGCTGAGTGTTATTTGAAGTGAATTCCCAGATGTCTGCCTGAACTTAACTTCTCCAACTACATTATCAAATTATGCTTTTTATAGTCCTTTGGGAAACATTAGGATGATTAAGTGAAACAATTTTGTTCTGTTTCTTCACCAGTTTCCTGGTACTGTGATACTATTGTTTTAGACATTAAACTAAAACTTTCAGACTCTCTTGCTATCACTTGAGTGAAAGCACAGGTCATTATGTCCATGTGGTGAAATGTTGGCAAATGGCTGACCGAGCTAGAGTGCAAATAGGCATTGATATGGATCGTATGGTGGATAAGGAAGTAGGAAAAATGAACACAAAATGAGGCCTTAAATGTTCGGTCTATTTTCTCAAAGAACAGGAAGCATGGAATGGAAAGTGGTTCTGTCAAGCCCATTCCTTCCACAAACCTTGTTCAATTTGCAATTTCTTGGACTCTACCCCAACTGTTTGTTCTCATGAAGAAAAACTTCCTTAAAACTTCTCCCTGATCCCTGAAAGTTTTTGAGGGGACTCAGAACATCAGTCTTGCCTTACCTATATTAATTCAAGTCAATAACTTGCTTTTCACAGATGACATGTTTATGGTTCCAGCAGCACAGGAACCATTGTGCTCCAGGGATATTTGATCTTGTTTCTATACTCATAACCTCTGGTCTCAATCTTAACCAGATATTTGTTGAGTTTCTTTTAAAAGGAATTAATGAACACAGTATTTATTGTAATTACTAGGAGTCTGTTGTACATACCCTTGAATTTAGGGAAAATTTCTTCAGATCTCCATTGTTGAGAATGTCCTTGTATCCTCCAGTTCTGTGCTCGTTGTCCAGAAATGTCTCAAATTTTATTGGTTTTAAAGATACAGTTTGTATGTTGGCTGATAATAGAAATTCATTTGTTTTTTACAAACAATATTTTCTCCGTAGTGTGACCATCCACATACAATGATCAGTTCTGAGCAGAACTGAGTTTTGTATCCATGGTGGTAAGATTTCCTTTTTCATCTTGATTATGTGGATGAGTTGCCCAACTAAACTTCAGATGCTTGGCTATGCTCAAATCATCTTTCTTTGGGAAAACTCTGACAAAGCTAATGAGAAAATATATAGTCAGTGCAACCATTTTACAATTCCATCATTTTAAAAGACTCCAAATGTTTTGTAACAAATAATACTGTTTCAGAACTTGCTAACTTAACCTTGGATAAGAATACTAACTTTTCCTGTTTTTCCTGAACTGGCAAAATCTCAACAAATCAAGATGTTGGCTGTATTCAAATCTGGTAATGACCTCTAAGTAACTTGCATGAATTTTACTGCACTAAGAAATGCAAGGAAAAGTTCAGTGCTTATGAAACTTGCAAGCTGATGTGATACGTGACTGTAGTAAACACCAGTTGTGTGTTCGAAAAGGATTCTTTGAAACTTTAAGCAGAAATTCTGCATTTCTCAAACATTTAAATGATTTCTTTGAAATGGGCAGCATTTGTTTGTGTTCTGGGTAAATGTTTGTCTTTACTGTTGGGATTTCTTGAGCTTGGCTACCGTGAATATTTTCCCCTAATATGTCACACTTGTTACATTAAACTACTGATGCAACGTTGTAGCTCTACTTCTGTGACACATGAAGGAACGGAAATCATGTATTTACAAACGTCTAAAGAAATTAGATAAAATACGCTGAAACCTTGGCTTTTAGATTCTTGTTAACGTGAAACCAAATTTATTAAACAGTCTGAGAAAAAGTACTGCTATTGGTGATGAACTTGGCACGACACATTCTGAAATCAAGTATGAATAACAAAGGTTACCAATGCAAGCCAGATTTGTGTTTGTTTTTCCCCAAAAGATTCAGTTTCTTATATAGTGGGGTGGAGCGGGGAAATACAATAATGTTAAAAACGAATCATGAGAAAAGTAGCAGCCTTTTATTTTCCAGACTCTGACTCACTGGATTAATCAAAAGGTTTTTGTTGGAAACTCAGCTGGATAATGGATAGAGAACTTTTGTAAAAATTATTAGATTATAATTCAGAGGTAGAGTTTTTTTTTGAGGAGGCAGCTATGTGCACACCAGATGTTGTACATGGTTAGTAACTGCTTTTCATGGGAGTGATTGTTCTTGGAAACTCTTTTCAGAACAAACTGACCAGTTTACTGGGAAATTTTAATTTTGCACAGATTTTTTTTTATTTAACAGAAAGTATTTGGACTGTGGTGATCAATATAAATGACACTGTAAAGTGAAAAACTGCTATTGCAAAGTAACTATAGCATGACTTAATATATAACCATTAGCAGAAATCTAATACAAAAGTAGATAGGTTCACATTCTATAAGTCAAGGTTTAAGGAACTAGTACAGAATACAATTAATTAAGTTGTTCTCTCCCTGCACCTAAACTACTTTTATACATTCAGGTCCATCTGTTGTAAGTGATCAGTGGCAACTGCAAATGTGTCCTGTAAATTAATCCTGATATAGAAATTGCAGCACTTTGATGGAAGAATAGATATTGGGATAAATTTTAGCTAGTTCTCAATGTCTAGTTGTGCAACCTGTATCATATATAAACACAGCTCCAGTAATTGGTTATTGCTGATAGATTTAATTAGTGTTCTTATAATGCAATAATGAGGGAGTTCAAAATCCTGCCTTCTCCTTGAAGTCTCTCTCTATCCAACAAGCTTCAATCTCTGCATCAGCTCAATGGCCTGGATCAATCCTGAGAATATCACTGACAGGAGTCTTAGATTAGTACTGTAAATTCTCACATATATGCTCTCATCTTCTAATTGCTTTAGTTTCACTGGCATTTGTAGATCACTTCCCGAATGACTGAGCATCTCAGCACTTAGACTGCCTAGGGATCACAGTTTCATCCTGCCTGAAAATGAGCTTTCTATGGTTTCCTTGGTATGTCTCAACAGAGTTAAAGTTGCATATTCTCAGCAGTAAACTCTGGATAATTCCCACAAAGATTCCCAATGTAATGAGATGAAGAGTGTAGCTGGATTATTGGGACAACACCATAAAATTAAATTTTGTATTCAACAGATGCAGTGTTCAGATTGTATGGACTCGGCATTTAGCATTTCTACATTGTCCACATCATCTTAAGCAGTATAGTATAACCATAAAGCTCCAAAACTAAGGGAGGGTAGGCTCGAGTGGCAACAATGATTAGATGACAGAGCAACCACTGGGAGACACCAAAGAGTTGAATGTATACTTAAAGATCTGCACATGAATTCTATGGGGATTTTGTCTGAGGATCACACGTGATTTAGAGATATAGATTTGAGCTCTTTTTTTCAGAGTAAGCCTGTCCAGCTATTTTTTGCTCCCTTTATCAGGGCTAACTTACATTATAAGCTGCATTTACAGAACTAGTTTGATTTGAATTCACAGCTCTTTCATTAACACTTTATTTTCCTCAATAAGTTATGTTTACAACATTGCAAGCAAAAGATAGTTTGGAAAAGAGCAACAAGGATGATTCCAGGACCTTGAAACTTAGTTATGAGGATAGGCTGGTAAAACATTTAACTTGAATGTTTGGTCAATCTATTGTCCTCCGCTGCCTTGCCTCCATTGTTCAACTCCCTGGGACTACCCTTGCAGTGGTTCAACTCTTGCCTGTCCCAGCACAAACAATGCATCTCCAGCAATGCTGTCTCTTCTTGTCCCTCCAGAATCCCCTAAGGATCTATCCTTGTCCCCTCTTCCTCATCTATACAGAGATAGAACACAGTAATAATAGCCACTTCTACCTCTATCACTTCCTTTGACCCCATAACTACCTCTACTGTCAGACTGTCTGTCATTTCTTGCAAATCATAGAATGGTTACAGCAAGGAAGGAGGCCATTCAGCCCAGTGAATCCGTGCCGGCTCTATGCACGAGCAATCCAATTATTCTCACTCCCCCGCTCTACCCCCGCTGCAAATTTTTTTCCTTTCAAGTACTTATTCAGTTCCCCTTTAAAGACCATGATTGAATCTGCCTCCACCACCCCCTCTGGCAGTGCATTCCAGATCCTAACCACTCGCGGTGTAAAAAAAAAGTTTTTCCTCGTATTACCTTTAGTTCTTTTGCCAATCACCTTAAATCTATGACCTCTGGTTCTTGACCCTTCCGCTAATGGGAACAGTTTCTCTCTATCTACTCTGTCTAGACCCTTCATGATTTTGAATAGCTCTATCAAATCTCCTCGCAATCTTCTCTGTTCCAAGAACAACAACCCCAGCTTCTCCAGACTATCCACGTTACTAAAGTCCCTCATCCCTGGAATCATTCCAGTAAATCTCTTCTGCACTCTCTCTAAGGCCTTCACATCTTTCCTAAAGTGTGGTGCCCAGAACTAGACACAATACTCCAGTTGTGGCTGAACCAGTGTTTTGTAAATGTTCATCGTGACTTCCATATTTTTGTACTCTATGCCTCTATTTATAAAGCCCAGGATGCTTTTTTAACTGCTTTCTCAACCTGCCCTGCCACCTTCAATGATTTATGTACATATATCCCCAGATCTCTGTTCCTGTACCCCTTTTAGAATTGAGCCCTCTAGTTTATATTGCCTCTCCTCATTCTTCCCACCGAAATGTATCACCTCGCATTTTTCTGAGTTAAATTACATCTGCCACGTGTCCGCCCATGCCACCAGCCTGTCTATATCCTCTTGAAGTCTATCACCATCATCCTCACTGTTTACTACCCTTCCAAGTTTTGTGTCATCTGCAAATTTTGAAATTGTGCCCTGTACACCCAAGTCCAAGTCACTTATTTATTTTTATATATATATATATATATATATCAAGAAAAGCAGTGGTTCTAGTACCGACCCTCGGTGAACACCACTGTACACCTCCCTCTAATCCGGAAAACAACTATTCGCCTATACACACTGTTTCCTGTTATTTAGCCAATTCTGCATCCATGCTGCTACTGCCCCTTTTATTACATTGGCTTCACTCTTGATGACAAGCCTATTATGTGGCACTTTATCGAATGCCTTTTGAAAGTCCATATACACCACATCAACGGTATTGCCCTCATTGACTGTCCTTGTTACCTAATCAGAAAACTCTATCTAGTTAGCAAATAAACATTGGAAAGCATGAAGCCATCTTATATAGCCCCCACCATAAAATCTGCTCCCTTATCACTCCATCACCTTCCCTGGCTATGCTTGGTCTGAACTAGGTTGTGTGAAACCTTGGTGTTCTGTTCAACCCAGAGACGAGCTTCAAACCTCACATCCTATGTATCCCCAGACCACTGACTTCGACATCAGCAACATTGCTTTTCTCCGTCCCTGCCACATTCTTGCTGCTGCTGTGACCACGTCTAGACTCAATTTCTCCAACATCTTCCGTACCAGCCTCCCATTCTCCAGCTTTCCTTATCCTAAACCCCACTCGCCCATCACCCCAATCACACTGATCAATTCTGGCTCTCACCATCCTCATCAAATTGCTCTATTGCTTCACCCTAACTTGTTTCTGCAACTTCCTCCAGCCTTGTATCCACTCATGCAATATTTGGATCTCCAACTCTGGCCTTCTATCCATCCCCTCCCCTTGACCCACCATTGGTGGCAGAGCCTTTAACTGCCTTGGCTCTAGTCTGTGGAATTCGATCCCTAACCGCCCCCCCCACCTTTCTACTCTCTCCATCTTTCAAAGTCGTCTTAAAATGCATCTTTTTTGGGAAAGCTTTGTCACCTCTTCTAACTTTCTCACTGGCCCAGTATCCATTCCTTTATTCAATTATATCTGATGTTTTTGTTCCCCCCCCCCTCCCCACCACCCCCTAAAAAGCACCTTGGCCTCCAGGAGAAATTATAATGCAAATCCAGTAGGAATAGTGATTGAGTGTGGTCTCTCAATGCATGATCCACTCCTTTTAGTGTGCTGTAACCATTAATTTGCCTAGCCAATGATCATTTAAATCTGTGCCATACATTTAGAACTAAGTTGAGCACAATGGAAACACGTTCATGACTTGGTAATTGATGGCAACATCTTAATGGAAAAAAATAATCTTCCAGTGTAAGCAGAACCTGAGATTTCTAATGTTCTTTGCAACAGCTGTTATAATGTTATTTCTTCCAGGCACTTTTTTTAAATTATAAAAAAAATTATGGTTAGCCCCAACGAGCTGACTTGGCAAAATGGTCAATATAAAACATCAGTATGTTCGAGACGCTGTCCTTTTTGCTGATAGTGTCTGTCAAGAAGATGACACTGAACCACAGGAGTTTACTGTCATCTTTAATTAGAGGATTTTAGTGAAAGTCTGTTGTATCCACTTTTCACAGTGACTGAATTTCTGTCTGTTTAGCTTGGCTAGTTGCTAGCTATTTGATAAGTTATATTTAGAAGACTTGATATGAGTTCTGAACTACAGCTGTAGTGAACCAAGATAATTAGGAGTCCTGACATTGTAGTAGATTTTGCAGTAGCTGTTACACAGCAATTTTAATCTTAAAAATAGCATCATTCAAAATTAGAAAACTATGTAGTGATGGAATGCTAATGAGCTCTCCCTTGTGATTGTCTGGCCCCTTACCAATTACTTGTTTTTCCACCTCTTGCAGGAATTTTTTCCAGTCAGCCTGTGATGTGCCAGAACCAGAAGAAAAGTTTAATATTGATGAATACTCTGACATGGTGACACTAAGCAAACCAGTTATTTACATCTCCATTGAAGAAATTATAAACACTCACTCGGTAGGTGTTAACAATTTGGAAAAGTCACTTAGGAGGAAATACTTTGATTTTTTTTAAAGGAGATGGAATGGTGTAGATATGGTCATTGCTGAAACAAAAACTTGCAATTATACAGTGCCTTTAATTAAAAATGCTTCACAGAGGCATAATCAGACAAAAATGGACACCGAGTGAAAGAAAGATATTAGAATTGGTGACCAAAAGCTTTGTCAAAGAGTTGGGTTTTAAGGAGCATCTTAAGAGGTGGAGAAGCTTTAGGGAGGGAATTGCAGAGCCTGGGGCCTAGGTGGCAAGGCACAGCTTTCAATTATGCAGTAGAGGGATGCACTAAAGGCCAGAGAAACAGAGTTTGGGAGGGGTTGTAATGCTGTGAACATTACAAAAATAGGGAGGTTATGAAGTCATGAAAGGATTTTAAAAACAGATAAGATTTTCAAATTTGAGGGTGTGGGTGACTGGAAGCCAATGTAAGGGATGATGATGAGCACGACATTGTGTGGGCAGTATACAGGCAGCAGAGTCTTGGATGAACTAAAGTTTATGGTAGAACAGAGGGCACCAGGAGGGCATTGGAACAGTTGAGTCTGGAGATGGCAATGACATGGATGAAAGTTTCAACAACAGAAGTGGGGCATAGGTGGGTCATGTTAGAGATGGAAGCTGGCATCCTTTGTGATGAAGATATTGGGTCTGAAGCTTTGCTCGGATAAGAAAAAAAATGTAATTAAATATTTGGTGTCTTTCGTTTCATTGAACTGGCTTCAATTATATGTGCTGTAGCCAAAATAAGTTTGTCATTAATGGTAAAAAAAACATTGAAATACTTTTATTTCTACTGCTTTAAAGAAGTGATGATATATTGGGTATATGTTGGCTCACAGTAATCCATGTTGTATAAACTACTTGGTACTTGCAAGTATGTGCAGTTTTGGAGAATGCAGTTCCTTTTTCAGAGAAAAATAACAGTAGCTCTGGGCGATAACTGCATGGGAAGCCCCAGCACTACTGCGATGGAAAGTGATATCAGAAGCATCCTTGGATCACTGCCTTCCTGCGCCCTGTCTTGAGTGACACTGGTGGAGTCCTGATTGGCAGGTACCCACTCACCCACCTAGTCCTTAAGAGGTGTTTGGGCCAAAGGAACTAGTGAGAAAATAAAGGGATTTGTACCCATTCTGAGTGGGGAAGTGGAGAGTTTCAAATGTAATAATATTCATCTGTGTGAATGGCGTTTGGGTGCAATCAGCTTGCTGTAGGAGTAAATATAGATAATTGTGGTGCTTGTTTAATCTAAAGGACTGTGCAAAAAAAAAAAGTTTGCCAAACTCCCTTGTTTTGGAGTGCAAGAGGTCCTGTTTCTTTTGAGAAGTTTATGCCTTTTCAAGACTCTAAAATGATCTTTTTTAAAAAATATTTTGCCAGTTTCCAATTCATCTCAAACTGGACATGTTGCAGCTTTTTGAATGGGTTTGGTTTGACGAATGAAACATCTCATTTGTCTGTTTGTTATTCATTTTAATTAAACACAGCTTGCTTTGTGTGGATCAATCTGCTTTTAACTAATTCTAGTTTATCCCGACTGCTGGTGGAACTCTTATTCTACACCTTCAACACCTCGAGACTCGAATTCTCCAACGCTATCCTTGCTGTCATCCACCCTCCATAAATTCCAAATTGTCCAAAACTTTGCCGTCTGCATCGTGTCTCAAACTGAGCCCCACTCACTCCCTGCCATCATGCTTCTTGACCTGTGCCAACGCTATATAAATGCAAGTTGTTGTTGTTTTGGCTCCCTGAACCCCGTCAGATTGAATTTAAATCCTTGTATCCAAATTCTTCCATAGCCTCGCCCCTCCTTGCCTCTGGAACTTCCCCACCTACATCCTCTGACTCTTCTGGCCTCTTGTCTATCCCTTCCACTCTACTCCACCCCACCCAGCCTTTAGCAGCTTTAACCCTATTCGTAGGAGTTCTTTTCTCAAATCTCTCCATCTCTTTGTCTCCCTCGGCCTTTAAAAGCTTTCTTAATGCACTTGTCTTTGACCAAGCTTTGAGGTCACCGCTCCTGGTACTCCTGCAAAGGCTCAGCATCCACTCCTTTTCACCTCTGTCCAGTGCTACATTAATGCATGTTGTTTTTCCTGTTGCTTATCCTTTTTGCTGAACTCGCAATATATCCCACAGTCTGTGCATCATCTCCCTCTACTGCCACAGAATTGTAAAGAACATCTGGGACAGAAAAAAGCTTTGTCTTCCTGTGTTTATATTCGCTATCATTTCTCTTAAACCTTGTGCTAATTGTCAGAAGACTCCATAAAGCTCCATGGAATGCATATAGCCCTGCATTTTATTGTGCTGGCTCTGAGGGACAACTCTGTGACCATGATGTACTCATAATGTACAGAAACTGCCGAGTGTTCAGCAGATGTAATTTTCCTAATTGGCCTACAAATACTCCTTTATTCAAATATGGATAACAAACATATTTTCCCCTATAAACTCCTGCATTGCAACAATCGTATGCCACATGATATCTCCCCCAACTTGCACTGGTTCAGGATTTGCACCTCCTTTCTTCCCATTGATAGTTCTACCTCTATTCTGCACCAAGACAAAGTTGTTCAACTCACCATTTTATCAGTTAATATTCCCACAACTCATTAATTGCTAAACATTCAACTTTATTAAATGCTGTCTTTTCTAATCTGTTTAAAGAATTCTTCTGAGATTTTTTTGCTCGTTTCTGCATTTGATATGCTGGAATCGGATTGTGGTTTGCTTCCATGTTCAATTCTTCAATCGAAATGTGATTCCACATTTTTCCAATTAATGTCCTGCATTAAGCTCCTTGACATCCTTGCTGCTTGGTTCCTGTGGGTCAAATTTAAAAATTGCACATCCATCAGGGGAATAAGCCATGCTGGCAGATAATGAGCACAGAATCAGAGATTGCAAAACATCCCAGCACCTTTCCTCATTGAGTGATGCACTTACTTCTGTCCTGCCTTCCTGTTCATGACCGGATAAGAAGAACTTGGACTCTTCCATCACAGTGAAGGAGGTCCAGAAGACAATAAGGTCCAACACTTGACATGACACCGAGTGGATTTTTATTTAAAAACACATTGTTTCTGGAAGTAATTTAATGGATAGCTGACTTGTCAATGTACTTTCCAACGGTGCCTCTTCCATTTAATTGTAACGAATTACCACGTTGTTCTGTACAGAGAGCTAATATCTTTCCCAGATGGGATTAAAAAAGGTTTGCCCATCTAAGTGTTTCCTGTGGACCAAAATTTTAGCTAAATTCCTCATTTTAAGCAGAATAATATAGATGCCAACCCCCTAGTCACGTTGCCATATATCCCTTCCTAAGCACTTCACTCATCTGGCCTTTTGTGCATATCGCCTCCCCCCGCCACCTCCCCTTTGCCCTACTGTTGGCGGCAGAGCATTCAGTTTGCTCAGTTCTTCTCTTTGGAACTCCCTATTTAACCTCTCCACCTTTTTTTAAAAAAATTAATTAATTAAAAAAACCTCAAGACCCATCACATTGACCCAGCTTCTAGTCACCCCTCTTTCCTGGCTCAGTGTGCATTCTCCTTACACCTATTTGTGAAGCACCTTGGGACATTTTCTTATATATGGTGTGCTATATAAGTTCAAGTTGTTATAAATACCGACACTGCTCGAGAGCAAGATGCCCCTCACTAATAAGCACATGAGGTATGGACACACATTTTTCTTTAGAAGTATAGGGTAGTGTCCTATTCAGCTGTTCTTTAAAGTGGATATCCTAAACACTTGAAAAATATATTAATAAGTTTATTACAGGAACTAACTTTATAAATTAGTATTCTTCAATACATTTCTTTAGGTAGAAGATTCCAGTTGACGACATTACTTTGTTAGAACACCCTAACCACATCCACTGTCGGTTTGCTCTGTCCTTTACAATGGTCTGACACAGTCAGCAAGTGAATGAGTTGACACACTGGGGTTTAATGTGTGGGTGTAGTTAACGCAGCTGTTCATTGCCAAAGCTTCTATTTTTAGAATATGCCTGCTGCTTTGTTTAAAAGGATTTTGAATGAACATGATAAAAGATCATTGTGCTGTGAATTAATTGACAATTTCAATTCTGCTGTTTTATTTCTGCATCAATTTTGTTTAAATAGGATGACTCATTGAATGATTTTACTTGCTAATTCTCACCTTCCCCCATTGCCTTTGATTTTCTACATGTGGTGAGTTGGAGTTCCACAAGTGCTGGCAGTACTCCAGTATCTTGACCAAGTGACCATTCTTCATGTGTGAGCTTATACAGTGAGTGTTGGCAGGCCATTTAGTGTATTGGCAGGTCATGTAGTGTATTTTAAAGAAGAAAAAAAATCAATGTTCTTAACCAGCTACTGGGAGATGCAGGAGCATACTGGGGAGCACCTGTCTTTCTAACTTTTCCCTGTCTGTAGGAGGCACTTGACCTCTGCTCAGTAGCTCCCACAGAAATGTATTTGAAGCTAGGACTCAGCAGTTTGGAGCTTCAAACTCATGTCCTACCACTGCCAGCGCATTGATGTTCCAATAGGCTGTGCCACTAAACCACCCACTGTTATGTTTTCCCAATTTTGTACATCCCAAGGTTGAATGCAGCCTCTTGGTACTCATCCTCCTGAGGATGCATGCAGCCCCTTGCCCCCAACGTGGCACAGTGATCGGAGATGCTGTTTGAACTCTGGGGCTTAATTAATTGGGAAAAAAAATAATATGCAATAATATTGAGTCGTCATTTTCTCCTCTATGCTTCTGATGGTTCCTCCCATTGTGTTTCCATCTTGAACCCTCCTCCCTCACTTTAGCGCCTTCCCAGACCCAAGGCTTGCAGCCTCCCTTTTCCTGCTCGAGTACGTATACATTGGAAAGCAGTGCTCTCTCCTGTGCTCACCATTGCAACGAAGGACACAGATCCAGGGAATGTTGTTCTGAGGCAGGTCTATCTGGCCTCCCTTCATAAATACAAGCCACCATTGCAATAATTAATAGATCAGTTTGAGTGAAACAGCCGATCATAACTGTACATCTCAATCGCCTTCCCTAGATCCACCTTGCTTCAAGCTTAACAAAGCACATCTGGTGCAAAAGGAAGAAATCATTCTCATTGAATGTCCTGGTCATTGCCCACATCATTTGAGCACACAAATACTAGTGACTGGAGTGGTGCGAAGGAGTTTCATGCATGCTATCATTTGGTGTGAAATTCTTAATGGCTGAAAGTCTGAATTTTATCGACATATGGTTGAAGAAAAATTTTGATTAACTTTATCGTGAGGCTGCTGAACTAATACTGTGTGGATACTGCTGAGAAATTAATTTAGTCCAATCTGTGGACACCTAACACAGACTCAATCAGTACTGCTCCTTTGCATTTCTATGTCGAGATGTGCTAGACCAGTGCGGGAAGGGATGCCTTCCTGCCCAAGTTTCATTTCCTCTTTCAGACAATTCAGCAGGGACTGAAGGGAAGCTTGAGAAGAAGCTGAGAGTGGTCACAAGTAGCACAAATTGCTCAGTGGGGATTGGTGAATTTGAATGCCATTTGGAGCCAGAATTGAAAGTATGATCCTTTGGTTGGGAATACATTACTATGTCAGAGCCATCACTATGTTACATGTTTTAAATCCTGCTGAAATTTACCAGGTCTTCCCTGTGGGTCTGAGCCACGGTTTAAGTTGATTAGAACTATGGCTGTAAAAACACATTTTCTTACCATTGGCAGTAACCTAGCCAACCGAAGCAAATAAATCTTAAGCAAAGTGTATGTAATTCTTTAAACTAAAATAGTCAGAAGAAACCTGGAGCAGGTTGTGAATCCTGGTCTAGTGGAACCTTGCGATTTAAAATAGTTGTCCTTTGAAATTGTTTCCTTCCCATATTGCTGTACACAATAGTCCTGTGTATAAATGTTTGGATCTTTGCCAGTCTGTCTGTGCAGGTTCTATAAAAACATGGAATTTATTAGAACTGAAGGTTTCCTCTTAAAATTGAGTGATAATGTATCGGTTGTGAAACACCGTACTATTCCAACAGTATAAGGTCAGCAAAATGTATGTGTATGGTATCTGAAAGGCAAGGACATGTCATTTTTAAACATGAAGGCATAACTCAATAGAACTTGCTTTTTTCTTCTAATTTCCCTCTGATGAAGGCAAAGATTAATGCTGGGATGTGCTTCCACAGGTACCAGGGCCCTTATCCATTCATGTCTGAGCTAGACACTGAGTATTATCAGGCTGTTGAGTTGGCTTAGCCAGGCTGATCCTGATCCTATCTTCTCCTGACATCCACATGCACATTTTTAGCAGGGGTCATTGGATAAAGATCCAGGAGTAGCAGCACTGGCTTTTTTTTCCTTCCCCAACCCAGAGTACTTCACTGGCTGAGATTAATGAATTCAGCACAGACCAGGGATTTAACTGATTTGTATGGCTCAGAATCAGACATTGCTACACATTTACTCAATAGCCTGACAATACTTAGTGTCTAGTTCAGACATAAATGGATAAGGGTCCTGGTACATGTGGAAGTACATCCCAACATTAATGGATATGTATTCAAATTGGAAGTGACTAGTGGTGTCCCGCAAGGACCTATGCTGGGGCCTCAACTATTCACTATATTTATTAATGACTTAGATAACACAATGGTGAGTCCTATATCCAAGTTTGCCAATGGAACAAAGATAGGTGGCATAGTAAGTAGTGTAGATGGGAGCATAAAATTACAAAGAGACATTGATATATTAAGTGAGTGGGCAAAACTGTAGCAGATGGATTTCAATGCAGGTTAAAGTGTGAGGTTATCCATTTTGGACCAAAAAAGGATAGATCCAAGTATTTTTTAAAATGGTGAAAAGCTTGGAACAGTGGAGGTCCCAAAGAGATTTAGGGGTCCACATACACAGATCACTAAAATGTAGTGGTCAGGTACAAAAAATTCTCAAAAAGGCTAATGGAATGTTAGCCTTTATATCGAGAGGGCTAGAATATAAAGGGGAGGAGGTTTTGCTACAGCTATACAAAGCTCTGGTTAGACCACATCTGGAGTACTGTGTACAATTCTGGGCGGCGCACCTTAGGAAGGATATATTGGCCGTAGAAAGGGGTGCAGTGCAGATTGTAAACTTGGCTTGTGTTCTCAGGAATGTAGAAGGTTAAGGGGATTAAGAAGATTGAGGTTTTTAGGATGTTGAAAGGAATTGATAGGGTAGATAGAGAGAAACTTTTTCCGCTGGTGGGGGAGTCTAGGACAAAGGAACATAAACTTAAAATCAGAGCCAGGCCATTCAGGAGAGAAGTTAGGAAACACTTCTTCACACAAAGGGTGGTAGAAGTGTGGAACTCTCTCCCACAAAAAGCAGTAGATGCTAGCTCAATGAATCATTTTAAATCAGAGATCGATAGATTTTTGCTAGCCGAGGGTATTAAGGGATATGGAGCCAAGGCAGGTAAATGGAGTTAGGATACAGATCAACCATGATCTCATTGAATGGCGGAACAGGCTCCAGGGGCTGATTGGCCTACTCCTGTTCTAATGAGCCAATTAGGAGAAGTAAACTTGCACTTTCTTAACCTTCCTCTTTTCTCGTGCAAATGCTTTTGTTGGGGGGAGAGAGGGAAGAAGCAGAAATAAATTGCCATTTGAAAATGATATTATCTTGATCTCTCTGGAGATATGACCATTTTCTTCGGTGGTGAAAGAACAAAATCTATGTATGTTGTGTCGAGTAAAAATTCACTGAGTGGAAATGACCTGTCTGCTTGAATTATCGTTGACACCTTTCATGAATCGGGTGGTATAACGGCCACCTGCACAGATGCATCACACTTATCATTCATTGCATTTGTTATGTCCTGTTGAATCTGTAGATGAAATGCAGAAGCATTCTATTGCAAGTCTCCAGTTATCCATTTAATGATATAAGCAAAATTGATTGTATTTGGCATCTTCTGTATTCTCCCCACACTGAGTGAGTTCCAGCATGCCAGTGGCAATCCAATGTATTATTGAGGACCAGCATTATCATATGTTTTGGTTTTTGCTTCCCCAGATTTAGGAGATGGGACCATTGGCAGTGAAAAGTAATTTTGCCATACGATGTTAGAGCATTACCTAGGGCTCTAGGATGACCACTAATGGTTGTAGCCAGTTTAATCCAAACAGGTTATACACTGTATAATATTTAGTTAGTTCAGGCTGCTTTATAAATTTTGGTTCATATTCAATCATCTTGCTAAACAGTGAAGTATCTTTTGGGGAAGAAGGACCACCACATTCTCATTTGGCCTGTTTATTGCCTCATCAGTTTCCTGCTGATCCCACTATCTACATTATAATATTGCGCATTGTAAATAAATTATGGTGCTACTAACATGGATTCCTGTTTGTAAATGCATAGTTTGATGATCACTGCAGCACACTGAAGGCAGATGACACCCAAGACAGCATGGCTCCATATTTAATGTATATATCGCCTGAGTGTTTAATGACCCTCAGTTTAGTTGACAATTAAACAGCACCTCTCCCAACCGAGACTAAATTGCTTTGCAGTCCAGTTTCATGCCATATCCAGCTCCATTAAATCAGCTGAAGCAGTGGTCTCTTCAATTCAGCTCAGCCATCATGGTTGCTTTTGTCACCAATATTGCCAGTGAAAGAGAGGTCCAAATTTGAAGCACTGGCCGCTGTGATTCGCCTCTTTCTCATTATGCTTGTGACTGCACAGAAATGCAACTGGCCCTCCACGCCCTCCCGGTGCAGTGGAGGAAAGTAGTGATACTGTGGCTGGGGAGGGAAACGTGGCTTGATCCTACTCCCACTGAGAGAAACTTGGTCCTGAGCGAGAGAGAAATTAAACATACAGCCTGCCCCTTCACTGTAATGTTAACTACCCGTCCCCCACTCCCCTACTCTCCTCTCCACTGAGAATCGAAGTGGGTTCCAGGGCTGGGGAGGGGGAAGGCGTAGTTCACAACTCCCCTCCCTCCACTGAAGATTTTCAAGGCCAAGGTGGAGGGAAGCACTGTCCACTGCCCTCAGCTGAGAAAGAGGGAAACGCAGACTTCTGCACTGTCCCCTGCTGAGGTGAAATTGTGATTTGCTCCCTTCTCTTTCCACCTTCCCCACCTGCCTTCCTCCTTATCTCATCATTTGTGTTGAGTTTGAATGTCCTGCCTGCAGGGTGGGACTGCCAGGTCTCTTATTTGCTCCTCTGCCATTGACAACCACTAATATTGTTCCTACTGTGGTCTATTGTGATGCTTGTTCTACCTCCTGTATGAACAGCTACCATCACCAATATTAACAGATGGACCCCATGGTGCTGTTTTCTCATTGAATTCTCCAAGAGGTTTTATTTCACTCACTTGGAATTCTGGAAATTGTTGTTGGTATGTGTGTCCCAAAAGAATCATCTTTGGATCTGAAGCCGGAAGCTGCACACGCCATTTTGCTGTGTATGTGCACAAATCATATTGGTAATTGGTTGCTGATCAAGCCCATTAAATCTTTTTAATAATTTTGTACCGTTAAATCCCAGAAAGGTCGACCACTTTATAACGCAATGTCTTGTGTTTCAAACATGTTGAGTCAAGTTGTTTACATTATGGACATAAGTCAATTTTTTTCTTCCTTATTAGTTAAATGTTTAATTGCCTATTTTTCTCCTTTTTAATGGGTTATTTGCTCAAAACGTTTCTCCCATTTTAAATTTTCTCCCAAACACAGCAAAATATAGATTTCAAAATGGCTTCTCCTCAACCTACTACATAACCTTAAAAGAAAAAGTCTTGTGGAACATATTTTAAAAAATTAACAAAAAAAACAAACTTGCTCATAACCTTGGCTCCAACAACTTCTCTGCCCACCTTTCTGAAATAGCACAATATCTCCCATCAAGCCTGTAACCATCCTGTCTGGGAACACCCCCTACTTTGTTTTTCAATCCCCATTCACCAGCTGATTCTTTGTGTTCAGAGGCCCAATGTAAACGATGTGCAAGCACAGGAGTCCACCTCTGATGTGAAAGATTATAATTCCTCAAGTGCCACTATGCTGCTGGCCTTCAATGCACCCCTAAAGGCCTTTTGTACTTTTCCACACGAGACCAGGCACTCTGAAGTGCTGCACTTCCAACCTAGGTGCCTCGCTCAAATCCAGGCCTAGCCGAGTGCCTTAATTCCCTGCTTAACTCCATTTTTTGTCCATCAGCAAAACCACAAATCAACTAGTGTATGTGTACGAGTTTGCCATTCGACCCAAAAAAGGGCTTTTACACACAGGTTTCCAGCTTACAATTATATCTGTATGAGCTTGCCTCATATTTGGGTTGCTATCCAAGCCACCTCTAAGTTTGCTTTGCCAGGGAATGCTTATGAAAGTTGATCAGTTTTCTGGTTTGGTTTTAGTGGCTTTTTTTCCAAAGATATAAACTAGGACCGTCTGCATTTTATTTTGACTTCTTTAATAAACTCCGTATGTCTATTGCATATTTCCCTTCAATGTACTTGCTGTCCCACTTCTTCCAAGCTCAAAACATCATTACTCCTGTACCTGTGCAATGGTGCTTTACATTTCTAAGCAAGCCAGACCACTGATTTATGTGCAAGCTGCTGCAAGTAACTCGGGAAACAGTTTTCATGAATTATAATTGCAAAGTATGAGTAACTAGTGTATGCTTCTCAGCCAATCCTTTAAATGCATATTCTTAATTTATTAGGGCTTTGCAAATAATGTTGCAGTCTTTGCTTTCTGCTTCATGTCAATATAAACCAGTGCTAGCTACAGTGCAAAATGTAGAACAAGAGTGTTTAGGTCCTGCATTAGAAGGTAATGACCTATAAAATAAAAAATGTAGCTAAGTTTTGGGGTTTCCTTGTAAATATATTCTCTTGTGTATTTTTGTGGTAAACTTTCCTCAGCATTTACTGAGCACAGCTTTATTTTTACCACATAAATGTTATAGCTGCCACAGGGATCCGGTGAAAATGACATTAGTCTGACGATAAAAGAAATAGGAGATGAGAGTACAGGTCAGAACAAGGTAAGGAATAAGGGTACCCTAGACGGTCAGGGAACAAATACAGTTATAGAACATGAGTACAAAATGACTGTTGAAAATAAAGTGAGGGGAACTATTATTAAAACAAACTGAATTGCCTGTACAGCAATGTGCACAGCATCTGAAACAAAACGGAGGCAATAATTCACAGCGATGAGCCAGATGTAATAGTGATAACTAAAACATGGCTACATAAAGAACAGGAAAATATTGCAGGATATATCTTATTTAGAAAGGACAGGGAAGGAAGGAGGGGGAGTGAGGTAGCTGTACTAATTGGAGACAACATAATGGCAATAGAAAAAGGGGACATAAATAATATAAAGATAGAAACAGAATCCATACGGATTGAGACAAAGGATAGAAAGGAATCAATCACGTTAATAGGTATATTTTACAGACCACCTAATAGTGGAAGAGAAGTGGAGGAAGAAATATGTAGGCAAATCTATGAAATGAGTAAAAACATCGAATAATCATCATGGGATATTTCAACTACCCCCAAATAAACTGGCAAGAGGTAGGGAAAGGGGAATGGAGTTTTTAGTGTGTACATAACTCCTTTCTTACCCAGTAAGTGAGAAGCCCAACAAGCGAGGAATCACTGTTGGATCTAGTAATGGGAAATGAACTGGAGCAGATAAGAGGAGTAAGTGTAGGGGAACATCTAGGCAATAGCAATCATAATATAAGAAATAGGAGCAGGAGTAGGCCATGCGGCCCCTCGAGCCTGCTCAGCCATTCAGTAAGATCATGGCTGATCTTCTACCTCAACTCCACTTTCCTGCCCTATCCTCATATCCCTTGATTCCCTTAGTGTCCAAAAATCTAATGATCTCAGTCTTGAATATAGTCAACGACAGAGCATCCATAGCCCTCTGGGGTAGAGAATTCCAAAGATTCACAACCCTCAGTGAAGAAATTTTTCCTCACCTCAGTTCTAAATGGCTGACCCCTTATCTTGAGACTATGATCCCAAGTTCTAGACTCTGCAGCCAGGGGAAACGGCCTTTCAGCATCTACCCTGTCAAGCTCTCTAAGAATGTTATACGTTTCAATGAGATCACTTCTCATTCATTTAAACTCCAGAGAATATAGGCCCATTCTACTCAATCTTTCCTCATAGGACAACCCTCTCATCCCAGGATTCAATCTAGTGAACCTTCGTTGCACTGCCTCTAAGGCAAGTATATCCTTCCTTTTGGTAAGAAGACCAAAACTGTACACAGTATTCCAGGTGTAGTCTCACCAAAGCCGTGTACAATTGCAGCAAAACTTCCTTACTCTAGTGCTCCAACCCCATGCAATAAAGGCCAACGTACCATTTGCTTTCCTGTTGCTTGGTGTACCTGCATGTTAATTTGCTGTGTTTCGTGTACAAGGACACCCAAATCCTCTGACTACCAACATTTCTTAGTCTCTCACCTTTTTAAAAAATATTCTGCTTTTCTATTCTCCCTACCAAAGATAATTTTACATTTCCCCATGTTATATTCCATCTGCCACTTTCTCACCCACTCACTTAACCTCTCCATATCCCTTTGCAGCCTCTTTGCATCCTCCTCACAGTTTACTGTCCCACCTAGCTTTGTATCGTCAGCAAACTTAGGTACATTATCCTTGGTTTCCCCCCCCCCCAATCTAAATCATTGATATGTATTGTTAACAGCTGAGGCCCAAGCACTGATCCTTGCGGCATCCCACTAGATACAACCTGCCAACCTGAAAATGATCGGTTTATTTCTACTCTGTTTTCTGTCCATTAACCAATCCTCAATCTATGCTAATTTGAGCACTAATCTTGTGTAACAACCTTTTATGTGGCACCTTATCGAAAATACAAATATACTACATCCACTGGTTCCCTTTTATCTACCCTGCTAGTTACACTCAAAAAAAAACTCTAATAGATTTGTCAAACATGATTTCCCTTTCATAAAACTGTGTTGACTCTGCCTAATCATATTATGATTTTCTAAGTGCCCTGTTACTATGTCCTTACTAATAGATTCTAGCGTTTTCCCTACTATTGATGTCAGGCTAACTGGCCTATAGTTCCCTGTTTTATCTCTCCCTCCTTTCTTGAATAGCGGAGTTATATTCACTACCTTCTAATCCATAGGGACTGTTCTAGAATATAGGGAATTCTGGCAGATCAAAACCAATGCTTCCGCTGTCTCTGCAGCCACTTCTTTTAAAACCCTAGGATTGTACAGAGGATTTGTCGGCTTTTAGTCCCATTAATTTCTCCAGTACTTTTCCTTTACTAATCTTAATTACTTTAAGTTCCTCACCCTCATTAGACCCTTGGTTCCCCACTATTTCAGGTATGTTTTTTGTGTCTTCTACTGTGAAGACAAGATACAAAATATTTGTTTAGCACCTCTGCCATTTCTTTATTCCCCATTATAATTTCTCCTGTCTCTGCCTCTAAGAGACCCATGTTTACTTTTGCTAATCTCTTCCTTTTTGCATACTTGTAGAAGCTCTTACAATCTGTTTTATATTTCTTGCTAGTTTACTCTCCATTCATTTATCTCCCTCTTCATCAATTTCTTGACCATCCTTTGCTGATTTCTAAAACCCTCCCAATCGTCAGGCGTACTACTCTTTTTGGCAATATTCTAAGCCTCTTTTAATCTAAAACTATCCTTAACTTCTCTAGTTAGCCATGGTTAGATCACTTTTCCAATGGGGTTTTTATTCCTCAAGGGAATGTATATTTGTTGAAAATTATGAATTATTTCTTTAAATGTTTGCCTTTGCTTATCCACTGTTATATCTTTTAATCTAATTTCCCAATCTACCTCCGTAATTGGCTTTGTTTAAATTTAAGAGCCTAGTTTTGGGACTTAACTCCATCAGTCTCAAACTCAATGAAATTCTATCACATTATGATCACTCTGTCCCAGAAGATCCTTTACTATAAGATTACTAATTAACCCTGTCTCATTACACAATACTAGATCTAAAATAGCCTGATCCCTAGTTGGTTACTCGACAAATTGTTCTGGAAAACTATCTTGAATGCATACCATAAACTCGTCCTCCAAAATACTTTTGCCAATTTGGTTTGCCCATTCTATATGAAGGTTAAAGTCCCCCACAATTATTGCATTACCCTTGTTATATACTCCTGTAAAGTCCTGATTTATACTCTGTCCGACACTATAACTCCAATTAAGGGGCCGATAAAATAATCCCACCAGTGTTTTCTGCCCTTGTTATTTCTTAGCTCACCCATACTGATTCTACATCCTGATTTTCTGAGCCAAGATCCTTTAGTATCTGGGCTAACTTACTCCTTTTCCACATTGCCTATCTTTTCTAAAAGATTATAACACAATGAGGTTTAAAATAATGATTGAGAAAGATGTAGGTAAGACAAAGACCAAAATAATAGATTGGGGAAAAAGCTAATTTTGAGGGGATGAGAATGGAACTAGGGAAGGTAAATTGGGAAAAAATAAATTGACAGACAAAGAAGAGCAGTGGGAAATATTTAAAACGTTGATCAATAGAGTTCAGGAGCAATATATTCCTCTGGAAAAACGAGAACAAACTAGCCAATAAAGAAACTCCATGGATGAATAAAGAAATAAGGGTAAAATTGAAACGTATAAAAAAGTCATACTGTAAGTGCATCGACAATAAAGGAGAGGAGGTTAGGAAGGATGTCAAAGAAACAATTGGGAAAGCAAAGAGGAACTACGAAATTAAATTATCAAGGATTATAAAAAGAAATAGTAAAGTATTCTGCAAACACAAATAACAAAAGAGAAAAATCAGGATAAGGATAGGACCACTAAGGAATGCACAAAATAAACTTACAGGTAATGACAGTGAAATGGCAGAAATATTGAATAGTTACTTTGCCTCAGTATTTACCAGGGAGACTAACATGGTGGATATGGCATTAGAAGAGGAGATCAAAAAAGGTATAAAGGCACTTAAGATGGAAAGGGGGGAGATAATTGATAAACTAATCAAACGTAGAGAGGATAAGACCCCAGGTCCAGATGGATTGCATCCATGCATATTAAAAAGAAGTTAGGCAAGAGATAGCAGATGCACTATTACATACCTATAAAAAATCATTAGAAAAGGGAACAGTGCCAGAGGATTGGCGGACAGCTAATGTTATTCCTATATTTAAATAGGGAGATAGAACAAGTCCAGGGAACTGTAGACCAGTTAGCTTAATGTCAATGGTAGGAAAGATAATGGAATCTTTACTCAAAGATGTAACAGAAATTCTTCCTACAAAAATGCACCTCACACTTATCTATATTGAAATTCATTTGCCAATTACATGCCCATTCTGCAAGTTTATTAATGTCTTCTTGCATTTTAACACAGTCTTCCTTTTGTATTAACTGCACTTCCTAATTTCATGTCGCCCACAAATTTTGAAATTGTACTTCCGATTCCAAATTGTTAATGTAAATTATGAACAACGATGTTCCCAGCATAGAACGAAAATGTAATAGAGTAGTCAGCACGGATTTCAGAAGGGAAAGTCATGCTTGACCAACCTTATTGAATTCTTTAAAGAAGTAACAGAAAGAGTGGACAAGGATAATGCGGTAGATGTAATATATTTGGATTTTCAACAGGCCTTTGATAAAGTACTGCACTGTAGACTCATGACTACGGTCAGAGCATGTGGAGTCAGGGGACAGGTAGCAGAATGGATAGCAAACTGGCTACAAAGCAGAAAATAGGTGTTTAAGGATAGCTACTCAGACCGGCAAAAGGTAGAAAGTGGTGTTGCACGGGATCGTGCTGGTACTACTGTTGATAATTTACATTAAGAATTTGGAATTGGAAATACAATTTCAAAATTTGTGGACGACACGAAATTGGGAAGTGCAGTTAATACAAAGGAAGAATGTGTTAAAATGCAAGAAGATGTTAATAAACTTGCAGAATGGGTGTGTAATTGGCAAATGAATTTCAATAGAGATAAGTGTGAGGTGCATTTTTGTGGGAAGGATAAGGAGGCCACATACTGCTTGGAAAATAAGAGTCTGAATGGGGTAGAGGAGCAAAGGGATCTCTGGGTACCGATACACAAATCACTAAAAGTAGCGAGGCAGGTTAATAAGGCCGTAAAGGCAAATAAAGTACTAGGGTTCATTTCTAGAGGGATAGAATTGAAAAGCAATGAAGTTATATTAAACTTGTATAGAACCTTGGTTAGACCACATTTGGAGTACTGTGCACAGTTCCGATCTCTGTTATAAAAGGGATATAGAAGCATTGGAGAAGGTACAAAAAGATTCACAAGGATGATACCAGAACTGAGAGGATATCATTATCAGGAAAGTCTGAACAGGCTGGGGCTCTTTTCTCCAGAAAAGAAAAGGCTGAGGGGTGACTTGATAGAGGTTCTTTAAGATTTTGATAGGGTAGGCGTAGAGAAAATGTTTCCACTTGTGGGGAGTCCAAAACTAGATGTCATCGATATAAGATAATCATTAATAAATCCAATAGGGAATTCAGGAGAAACTTGTTTATAAGAATGTGGAACGTGCTACCACAAGGAATAGTTAAGGCAAATAGCATAGATGCATTTAAGAGAAAGCTAGATAAGCACATGAAGGAGAAAGGAATCGAAAGGTGTGCTGATAGAGGTAGTTGAAGTAGGGAGGGAGGAGGCTCGTGAAGCATAAACACTGGAATAGACCAGTTGGGTCAAATGGCCTGTTTTTTTGCTGTAGACTCAATGTAACATTGCCTAGAATGGTGGGCAATTAGCACAAGATCTATGCAAAAACATTCAGGAACAAAAGTTGATATGAGGTACTTCATTTGACAATATTTATCATGAAAATATGAATACTAGGAAGATCTACCAATGTTTAGTGATTCATATACTGTATCGCATCCAGTTTTGAGATTTAAAAATTTTATCACAATTTGAGAACCTAAGAATAGACCTTTCACTTATGTTCGGAGCCACAGAATAAGGGACAAATGCAGATTAGAGTCCCACTCAATGTGGTTCTTGACCTCGAGCAATGGCGAGGGAACCTGTGGCATCTTTCAGCAGCATGGAGGGAAATTTTTTTTAAAAGTCCCACTTGGGCAGACCCAAGTACCTATCAGCATCTGACTACAGGGGACATTGGTGGTCTGGAAGCAAACTATGTATCAGTGCAGTCTCCTGCAGGTGTCAGGCCAGTTAGACAAAGGTAAAAGGGAGATTGAAAACTTTATAAAGAAGAAATTTACTGAAACTCTCCCATAAAAATGTGTGTGCACGTTCCGAGACCAGTGCAAATAATGTATGCTGCATTCCATGCTCAACTGTAGGCATGGGCAATTTATTGTGATTTTGAATAAATTTTTCTAGTTGAGATCTATATATTTTTTCTTTAGCAGGAAATGGACTGCACATTGGTATTCAGTTTGTAGGTTTTGTAGTTCATTTTGTTTTCCAGATATGAATAAATGTGGATAGTTTAAACCAATGTGACAGATTAGTGACCCAATCTAATTATTTTCCTTGTGTCAGCTTCTGTTAGAGCACCAGGAAGCTATTTCGCCAGATCACAATGACCTACTGCACGAGCTACTGGAAGGATTAGGAAGTGTACCTGATGTTGAAACTTTGATTGGTGAGTAAATTAAGAAATTATTGTAGATTTTTGTTTTAGGCTAAGAAGTAAATTCATCGAGGGTGAAAAAAATAATCTTTTTCATAAATTGAAAGACAGTGTCTGAGGTCCAACCATATTCAGCTGCTTCATCAATGACCTTCCCTCCATCATAAGGTCAGAAATGGGGATGTTCGCTGATGACTGCACAGTGTTCAGTTCCATTCGCAACCCCTCAGATAATGAAGCAGTCCGAGCCCTCAAGCAGCAAGACCTGGACAACATCCAGGCTTGGGCTCATAAGTGGCAAGTAACTTTCGTGCCAGACAAGTGCCAGGCAATGACTATCTCCAACAAGAGAGAGTCTAACCACCTCCCCTTGACATTCAACGGCATTACCATCGCCGAATCCCCCACCATCAACATCCTGGGGGTCACCATTGACCAGAAACTTAACTGGACCAGCCATATAAATACTGTGGCTACAAGAGCAGGTCAGAGGCTGGGTATTCTGCGGCGAGTGACTCACCTCCTGACTTCCCAAAGCCTTTCCACCATCTACAAGGCACAAGTCAGGAGTGTGATGGAATACTCTCCACTTGCCTGGATGAGTGCAGCTCCAACAACACTTAAGAAGCTCGATACCATCCAGGACACAGCAGTCTGCTTGATTGGCACCCCATGCACCACGCTAAACATTCACTCCCTTCACCACCGGCGCACTGTGGCTGCAGCGTGTACCATCCACAGGATGCACTGCAACAACTCGCCAAGGCTTCTTCGACAGCACCTCCCAAACCCGCGACCTCTACCACCTAGAAGGACAGGGGCAGCAGGCACGTGGGAACAACACCACCTGCACGTTCCCCTCCAAGTCATACACCATCCCGACTTGGAAATATATCGCCGTTCCTTCATCGTCGCTGGGTAAAAATCCTGGAACTCCCTTCCTAACAGCACTGTGGGAGGACCTTCACCACATGGGCTGCAGTGGTTCAAGAAGGCGGCTCACCACCACCTTCTCAAGGGCAATTAGGGATAGACAATAAATGCTGGCCTCGCCAGCGACACCCACGTGCCATGAACGAATTTTAAAAAAAATAGAAATCTATGCTTGCAGACATTTTAGATTTAGCCACAATAAAATTCTTGTATATTTCAAATTAAGCATTTTTCTTTACTTGATTTTTGGTGAAAGGCTACATAATAGTCTACTCCGTTATTTCTATGCTTAAAATGAATTATTCAATAATTTGCACTAAGCAACAAAAATAACACGGCAAATTGGAAATTTAGTGAATGAACGAACTTGCATTCATATTGTGCCTTTAAACACCTCAGGACATCCCAAAGCTCTTCAGTCAATGAACTACTTTTGTAGTGTAGTCACTATAATTTAGGCAATATTTATTCATACTATCATAGGTACAGCACAAGAGGAGGCCGTTCGGCCCATCGTTCCTGTGACGGCTCTTTGAAAGAGCTATCCAATTAGTCCCATTCCCCTTCTCTTTCCCCGTAGGCCTGTAAATTTTTTCCCTTCAAATATTCATCTAATTTCCTTTCGAAAGTTACTATTGAATCTGCTTCCGCCACCCTTTCAAGCAGTGCATTCCAGATCATTACAAGGCGCTACGTAAAAAATGTTTCCTCATGTCGCCTCTGGCTCTTACGGATCACTTTTAATCTGTGTCCTTCAGTTACCGACCCTTCTGCCACTGGAAACAGAGTAAATAGGGAAGAACTATCAAAACCGTTCATGATCTTGAACACTTCTATCAAATCTGGAGTTGTAAGGAATCTTACAACACCAGGTTATAGTCTAACAATTTTATTTTAAAATTAAAATTAAAATCAAATAATTTGTATATCTAGACAGCTGATTTGTTTTTTGTCTCCACATCAAATCTGGAGTTATTCTGGAAGCCTTTCTGGCTACACTTTCCAGTACCCAAGTTGGGGAGAAAGGAAGAGTTTGTCTCTCATTTGAGTCCATAGTGCGTGCTATGTATTAAACATAAGGACAGTCTTGGGCCTTTTATCGAATGGGATAGGGGTTGAAGTAGTATTTCTTGCTGCTGAGGACTACGTGCTAATGTATTCTAGGACTAGTAGTCAAATTTCTTTTCTACACAAGGTGCTTCACATAGAGTGCTGGTGCTGAACAATAATAGGAAAGATGACCAAAGATACAGTCGCAAAGACTTTTAACAACAGGGAGAGAAGTGACTTCAAGGTTAACTGCACCCAGAATATCTGCTGGTAGCAGAGAGGCTTCATTTCATAGCTCAAACCCAGCTCCCAGAACCCTCCCAAAACATGCCACACTTGCATAGTTTAAAAAGCAGATGGTCAGGTATTACTCCTTTAAATTCAATTTCTTGTGTTACACTAAACACAGCTTCTTAACTAATTGTACTAATTTTTACAACTGTTTGGAGAAATTTTTTATAATTCAGTTTTGGTTACCAGTGTTTAGCTGGAGATCTGATGTTCTTACTAATTTAACTGAGTTGCTGAGATTTCTGGCTTTACTATATGCAGTTTGGTTGGGCTCCTGAATATGGTTCAGAAGTCTGTCAGAAATGAGAAAACTTTAGCAGATGCTATTCTTACAATGTGTTTGGATGTTTGTATGTCTAGACAGCTGATTTGTTTTTTGTCTATGCATTTTCAATCTTTGGCGACAGTCTAAACATATCTGGCCTCTTGAGTCCAGAGAGCAACATCTACTGTCAGTTAAACTGAATGCAATTTCTTTCTTCCCAGGGGAGGGGGCTGTTGACCCGAATGACCCCAACAAAGAAAATGTACTCTCCCAGCTCGCAAAGACAGAAGTCTCACTCACACTGACCAGCAAGATTGAGTTGCGAGAGGGGGATGACAGAGACATGAAGAGTTTGATGATAAAGTAAGAGGTTGTTCTTAGACAAAAAACATCTGGTTTTGCTGGTAATTTTTCCCATTCTTTCTATCACTAAGTTAAAAGAGGGAAGGAGTGGGGTGGGGGGGATGCAAGAAAGTCAGGCTGTAAATTACTGGGACATTCTGGAACACTTGACAGTGATCAGTACGATAATCTTTATAATACTTCTCAACTGTCCTATTTTAATTGAGGCCCCCTAATAATAAACAATACAATACAAGACTCAATCTTATAAAATAAGTTGTTTTGATATTCTACAGAAACCATATTCTTGCCCAAGCATCAACTCAATTCACTGAGCCTCAGCTGTTTACAATATATATTAATGACTTAGATGAGGGGACTGAGTGTAATGTATCCAAGACTGCTGACAATACAAAGCTTGGTGGGAAAGTAAGTTGAGGATGCAAAGAGGCTACAAAGGGATATAGACAGGTTAAGTGATTGGGCAAGAAGGTGGCAGATGGAGTATAATGTAGGGAAATGTTAAATTATCCACTTTGGTAGGAAGAATAGAAAAGCAGAATTTTTTTTTAAGGGTGAGAGACTAGTAAATGTCTGTATTCAGAGGGATTTGGGTGTCCTTGTACACGAATCACAAAGTTAACATGTAGGTACAGCAAGCAATTAGGAAGGCAAATAGTATGTTAGCTTTTATTGCAAGGGTGTTGGAGCATAAGAGTAAGGAAGTCTTGTTGCAATTATATAGGGCTCTGGTGCGACCACACCTGGAGTACTGTGTACAGTTTTGATGGTCTTATCTAAGAAAGGACATACTTGCCTTAGAGGCAATGCAACCAAGGTTCACTAGATTGATTCCTGGGATGAGAGGACTGTCTTATGAGGAGAGATTGAGTAGAATGGGCCTATATTCTCTGGAGTTTAGAAGAATGAGAGGTGATCTCATTGAAACATATAAGATTCTTAGAGGACTTGACAGGGTAGATACTGAGAGGCTGTTTCCCCTGGCTGGAGAGTCTAGAACTAGGGGTCATAGTCTCAAGGTTAGTGGTCGACCATTTAGGATAGAGATGATAAAAAATTTCTTCACTCAGAGGGTTGTGAATCTTTGGAGTTCTCTACCCCAGTGGACTGTGGATGCTCAATTGTTCACTATATTCAAGACTGAGATCGATAGATTTTCGGACACTAAGGGAATCAGGGGATATGGGGATAGGGTGGGAAAGTAAAGTTGAGGTAGAAGATCAGCCATGATCATCTTGAATAGCGGAGGATGCTCGAAGGGCCCGTATGGCCTACTCCTGATCTTTTTTATGTTCTTATGTTCCTCCTTTAAGACAGTCCTTAAAACCTACCTCTTTGACCAAGCTTTTAGTCACTTGTCCTAATACCTCCTTATGTGTCCCAGTGTCAAATTTTGTTTGGTAATGCTTCTGTGAAGCACCTTAGGACGTTTCACTACGTTAAAGGCACTATATAAATTCAAGTTGTTGTTGTGAAGAAGATCTTAGTAATCTTGATGGTGACATGCCTCAGCTTGCTTAATTGGAATTGTTACTGGAATGTGTAAGCACAGGGATTGGTTATCAGTCATCTGTCTGAAAAAATTTGATTGTGTAAGACAAGAGATAACTGGTTAGGTAATGGAACAGATAAGTATAGCTGTAACGTGCTTGTGTCTGTGTTGTGAAATGGGGTTGTGGATACGTGCTGAGTGTTGCAAATGTTGTGGCATGAACAGGCAGCATTTCTTTGGTTTTCAGAATTAATCCAGGTGTGTCATTTGTGAAGTTTTTTTGGAGGGCACTGCATTCTGTCAAGTGGGACTCCCTGATGACTGCTACAGACTGATGCACCTTCATTAGATATTGGCATGATTATTGATCGTCTGCTTTAGGCAATGCTGTATTCAGCCAAAGATTTTCTACATGTCATTATGTCTTAGTAAAAGAAAACTTTGTAGTTAATATAGGACAGGCACATTTACAGCACAGAAAAAGGCCATTGTTGCTCGGACCTGCTAGATCACAGCTCATTGTACCTGGGCGGGGAAGGAGGGAGGGAGCTTTAATTCTATGAGATTAGGGGTTCAACCTACTGCAATGTCAATCAAAGTTACAACCCTGAGATTATAGCATTCCTTTGATGTGCGAGCAGGAGACTCTTAAAAAATCTATCTTAGCTCCTACTGTGCTAGTGGAATCACACCTGGCCCTTGCAAATGTTGCAAAAAATGTAGTGCTCACAATAGCCAAAAATGTTTGAGACTATAGACAACTCCCCCCTTCTGAATAGCAAATTAACATTTTAAGCCATTATTTTGAAGCTAACTTCAGGCTTATTGTGGAGAAAATGTTGAACTTAACATTACAGAAATCTTAGTTCAAAAACTCAGCTTAGGCAACACAGGCAAAATCCAGTTTGCTACAGCTACTAGTTAATGTTTTTTTTATTAATCTATTATACTTTGGTGTTATCCAAGCTTCTAGCTCAGTTTGTTCAACAAAAATAAACTATAAAAAGTGTCAGCTTGGCTTAGCTTTGTTTTCTGAATCAGAAGGTTATAGCTTTGGGACATGGTACATAAAACTCAGCCAACACTTCAGTGCAGTCCTGAGGGAATACAGAATTGCCCGAAGTGCAGTCCTTGGGTTGAGATGTTGCACTAAGATCCTCTGTCTGTTCCTGTGGTTCAATGAGGAGTGTAGAAGAGCATGCTAGGAGCAGCACCAGGCGTACCTAAAAATGAGGTACCAACCTGGTGAAGCTACAACTCAGGACTACATGCATGCTAAACAGCGGAAGCAACATGCTATAGACAGAGCTAAGCGATTCCACAACCAACGGATCAGATCAAAGCTCTGCAGTCCTGCCACATCCAGTCGTGAATGGTGGTGGACAATTAAACAACTTACGGGAGGAGGAGGCTCTGCAAACATCCCCATTCTCAATGATGGCGGAGTCCAGCACGTGAGTGCAAAAGACAAGGC
This sequence comes from Heptranchias perlo, assembly GCF_035084215.1. Taxonomy (NCBI): domain Eukaryota; kingdom Metazoa; phylum Chordata; class Chondrichthyes; order Hexanchiformes; family Hexanchidae; genus Heptranchias; species Heptranchias perlo. The sequence goes on along the minus strand of NC_090328.1, from coordinate 29,748,210 downwards.
TGAAGCGTTTGCAACCATCTTCAGCCAGAAGTGCCGAGTGGATGATCCATCTCAGCCTCCTCCCGATATCCCCACCATCACGGAAGCCAGTCTTCGGCCAATTCGATTCACTCCACGTGATATCAAGAAACGGCTGAGTGCACTGGATACAGCAAAGGATATGGGCCCCGACAACATCCCAGCTGTAGTGCTGAAGACTTGTGCTCCAGAACTAGCTGCGCCTCTAGCCAAGCTGTTCCAGTACAGCGACAACACTGGCATCTACCCGACAATGTGGAAAATTGCCCAGGTATGTCCTGTCCACAAAAAGCAGGACAAATCCAATCCGGCCAATTACCGCCCCATCAGTCTACTCTCAATCATCAGCAAAGTGATGGAAGGTGTCGTCGACAGTGCTATCAAGCGGCACTTACTCACCAATAACCTGCTCACCGATGCTCAGTTTGGGTTCCGCCAGGACCACTCGGCTCCAGACCTCATTACAGCCTTGGTCCAAACATGGACAAAAGAGCTGAATTCGAGGTGAGGTGAGAGTGACTGCCCTTGACATCAAGGCAGCATTTGACCGAGTGTGGCACCAAGGAGCCCTAGTAAAATTGAAGTCCATGGGAATCGGGGGGAAAACTCTCCAGTGGCTGGAGTCATACCTAGCACAAAGGAAGATGGTAGTGGTTGTTGGAGGCCAATCATCTCAGCCCCAGGGCATTGCTGCAAGAGTTCCTCAGGGCAGTGTCCTAGGCCCAACCATCTTCAGCTGCTTCATCAATGACCTTCCCTCCATCATAAGGTCAGAAATGGGGATGTTCGCTGATGACTGCACAGTGTTCAGTTCCATTCGCAACCCCTCAGATAATGAAGCAGTCCGAGCCCGCATGCAGCAAGACCTGGACAACATCCAGGCTTGGGCTGATAAGTGGCAAGTAACATTCGCGCCAGATAAGTGCCAGGCAATGACCATCTCCAACAAGAGAAAGTCTAACCACCTCCCCTTGACATTCAACGGCATTACCATCGCCGAATCCCCCACCATCAACATCCTGGGGGTCACCATTGACCAGAAACTGAACTGGACCAGCCATATAAATACTGTGGCAACGAGAGCAGGTCAGAGGCTGGGTGTTCTGCGGCGAGTGACTCACCTCCTGACTCCCCAAAGCCTTTCCACCATCTACAAGGCACAAGTCAGGAGTGTGATGGAATACTCTCCACTTGCCTGGATGAGTGCAGCTCCAACAACACTCAAGAAGCTCGACACCATCCAAGATAAAGCAGCCCGCTTGATTGGCACCCCATCCATCACCCTAAACATTCACTCCCTTCACCACCGGTGCACTGTGGCTGCAGTGTGTACCATCCACAGGATGCACTGCAGCAACTCGCCAAGGCTTCTTCGACAGCACCTCCCAAACCCGCGACCTCTACCACCTAGAAGGACAAGAGCAGCAGGCACATGGGAACAACACCACCTGCACGTTCCCCTCCAAGTCACACACCATCCCGACTTGGAAATATATCGCCGTTCCTTCATCGTCGCTGGGTCAAAATCCTGGAACTCCCTTCCTAACAGCACTGTGGGAGAACCGTCACCACACGGACTGCAGCGGTTCAAGAGGGCAATTAGGGATGGGCAATAAATGCTGGCCTCGCCAGCGACGCACACATCCCGTGAACGAATAAAAAAAAAAGGTGGATGCTAAAGGTGGCACTATTCAATGAAAAGCAGCTGGTTTTCCAGCATCTTAGCCAACATTCCTCCCACAACCAATATTTCCAAAATCAGATTAACTGCTGGTTCATTCACTTGCCATTTGTGAAATCTTGCTCTGCGTAAATTGTGTGCTGCATTTGCCTACATTGGTTATGCCACTGCAAAATAATTAATTGCATATGAAATACTGTCGGTCATTTGAGAGAAGGGATATAAGGTATTATGTAAATGCAAGTCTTTAAGGCAAAATTATCAATGCAAATGCTTTAAAGTTGTTAGGACTTTCCATTATTCCTTTTCTCTGAAGGGAAAAAGAAATAAAATAACTTTATTAAGTACTCTTTTTTGATTCAGTAGGGTTGATTTTAACTTCCCCCACCTGGCAGAAACTGGGGTGGAGAGAGAGGAGAGTTAGTTAATATGGGGTGTGGGACTTAATTTCCCGCCATGATCTGGCCGACTGCAATTTTAAACTGCAGGTGACGAGGACATTCGCCACAAGCCAGTGGCATCCTCTATAAATATGCAGATCGGGCTTCGATGATGTCATCAGAGCCCGATATACTATTTTAACTTGAGGCCCGAGTGGGGGAGGTTTGGCAGCCTCCTTGCCAGACAAAGCTTGCTAGGATCAGGATCCAAGGCCAGAAGAAGCCCAGCAAGCTATGTTTTTTTTAGTATCAGTTGTGGGGCCCGTAAGAGTGCTCCTCCGGGTCCCACAAGGAAATCATGTTTTTTTCCCCGTCCCCCAACCAGAATTCCACTCCCGGAGCAATCGACTTATGCTGCGATCCGTTCCACTGGGTCCCTGGCAGTGGCTTCATCCCGCCTGATTTTAATGGCCGAGCAGCCACTTCCCTTTGACTTCCTACCCAGTTTGGTCAGGAAGTCGATAAGCGGCATGTTTATGGAGCCCGGTCGTTAAGATCGGGCGAGCCTCCCTGCTACTGCTCCTGGACTGATCGGCCACTCGATTTGCCATGTTCCCGCCCGGGAGTTAAAGTCGAGCCCGATGTCATTCATTAGTGTTAAATGTAAACTGTGGATTATCCTCAGACATTGGTAATCTCCAATCACTCAGTTCTGGGGTATTTGGCTAGCTGTTTTAATTAACTTAGTTCCTCTCAGACAAGGCACAGTGAGCTGCATTTTGTGTCATGTAGGAGATAAACAAATCCGACAACTTGCATTTATTTACTTTGTTAAAGCCTATTGTAGGACCCTATCTTGAAGTATTCTTTGAATGTAGTGTAATGTAAATGAGATTTTCAGACATTCAAGTTTGTTTTGCCCTTTCCTTAATGGGACAGCCTATTATCTTACAAATTCAATTTAATATTGGCATTGAAATAAAGGGAGTATTTAATTTGGTCAAACTATAAAGATTGAAATTCCTTTCTCGACAAGGTTTCCAAAAACTGTATAGACACTTGGGTTGACCACTTGACAATTCTGATAGTCCAATAACTAAATACAGTCTAACCAAAATCTTTCAACCACAACTCATGACCTTCATCCCTGCTTCTCTTTTTTTTTATTCTTGGCTTATTTCCATAGGACTAAACCAGTCTCTGTTGCTTCCAGACTGTGTTGCCCACCATGTGCTTCTCATTTTCTCTCAATCTGTCCCGCTCTCTCTCCTCCTCCTCCACCCTCCCTGCCCCTGCCACCAAGCTTCTTAATCTTGGTTGGAACTCCTGTCAGCCAATACGTACTAATCGAAGCATTCCAACGATCTCAGTCTAATTCTTGGGTATTAGCTGCAGGACCCCTCAGTTAATGTTTTCTAGTGTGTCATTTCTGTCACTTCTCTCCTCTCCAAAGAAATGACAGGATCATCTCCCAATCAATTCCCAGCCTGGATTTTCCGATCGGGGCTACCCAATTTACAGGCTCTCTAAGAGGTGGGAGTTTTATTTAAATATTAATCGGGGACTAGGGTCATTCTGCGTGCCATGTCCCGACATTCTGGCAGGCAGGGAACCATTAGTAATCATGCTCATGTGAAATGGGCGTTCAGAATAGTTAGGTAATGGTAAGTAATAAAAGGTCATGGAAAGAAGTAATATTTAGCCAAGTGTATTTCAGCCTCTTTTTAAAAAAAAAAATCTTTTTTAGGTTCTTGTGTAACTTCCTGCCATTTGTTGTAATTTGTTTTTTTGCCCCATTACTGGCACACAATGTGGTTTCCTCTATATGACAAGGTTAAGGGGAAGCTAGATAAGTACATCAGGGAGAAAGGAACAGAAGGATATGCAGATAGGGTTAGATGAAGTAGGGTGGGAGGAGGCTTGTGTGGAGCATAAACACTGGTATAGATCAAGTGGGCCGAATGACCTGTTTCTGTGCTGTAAATTCTATAAGTTTGGCAGAAAAGGCGGACCAACCTAAAGTTGCCAGTGAAGTCAGACTACGCGGGAGGAGTTCTGTCTCCACCTGCTGATACCCACGTGCAGATAGAGGAGAAGTTACCTCACTTTGGCAGATGATTAGTGCATGTGGAGGATCCTATTCCCAAGGCCTGGGTCATCAGAGACCCAAATGCAGCATAAGACTGGCACATCCAGTCACAGTAATTGTCAGCTGTGGCCTGAAAATGCATTCCTTGCAGGCATGCCACGGTGCTGATCTATGGGAATAGTGCAATGGAGTGACACAGAGCAAAGCTCACAACCATTTTCTGCTGCACCACCCTCGCATCAGTCATTAAATGGGGCCGGGCACTGGGCACATCCACCTGCCTGCAGACTCGTGCTTGCACTTTCAGTTTTGTGTTCTCCATTTTTGCCTGTCTCCTCCTCCTTCAGCCTTGACAAAAGCTAATGATGACTTGAGATGCCTTTTGAGTCTTTACAAAAGCTTCCAGAACTTTTGCCACTCTATAGTGGCACTCCCCTTTATTCGTCACCAGCCCTTTAAATTACACACTCAATTTTCTGCTCCCACTACTAGTGCGCTTCCAATGCACATCCAAATCTGTACCTGGAGTTGCACACAATCAGAAAATGAGCTGTCCTTTAAAAAGTAGGTGCAAATAACAGTTCCATTCATGTCAGTGCAAAACCATTTCTAACCCATATTGGAAATTCTAAGCTCTGATCTCTTAAAACGTTCCTTAAAGAAGGCTTCAGTAGACATAAATTCTGATATATGGGAATAATCTCAATTGAGGATTCTCTATCTGTTAAATCATTCCTGAAGGAAGGCATTGATAACTGCTAATACAAGATCAATGATTCTACATTCCACGATACTAATGTAGCCTGTCTTGTCATTAGGCTCTTAATGACATTGCTGCTGATCCTTACTTGTGCTGGGAGCATTTTTTGGGCTAATATCCCGACTCTTTCTCTGGAAACCAGAACTTGGAATAGTCCATATGCTTATACAGAGCATTACTTTCTACTCAAGAGGATGAGCATTTCAGAATGCCAGTATTCCTAGATGGCTTCAAACATTAGATCGTCATTAATCACCTGAGCTGGTTTAATATGTCTGTGGCTGAAAAGCAGATGGAAAATGTTAATTGCCTTAATTATTTTGTGAATGTAATCCTCTTCATAACTTCTGTATCTGAACTAGAGAATGTCAACGGTGGTTGATTTGTTGATTAATCTGCTGCCTCTTGCATCAAGGAACTGAAGAAGGACTCTAGAACAAGGCTTTGCAAAGCCAGCATGGAAGAAACAGTCTTAAGGGGGATCCATTCAATTATGACCTATTCATTTGTGTAAGCAGCATAAACTACATTCAAAGATTAAGCAAGAAACCTTACAGACCATTGCATGCAGTAATATTAAGGGGGGAAATAAAGTTTTCTGTTTAGTTTGAAGGTAGCATTATGCTTTTCAGGTTTCCAGAAAAAGCAAGAGATCTTTTTAAAAAGGCATGCAAAGAAAAACAGTATCAGCAAAATCTTGTGAAACTACTGATTAACTTGAAAATGTGATTTTTTTTCCTATAACTTTGTTTTTTTGAATATTAAACAGTCAGTCTTGACATCAGTGAATAGTACTAACTTTGGAGGATTTACTGATTCTGACATTGCAAGGGAGCTTTAATAACATCAGCTGTGTGTCTATCAACAATTGTGGATTCTGTTCTCCAATTATTTACCCAATGATGCCAATTGTGGTTTTTAAAGTAAAGTAAAGAATAATGAAAGTGACCTGAAATGCCAAAGATTTTAATTCTTTGACCATTTGATATTTGAAAGGTATCCTGTGGGAAAGATTACTTTAAAGACCACTTACTAATACTTGTAGACTTGTACAGTAAAATAAACAGATTTCTTCAACTTTGTAGTTTCATATTGCATATGATTATCAGAGTGCTAGGTCATTCTTGTATTGATGTTCAAAAAAAAAGTAATCAAATATGCAGCAAATCTACATATTGTAAAGTTTACTTAGGTTTAATTAAATGAACTCTCCAATATTCAGTACTATAGTCAAACAGTTTCCACCCATGACCTCTAGTTTCTGTGCTATCTTTGAGAAGAGTACGTTCTTGTTTTTTAAAAAAAATCACAGTGATAATGATTCTCAATTCCATTCATCCTTAAGACCTGTTCCAACTACTGTACTATAGTGTTGCAATATGTTGTCTGTAGCCAGAACTTGCTCAAAATATTATTACAAGCAGTATTATGAGAAACATTTTTTGATGGTAGTTGAACATTTAATCCCTTTAACCAATCATGTGTATCTTAACACTAAGTAAAATTGTTCCGTCACATCCTTATGTGATACTTTTTAGAAGATTTTCTGTGGTCAGTCTTGCCTCCTCATTCGGGACAAGGAGCACTCTTGCCATGTTGAAGTGTTGCATATATTTTGTTTGTATAGGAGAGGGCGATAATACAATCAGTGGTATGATGTTACTACACCACCAATCAAATCTGGTAAAAGATTATTTTATCATAGTTGTAATGAAACCAATGAAAGATCAGCAAGACAATCCTCAACAATTTATTAATAAACATACTCAGAGCTCTGCAGAATGCAGAATATTTTTTTAATTTCCATTTTTTAATTTCCCATTAAAGTGAAACTCAAAATGTTGTGGAAAAATGTGATTGAAACAAAGCAAACAAGGGAGAGCTGAACTTACAGGGGACAACTTAAATTTTCAAATGTTTCCCTATTTTTGTAACAAAGGTGTTTTTCCTGAAACTAAAATTAGTGTGTAAAGATCTAAAATATACACTATACAAGTAGGGCTTGTGATTGGGTTTCAAATATAAAACTGTTTAAATGCACTCATCACAGATGTGCTGTCTGAGGTGAGAGTTGAATTAAAATAAAAAGGAAAACAATTACCAGTATCTTAACCTAGTTTGATCAGAGTATGTAATTTAGTCAGCAAGAAGTTATGTGTAGCTAGAATAACGACTCAGAAGAGCCTGCAGTAGAAAAAGCAATCTCTAATCTATGTTTATGTACTTTAGCTTATGTCGAAGGTTGTCTCTGTGCCTTTGACCAGGTAAAGTGTGAGATTATTTAAGAATGATATCTAGGAGGGCTTGTGTTGACATTTTTAAAATATCTGCATGGTGTAAAGAACCTATCCTTTGTAACTTGAGTTACACAAATTCTAATTCTCAATGGAGTACATTACGGATGGTTTTAGTATTTCAGGTAGGTTGGACATTGCTGCAGTTGTTTTGCAGATGCCTGAAGTCTCTGATTGCACCCCATCTTATAATACAGATACATATGTAATTTTTATTATTATTTATGTTGAAATTTTAGGGGGTTTGCTCTCATGGTTATGGTGCTTTTTTTTTTAAAAGAAAGATGAAGCCTGTGTTATTTCTAGGTTATAAAATGCTCTCCCTTTTCCTACATGTAATTTCAAGAGATTATTTCATGTGTTTTATATGAAATCATTCATTTCTCTGCACCTTTGCTTTTTATATTTTTCCACTAATATTCTTTTACATTCTCAACAGCTGGCATGGTGTTACCTACAACTGGAATAGTATTGAAAGGGCTTTGGAATTTCTCAGTCTTAGATTTTTGAGAGCAATATACTGCTTGGCACATTCACTTTGTACTTCTGAGTACCTGTGCCAGTTATTGAAAGATTGAAGATTAAATACTTAAACTTATTAACCAGTTAAGAGCTATAATCCACGAAAATAGATTAGGACCCTAAAAATTCAAGTTTTGATTACACACCTTTTCAGTCATTCAGTCTGATTTCATTTACAGGATGTGTGCTGTCCCATCCTGTGTAATAGCCGATAAAACATTGAGCATTTCACCCTACTGGAGTATCAAGTAAAGCCCTCAGACGCTGCATTCCATTAGATGAAGTCAGCTAAATTCACACAGACTAGGGATTGAGCCTGTTCTCGTATGGCTCAGTGCCACACCATTTAATGAATTTAGTCGATGATTCATCAGGGGAGTTAGATTAACCTTTAATCATTGTTACTGACAATCCAGTCAAAACCTAAAAGGGAGCATGGAATTTTTAAAAAAAAATCTCAACTGGGCGTCTGTTGAACATTAAGCATTATGTATTTTCTAAACTTTCAAAAGATATACATGAAAGGTATAATGTTTTTAATTTAGTTGGGTGGAGGAGAGGAGAAAAGGGTCCATTTTACTACTGTTCCTTTTGTTGACGTAACACCGCTGAAATCAGATGAGAGTTTTATCCAGTAACCTGAAAATTGTACCCCAGGGTACATTTATCTTGCTGACAGTGAACTGAAAGTGTATTGTTTGAGTTTGCTGTGGATTTGGAGAGCTGATTAACTGTAGATCTTACAAACACATTCTCTTTTTTTTCTAAAGCTAATTTTCTAGCCCTGTGATGTTTTTGATGCCATGACCTTAAATTGATGTCCACAAAAGGAGAAAAAAAAGATTTAGGACCCCAAATTGTTGACAAGCACTGTGGTCTGGGATACTGGGGGGTCTCACTTTCCCACTCCAAGAAAGAGATACCATCTTTCAGATGAGAAGTTAAACTGCAGCCCTGAATTCCTGTAAAAGATCCTGTGGCATTTTTGAAGAACAACAAGGGCCAACATTTCTCTCTCAATCAACACCACCCAAAAAAAATGGTCATTGAATTATTTTCCTGTTGTGGGATCTTGTTGTGCAGAAAATGGCCACATGTTCACGTTAAAAGTAGTTAATTGGATGTAAATGGTTTTGGGACATCCTGAGGATAAGACAAGACCTATATAAATGTAAGTTTGTTCTTCTTATACCCCCTTGTTATCAATTTGCCAACTAGTGGAAACAATCTTTCATTATTTACCCTGTAACAACCTTTCGTTATTTTGCAAATCTTTGTTAGATTCCCCCCCCCCCAAAACCTTCTCTATTCCAGTGAAAAGTCCCCAATTTTTCAAACCCTTCTTCATCACCTACTTTCTTGTGCACTGACAACTGTATCTTTTTTCATTTATCTCAATACTATTGGAGACAATATATCACTGCAGTATCCTAATTATAAATTTTGTCAGTTACAAATTCATGGCCACAGAAACAAATTGCTTTATTTTAGCATGCCAGCCTTAGTGGCAAATTTTAATTCTAACGAAAAGGTGAGATGATCTGTTTGAACCTGGCACATTTTATTATTGTAAATCTCAGTGGAATCTGAATGTGTTCCCAAGTATTTTCTCTCTTTTGATTCTCCATATGTTTTCTGTATCATTATGCTTAGTCCCTGGAATCCCGTTTCAGGATTTTCAAGTGTGTGTGCTCCTATTCTGCACTTCCTCTACCATGCTTTCACTTCATTGATCTGATACTAGTGGAAGTGACTCATAATCTTTGATGTGAATGAACAGATGTGACTGTAGCAATCACAAAAAATGTCAATCCAAAAGGGTCTAGGCTGCTTGGCACAGCATGGTGCTTTATATAGATCAACTGCATATGAAAATGGAAACTTGTACTGACCAATAAAAGAAACCAATTTCACAAGATCAAGGAAAATCCACATTTCCTGTCTTTTTTAAACAGCTGCAGAAATGATTATTCACATTATAAAATTAAGTTCCAGTTTATTCCTGGTTTTACTATTCTATCTTTTTTTTTTGCAAGTGACATGATAAAATCTCATCAATGATGATTGAATATCATCGGGGGTCTATTCTAAAAGTTGTGTACTGAGTTTGAGTTCAGCATTTGGTGGAAGCAATATGTTTTGATTTGTGGCACTGAAACCCCCAGTCTCTCTCCTGGAACTGGGGCTGTTTGCACCAGTATGGTCTAGTTTTTCTGAGTTAAAGCTGTGATGAAAGTACAGGAAAACAAATGGTTGCATAAATTCTGAGCAACATTAATGGCTTACAGTGGCAACTTCCTAAGAAGGTTACGATCAGTGTATAAAGTGTGCAGTGTCGGATTTACTGTATTAAAACCATGTTGTGCAGCCTTTATATTATAGAGTTGCCTTGAAAAGGGGTTCAGTGGATTTGCTGTTTTGACCTCGTACTGAATGATTTCAACATTTTAGAAGGCTTTAAGGTTGGGGAATCTTAGGAGATGAAATAAAACAGAAACTGCTGAAGAAGATAATCAATTCTGAGAGTCCTGAATCTCAATGTTAGCCTGTCTTTTCTCTTTTCAGATGCATTTATAATATATGTACATTATGTGTGTATGCATGTCCAATCTGTTTGATTGCAGCAGGGTTTTCGACTCCTGGAGTATTCGAGCTGGATTCTGTCTTCACCACATCAACACGAGCTCACTTTCCAATAAAAACATCAGAAATAGGAGTAGGAGTAGGCCAATCGGCCCCTTGAGCCTGCTCCACCATTCAATAAGATCATGGCTGATCTGATCCCAACCACAAATCTAAATTCATGTCCAATTTCCTGCCCGCTCCCCGTAACCCCTAATTCCCTTTTACTTCTAGGAAACTGTCTATTTCTGTTTTAAATTTATTTAATGATGTAGCTTCCACAGCTTCCTGGGGCAACAAATTCCACAGACCTACCACCCTCTAAGTGAAGAAGTTTCTCCTCATCTCAGTTTTGAAAGAGCAGCCCCTTATTCTAAGATTATGCCCCCTCGTTCTAGTTTCACCCATCCTTGGGAACATCCTTACCGCATCCACCCGATCAAGACCCTTCACAATCTTATATGTTTCAATAAGATCGCCTCTCATTCTTCTGAACTCCAATGAGTAGAGTCCCAATCTACTCAACCTCTCCTCATATGTCCACCCCCTCATCCCCGGGATTAACCGAGTGAACCTTCTTTGTACTGCCTCGAGAGCAAGTATGTCTTTTCTTAAGTATGGACACCAAAACTGTATGCAGTATTCCAGGTGCAGTCTCACCAATACCTTATATAACTGCAGCAATACCTCCCTGTTTTTATATTCTATCCCCCTAGCAATAAAAGCCAACATTCCGTTGGCCTTCTTGATCACCTGCTGCACCTGCATACTAACTTTTTGATTTTCTTGCACTAGGACCCCCAGATCCCTTTGTATTGCAGTACTTTCCAGTTTCTCGCCATTAAGATAATAACTTGCTCTCCGATTTTTCCTGCCAAAGTGCATAACCTCACATTTTCCAATATTGTATTGCATCTGCCAAATCTCCGCCCACTCACCCAGCCTGTCTATATCCCCTTGTATGTTTTTTATGTCCTCCTCACTCTCTACTTTCCCTCCCATCTTTGTATCATCTGCAAACTTTGATATGTTACACTCGGTCCCCTCCTCCAAATCGTTAATATAGATTGTAAAGAGTTGGGGACCCAGCACCGACCCCTGTGGAACACCACTGGCTACTGGTTGCCAGTCCGAGAATGAACCATTTATCCCAACTCTCTGCTTCCTGTTAGATAACCAATCCTCCACCCATGCCAGAATATTACCCCCAATCCAGTGATTCTTTATCTTGAGCAATAATCTTTTATGTGGCACCTTGTCGAATGCCTTCTGGAAGTCTAAATACACTACATCCACTGGTTCCCCTTTATCCACCCTGAACGTTATGTCCTCAAAGAACTCAAGCAAATATGTCAAACATGACTTCCCCTTCATAAAGCCATGCTGACTTTGTCCTATTAAATTATGTTTATCTAAATGTTCCGTTACTGTCTCCTTAATAATAGACTCCAAAATTTTACCCACCACAGATGTTAGGCTAACTGGTCTATAATTTCCAGCCTTCTGCCTACTACCCTTTTTAAATAAGGGTGTTACATTAGCAGTTTTCCAATCTGCCAGGACCTTTGCCGAGTCCAGAGAATTTTGGAAAATTATTACCAAAGCATCCACAATCCCTACTGCCACTTCCCTCAAGACCCTAGGATTTAAGCCATCAGGTCCAGGGGATTTATCCGCCTTGAGTCCCATTATTTTACTGAGTACCAATTCCTTAGTGATTTTAATTGTATTTAGCTCCTCCGCGCCCCCCCCCCCCAGAGCCCCCTGTTTGTCCAGTGTTGGGATATTCTTAGTGTCCTCAACCGTAAAGACTGAAACAAAATATTTGTTCAGCATTTTTGCCATCTCCATGTTTCCCACCATTAATTTCCTGGTCTCATCCTCTAAGGGACCTACGTTTGCCTTAGCCACCCTTTTTCTTTTTATATAACTGTAGAAACTCTTGCTATCTGTTTTTATATTTTTTGCTAATTTATTTTCATAATCTATCTTCTCTTTCTTAATCAATCCTTTCGTTACTTTTTGCTGTCTTTTGAAGACTTCCCAATCTTCTATCCTTCCACTAAGTTTGGCTACCTTATATGTCCTTGTTTTTAGTCGGATACTATCCTTAATTTCTTTACTTAGCCACGGATGGCTGTCATTTCTTTTACACCCTTTTTTCCTCAGTGGAATATATATTTTTCGAAAGTTGTAAAATAACTCCTTAAATGAACACCACTGCTTATGTACCGTCTTACCCTTTAATCTATTTTCCCAGTCCACTTTAATCAATTCCGCTCTCATACCATCATAGTCTCCTTTATTCAAGCTCAGTACGCTTGTTTGAGAACCAAACTTCTCACCCTCTAATTGGATATGGAATTTAACCATGTTATGGTCACTCATTCCAAGGGGATCCTTAACTAGGACATTAATAATTAATCCTGACTCATTACACAGGACCAGGTCCAAGGTTGCTTGCCCCCTTGTAGGATCAGTTACATACTGCTCAAGAAATCCATCCCTAATACACTCAATAAACTGTTCCTCAAGGCTGCCCTGCCCAATTTGATTTGTCCAGTTAATATGATAGTTAAAATCCCCCATAATTATAGCTGTTCCCTTATTACATGCCCCGACTATTTCCTGATTAATACTTCTTCCAGCAGAGTTGCAACTATTAGGAGGCCTATATACTCCGCCCACTAGTGTTTTTTTCCCCTTATTATTCCTTATCTCTACCCAAACTGTTTCATTATCCTGATCCTTTGTCCCAATATATTTTCTCTGTATTACAGTGATTCCTTCCCTTATTAACATAGCCACCCCACCTCCCCTTCCTTCCTGCCTGTCCTTCCTGATTGTTAAATACCCTGGCATATTTAATTCCCAGTCATTGTCACCCTGCAGCCATGTTTCTGTAATGGCCACAAGATCATACCCATACGTAGTTATTTGTGCCGTTAACTCGTCCATTTTGTTACGAATGCTACGTGCGTTCAGATAAAGAACTTTCAAATATGTTTTGTGACACTTAGTTCCTGCTTTTTCCTTTTTTAACACTTTACCTTTTACTCCATACCTTCTGTCCCTTTCTGACACGCTTTCCTCTGTCTCCCTGCTCAGGTTCCCAACCCCCTGCCACTTTAGTTTAAACCCTCCCCAACAGCACTAGCAAACACCCTCCCTAGGACAGCGGTCCCGGCCCTGCCCAGGTGCAGACCATCCGGTTTGTACTGGTCCCACCTCCCCCAGAACCGGTTCCAATGCCCCAGGAATTTGAATCCCTCCTCCTTGCACCATTCCTCTAGCCACGTATTCATGTGAAATATTCTCCTATTTCTACTCTGACTAGCACGTGGCACTGGTAGCAATCCTGAGATTACTACCTTTTGAGGTCCTATTTTTTAATTTACCTAACTCCCTGTATTCTGCTTTTAGGACCTCATCCCCTTTTTTACCTATATCGTTGGTGCCTATGTGCACCACGACAGCTGGCTGTTCGCCCTCCCCCCTCCAAAATGTTCTGTAGCCACTCCGAGACGTCCTTGACCCTTGCATCAGGGAGGCAACACACCATCCTGGAGTCTCGGTTGCGGCCGCAGAAACGCCTATCTATTCCCCTTGCAATTGAGTCCCCTATCACTATAGCTCTTCCACTCTTTTTCCTCCCAGCCTGTGCAGCAGAGCCACCCATGGTGCCAGGAAGTTGGCTGCTGCTGCCTTCCCCTGATAAGTCATCCCCCCCAACAGTATCCAAAGTGGTATATCTGTTTGAGAGGGGGATGGCCACAGGGGACCCCTGCACTACCTGCCTGCACCTCTTACTCTGCTTGGTGGTCACCCATTCACTTCCTGCCTGTACACCCTTTACCTGCGGTGTGACTAACTCGCTAAACGTGCTATCCACATGGTTCTCAGCATCGCGAATGCACCACTATGTATCTATCCGCAGCTCCAGTGCCGCAATGCGGTCTGTCAGTAGCTGCAGCTGGATACACTTCCCGCACACATGGTCGTCAGGGACACAGACAGTGTCCCTGATTTCCCACATAGAGCAGGAGGAGCATGCCACGGGGCCGAGCTGTCCTGCCATGACTTACCCTTTAATTGATTTAAATTACATGGATCCCACCAATCACACTGGAATTAAGTGATATACTCAAGGGCCCCTGCTTAACAGTCGTCCCCGCTACACACAGACCGTAGTAACCACAAAATATAAGTTTAGAAAGATTGAGAAAGAAAATACTTACCTGCTTTTTGGTGACGTCACACTACGAATACTTTTTGCTTCCCTCTCCCGGAACCTGGATTTGTAAACAACCTCGGGGCTCACCTTTAGTACCGCCACTCGCCACCTCTTTCCTCACAGGTCCGCCGCCTCGCCGTTCTAGGCCTCGCTGTCTCCTCGGGGCTCACCTTTAGTACCTCCGCTCGCTCCCCGCCTCTGTTTCCTCACCGCAATAGAGGTCGTTGGATCGTGATCAGGGGTGGGAACTGGAGCTGATTTTTCCCCTTTTTATGCCCAGAGGTGGTGAGGTCACTTGAAGCACCCCTACAAAGTCCTGGTGAAAATCAGCTAATTTAGCATAGACCTGGCATCCAAATGTGAACCTTGCTGGTCTGTATGGCTTAAACTTACACTGAGCAGTACCTATACTCATTACACCATTTCGGGAAGCTTGTTTAAACAGCTTTTGTTGATTCCCAGAATTCATTGTCATAAACCAAATTGTGCATAGTCAACAGCTGCTTGCTACCAGATGTTGTACTGGCAGTATGAAATATGTTTAGATTAGACAAGAATGACCAAGGACATGAAGAACTGTTCTGTACATTTTGGAAAAGGCACATGACGTATTCAACACTTTTCCTTCAAGGATTTTTCTTGTGAGAATGTTATATAAATGTTTTTTTAATGCTTTCCAGAAGGTATTCATTCATACGTCAAGCAGTTTTATAGCACGGTCAACATTTCACTTCATGAAGTGAACTGGAACAGGTTGTAATTTTTTTGTTTTCAGTTGTTGAGTGCAGACATTGAAAATTAGTTTCAATTTTTAAAGTTCAGAGCAGGTGTAATTAAATGTTGGTGAGTAACTTGTACCTGCCAGACAAATCATCATCTAACTCATAGCGCAGATTTGTATACAAGTCAGAGTGACCTTGCTTCACGACATACCCTTACACAACATGCTATGTTCTGATAGTATTGATGCTTTCCAGCTGTGGAACTTAGCACAATCTTACAGCTCCATAAACTTGTAGCTGCAGTTATTCCACATAGAGCAGAGGCAAACCATGTGGAGAATGCAGACCAAGTCCTACCTGTAGACTGTGTAGCCTGTATTGTGTGTGTGTGTGTGCTTTTTGTTAAATCCGGGTAAAATCTGGCAGGTGCCTGAGCTTTGTAGAACTGGAGTTGCCAGTAGGCTCTGATCAAAAAAGAAATACTTAGATAATGAAGGGAAGAATGCGAATCATAAAGTTTGTCTCTGGTGTGAATATGATGGATTTTTTTCAATTTTATTTCCTTTTCTACTCTCTTGCTGGCATTCCATGGGCGATAGCACTCTAGTATTTTGCTCAGAAAGACATTTCCTCCCCTCGTCTCCCCTGACTCCTCCAAACCTCTTCTGAAGGTATTAACTCCTTGTTGGTTCTGGTTCCAGACACCTTCCAATACCTCACTGTTACTCATATGTTAGCCTCTACAATGAGTGTCCATAGACTGTTAAACCGCAGGAGAGATCCCAGTTGAACCCAATTCTGTCCTTTCCCATTGTCTATTTACTAACGCACGATGATCACGTATTCCTCAGAGTGCTGTGGCTCCAGTCCTATTGGTATCATGACTATCTGGCAGGAAACAATTTTGGAAGCTCAACATTATCCAGGACAAAGCTGTCCAATTGCTGCTGATCATGATACTGACCCCCTCCACCACGGTATGTACTACCTACAGTCTGCACAGCAGCAACTCTTCACGCTCACTTTAACAGCACCTCCCAGCCCCATGCCCTCTACAATCAAGAAAAGCGGCAAAATCATGGGAACATCATCACCTCCAAGTTCCCCTCCATGTCACACCCCATCCTGACTTGGACGTGTACTTCCATTCCTTCATAGTCGCTGGGTTAAAATCCTAGAATTCTCTCTCTAACATAATCGTGGGTGCACCATCACCACAAGGACTGCAGTGATTTGAAGAAAAGGCCCCCGCTACCTTAGGCCAACCCAGGATGGACGATAAATGTGGCTTTGCCAGCCCCACCCACATACTGAGATCAAAATATTAAAAAGGGTTGCTAGCATCTAGGCATCTCTTTCACCTAGGCCTATAGTTTTTCACCGACATCACCTACCCCAGCACACTCTACCCTTACTTTTTGTCTTCAACTATTATTCACTATCAACAATTCATTAATAGGCAATTCAAATTAAAATTGGAAGCGTGGGATGTATCCCCATCATCCTTCACCCCCGCCCCCCCGGCCCATTAGAGAGTTATATTCATTAAAATCCTTACTATTCCTGAGTTTTCATTCAATTTGCATTTCAAGGTCAAGGAGAAATCCCAAAGTTGTCTCCTTTTGGAGTTGTTACCCCTATAGTTGTTCAAGTCCCTCAGCCAGTAAATTATTAACCACATTAATAGAGACCATAACAGCATAGATTGCCTGTCAGAAGCAAGCCTTATGATGTGATTTTAATTCCTACTGTTCTTTTCGAAGACATTGTGAGGATTACTTTCAAAATATTTTTTCTTTCTTTCCATTCTTTTCTTTCTTGCTTTCTTTCCAAATTAATGAAATAACCATTTAAAATAATTTACTTGGTAGGAGATGATTCCTTTTTCAGTATATCTTCCAAACGAGTGAAGCCCATTTTGCTGGAAATGCTGATTTTGGTGTTTATTTAAGGTGTTCCCTTATATGTATGTAACTGATTGTAAATGGGTAGTTTGCAGCTGTGAGAATTGATGTGAAATGATGGGCCATTGCAGGGCTAAAAACTAACACTATAATTTCAAATATATGTTACCAGGTAAAGTAATATTAAAGATTTTTTTAAAGCATTGCATAAGTACTGGAATACTCTATATAAAAATTGGTCTGCCTTCCAAACACCTCTTTGAAGCAGTTAATGTTCAATAAAAGCTTTCAGAAAGCTTGCTTCTACTGATGCCCAGAGGGGTTGAAATTCCTCTTCGGCAGTTGTGCTAAAAGGACGATAGCACAGCGACAGTTCATTTTACACTCTGCCCCTTTTTCTTTTCCATTGAAGTCAATCGCTCAAGACGAATTTCACCCCCAGAGAAAGTTATATAATGGAGTGCTGTCAGGATGACGAATGAACTGTTTCGTTTACACTATAATTCAAAGCACGATGCAAATGTGCATTTCCAAGCAGTGTCAGAGACTGATGAATTCTGGTGGCAAAAACTGGGCCTGTATACATGTCTTCTGGTTTTTGTGCCAGTTTTGAGGAGTCTTTACACTTGCCTGGTCGGAGAGAGCGACCCTTGTATGCCGCTTTACATTGACATCTGATGTGTACGACAGGTGTACTGGATTGATATTTGCTTTCTTAGAACAAAACAACTTAGTCCGATGGAAAATTCATATACCCACTTTATTTACTGCAGGACTCACAGTTTATACTTGGGAATACAGTCCGTGGCAGGAACACTGCAGGCCTGTACTCAGTTATAACTATTGTAAAAATGCCTTTACATATTTTCCCTAATGCATCATTATTGGACATGATTAGTTTTACTGGGATACAGTCCAAATAAGTTTTCATTTGAAAAGTTTCCAAGAATACATTTCAAACTTTTTCACTCATACAAGAATGCACCCTTTGGCAAATTTCCTGTGAAAATGTTGAGATACAAGCATTTACTCGCAACTCTAAAAGGGTTTGCGTACAAGTGCAGTTTCACTTTCTAACACTCAGGTAAAGGGGAAGCTTTTATTGTACAAGCTGTACTTTCACTGGAGGTCCTGCTGTGTCATAAACTGTTCTTGGAGACTTGCATGCATGGATTGAAGCTCAACTGCAGTTTGCAAAATAATGATAACCAATAAGACACTGGCTATCTTTGAAAGATGATATTGATGGAAAAATGTCTTTCTGAAGAGGAGCGTTCCTTTAAATAAGTTGTTAGTAGAATGATTTGTTAGTTAAACACGTCTCAGCTTGATTTTCTTTTACCATTAGTTTCTAAGAAAGTTATGTGGGTAAGGGGGCATCACGTGAATGTTACATGTTTGTCCTGTTGTATAACTTACAAGTCTACAGTCTTCAAAGTACCCTAAGAATTTGAGGGGGAAAATTACCTCATTAACATAAGACTTGAGAATACCAGAGGCTTTAGTGTGCATTTATATCACTGAGTGAATAATACTCTGGGAATGTGAAGTTTAGTGGTTTGTGAAATGAAACCAGTCACTAGGCCAGTGGTAGAATAAATCCTACTTGTAAGAATCTTCCCGTCTCACTTCTGAGTGAATTTTGGTTGAGCATTGGAATATTCCTCTAATAGGCCTTTCTTGTATTGCCTTTAGCTGTACTTTGGTGCTTGTACTGTATTGCACAGTATCAGCTTAATAAACAAAAGCAATAAAAATGCCAGCTATTCCAAGTGCATAGTATTACCTTGCTTGTAATGGGAAAAACAGAAGGTTCCCACCGAAAAAGCTGAATAAACAAAAGAACAAGAATGACTTCATAGCAGCAAATAAATCAGCTAGTTGGCCATCACATTTTACAACATAATCAAAAACCTGATCATGTGGCAATATTTTTAGCTTTATATATTTTAACACCCTTTGCTACTGTACTTTATTCAAATGCATTTTGCAGACGTTAGTAGAGGTATGCATTTTGAAAGCTGAAAATGTTAGCCTGCCATTTATAACGTACTAACTTTTTTTTCAATGGGTTTATTGTTAGGATTTGTATAATGTATTGTGTACTGTGTACATGCATCAAAGGTAAAATCAGGAATGAAACAACAGTATAGGACAGCATTTTAATGTAATGTGGTAGCAATATATCAAAGCATAAATCAGTTGCTAAATCATTTATCATTGGTAAGACTGTGATCAAGTGAACCATTATGAAACCCATCATTAATAGCTGGTTTCACTCTGCTTCATTGTGTCAGATGCTTTAACCAATAGTGGAAAGTATAAAAGATTCTTCAAGAAACAGGTACCTGCAATGTAATGGTGATTAAACTAAACATTTCTCATAAATAACAATGTTATACATGAAACAAAAAGAGAAAATGCTGGGGTCCATCATCATCTGTGGGGAGAACAGATGAATCAACATTTCAAGTGTGAACCCTTCATCAGAAGTGGCAAAGAGTCTTACACATCTTTCTCCCCACGGATACTGACAGACCTGCTGCGTGTTTCCTGTATTTTCTGTGTTTTGTTTCAGATTTCCAGCATCTGCAGTTTTTTGTTTAAAGTTATAAGTGAGTTTTGATTATGTTTCAGGTGAGCATGTGTGTTTAATATCAACTATAGGGACTTATAAAAGTCAGATGTACATTAAAAAAATTGAAGATAAAATCTGTGGAAATGTGAAAAAAATGAAGTATTGTTTATAATGTTTTATGGTTTTGGCTTCTTTCTTTCTGTCACAGTACTAATGGGGTTAAATGCCAGGTTCAGTCATAGAAAATGATCCAGATTGTTTTGATGGACTATTTCCAGAATATAAATGTGTCTGGCCAAGGGAGGCACCAAGCCATTCAATACAAAAATGAAGCATCTTGTGGGGTTTATTTGTATATCTGTTGGACTAGCAGCATTTTGAGTTTGAGACAAGTTAAATATCATTTGTCCTGGTCATTTTTCTTTAAGAAGTATTTCTCATCTTGTCTTGCTAACTTCAGGCAGAATACTCAATTTTATTTATCAGAGATATGGAGGCTGGAGAGAATCTGTAGATGGTCAGCAACAAGGTAAAGGTTAATATTCAGAGGACCTGTGTCTGTATCAGTTTGCACTTCAGTGAGGGGCAGCAGATATAACTGTTGTTTTTCCAAGGAGGACATCGTTGCTTCCCTTTTTCTCATCCATTAACTGATTAGTCTGACAATTTATAGCCTTAAGTCACAGTCTCATGAACTGTTTATTCCACAGTCCTTCAAATTCAAAGATCACCATGCAATGTAACTAATACATTAACTAGGGTTTTCTGTTCCATCCCTCGTTACAAATTACCTAGATACTGGGCAGGTAAAACCATATTCTGAGTCAAGGGGGAATGGTCTGAGACACTGAATCAAAGAAAAATATCTAGAGTAAAATCCCAAATATATGACCACTGTCTTGACCCACTTTAATCACTGCTAACAAAATAATTTTTGTTTTTAAAAGGACCAAAAAGTTAATTGTGGATGTGATCAGAACTCAGCCTGGAGAAACACTGACTGAAATCTTGGACACACCAGCCTCCTCACAGCAGGTAATTTTATTTGTATTCTTCAAACATCAACAGTCTTAATTCTACAGTGCAATAAATGGGACGGTGCCCAGGACTGAGATGTCTGAGATGCAGTTCATTGTGTAAAGAGATTTGAGACCTTTTGATAATATAGGATGATAGTGGCAGTATAACTCAGGAGTTTGATCCCAATTTGACTCTTAAGTTCATTAAAAACAATCAATTGCAACCCCTTTGAGGAGGCGATCTTACGTCAGTTTAAAGTTTGAGCTGGCTGGAATATCATTGTAGCCTGATGCAAAGTCAACCATGCAGTCCATTGGAGCCCAAGGAACTTTTAAAACTTTATATGGAATCTCTTTAATCTTAGGAAGCAAATGTTTCTGCTTGCTTCCAAACATTAGGAAATAGTCTCTATATGCATCCATGCATGCATGTGCAGAGCTCTTTTGTGGCTATCCTCTCAGCCACCTGCAGTGGGCCATTTGCTGACTGCATAGATACTCTGAGACCAGTGTAATTGTAATGTTAGGTTTACGTCTAAACCATCATAACACATTCTATGATATTGTCCCTGTATATAGGTAGATAAGAGGCAGAACTAGTTTTATGTATAAATTTACTAAGACATTGTCCTCTATTTAAATGTAAAGCTAAGGCTTGGGGAAGACCACCCAGCTCTACTGTATCTACCTTCTGGGAGATAACATTTCTTTTTGTCTCCCAAACGGCACTAATATGTTAATTAAGCCAGTAAGACTTTGGGAAGTGTGAACAAACACCCTTCTGTGGTTCATTCAACCTGAAAATGGCACTATCTGAGGAGCTATTATGCAATCAACTTTGTAACATTAAATTTCATTATGTATGCCTAGAATTCAATGAGGAGACCATACATTTCAACGGTTGATATATTTGTTATATATTAATGAACAGGACTTGGGTATACAGGGCATAATTCGTAAATGTAAAACAGTGAGAAGGATAGTAACAGACTTCAGGAGGACATATACAGACTGGTGAAATGGGCAGACACAAGTCAGATGCAGTTTAATGCAGAGAAGTGTGAAATGATGCATTTTGGTAGGAATAATGAGCGGCAATATAAACTAAATGGTACAATTTTAAAGGGGGTGCAGGAACAGAGACCTGCGCGTGTACGTACACAAATCTTTGAAGGTGGCAGGACAAGTTGAGAGGGCTGTCAAAGCATATGGGATCCTTAGCTTTATGAACCGATGGTAGCCATGATGTGGAGATGCCGGTGATGGACTGGGGTTAACAATTGTAAACAATTTTACAACACCAAGTTATAGTCCAACGATTTTATTTTTAATCCCACAAGCTTTCGGGGGCTTTCCCCTTCCTCAGGCGCTTTCCCCTTCCTCATTTCCACACCGCCTGAGGAAGGGGAAAGCCCCCGAAAGCTTGTGGGATTAAAAATAAAATCGTTGGACTATAACTTGGTGTTGTAAAATTGTTTACAATTTATGAACCGAGGCATTGAGTACAAAAGCAAGGAAGTTATGCTAAACCTTTATAAATCACTGGTTAGGCCTCAGGTGGAGTATTGTGTTCAATTCTGGGCACCACACTTTAGAAAGGATGTCAAGGCCTTAGAGAGAGTGCAGAAGAGATTTATTAGAATGGTACCAGGGATGCAGGACTTCAGTTATGTGGAGAGACTGGAGAAGCTGGTGGTGTTCTCCTTAGAGCAGAGAAGGTTAAGGGGAGATTTGACAGAGTAAATAAGGAGAAACTGTTCCAGTGGCAGAAGGGTCAGTAACCAAAGAACATAGATTTAAGGTAATTGACAAAAGAACCAGAGGTGAGATGAGGAGAATTTTTTTAACGCAGCGAGTTGTTATCTGAATACACTGCCTGAAAGGCTTAGAGGAAGCAGATTCAATAATAATTTTCAAAAGGGAATTGAATATATATTTCATGCAGAAAAATTTGCAGGGCTATGAGGAAAGGCCAGGACAATGGGACTAATTGGATAGCTCTTTCAAAGAGCCGGCACAGGCACAATGGGCCGAATAGCCTCCTTCTGTGCTATATCATTCTATGATTCCATGAAACGCTCGTGGACCATTTAAATTCCTGGGAGGAGGAAGAGAGAAAGTGAGGGACTGAACCATGAAAGCATGGGAATCAGGATTGTCCTGGGTTAAATAAAACTGAAAGCAAGTGCTGGAATGTGTTATAAACTAGTTAGAGACTCTGACTACATTCACTGCTGTCAGGAACAGAATGTAGCTTTGAAAGATCAGGCCAATCACTGATGTCATTGCACATAAACAAATCTGTTCTTGTTTAATTTCTGTAAATACATCTAGTTCGTTAATTTGAAATCTGAGCCCAACTCAAGTGTGGTGGTTTAAGAGTACTAGCCGGGGCTTTTTGCTGGTCTAATGCAGTGGGTAAGTGAGGCAGGCAGATACTTCTGGTCCCAGCTGTAGTTCTGGCCAAAGGATCATTGGAAGGGGTGGGGGATTCCCTGGCCGCCTCCTTTCTGGAAGTGGACACATGCTGGGGAGAAAGAGGCAGCGGGCATATACTACCTGTCAGTCTTTAAATATTCCTGGTTAGAGTTCTTGCACAGGCCCCTCAATTTGACCCAAGGCTCCCTCCAAGAACATCTGGACACCTGGGCCTAACAGCAGCCCCGGCATCCAAGTATGGAACAATTCAATTGGCCAGAACCATTATCCGGTGATTCGCCAGGATTAATGCTCAAAGGGGATGGTGAAGATGTGGCCAACGTCTTCTCAAGTAGGCAGTACTGATCTAAGCTTGAGAGACTCCTAAAGGGTATGAGGTCTCTACAGCAGCAAAAAAATCACACGGACGCAGTTTCTGGTTCATGGCATGGACATGAGACTTCCTCATTGGAAGTGCAGCAAGACTGTTACATGAGAGAACAGTCTTAGAACTTGTGGCAACAAATTGTAAGAGATACCTGTCTCGTAACAACCATAGGTGTTAATTTAATGTCGGTGTTTCTATGTTTTTTTTTTGTTATGTTTGCTCCATCTGGTGGTATTCATTTGTAGTTGGTGCATTATTATGAGATTATTTTCTATCAATTTATGATGATAACATGCTTCTGCCATAGTCTCCAGTTTGAGGTAACAGGATATTGAATTAGTCAATAAACTGAATTTGTTTTGATCTCACTAGTTGTGCAATTTTCCTTTTTGGTTTCTCCATTTCTTTTTATTAGTGCTCAAGCCACACTTAAAATGGGCATCTGTGGGAGTTGTAATGAACAGGAAATAATATTGAAAACCTGTAAAAACAGAAGCATAATAAATATAGTACACATTACTCGTTAGAAATGTATGCCTGCAGTTTGTCTTTTGTTTAATGTGTAATGTGTGTTAAATTGTTAGTACTTCAAAAAAAAACAAGCTTGATGGTATCTTTGTAGTGATGTAGTTATAAAGGAATGTGGCATAGGACTAATTGGTATCCATGGTAACTTAGAGAGTCCTGAATCGGTGGGATTGCTGATATAATGCAAGCTTTTTCAATTTGCTCTTGTGAAAATATGATCATTTGCAGCGAATGAACAAGCTAAATATCTTCAATGTAAGATTTATCTCTGCTTCAGTTATGTATCGAGAAATAACTGGAGATTATTTCTGTGCTGAGTGAATGGAAACCCTTGGGGGGGAGGGGAAAGAACCTGGCAGAAAAATATCAGCAATATAAATTGTAAACTGTTTATATGATAGACAAACAAGTATTTGAGAGGCATGCGAAATTTATTTCATTTGAACAATTCTGATTTTGATCGTAACTTAAGAGAGAGAAAAGTACCATCAACAGTATGGTTTAAGTTACAGTTCACTGATCATATTAGTTTCACTGGAGATTTTACCAGAATATTAGTGTATGTGATTGGTCTTGTTAATTATTTTGCTGTCCTGTACATATGTCAACTGATTTAATTCTTTGTACAATTTATTAGGAAGTCAATCACTTGAAGGTGGTTGAAAAGCGTGCTCTACTGGATGCCAAAGTTCCTGATAAAATGAAACACAGTCAGTCTGTTCTCGAGGATGGGCAACTCCCAATTGAACAGAAAAAAAGGAAAATCCAGAGGAACCTTCGTACTCTGGAACAGGCTGGCCTAGTCTCATCGACAAATAAATACCAGGAACTAATAAATGATATTGCAAAGGTATACGTGAGCGAAGCCTGGTATTTAATTGGGATTCTCTTGTTAGGAGAATGTGTCACTCCAACCGTAATCAGGTTCTTAAAATCAACAGTCCTGAAGTTCAAAGATCTTTTTAGATTATTCCGGAAGACAAAATTGAATTAAAATTGTATTGTGTTTAACTGAGAATAGCTTAATATATTGATAGCATTCGGGATATTAAATCTATTTTCTGGTTCTTTCGACCCTCTGCATTCTGAGTGCGTGAACATTGACCCACAATACTGAGCCCATGGCTTTATGAACACTGTACGTGATTGCTTTATAACCACATTGCAGATCACTGTTTAAGACTTCCACCTTCCCTCATTTCTTTTAGTCGTAAGATCTTGTTGCTCACCAAATAGAGCCATGTTTGAAAATGTTCTGCAGTATTAAATGATCCAATTAAAATGTGCTTTTAGATATATTTACATTGAAGTAAGGTAAGAGCTCTTTTTAAGAAGAGAAATCCACATCAACTGCAAAGACCTTTTTGTGTTTCAGGATATTCGGAACCAGAGAAGGTATCGACAGCGTCGCAAGGCTGAACTCGTGAAAATACAGCAGACCCTGAGTGCACTTAATTCGAAGGAAAAATTTTATGAAGAACAGAATAATTACTACAATACATATATTAAAACCTGCCTGGACAACTTAACAAGAAAGTAGGCAAATGTTTTGGCTCAGTTCAGTAAACCACTTGTATTATTGTAGCTCAGTAAACTACATTAGCTTAACATTCAGACAGCCTTCAATCACTGCTTTGTGAATCTCTTAGATGGCCAGATAATGAAGGATTTTCTTTGTGAATTGCAGGAATGCCAGAAGATCAATAAAATTAAATGGAAAAGGAGAAGAAAAGGGGAACAAAAAAATGAAACAGTCAACTTTACGCTACACGGCAGCTCGACTGCATGAGAAAGGTGTTATTCTGGAAATTGAAGGACTTCACTCCAACCAGTGAGTAATAGCAACTGTTTATTGAAAAGAACATTACATCGTTAGCCTGTTGTGCTATCTTGGTGTTTACTAGCAACAATTAGGAAGTAATGAGCAATGTTCTTAAAATACCACAATGACCCATGATGTGGTTCAGAGACTGAATCATTTCATTACTTCTCAGTACAGCTTCCACTTGTTTGCAGATGAATACTTTCATCTTGTCAGCTTCCACTCTGCCTGAACTTGTATACTTCTAAAGGATGAAGGATACCATCAGAAGCAATTACAAAATCATAGAATCATAGAAAGTTACGGCACAGAATGAAGCCATTCAGCCCATCGTGGCTGAAAAAGAGCTACCCAGCTAAATCCCACTTGCCAGCACTTGGTCCGTAGCCCTGTGGGTTACGGCACTTCAAGTGCACATCCAAGTACTTTTTAAATGAGTTGAGAGTTTCTGCCTCTACCACACTTTCAGGCAGTGAGTTCCAGACCCCCACCACCCTCTGGGTGAAAAAAATTCTCCTCAGCTCCCCTCTAATCCTTCTTCCAATTAATGTAAATCTATGCCCCTGGTCACTGACCCGTCTGCTAAGGGAAATAGGTCCTCCCTATCCACTCTATCTAGTCCCATCATAATTTTATGTACCTCAATTAAATCTCCCCTCAGCCTCCTTTGTTCCAAAGAAAACAACCCCAGCCAATCCAATCTTTTCTCATAGCTAAAATTCTCCAGCCCTGGCAACATCCTCGTAAATCTCCTCTGTACCCTCTCTCGTGGAATCACATCTTTCCTGTAATGTGGTGACCAGAATTGTATCCAGTACTCAAGCTGTGGGCTAACCAACGTTTTATGCAGCTCTAGCATAACCTCCCTGCTCTTATATTCTATGCCTCAGCTAATAAAGGAAAGTATCCTGTATGCCTTTTTAAACATCTTATCTACCTGTCCTGCTACCTTCAGGGATCTGTGGACATGTACTCCAAGGTCCCTTTTTTCCTCTACACCGCTCAGTATCCTCCCATTTATTGTGTACTCCCTTGCCTTGTTTGCCCTCCCCAAATGCATTACCTCACACTTCCTTGGATTGAATTCCATTTGCCATTTTTCTGCCCACCTGACCAGTCCATTGATATCTTCCTGCAGTCTACAGCTTTCCTCCTCACTACCAACCACACGGCCAACTTTTGTATCATCTGCAAACTTCTTGATCAAGCCCACCACATACAAGTGCAAATCATTAATATATACCACAAAAAGCAAGGGACCCAGAACAGAGCCTTGCAGGACCCCACTGGAAACAGTCTTCCAGTTGCAAGAACACCCATCAACCAATGCCCAACTTTGCTTCCTGCCACTGAGCCAATTTTGGATCCAACTAGCCACTTTTTCTTGGATCCCATGGGCTTTTACTTTTTTGAACACTCTGCCATGTGGGACCTTGTCAAAAGCCTTGCTAAAATCCATGTACACTACATCAAACGCTTTACCCTCATCGACCCTCTTTGTTACCTGCTCAAAAAATTCAATCAAGTTAGTCAGACACGACCTTCCCTTAACAAATCCATGTTGACTGTCCTTGATTAACCCGTGCCTTTCTAAATGACAATTAATACTGTCCCTCAGAATCAAGTCCAATAATTTGCCCACCACCGAGGTTAGACTGACTGGCCTATAATTACTCGGTCTATCATTTTCTCCCTTTTTAAACAACGGTACAACATTAGCAGTCCTCCAATCCTCGGGCACCACGCCTGTAATCAGGGAGGATTAGAAAATGATGGTCAGAGCCTCTGCTATTTCCTCCCTTGCTTCTCTTAGCAGCCTGGGATACATTTCATCCAGGCATGGCGATTTATCTACTTTCAAAGATGCTAAACCCCTTTATACTTCCTCTTTCACTATATTTCAAAATATTGGATAGGATAAACACACAGTGCAGTGGAAGAGTTGATACTGTTCTGTTAATTGAAAGCACTGTTATATGAATGAGGTTTCTTCAGTTCTACATTTTATGAATCTACACTCGGTGCAAATAGTTTGGAGAAGTACATCTCCACGTCCCCTGTATATGACTCTGTCAGAGTGGGTGCTGTTGCCAATGACAAATGTGACCATCTGGACAACAGTGATCGTACAAGTGCATATTTACATCCAGGAAGTTGTGTCATATTGAGTGCAACTACTGTGCTAGGAGCAGAATGTTTGGGTCAGAAATCATGTGCAATCAATGCCATGGACCGTGTTTAGCATATAAACATTTCCTCTTCGCAGTCTGCTCTCATGCACGTACTCAAGGGAAAGTTTTGCTTATTAACTAGGACTGGCATGATCAACTAATACATAAATAAAATGTGTTTGTGTTACTTTAAAACTAGCATTTTTTTTTAAAGTGCTCTATTTCCCCTCCACTCATTACTTTAGTTAGAATTTGGGAAACAAAAACAGAGTGGAACGACCATGAGACTAATTTAAAATGTTAGACATAGATGTCTACGTTAAATAGCTTTGGAGTTTATCAGCAAAAAGAAAGAATCTTACACTGCAGAAGGGGGCCATTCGGCCCATTATGCCTGTGCTGGCTCTTAGTAAGAGCGATCCAATTAGTCCCACTCCCCTCTGCTCTTTCCCTGTGGCCTGCAGATTTTTCCTTTTCAAGTATCTATCTAATTCCCTTTTGAAAGTTACCATTGAAACTGCTTCCACCATCCTTTCTGGCAGTGCATTCTACATCATAACTCACTATGTTTAAAAAAAAATTCTCCTCACATGCCCTCTGGTTCTTTTGTCAATATCTGAAATCTGTGTCCTCTGGTTACCGACCCACCTGCCAGTGGGAACAGTTTCTCCTTATTTAATCTGTCAGTACTCCTCATAATTTTAAACACCTCCATTAAATCTCCCCTTAAACTTCTCTGCTCTAAGGAGAACAACCCCAGCTTCTCTAGTTGCCCCTCATCCGTGATACCATTCTGGTAAATCTCCTTTACACCCTCTCCAAGGCCTTGACATCCTTCCTAAAGTGTGGTGCCCAAAATTGGACGGAGTACTCTAGCTGAGGCCTATCCAGTCATTTATAAAGATTTAGCATAGAGTTCATATGATTTTCACTGAAACCATAGAGTTTTTATTTAAATTAAGGATCAACGCTTGTAGGTGAATCTTCCTTTAATTTTCATTTAAATGCCATGTGAATTGTAGTAATACTATTAAAGCATTCATCTCTTCATTTTGAAGTGTTCCTCGTGGTTATTGGGTTTATTTGACCTCCAGTTCTGTTTTTTTTGTTAGGTTTAAGAATGTCCTCTTCGATATCACACCAAGTGAGGAAGTGGGTGACTTTGAAGTCAAGGCCAAGTTCATGGGAGTAGAGATGGAAAAAGTACAACTTCATTTTCAGGTAGAGAATGGAGTTGTGAAAAGTTGGTCAGGTTTAATACAGTTTTGTGTATGATCTATTGATACAATTATGATTGAATCAAAATATTATTAGATTGCAATTGATTTTGTACCTTTGGTTTCGGAAGAAGCAGTTGGAGATGCTCGCTCAGCTCTCAGGGCCCATCTTTGTGCAGTTGCTTTGTGATGCATTGATGTGTTGCATTTTCAAAATATTGTAAGCCATTGAGTGAGTGACTTCCAACACGAGTGTCAAAGCTACCATTATAAGTGCCATTGCCGAGCTAAACATCCCATAGGTTCATGCTGGAACAGATACATAACCTGATTCTGTGCAACATTTGTGCCAAGGTAGCAGCTACATAATGAGCTGCCTGAAAGCACCCTGAAAGGGTGACAATGCATCTTTAAAGAAATAAGCTCCACCCCACTTAATACCGCAGTTTACAACTTGTTCTTATTTGGACTGAACATAAGATCTATTGCTTGCAGAATATGCACAGATCTGCGTTTTTAAACAGACGATGGATTCCATTTTGCTTTTTTTTTTAAACAGTTATGTAGTTAAATTCCTTGTTTTCTCTTCCTGTCAAATATTCTGTTACAGCTACTTTTAAATCTAGAATTTTTGTACAATGAAGCAAGATTTTTTTTTAATAGAAAAGCACAATAGATTGGGAAATCCTAAAGCCACCAAGGGAATGCGTTCAGTCTTAAATGTGATACCGGAGCAATGATTGTTGAGGTTTAAGAGGCTATGTATTGTAATACAGCTACTTTAACTTTAAAATCCTACTTAATTAAACCTGCAGAAAAAAACAAAGGCACTGAGTCTTTGTTTCTTCACAATGGGGGGTTGGGGACTGTTTTTTTAAGTTCAGTTGTGTAGAGGCACAGGTCTCTTTTGATACGTGCCATTCACTTGCTATAATTTCCAAATGTGGAAGCATATTATTACCCAGCAATGACTTTCCTTCCTATCAATCTTTATAGTTTAATGCATCACTGCAGCTGAAGCAGTTAAATAAAAATGAGGATTTCTTCTCATTTAAATCTTGCATGTCTTTCTTATCAGTGTAGAAACCAGATAATTCCAGATTATTGTCCTTATGCTTTTCCTTTTTAAACAGACAAATCTTATTCTTGCCATTTGGCTTGTTTTCTCTCTCTCTCTCTCTCCCTCTCTCTCCCCTCCTTCTCTCTCTCCCCCCTCTGTAACATTTTAACCACAAATAGAATGGCCCTGTAGTTCATAGATACAATCGTACAGCATAGAAGGAGGCCAGTCGGCCCATCATGCCTGTGCCGGCTCTTTGAAAGAGCAATCCAATTAGTCCCACTCTACCTGCTTCTTCCCCATAGCCCTGCAAATTTTTCCTTTTCAAACATATATCCAATTCCCTTTTGAAAATTACTATTGAATCTGCTTCCACTGCCCTTTCAGGCAGTGCATTCCAGATCATAACAACTCGCCGCGTAAAAATAAATCTCCTCATCTCCCCCCTCTGGTTCTTTTGCCAATTATCTTAAATCTGTGTCCTCAGGTTACCAACTCTCCTGCCTGTGGTAACAGTTTCTCCCTATTTACTCTATCAAAACACCTCTGTTAAATCTCCCCTTAACCTTCTCTGCTCTAAGGAGAACAATCCTAGTTTCTCCAGTCGCTCCACATAATTGAAATCCCTCATCCCTGGTACCATTCTGTTAAATCCCCTCTGCACCCTCTCAGAGGCCTTGACATCCTTCCTATAAGGTGTGGTTGTAACAAGATATTGGTGTAACAGTGTTCAAATTATAGCTGTCACAAGCTGCACCTAAACTTTAATTGCCCTGCCAGCATCTTGGCTTGTTCAATTATTGCTATTTATAATTGACAGACTTGGGCAATGTGACATTACGTTCATAATGTTTGCACACTTTGGATTTGCCAGTTAAAGGGAATTAATGAGTAACTTTTATCTTTTACAGGACCTGCTGGAGCTACAGTACGAAGGTGTGGCTGTCATGAAGATGTTTGACAAGGCTAAAGTCAATGTAAATCTGCTAGTTTTCCTACTGAATAAGAAATTCTATGGAAAATGAACCATCCACACTATGGCAGTTCTGACAGTCAAATTCGTACTAAAATCTTTCCTTTTCATTAATTAAAAGAATATCATGTTTGCTCTCAATAGCAGGGTCACAAACATATTTAAAATATCAATTGTATTGTTTTTGTTAAGAAAAACATATCACAGTATTGGACCAAAACTGACTTCTGCCATTGTACTTTCTGCATAAATAGTTTGTGCCTTCTTGGTGTTTTCAGCAGTTCTCAGCTTAGATTTGTAATTTTAAAAGGTTGATGATACAGAAAAATATTCAGTGGGAAAATGGGTGCATGTGGATCACTTGGTGTTAAGTTACTTTGTTTTATTTAACACTGCGCTTAAAAAGGTTATGAATACAGTAACCCCAGTTTAAAATCCTCTTAGCTGTATACCTGCTTTGGAAATGAGATGCACTGTACGTTTCCCTGTGGAGGATTCATTACGCCACTTAGTGATTTTAACATAATTACAGCCCATTTCACCATTTCTAGAGCATGGTGCTGTCTTGGTTATAGGTCTACCGGCAGTCAGATTGCAAGTGACCTTTTCTAATCGTCACACACTGAAGATAAAATAAAGCAATAAAAGCGATCCAGTTATTATAGCAGTAATATTTCGACGAAAATCAGGAAATTCGGAAGTATAAGACCTCTTCAAAAAAAATAAAAACTTCAGTCTAGCAAGTTTTAATTTTCAAAGTTAATTTGCTGCTTCGTGATTTAACTTTTGTAATGGCTGCATGTGGTTTAATCAAGGCAGAAGCAGCACATTAACAGGGTGGCCTGATAAAATTGAGAATACAGAACCAGCAGAAAAATCCTACTTAGAGTCAGTATAATGATTTTGGTTAAGTACAAAACAGATTGCTTTTTACGTCTGTCTATTGCTTCGCCTGTAGCTGAGCATTACTGCTTGGTTACTTGCTGTTGCCTCCATGGGTTTAATACAGTGCAGTCTGAAGTCTTGAAATCTTTTCAAGTGTGATTTTTTTTTACTGTTCATGTTTGAGGAAATGCCTTAATGCAAATTTAGACTCCGTGGGATCGTAGATGTAAAGTTGTATTGAGAATACTTTATTGACTGACCATACAGGAGTCTCTTAATTCGTATAATCAAGTGCACATCTGTAACACATTTCCAAAACCCATTTTACATTTCCGGTGTATCTCTCAAATCAAAACTTTATTAGAGAAATCCAACTTCAGGAAAAATGTCTGACACAGTAACTCAGGTCTATATTAAAACATAAATATGCTGCTTACATAGGAACAAAGCAATACTTACAATGGAGCTGTGCATTACAAATTTATACATCCTGTCCATTGAATTGAATGAGACACCTTATATACTCATTAAGTATCTGACTGCCCCAAAATCCATTATAGCGTCGATAACAGTAAACTTGCTAGACCAGCAATTGATTTCAATACACCTTTCACAGCAATGATTCCTTAAGGCTTTCAAAGTGAGTATACTAACCAGGGGTTACTTGACGCTCCCATTTATTACATGCATAGTAAGTTTGTGAATTTGCTTTTTCTTGCCCAATAATAGAAGTATAAGATAAAGATATAGATCAAATTCTTTAACCCTTTGATGCTTATCTTCTGATCGGAGGGTTGTTTATTTAATGTTCTGTTAGCCGTGCAGAGGTAGCTTCACAAGCTGGTATAATTGAGCAGGTTACAGAAGACATGCAAATGTAGAATTTAAAACTGCAGTCACTATAATCCTTAATTCAAGAATTTAAATTGTGATTTTAAAAACACCTTTCTGGGACCCTATAATTTTGTTAATTGATTTTAAAAATAAAAATTTTGGAATAATGTGGCTTCAATTTCTATGTTACTGGGGCACTGCAGCATTGATCTAATCTTTAAGCACAAGTGTTTTCATGTTGCTTGTTTAGTTTTAATAATTAAGATTAATCATTTATTTAAATAGTTGGCTTTAAATGCAGTGTACAATTTCAGTTATGAAAACATTCCATTTAAAATATTCAATGTAAAAAGATTAAATATTATATGATTTATACATTACAAGATAATAAATATGCACTACTGCCTAATGGCCAAAAATATATTTGCAGCCAATGTGTACTACCTATAGTATGGTAGGTAATAAAGTAATGATTTGGCTTTAGTGATTTGATTTATGTATGTATTCTGTCAGTCCAAACCGACACTTTGTGGCTTTTGTACGTAAACTGCTCTGTCCCCATAGTGTTGGCTATTTATAGCTATTCCTTTTAAAACCAAAATATTGGAATCTTGTTTGACAACGTTGGTTTTTTCAATGGTTGTCTGCACTGTCAAATTGTATAAAATAAATCTTCCTAAAGAGTTTCAATTCTGTTGACGTTCCTTTCTTCCATTGTGAAACACCAGTGTGACCGCCTTTTGATGACTTTTAGTAGTTTTGCAGTTTTAGTTTATTAGCATAGAGCTTCTCCCATAAACATCATCTGATTATTTTTATTTTACTTTTCTTTTAATGAGATTTGCGGTCTTTTGTAATCTTCATTAAAATTCTCAGTTGGCGCCAACTTAAAGACCTGACAATAGATGCACAATTTGAGGCTTCTTGGGGACCTAGTCTTCCTAACTTTAAACCTGTATCAAACTAAACCAGGTAATTACAGCTCTGACACAAGCAGTTCCCACCCGAACAGATCAGTATCTGCAGGCTGATGACAGCAACAGTCATGTGGTTCCATAAACATGACCGAGTGTACTTGAAATAAACTTCCTTTCTGCGGTGTCTGAATGTCTGAAGCCATCACTTCCTTGTCCTAATAAACATTGTATTGTGTAGATTCATCGAAAAGGAGCTTTATACTGTAATTTTATAGTGATTTTTTTTAAAAAGGAACACTTGCTCCCTCCCTCACTTTTTTTATTCGTTCATGGGATGTGGGTGTCGCTGGCGAGGCCAGCATTTATTGCCCATCCCTAATTGCCCTTGAGAAGGTGGTGCTGAGCCACCTTCTTGAACCGCTGCAGTCCGTGTGGTGACGGTTCTCCCACAGTGCTGTTAGGAAGGGAGTTCAAGATTTTGACCCAGCGACGATGAAGGAACGGTGATATATTTCCAAATCGGGATGGTGTGTGACTTGGAGGGGAACGTGCAGGTGGTGTTGTTCCCATGCGCCTGCTGCCCTTGTCCTTCTAGGTGGTAGAGGTCGTGGGTTTGGGAGGTGCTGTCGAAGAAGCCTTGGCGAGTTGCTGCAGTGCATACTGTGGATGGTACACACTGCAGCCACAGTGCGCCGGTGGTGAAGGGAGTGAATGTTTAGGGTGGTGGATGGGGTGCCAATCAAGCGGGCTGCTTTGTCCTGGATGGTGTCGAGCTTCTTGAGTGTTGTTGGAGTTGCACTCATCCAGGCAAGTGGAGAGTATTCCATCACACTCCTGACTTGTGCCTTGTAGATGGTGGAAAGGCTTTGGGGAGTCAGGAGATGAGTCACTCACCGCAGAATACCCAGCCTCTGACCTGCTCTTGTAGCCACAGTATTTATGTGGCTGGTCCAGTTAAGTTTCTGGTCAATGGTGACCCCCAGGATGTTTACGGTGGGGGATTCGGCAACGATAATGCCGTTGAATGTCAAGGGTAGATGGTTAGACTCTCTCTTGTTGGAGATGGTCATTGCCTGGCTCTTGTCTGGCGCGAATGTTACTTGCCACTTATCAGCCCAAGCCTGGATGTTGTCCAGGTCTTGCTGCATGCGGGCACGGACTGCTTCATTATCTGAGGGGTTGCGAATGGAACTGAACACTGTGCAATCATCAGCGAACATCCCCATTTCTGACCTTATGATGAAGGGAAGGTCATTGAAGCAGCTGAAGATGGTTGGGCCTAGAAAACTGCCCTGAGGAACTCCTGCAGCAATGTCCTGGAGACTGGATATTGTGCATTGGCCTCCAACATTGTGGATTGGCCTCCAACAACCACTACCATCTTCCTTTGTGCTAGGTATGACTCCAGCCACTGGAGAGTTTTCCCCCTGATTCCCATTGACTTCAATTTTACTAGGACTCCTTGGTGCCACACTCGGTCAAATGCTGCCTTGATGTCAAGGGCAGTCACTCTCACCTCATCTTTCGAATTCAGCTCTTTTGTCCATGTTTGGACCAAGGCTGTAATGAGGTCAGGAGCCGAGTGGTTCTGACGGAACCTAAACTGAGCATCAGTGAGCAGGTTATTGGTAAGTAAGTGCCGCTTGATAGCACTGTCGACGACACCTTCCATCACTTTACTGCTGATTGAGAATAGACTGATGGGGCGGGAATTCGCCAGATTGGATTTGTCTTGCTTTTTGTGGACAGGACATACCTGGGCAATTTTCCACATTGTCGGGTAGATGCCAGTGTTGTAGTTGTACTGGAACAGCTTGGCTAGAGGCGCGGCTAGTTCTGGAGCACAAGTCTTCACTACAGCCGGGATGCTGTCTGGGCCCATATCCTTTGGTGTATCCAGTGCGCTCAGCCACTTCTTGATATGACGTGGAGTGAATCGAATTGGCTGAAGACTGGCTTCAGTGATGGTGGGGATATCGGGAGGAGGCCGAGATGGATCATCACTCGGCACTTCTGGCTGAAGATGGTGGCAAACACTTCAGCCTTGTCTTTTGCACTCACGTGCTGGACTCCGCCATCATTGAGGATGGGGATGTTCACAGAGCCTCCTCCTCCCGTTAGTTGTTTAATTGTCCACCACCATTCACGATTGGATGTGGCAGGACTGCAGAGCTTTGATCTGATCCGTTGGTTGTGGAATCGCTTAGCCCTGTCTAAAGCATGTTCCTTCCGCTGTTTAGCATGCATGTAGTCCTGAGTTGTAGCTCCACCGGGTTGGCACCTCATTTTTAGGTACGCCTGGTGCTGCTCCTGGCATGCTCTTCTACACTCCTCATTGAACCAGGGTTGATCCCCTGGCTTGTTGGTAATGGTAGAATGAGGAATATGCCGAGCCATGAGGTTACAGATTGTGCTGGAATACAATTCTGCTGTTGCTGATGGCCCACAGTGCCTCATGGATGCCCAGCTTTGAGCTGCTAGATCTGTTCTGAATCTATCCCATTTAGCACGGTGATAGAGCCACACAACACGTTGGATGGTGTCCTCAGTGCGAAGACAGGACTTCATCTCCATGAGGACTGTGCGATGGTCACTCCTACCAATACTGTCATGGACAGATGCATCTGCAACAGGTAGATTGGTGAGGACGAGGTCAAGTAAGTTTTTCCCTCGTGTTGGTTCGTTCGCCACCTGCCGCAGGCCCAGTCTGGCACCTATATCTTTCAGGACTCGGCCAGCTCGGTCAGCAGTGGTGCTAGCGAGCCACTCTTGGTGATGGACATTGAAGTCCCCCACCCAGAGTACATTCTGTGCCTGTGCTACCCTCAGTACTTCCTCCAAGTGGTGCTCAACATGGAGGAGGACTGATTCATGTAGGTGGTAATCAGCAGGAGGTTTCCTTGCCCATTTTTGACCAGGTGCCATGAGATTTCATGGGGTCCGGAGTCAATGTTGAGGACTCCCAGGGCCACTCCCTCCTGACTGTATATCACTGTACCGCCACCTCTGGTGGGTCTGTCCTGCCGGTAGGACAGGACATACCCTGGGATGGTGATGGAAGAGTCTGGGACATTGGCTGAAAGGTATGATTTTGTGAGTATGGCTGTCAGGCTGTTGCTTGACTAGTCTGTGGGACAGCTCTCCCAATTTTGGCACAAGTCCCCAGATGTTAGCGAGGAGGACTTTGCAGGGTCGACTGGGCTTGGTTTGCCTTTGTCATGTCCGATGGTGGGTCTGGTTTTATTTTTATGACTTTTTTTAGCGAGATTTTACAACTGAGTGGCTTGCTAGGCCATTTCAGAGGGCAATTAAGAATCAACCACATTGCTGTGGGTCTGGAGTCACATATCGGCCAGACCGGGTAAGGACGGCAGGTTTCCTTCCCTAATGGAAGAACATTAGTGAACCAGATGGGTTTTTACGACAATCCGATAGTTTCATGGCCACCATTGCTGATGCTAGTTTTTTTAATTCCATATTTTATTTTAATTAATTGAATTTAAATTCCCCAGCTGCCGTAGCGGGATTTGAACTCATGACTCCGGATTATTAGTCCAGGCCTCTGGATTACTAGTCCAGTAACATAACCACTATGCTACTGTACATTGATCATCACCTGCCTTCGATCCACACACTGCAGTAGTGTAGCCCAGCTTGATAAGTTCTTGAGAAACTATCTGCTGAGCATGTACACGAAGATATTGTTGTGACATTGCAATTGAACAGCACCACACATGGTCTGCTACTCCCACATTGTAATAAAGCGAAGACCTGCACTGTTATACCATGTCCCCCTTCCCCCTCCCACATACAAGTCTGAAATGGAATCTGTTTCCACTATGTAGATACTTGCAGAGCCCTAAGTTTTATGGGCCGCGCAGAGCAATATCAGCAAACTTGACAGTCAGTTTCTATGACGCAAGGACTTGCGGCAAACTATTGACAAAGCAGTAAATAGCCTAATTGGTGGTTGAGTGCATCTTATGCCACCAAATCATAAGGAAGAAGCCCAAGGCCAACTGAAGGTCATTTGACATTTTCCTTGACTGCTTTATGAGCATCTCAATCATGTTCCAAATTATAGCATAAGTAAGGCTGTTACATGGAGCAATCTTCACGCACATCTTACTATACATTACTGTCTGGATTTAACTGCACAATACAATGTCTTTTCAGATATAGAAATATAAAGGGAAAACTGGATATACTGGAAATCTGAACCAAAAACAAAATTCTGGAAATACACAGCAACTCTTTCAAATAGCCGGCACAGGCATGATGGGCCGAATGGCTGCCTCCTGTGCTGTACCATACTGTGATACTAAGTCAATCAGTATGTGCAAAGAGAAAACACAGGTTGAGGTTTTAGATGTGTGCAATTCATCATGCTAATGACTCCTCTTATCTTCCTCTGGACTATGAACCTACTACTGAACACCAAGCCAATATTTACCAGACTAATAGCAATCTGATCTCTTTCGGGCATCATCTCCCTACAGCCCTAGGTGCAATCTTTACTAATAGTAAACAAGCAGGACTGTCCCAGCAGACTGATTTGTTTCAGCCTTTTCCTCTCCCACCAAACTAATTCCCTCATATCTAGACTCTATCCTTTCTGCCATTGCTCAGCTATTTTAAGAGGGAGCAGGTCGGGTTGGAAATCACCCCATACAAAAGGTAGGTACCCTGTAATATAAATCAGGGTCATTGTGGCCTCCTGGACTAGTTTTGATTACCTAAAGGGGTCAAAGAGGAATTTTCCAGATTTTTATTCCTCGAGTGGCCTGGGTTTTTATTTTTTTGCCACTTCCAGATGATTACCTGAGTGTGGGTGGGTAGAGAGTGTCCTGTATCATGATGCATAAGACATTACAACTATATGGGACAGGCTAGATGAACTAGTTGGTCTTTTCCTGTCTGTTATTTTTGTATGTTTATATGCATCTACTCACCTATATCTGACTCCTCCCATGCCTTCTGCCCCTTTAAGAATTTCAGATTCTCCAACATTTGTAATCTCCTTTTCACCATGGATGGATGTTCAGTCCCTCACCAGGGTGGTCTATGGGCCCTCTGTTTCTTTCTTGAACAGCAGACCAAACAGTCCCCATCCACCACTGCCTTCCTTCACCTGGATGAACTTGTTCTCACCTCATAGCAACCCCTTTTATCTGGAGCTAGTAGCTGCTGGAACTCTACATGGGCCTCGGCTATGCCTGCCTATTTGTAGGCGGTCCTGGTGGGGCCTCGAGTCAGATTGAAACACTTTGTTTCAATCCCTGTATGACTCTTCCTCTGTTGTATGTCAGTGCTGCGTCCTGCTCTCAATGATCTGGAGAAATTCATCAACTAATCTTCCAATTTTTACCTATCACTCACCTTCACAAAGTCTATCTCTGAATTTCCCTTCCCTTCTTGGACATCTCTGGTGAGGAAGTTTCTACTGACAGTGTGTGGAGCACGTGGAGCGAAGAAAACTAAGGTCTCTTTTTCAAATGTTATGTATTCTCCACTTACCATAATCCCACCCATCTTCTGGCCTTATAAGGATATAGTTTTGGCTGGAGGGATTTTGTATTTAGTGTTAGTTTTGGTGTGATAGACCACATTCAGCACTACCTGCTACAATGGCATTTGTAGGTGTATGTACTCAGAGAATGGGGAAACCATTTACTATCAAGATAGCTACAGCCTACAGTGTGTAGAAGATGCATATTGTTGGAATAATAGCCTATACCTTCATGACCGGCAATCCTAGCACGCAGTTTGCACAGTGCAGCATTAACTTATAATGTAAAGTAAAAGTCATTCCTAGCAGCTTGGGGACGTAGGAAGGTGAATTTAGTTTTTAGAATACCACTCAAGATATAGTTATGTTTGAGGTCGGCATGCTCAATCACATGTAGTTGTGTCAAGTTTTCCTTCTTCCTCTTGCTGGTTTTGTAAGACTATAGTTTGTTCTTGTTTTCAGAAATAGTACAGCAAGATAATGAGGCTTGCTGTGAGTTGGCGTACTGAGCAAATCCTTGCGCACTACTGTACAAGTGCCTGTGACCTCAGCCGCTTTATTACAGAAGCACTTTATCATTCCGGTCCTTTCAGGGCTCTTGAATGATTTAAACCTTTGGCCCAATCATATAATGTATTTTCTACTCAGAACAATATTTAGCTGATAACCTCAACCCTTCAGATTAATATGTAAAGAGGCACCCTCAATCATCATTCTCTCTCTCTCCCTCGCTCTCTCTCTCTCTCTCACACACACACACACCCTTTCAAACATAGCAGATCACATGACACTTGCTTTGACTTCACACACATGCAGTTGTCACGCAAAGCACGTTCAGCAACATTATCTATGGTATTTCGGATCCTGTCATCGGTAACAGTTCTATCTGGGAAACTTTAATTCGTCATGACTTTGATTCATTCCCAATGATTAATTGCATTTGTAGCTGTTTATTTTTGCAAGTAAATATGTTCTTCTGTTTCTTACAGCCTTGGCAGCAACAAAATATTGCTTTGAGCACAGTTGGGTTGAGATGTTCATTACATTGATACAACTCTGGTCAAAGTTCCACTGCAATCACGATATGGCATCAATGTTAACAACTTGATTTAAATAATACACATCCTCCCACTGGGCTTGTGTAGCAATAGACACCTAATGGCGGTGCTTGAAAGTGATCCTGAATGAAAAGATTTACGGGATAATTTGCCAACTTTGTGCTCCCATCTGGGAGCTTTGCCAGCCAGGAATGCATATTGGAAATTCCAGATTTTAAACACAAATAGCTATGCACATTACTCAAAATCACTAATGAGTAGATATTGGGACATTATGATTTTTTATATATATAAATTTATTTACTGTGGTTTTAAAAATCAGTTTCATTACTCACCTATCATTGCCAGGACCACCATTTTGGCAGCACTCCTGAGCAACTTGCCTACCCCAACAATCAGTTGATCTAACCCCAAATTAACTCATTTTTATTACAAAATAATGATTTAGAAAGATAAGTAAACATTTAAGGTATTATTGAACAATGCAAAGGGTAAGCATTGTAGTGACTGATTTATTGACGAGGCATTTGTTAGGCTGTGTTTGTGATACTGTAAGTTAAGAATATATTGAAGGAAACTGGAGTAATTAGAACAAAAACCTCATCAAATCGTGACATTGATGTTCAAATATGAGAAGACACTATGAAACTGGAAAGTTTGGAGTATGAGGAGAAGTCAGGTACATCTTTTTCACTAAACGGAGAATACAGTTGTCAAGTAAATGACATGGGAAGTCCATTAAATTTAGGTACAATTGAATGCTTCAAGAGACAATTGATTGCATTTCTGAAGGCAAAGGGGATTGAGAGATATGGGGAACAACGTGGTAGAGTTGATCTATTAAAGAGAGATTGATTTGTTTAGACCTTATGGCCTTTTTCTATTTTTTTTCATTCTTATACACTCAATGTATTGACTTTAGATTTTTAAAGGCTCATTCATTGCTGTTGC
This sequence comes from Heptranchias perlo, assembly GCF_035084215.1. NCBI lineage: Eukaryota > Metazoa > Chordata > Chondrichthyes > Hexanchiformes > Hexanchidae > Heptranchias > Heptranchias perlo. Next base: position 29,706,656 of record NC_090328.1, on the reverse strand, counting down.
ACTAAACAGTCATGTGATTTCAGTCATCTTTACCTCCGGTCTCAACCACTCTAACTCTCTCCTTGCAAGCCTCCTATCGTTCACCCTCCGTAAACTCCAACTTGTCATTCCCTAAGACCTGCTTACCCATCACCTCTGTCTTTGCTGATCTACATTGGCCCCTGGTTCTTCAATGCATGACATTTAAAATCCTTGTCCTCATCTATACATCCCTCAATGGACTTCCCCCACCCTATGTATGCAGTCTCCAACCCTACATACTCTCCCAAACGCCCTATTTCCTCTGACTCCAGCCGTCTGTATCGTCCCTCCCTTTGTTCCGTCATTGGTGGTAAAGCTTTCAGCTGCCAATGGCCCTGCTCTTTGAAATTCCCTATGTAAGCCTCTCTATCTTTTAAAACCTTCAAAACCCATCTCTTTTACCTAGCTTTTGGTCACTCGTTCTAAAGTCTCAGGTCTGGGTTTTCATCCATTTTCCTTCCAGCTACTTGTGAAACACCTTGGGACATTCCTAGATAAATTTATGTTGTTGCTTTGAACACATCTGTCCAGTTGTATACCAAGAGATATAAGTGCAAGTTACGTAAGTATAGAACTACATTAGATGTCGGGAGATGATGCTTTTCACAGTGTTGTCAACCTATAGAAATAAATTGCCAGCTCGTGCAGTGAGTGAAGATTCGGTGCAGACATTCATAAGGGAGCTAAACAAATTTCTGAGTGTGGCTGACATAACTATGTATAATATGAAGGTAGGGAGATACTGAAGGATGGGTCTCGTAATTCCGTGGTCGCCTAGAACTTGTTTGATTGCCTTCGTGGGTTGGAGAGGAATTTCCTAGAACTTTTTTCCTAAATTTGCCAAGATTTTTCTGTTTTATTTTACTTCTCCCAGGAAATTATATGGCTTATTTGTGTGTGTGTTTGGGGGGAAGGGGTGGGTGGGTTCATGGTGTGCATAAGTTGCACCATAGAATCATAGAAGTTTACAACATGGAAACAGGCCCTTCGGCCCAACATGTCCATGTCGCCCAGTTTATACCACTAAGCTAGTCCCAATTGCCTGCACTTGGCCCATATCCCTCTATACCCATCTTACCCATGTAACTGTCCAAATGCTTTTTAAAAGACAAAATTGTACCCGCCTCTACTACTGCCTCTGGCAGCTCGTTCCAGACACTTACCACCCTTTGAGTGAAAAAATTGCCCCTCTGGACCCTTTTGTATCTCTCCCCCATGATAATATGGGGCAGGCTCAAAAGCCTTTCCCTGTCCTTTTGTTTTTAGCATTTTGTGCCTATCGTACAATTGATTATTGTTAACATCTTATTTGCCAGATCTCTCTTCCTCCACAAACCACCCCATAAAAAAGTAAGCTTTCTATCTGACGTGATCTGATTCTCCTCCAAGAAGGTTTATTTTGTATAATATGCAATGGTATCTCTTTCACATTCAGAAAGTCGTTGATTACACTGCCCATTTAGAGCCCTATCTGTGTGATGAAAAACACATAAACTGCATGCTTGATGAGAAGAGTGACAATAAACAGAAGTAGGCAGTCAAAAAAAACATCAGCAGCCACACCAGGAAAGAAAAATGAGTGAGGTTTCTTGATAAGAGATGACAAGTGGAGTTCACAGTATATTCGAAGGAAGAGCAGATGATTGTATAGTGGAGGATGCAGACGACGCCACATGGACCCTGAAACCACATTATCCACATGAACCCAACACAAGACACATGCAGCTGGGTCCACTCATTGCTTAAAAATGATCACGCAGTGGTCATTTTATACGATGTATAAATCATTTTAAATTTGCTTTCAAACATTTTTTTAAGGGAAGAAAATTCCAAAAAATAAAGTACCTAACTTATAATGATGCACAAGGCAGTTGAGGTCAAGTTTTTATGGTATGTGGATTTATCTGGTGGGATTTTATTTTGTAAGGAATGTTGAGATTTTTAAATATTGGATCAGAAATATTTTTAGAATGCTTAAAATTTTAAATGAGTGAGCTCTGCACTCCTTTAAAAATGTAAACTTTTGAATCCAATATGTAAACCTGTTTTGACCTGCAGAAATTGTTTTAAACTTTATCTACTCTGGAGGATAGTGATTTGCAGTCACCTGGTGCAATTTCTAATAGTTGATAGTAGACCCACTGGAACAATCACAACCACAGCTACTGTGTGAAGTATTGAGATTTACAACAGTCTGAATTTCTCAAAAATGTGATGGAAACAATGCATTAGAAAATGTAAAGCAGGACAGGATAATTTTGTAATAATGATAATCAATGTCCCTCTGTACAGGTGTGCTGCACCATGTCATGATAGGACAGAGGTTTAGAGAAATTAGAGAAACTCATCTAATGTATCAGACCCGAGTCCATTTAACATTGGACTCCAAAATTCTTTTGCCTTAATGGATCAATTATAGGACAAAGCCACCAGCTATCAGGAAGTGTTTCTGGTTATGTCAACTTAAATGTATAAAAAGCCAAATGGTCTCATCCCGGGCAGTTTGTTTCTGGGAGTGAGTGCATTGACATAATGAAAGGCACAGTTCCCAGATTAGATTTATCTCTTTAAACAAACCTGTCTCCCACATTGCAAACTAGACAAATGCCAGTGTAAAAGACCCTTTAATAACTTAGAGCAAATCCTTTGGGTGTCTATGATAAAGAATCCAGAGTAAATTCTTTGTGCTCCCTTTTCCACAGATTAGCTCCCAGCTTTTTCTTTGAATGATGTGTTGTGGGTTAAACCAGTATTGATATGGCGGAGAGCCAAAGTACTTCAGAAGCATGGTGATGCTGTGATATTTTGGTGTTTGAATTATAGAAGAAGGTCCAGTTGATCAATTTAATCTGCCCATATAAATTTGTTTTAATTACTATATCTGGGTAATATGTGTCTCCATAGTGAAGCAAACTCATTAAGTGAAGTGCTTGAAAAAGAGAACTATTAAAGGGTACAGGGAGCGAGCAGGATAGGGGTTTAGATTGGGTGGCTCAGTGAGAAAAACAGCAGTACAGACTTGGGCCATAGGTTTGTTTCTGTGCTGTAACATTCTATGATTTTATGATACTCTGCAAATTTCATAAGTATGTTTTTGACTTACAGTGAAAAGTCTTCACTTATGAAAAATGTACATGGATTCCCTGAATTAAGGCTCAAGAGAAGTATTAAAAATTCTTGAGGGGACGGATAAATTGAACCCTGATAATATGTTTGATATTGGTACAAACTCAAAAACCAGGGGACAGGATTTCAAACTTAAAAGAGGGAAGGTGCACCTAGTTTAGATTTAATACCTTGTGCAGAGAGTGGTGAATGTGTGGAATGAACTGCCCGTGGAGGCAGATAGTGAGGAAATAGTTAAGGAAGCATTGGATAGATAATTTAGAAAGTGGGTGATTGAAAGATATTGGGCCAGAATTTACCGTGAAAGTAACGGTGAGGCTAATAATGCTCACCGTTATTTATACACAAACTGCACAGCAACCTCAGACGAGGGGCAGATGGGAGGTTAAACACAAAAATCTGGAAGTTGGTCTCAGAGATGCACTGTTCAGCTGTTAGCTTCCCGAAAACGGCATCTCACTTTCTGACTCATCATACAAATGCATTGAACAGCATGAAGTTCCTGTTCTTGCTTGGTAGATACAAACTAAACTCGCCACAGAAAGTTAGGACTTGTCCATTTCAGTCTTTATTGGAGTGATAAGTGTTAATTACTGCAAAACAACCTCTCTGGCACTGTTAACTATTATATGTGTGGAGTCTCATTCCTCCAGCTTTTAATTGTTGGAGATTTAAAAACAAATGGAAATAAATGTTTTTTTTATACTTTTTCTTTGTCTCTTTTTCTCTCTCTTAATCCAATCTTTCTTTCCCTCTCTTCATTTCTCTTTCTGTACCTGATTTGACATTGAATTCACTATTCTAATTTACACTTCCTGGTTCAGACTCTCTGCTGTTCATTTCACAATCCTTCAATCTGATTGGTTAAGGAGATACACAGTTGCTTGCCCTGTTCACACAGATCCCAGATGCCCTGTAGAGGGCCCATGCCATTTCCATCTCCCACTTACAGCAACTTGCAGTGCAAAATCTCATGGAAATTAAACAGGCAAGGGCAAGTCTAACTAATAGTGTTACAATAAATTCTGGCCCATTAATATTTGGAACTGGCCAGATGGACTGCAGACTCTTTTCCCATCCTGTGCTTTCCTCTGTGTCAGATATCTGGTCCATGCCAAACACATAATCAGTGCATCTCACCTGTATTTGGACCCTGTATTATAAATCAGGTGGTCAGTTAGGACTAATTAGGTGCAAGATTCAGTATCTCTGCAACCATTTGAACCCGCTGCTCCCCAATTCTTCTGACATTGGTTTCTTTCCTTCACACTTTCCTGGTTCTCACCTCCCAGCCCTTCAGCCTCAGTACTGGCCTTAGGTACAGGACTCTCCACCTGGCCTCCTACCTCTCCAGCCACACCCTCAGCCCTATGTCTCAGACTTCCCATTCTCAGCCCCAGATCCGCACTAACTCTATAGCCCAGCATCCTACTTTCACCCATATGTGTCACAGCAGTTCCTGGATGCACTAATTCTGATGGAGGTCACAGCCCTCCATCTACCACAATAGCAACTGGAAGGCCACCATACAAACAGACAGACCAAAAGAACTGCAATAGAGCAAGCAAAACAGAGAGCTAGTTACAGGAAGGAAAAGAGAGACCTTTTTATATTTTGTCCATGAGCAATGGCCCTATAAGACCAACTTGTAATCTCCACAGAATGAATGTATTAGAGGCATTCATCTTGTACAATACTTCCTTCAATATCTGCTTGTGACTTTTCAACACTAAAGCACCTTCTATTTTTTTTAAAAGCCTTTCTTTTGAAGGTCTGAGATCCCCAGCACAGCCCTTATTCGTGCTATCAGAGCTTGGCTGTGTTTTCAGTCTCAGTTGCATCTCTTAACAGAGAGCCATGTCACAGTTCGCACCATGTAGTTGTATGACATTCTGTGCTTATGTTTCACAAGACAATTCTTATCCAATTAACAAAGATCAAACTCCCATATTATCAGCATGTATCTGCACCCGTGGATGGATGCAGCAGGAAAAAAACCTTGTGACCTATATTTGAGGTGATTCTTGGGAAATCCATGTTCATTAGAAAATTATCTTGGCCTGAAATACAATAATTATTTTCCCCCTCCAAACCTAAGAGATCCAGGAGTCTTCCTAAACACTAGTCTGTGCAATTGCTACCAGCATCACTTGATCTATGAAGTTCTAAGCAAGGCAATTAACAACTACAAACAAAAGAGAGAAATAAAAGATTGTCCCTTCCACCCCACACTTTAATGCCTTGAGGCTGCACCACCTCCTCACCATTTATGAGTTAGCCAGTACTCTGAGGCCCCTGACGAGGAAAGAAGGCTCCCTCCCTCTTGCCACATTCTGTCCACCCCTCTGTTATTATTCACATCTGAGTAGTCAGTCTAAGTGGCTACGGCAGGGTTCTGAGGTTTGCCTGACCACATCAAAGCAGATCACAACCATTGCCAAAAGAACCACAGGACAATGGCTCCAGTCAAAACACAGGGTATGAAGTAACATAACAACTGTGACTGCACTTCAAAAACAAATAAAATTGGTTATAAAGTGCTTTGTGATGTCCTGAGTATGTAAAGATACTTTATAAGTGCTTTCCTTCGTCCCTTCATTTATTTCCTTCTGACCTGTCAGGTTTCACTTTTGCTTCCAAAAACTATAACCTTTTTTTAATAGTGACCTCTCAGCAAGTGAGAACAGGATCCAACTCTGCTCCCCACAGTTCAACTGCTGCTGATGTCAACTATCAATGAAGAATGAATGCTCCTCCTGGCTCCACAAAAATCCTCTGGCCCATTGCCGGCCCATCACTGTGATATCTCCACCCTCTACTGTGATGTCTCTCTCCACCCAAGAGGATAACATTTTTGGCTCAGCTCTAACAGACAAGTTACCTGTGAGCTCTGGAACAGCGCACACTGCTCGCCAACGATATTGAAACGAGGCCCGGCCCGCAAAATGGCTCGTGCCTCACAGCAAGGACATTGGGTAAGCAGCGGAATCGCACCACCTGCCACCTGTCCGATGCCCGCCCATGGTTAAAATTGGCCCCCACTGTCTTTTAGAACTTAAGGGAGTGGATCCTGGGGAATGCATCATCAATAATATCTGCAGGTGTCCCACGCAGAAATATTTTGACACCATTGGTTCAAATCATTTGCAGTACATCATTTTACTGAGCTTTTTATGGCAACATTAATTGAAGTAGATAATTTGAGTTGGGAGGGTGTTACACTTTTTTTTAACTTCAGAAACTATTCTGAGTGTAATATTATTGAACTGCTGTATGTGATTTAAAACTATATTAACTATTGGCAAGGTCTTTTCACTGCTCTGTATGGTAATTACATTTTTTTTATAACTGTGATCTCAACCCACTAGTCCACATTAGATAAATATCAGAAGGAAAATAAGTGTCCTGTGTTTACGAGAAAAGAGCAAAAAATATCTGTAGCTTGACTGAATTTCAAACATAATGGCCCAAAGTTCTGTAATTATGGAGTCAGACAATGACTTGCATGTGTCTAGTCTTTATGACTCAGGCAGCAAGAAGAACTTCAGTGAAGCGAGTGCAGTGCATTGGTGTGAGTTTCCCTGAAATGGAGACAGTGGATTGAGCAGCTACAGTACCAGCAGCAGAAAAAGGGCACTGAAGACACTTCTATATTACTAGTGTATCTCCTGTGGCACTGCTCATGGTAGTTGGAGGATATCAGGACAGGAACGTTGCACTTTGTAAAGCAGAGTGTATTGTTGTGGAGCTGCATGTGTGCAAGATTGCCCCTTTATGGCTGAAAGGTCTAATTGTTGTAGATTAGCATATTCTGAGGTTGATTAGAGATTAATTTCTTTTATACACATCCTGAGGTTAATTAGAGGGTTCATTTGTTTCCCTGTAGATTTCCAGCTGCTTGTAAACCTTTGCATCCTGTCTGAGATCAGAAATTAGTGGCTTTTTCTCTTTACTTAACTAAACCTTTTTTTTGAAAATCGTTTGCATCTTCAACAAAGTACACCACTTTGTGACTTCAAAAAATATCAGCAGGTCTCCCATGATGTTGCTTACAGTGAGTTACTGGATGCGCAGTTTTATTACAATAGGGGTGTTTTTGTAAGGTAGGAGATGACATCAAGGTCACTGATTTACAATGCTGAATAAATCAAATGAATGAATGAAAGAATTGAATCCCTGAAGATGAGCCAAATTTTTACAAGGCATTTTGGCCCCCCTTACAAAGGAGGCCAACAGGTTGCCTCTCTCCTCTTCTCATGGGCAAGAACTCAGCATTCTCCCTGTACCAGCACTGCAGTTTGCAGCCTCCTTCAGTGGGTGAATACCCAGATGTGACCTTAATGATGTAGACACCACCTTTGGTATGCAAAGAAGGGAAACTTGTCCTAACCCCAGAAAGTCTGCATTTGAGAACACTGAGCAGGAAGCGGGACAGTTACAGGAGGTAACCAAAGGCACGGTCCAAAGAGGTAGTTTAATTCCTTCCCCCTGCAATATGACTGATAAACTGCTGTTATATTCAACAGTCTGAGTTATAAAAGATTCATGTCCCAGTGCACTTGCAGTTGCAACTACTTGTTTTACATCTTATAGACTTACATGCAGACCTATATTTGAGCTATCAATATTTTGCAGGCTATGTCGCCTGACGAAGGAGAAAGCCTCCGAAAGCTTGTGATTTTCAAATAAAACTGTTGGACTATAACCTGATGTTGTAAGATTCCTTACATTTGTCAACCCCAGTCCATCACCGGCATCTCCACATCATCATTATCTGAGGGGTTGCGAATGGAACTGAACACTGTGGAATCATCTGTGAACATCCCCATTTCTGACCTTATGATGGAGGGAAGGTCATTGATGAAGCAACTGAAGATAGTTGGGCCTAGGACACCGCCTTAACGAACACCTGCAGCAATGTTCTGGCGCTGAGATGATTGGCCTTCAACAAATACTACCATCTTCCTTTGTGCTAGGTATGAATCCAGCCACTGGAGAGTTCTCCCTGATTCCCATTGACTTCGATTTTACTGGGGCTCCTTGGTGCCACACTCGGTCAAATGCTGCCTTGATGTCAAGGGCAGTTACTCTCACTTCACCTCTGGAATTCAACTCTTTTGTCCATGTTTGAGGTCTGGAGCCGAGTGATCCTGGCGGAACCCAAACTGAGCATCGGTGAGCAGGTTATTGGTGAGTAAGTGCCGCTTGATAGCACTGTCGACGACACCTTCCATCACTTCGCTGATGATTGAGAGTAGACTGATGGGGCAGTAATTGGCCGAATTGGATTTGTCCTGCTTTTTGGACAGGACATACCTGGGCAATTTTCCACATTATCGGGTAGATGCCAGTATTGTAGCTGTACTGGAACAGTTTGGCTAGAGGCACAGCTAGTTCTGGAGCATAAGTCTTCAGCACTACAGCCAGGATGTTTTCGGGGCCCATAGCCTTTGCCGTATCCAGTGCACTCGGCCGTTTCTTGATATCACGTGGAGTGAATCGAATTGGCTGAAGACTGGCTTCTGTGATGGTCGGGATATCGGGAGGAGGCCGAGATGGATCATCTACTCTGCACTTCTGGCTGAAGATGGTTGCAAACGGTTCAGCCTTGTCTTTTGCACTCACGTGCTGGACTCCGTCATCGTTGAGGATGGGGATGTTTACAGAGCCTCCTCCTCCCGTTAGTTGTTTAATTGTCCAAGTAACTTCAGGTAAAGCATAGGGTTGAATTTTACTCTCACTATTAATGTTAACTTGACACCATTAAGTCATTCTCTGCATTACTGTGCTAAGAATCTGCCTATATTGATTTCATGCAGAATTATACACCAGTGGAAGACTTTTCATATCTTAATTTAATTTCTTACTAGCATACTTTCACATCATTGTTATTCTGTTAGTGTGTTGTTAAGGAAAGACATGTGCAGCACCAATAATTAAAGTAATAATTCCTTTCATTATCACAATCATAAACAGATATATTTAAACTTATAGAACAGCACAAACATCATTTTGAGTCCCTGCCGAGTTAGAATTGGGATTTGCCATAATTCAAAAAATCGATGGCTCTCTGACAATGAAGACAGCAGCATGGAGCTTCACATTACTTTGTAAAATAGATTGCACCACTTCTTATGTTGTATTACGGAGAACCTGCATCTACTCAGTCTGAGTGGTGACATGACACAGAAATCCTGTGCCACCGTTAATGAGGGGGACGGAAATTAATTGTTGTGGATCGATGCCACTAACTAGTGTCAGCAACACATGCCCTTGATATGTTCCATCATTATCCTGGTGAATGGAAGAATCTCATTTCCATTCCCTCACCTCTGTTCATGGCTGTCTCAAGGGAGTTGTGAGCCAGAGCTGAAGGATCTATCTTTGGAAAGAGCAAAAGTAAGGATTCGTAACAACATACTAACATAGTGAAACCCTCTTATTTTGTATTCCCACGGTTAAATACTCTTTCTTTTTAAATGCAATCTTTTTAGGTGAGGGCTGTAACTCTCCAATGAGGGTGGGTATCCTCATTTTTGTTTTCTTTATTTTCTTCCACTTCACGGGTCCTTTTTGGGTCATTCAGTTTTGCAGCAAACAGGATGGGAAGCTGGCTGCTGCCAGACCAGCATCTATGGTGCCCCTTCCTGTCAGGAGACATATGACCAACTCACTAAGGACATCCATCCTATTCTCCCTCCCTCCAGCAGCGATACATCTTGTGTCTGATTGGTGCCTACCTGCATAGTGGAGCTCAGGATGGGGAACTGAGTGAGGCACTGAATTTGGATCTTCCTACTCCATGACAATGTGCCAGTGCATCTGGAAGCAAACTCTCCAGTTCTGTTTCCTTGTAATGTTCTATAAAGCTCGATTACCACTAATGTGACTCATATAGTACAGCATCATTTCAGTATCTTTCAAAGTATTTTGTTATGTAAATGATTGCAGGGCACTGCCTACATTTGAAAGAGAATGACATCAGCCAGTAATTTTCTATAACCTTGTACAAACCAAATCTCTTAACGCAGTGTACAGAATAGTACAGGTAGGATTGTATTTCACGGCAGTTCACTTGTTAGAATTCAGATGAAGTTAATAAACTAATCGAGTCTTGGGTCTGCCTACTTTTGAAGTAATCTGTTGATTCACCATGCCTTGTCACATGCAACAGCCTACGTATATCCTCAGGATTGACAGAATGAACCTGAAAACCCTGGCAGAAAGCTACTTGAATTAATGCGAACCATTAGGGACAAGAAATAGGATTTTCATTCCTTTTTTTTCTTCACAATTTATCAGTCTTTTTCAACTGATTTTGAACTGACCTCCCAGAATCCAGGCATGTCCACAGACAGCTCCAGTCTGAGTTCAGTAATTATCAGCACAAATCCCAACCTTACTCTTACAGCCTGGAGCAATTACATTCCATTGCGTAAGACATAACCTACTTTTCTGGAAGCCGTGCTGTGTATTTCTAATGGCCCTTCCCTTTCCCAGTGATCATAAAGGGCATCTCTTACATTCTCTTCTAGCGTCTTCCCAATAACAGGCTGAGATGTCAGGGAGACCCAGAGCGGCAAATTTACAGACAGCCTATCGGGAGACCCAGACCCTAACCCAGAGGTGGCCTTGTAGGTGACACCTCTCTGTCTGCTCACTGTGATTGCCTTGGCAACGGGCAGTAATCACCAGGCATTGTTCTGTGATTTATAAATGCGAAGGATTCAAAGATTTCATTTCCACAACATTCACCTGAGGAAGGAGGAAGCCTCCGAAAGCTTGTGAAATTTAAAATAAATTTGTTGGACTATAACTTGGTGTTGTAAAATTGTTTACAATTGCTAACCCAGAGGGGAAACAAACAGAGGAGAAAACTCAAAAACTGAAGTCATAGTGAGCACAGAATGAGGAGTGGTGGAGCCATGGAATTAGAGCTAATGGTTTAATTTATCTTCAGTATTAAGAGCATAATATCTTTAACGCCGAGGCTAAGTCAGTATAAGTAGTTTATTGGCAAGTGTTTTAAGTGTTTATTGTGTTTAGTGGTTCGTGTTTTTTCGTGGTTGATTAGTGTTTTTAGTGTCAGGTAGACAGTGAAGTGCCTTAAAGCTAAACAAACAGTAACTGTTAGCTAACATGGCAGGACAGCTGGGGCCCGTCGCATGCACATCCTGTGTCATGTGGGAACTCCAGAACAGTTTGTGTGTCCTGGAAAACCACATGTGCAGGAAGTTTCTGAGCTTGAGGGGCGGCTGGCGTCACAGTGCATATGGGAAGTTGAGAGTTTCGTGGATAGAACGTTTCAGGTAGTGGTCACCCTGCATCTACAGAGAGTTCAGGCAGAGAGAGAGTGGGTGTCCACCAGACAGACGAGGAGGAACAGGCAGGCAGTGCAGGAGTCCCCTGGGAGTGTGGCACTCACAAACCAGTATTCAGTGTTGAATACCAGCGAGGGTGTTGACACCTCGGGGGAGTGCAGTCAGGAGCAAATCCACGGCACTGTGGGAGACTCGGCTGCACAGGAGGCAAAAGAAATGCAATTGTTATAGGGGATTCGATAGTCGGGGGATAGACAGACATTTCTGCAACAGCCAGTGTGAATCCTGCGTGATGTGTTGCCTCCTGGTGACAGGGTAAAGAACATCACTGAGAGGATGCAGAATATTTTGAGGGGGGAAGGAGAACAGCCAGAAGTCGTGGTCCACGTGGGAACCAATGACAGGAAGGAAAAGGTTCGAGGTCCTACAGTCAGAGTTTCAGGAGTTAGGGAGGAAGTTAAAAAGCAGGACCTCAAAGATAGTAACCTCTGGATTACTCCCAGTGCCACATGCGAGTGAGTATAGGAATAGTAGGATAAGACAGGTTAATGCATGGCCGGAGCAATGGTGCAGTTGGGAGGACTTCAGATTCTTAGGGCATTGGGAGCAGTTCTGGGGCAGGAGGGATCTGTACAAGATAGACGGGTTGCACCTCAACAGAGTTGGGACCAATGTCCTCGCGGGGAGGTTAACTAGTGCTGTGGGGGAGGGTTTAAACTAATTTGGCAGGGGACGGGTACCAGGATGAAACAGAGAGGAGAAACAAGGCGCACAGAGCACTGAGAGGGACGAGTAGCACTAGAGTAAAGAATAGTTCAGAAATAGGAGGGATCAGACAGGGGGCAAATGCGAGGCAATCTAAGATGAGATTGGAGTGCATGTGTATAAATGCATATAGCGTGGTAAATAAGGTTGGTGAGCTGCAGGCACAAATCGCACATGAGACTATGGTATAGTGGCAATAACAGAGACCTGGCTCTAAGAAGGGGAGGACTTGGTACTTAATATTCCTGGCTACAAGGTCTTCAGGAAAGATAAGGAAGAAAGGAGTGGGTTGGCAGTATTGATCAAAGAAACTATTAGAGCAGTGGAAAGGGATGATATAGTTGAGGGGACAAAGACAGGATCTATTTGGTTAGAATTAAGGAACAATAGAGGAGCTATTACGCTACTGGGTGTGTACAATAGGCCACCAAATAGTGGGAAGGAGATAGAGGAGAACATTTACAGGCAAATTACAGAAAGATGCAAGAACTGTAGAGTAGTGATAGTCGGGGACTTCAATTATCCCAATATAGACTGGGACAGTAACAGTGTAAAGGGCAAAGTGGGGGAGGAATTCCTAAAATGCATTCAAGAGAACTTTCTGGATCAGTGTGTTTCCAGCCCAACCACGAAGGAAACTCTGCTGGATCTAGTTCTGGGGAATGAAGTGGGGCAGTTGGAGTATGTTTCACTCGGGGAGCATTTGAAGAACAGTGATCATAATATCACTAGGTTTAGAATAGTTATGGAAAAGGGCAAGGAACAATCAAATGTGAAAATGCTTAACTGGAGGAGGGCAAATTTCAGTGAGTTAAAAGGGGATAGGAACAGGAGTAGGCCATTCAGCCTCTCGAGCCCGCTCCGCCATTTGATAAGATCGTGGCTGATCTGTGATCTAACTCCATATACCTGGAATCAAAAATTGGTAGGCAAGATAGTAATTGAACAATTGGAGGCCTTCAAGGAGGAGATGGTTGGGGGGCTTGATCAAGAAGTTTGCAGATGATACAAAAATTGGCCATGTGGTTGATAGTGAGGTGGAAAGCTGTAGGCTGCATGAAGATATCAATAGACTGGTCAGATGGCAGAAAAGTGGCAAATGGAATTCAATCAAGAGAAGTGTGAGGTAATGCATTTGGGGAGGTCAAACAAGGCAAGGGAGCACACAATAAATGGGAGGATACTGAGAGGTGTAGAGGAACAAAGGGACCTTGGAGTGCATGTCCACAGATCCCTGAAGGTAGCAGGACAGGTAGATAAGGTGGTTAAAAAGGCATATGAGATACTTTCCTTTATTAGCCGAGGCATAGAATATAAAAGCAGGGAGGTAATGCTAGAACTGTATAAAACATTGATTAGGCCTCAGCTTAAGTGCTGCGTACAGTTTTGGTCACCATATTACAGGAAAGATGTGATTGCATTAGAGAGTGTGCAGAGGAGATTTACGAGGATGTTGCCAGGGTTGGAGAATTTTAGCTATGAGAAAAGATTGGATAGGCTGGGGTTGTTTTCTTTGGAACAAAGGAGGTTGAGGGGAGATTTAATTGAGATATATAAAATTATGATGGGCCCATCTCCCTTAGCAGAGGGATCAGTGACCAGGGGGCATAGATTTACAGTAATTGGTAGAAGGATTAGAGGGGAGCTGAGGAGAATTTTTTCCACCGAGGATGGTAGGGGTCTGGAACTCACTGCCTGAAAGGGTGGTAGAGGCAGAAACCCTCAACTCATTTAAAAAGTACTTGGATGTGCACGTGAAGTGCCGTAACCTACAGGGCTATGGACCAAGTGGGATTAAGCTGTATAGCTCTTTTGCGGCTGGCACAGACAGATGGGCCGAATGGCCTCTTTCTGTGCCGTAGCTTTCTAAGATTCTATGATTTGATGGACTAGTTGCACTGAGTGGCCTGTTTCTGTGTTGTAAACTCTATGTAATACATATTTCCAGGGTTCAATGCCAACCGCAATAGCATTAGAGAGGCAAACAATTGCGGCTGAGCTCCACACCACTAACTGCTTGGAACCACTCTTTTGACAGGTACAATGTATATCTGTGTTATGAACATGTGAACAATGACATACAGGAAAGGACCCTTTGGTCCATCCAGTCTGTCCCACACAATTGTGATGCCTTGTGTATCACAACATATACTCTCCTCACCCCGCCCAAAACCACGTGATCTCCTGGGAGAGATGAAAAACCAGATAAAAACCCTGACCAATATGGGGGGAGAAATTTCAGAAATTCCTCTCCACCCCCCTCCCCCCAGTGACTGAAACTAGTCCATGAGATCACACTGGCCCTGGTAATTCTATGCATTACCTACCTTTTGTGTGAGGTGATCTCTGCCCCAGCGAGGTCCAGTTCCTGCTTGATGGAATTCAGCAAATCAATGTCCACCGCACAAGCTGGCAGCCTGTTCGAGAGGTCCACTATTCTCTGGGAAAAAAACCACCTCCGAACATCTAACCTAGTACAACTTGAACAACTTAAAATTGTGACCCCTGGTCCTCCCTAACCCATTTAATTGGAACAAACTGTCAACTCGAACACAATCTATTCCCTTCTTCATGTTATAAACCTCGATCAGATCATCCCTAAGTCTACACTTCTCTAAAGTGTAGAATCCCAATTCTTTTAGCCTATCTTGATAATTAAGATGCTTTAAATTGGGATTTGGTCCAGTGGCCCTCCTTTGCACCCTTTCCAAAGCCTCAATATCACCCATCATGTTAGGAGACAGAAACTGGACACCATATTCTAACTGAGGCCTGACCAAGGTCTTGTGCAAGGACAAAATAGTTTGCTTTGTCTTATAGTCAATTGTCCTATGAATGCACACCAACACCTTATTTGCTCTAGCTATCGCTTTATGGCATTGCTAATGAACCTTTGGAGACCTTTGCACTAGAACACCCAGATCTTTCTTTCTCCACCTGCTTTAATGCTTTTCCTCGAAGGGTGTATGTATGTTCAGCATTCACCCTGCCCACATGCATAACCCTGCACTTTCCTAAATTAAACATCATTTGCCAATCACGAGCCCAGTCCCCCAATATATCAAGATTCGCCTTAAGCAGGCGAGCATCGTCTACAGTCCTGACCTTTGCACAAATCTTAGTATCATCTGCCAATTTGCAGATCGAGCTCCCAACACCAGCATCTAGATCATTAATCATTACAGAGAAGGGTGGCAACGCATTCACATGCTTTATGGCAGATGAATTATCTTGTTTGGCACAATCACGCTGTCAGCACCTTGGGCGTGCTAACTTGTCCAGCGGTACGATAGTATTTAACACGAGAAAATTGTGTGACATGGTTGTGTCAATATTCTGATTTGTAAGGTTCAACTGGGTGAGCAAACGACCTTTGTAGCAAGTTTCATCCAATCAGAGGCATGATATAAGTACCACCACAAAAATAGACAGTGGATAGGATCTGGGGAAGCCGTGATAAGAGATAGGCTTTTAAATTATTTTGTTTCAAAACAAAGGGTATAGAATAGATAAGAAAGAACTTGCATTTATATCGCACCTTTCATGACCTCAGGAGTGCTTTACAGCCAATTAAGTCCTTTTTGAAGTGTAGTCACTGTTGTAATGTAGGAATCCTATAAATAGATATAAATAAAGAAAAAAGCAAAGATGATAAAAAATCAAACAGAAAATGAATGTAGAGAGTGAGGAAAAAAAAAGTTGGCAAGCTGAAGTATTTACATTTTTATTTTTTTATTATTAGTGATTATTCTGGTTGTATGTGGTGAGTATTACAATAATAAAACCATACCTGACATTTGAGAAGTAGTATGATCTGAAAACTTAAAGGAAAAATTGCCAGTTCAAGAAAGACTGGAATATTTTGAGTTGCCTGCAGTCTTAGGGTTAATGGTCTCTATCCGTCGGCTGCCGTTCCTGTGCTGGGATAGCCTCTGACTAGTTAGTTAATGTAAGCCTGGAAATTCCTGTTCTCATGGAAATCAGATGTAAATGCTTCATCGTGAGTGATTTCTGTGTCTCCACGTGCATGTCTATTTACTCCCAATATTTGGAATTTGCATATCTTCAGGTAAACTACCTGGCCCCAGGGATGAAATTCTGCAGAGTTTCTACTGAGCGTCTACTGGAACTTTGGCAAAAGACTTGTGCAAACCCTGGAGAAACAACATAAAGTGCCGTTTCTCCAGAGTTTCCGCGTGCTCTTCCGCCGAACTTATGGCGGAAGATCGGGAGAACTCCTGTGAGAACTCAACCCTCTCCAGGATAGGTCGTGTAACAGACAATGGCAATCTTGGGGAGTCTGGGAGCTGTATGTCAGGCACTTCCTGATCTCTCAAGACATTTTTTTTTATTCGTTCATGGGATGTGGGCATCACTGATGAGGCCGGCATTTATTGCCCATCCCTAATTGCCCTTGAGAAGGTGGTGGTGAGCAGCCTTCTTGAACCGCTGCAGTCCGTGTGGTGACGGTTCTCCCACAGTGCTGTTAGGAAGGGAGTTCCAGGATCTTGACCCAGCGACGATGAAGGAACGGCGATATATTTCCAAGTCGGGATGGTGTGTGACTTGGAGGGGAACGTGCAGGTGGTGTTGTTCCCATGTGCCTGCTGCCCTTGTCCTTCTAGGTGGTAGAGGTCGTGGGTTTGGGAGGTGCTGTCGAAGAAGCCTTGGCGAGTTGCTACAGTGCATCCTGTGGATTGTACACACTGCAGCCACAGTGCGCCGGTGGTGAAGGGAGTGAATGTTTAGGGTGGTGGATGGGGTGCTAATCAAGCGGGCTGCTTTGTCCTGGATGGTGTCGAGCTTCTTGAGTGTTGTTGGAGCTGCACTCATCCAGGCAAGTGGAGAGTATTCCATCACACTCCTGACTTGTGCCTTGTAGATGGTGGAAAGGCTTTGGGGAGTCAGGAGGCGAGTCACTCGCCGCAGAATACCCAGCCTCTGACCCGCTCTTGTAGCCACAGTATTTATATGGCTGGCCCTGTTAAGCTTCTGGTCAATGGTGACCCCCAGGATGTTGATGGAGGGGGATTCGGCGATGGTAATGCCGTTGAATGTCAAGGGGAGGTGGTTAGACTCTCTCTTGTTGGAGATCGTCATTGCCTGGCACTTGTCTGGTGTGAATGTTACTTGCCACTTTTGAGCCCAAGCTTGGATGTTGTCCAGGTCTTGCTGCATGCGGGCACGGACTGCTTCATTATCTGAGGGGTTGCGAATGGAACTGAACACTGTGCAATCATCAGCGAACATCCCCATTTCTGACCTTATGATGGAGGGAAGGTCATTGATGAAGCAGCTGAAGATGGTTGGGCCTAGGATACTGCCCTGAGGGACTCCTGCAGCAATGTCCTGGGGCTGAGATGATTGGCCTCCAACAACCACTACCATCTTCCTTTGTGCTAGGTATGACTCCAGCCACTGGAGAGTTCTCCCTGATTCCCATTGACTTCAATTTTACTAGGGCTCCTTGGTGCCAAACTCGGTCAAATGCTGCCTTGATTTCAAGTGCAGTCACTCTCACCTCACCTCTGGAATTCAGCCCTTTTGTCCATGTTTGGACCAAGGCTGTAATGAGGTCTGGAGCCGAGTGGTCCTGGCAGAACCCAAACTGAGCATCGGTGAGCAGGTTATTGGTGAGTAAGTGCCGCTTGATAGCACTGTCGACGACACCTTCCATCACTTTGCTAATGATTGAGAGTAGACTGATGGGGCGGTAATTGTCCAGATTGGATTTGTCCTGCTTTTTGTGGACAGGACAAACCTGGGCAATTTTCCACATTGTCGGGTAGATGCCAGTGTTGTAGCTGTACTGGAACAGTTTGGCTGGAGGTGCAGCTAGTTCTGAAGCATAAATCTTCAGTACTACAGCCAGGATGTTGTCGGGGCCCATAGCCTTTGCTGTATCCAGTGCACTCAGCCGTTTCTTCATATCACATGGCTTCTAGATGCCAATGGTATGCTCTACATTAACCCTAGTGGCTGCATGGGACTAGCTGTATCTCACTCTGCCTCAAGACTATCACTAGCTAGATCAGGACAGTAGTCTTGGTCTGGAAGGAGCCACCCTTCCAGTCACCCTTCACAGAAGTCCAGCACAGATTACTGTCTGAAAATGAAAGCATCCTGACAGCTGCCTAGCAACCAGGTATTCAGCTTCATGATACAATGTTATTCACCAACTGTAAGCAAATGGAGTAATGTTCATGTAAGCAATTGCATTTTGCCTAGGGGCATGAATGGTCATGAATTATCCCTGTAATTTTGGAAATCCAGTCGTGTGGTGAAACTGGACAGCCTTGTTATGTATTTAAACCTGCTAAACAAAGCATGAGTCATCTGTTTGCTGTATCTGTGGGTAGCACCTTGGCTGGTATTGCTGATGTCCCCTCTTCTAGCCCTGGAAGACGCCCGAGGTATAGAAGCTTAGGGCCATGATGACCTTGACTGTCACTGGAGGTGCCATCCCTACTGTAGAGGTTGGCCACAAGTCTCCTCGAAGCAGGTAACACAGCTCTGTGACTGCTTGACTGCTTCCCTGCTAAACACGAATTGCATGGTAGTTCTCCTCAGTTATCATTAAGTAAACATGCCTGGCCTATAGATAGTGTTGGTTACTTATTGGCACAGATAATATACTTTACATTATTTGTGGTAGAGGAGCACTGAAAGTAATATCCATAGTTTGTAAGGGTGTGGGAGTAACAAGAAACTTACAGTGCAGCTTTAGACAATCAGTTCCCAAGAACCTGACTGGCCTTGATGCCCTTTTGAAATTGGTGACATTAACACACTGCACAGTGTGGGGAATGGAAGATTGCAGGTTTCTCCCTTAAGTAGCATGCATTAGTAGATTTTAATTGATAATGATGTCAATGAACTTTGGGGTAGAATTTTGCCTTTACCGCATGGGCGTTACGCATCATCTGGGCGGAGCCTAGAGAGGAAAATCAGGCGGGGAGGATTGCACACCAATAACATAAAACCTGCCTGACTTTCGTTCCATTTAAAATCTATTCCATTCTGTGTGAAAATGCACACCGTCAGCGAGAAAGCAGTGTTGGGATTTTGAACACTGCACTTAGCAGGTAAGAAGCCAGCCATTCAGGAATATGCAATTATCCTGCCCATTACATAGAATTTTACAGCACAGAAACAGGCCATTCAGCTCAACAGGTCTCTGCCATTGTTTATGCTCCACATGAGCCTCCTTCCACCTTACTTCATCTTACCCCAAAGGAACAGGAATAGGCCGTTTAGCCCCACAAGCCTGTGCCGCCATTCAATGAGATTGTGGCTGATCTCCATATACCCGCCTTAGCCTCACATCCCTTAATACCTTTAGTTAACAAAAATCTATCAATCTCAGCTTTAAAATTAACAATTGAGCTAGCATCAACTGCCATTTACGGAAGAGAGTTCCAAACTTCTACCACCCTTTACATGTAGAAGTGTTTCCTAACTTCACTCCTGAAAGTCCTGTCTCTAATTTTTAGGCTATGTCCCCTAGTCCTGGACTCCCCAACCAGCGAAAATGGTTTCTCTCTATCTCCCTATCAGTTCCCCTTAATATCTTGAAAACTTTGATCAAATCACCCCTTAACCTTCTAAATACCAGGGAATACAACCCTAGTTTGTGTAATCTCTCCTTGTAATTTAACCCTTGGAGTCCATTCTAGTAAATCTACGCTGCACTCCCTCCAAGGCCAATATATCCTTCCTAAGGTGTGGTGCCCAGAAATGAACACAGTACTCCAGGTGTGGTCTAACCAGGGCTTTGTATAGCTGTGGAATAACTTCTACCCCCTTGTATTCTAGTTCTCTAGATATAAAGGCCAGCATTCCATTAGCCTTTTTGATTATTTTCTGTACCTGTTCATGACATGGACCCCATAGTCTCTTTGGACCTCCATTGTTTTGAACTTTTCACCATTTAGAAAGTACTCCTGATCTATCCCTTTTAGGTCCAAAGGACCTCACACTTGCCTACATTGGGCAAAACTGTAGCAAATGGATTTCATTCACTTAATCTATTAATATCTCTTTGTAATTTTATGCTTCCATCTACACTGCTTACAGTGCTGCCTATCTTTGTGTCATTGGCAAATTTGGATATGTGGCTCTCTATCCCGTCATCTAAGTTTTTAATAAATACAGTGAATAGTTGAGGCCCCAACACAGATGCCCGTGGGTCACCATTAGTCACATCCTGTCAATTTGAGTACCTGCCCATTATCCCGACTCTCTGTTTCCTGCCGCTCAGCCAGTTTCCTAACCAGGTCAATAATTTGCCCTCAATTCCAAGCCCTGCAGACACAATTCCTACTGCTCCAAGCACTTCTACCAGCAGGAACTTCGAAGAAACACTTGTATTTATATAGTGCCTTTCATCTCAGGAAGCCCCAAAGTGTTTCACAGCCAATGAAGTACTTTTGAAGTGTAGCCACTGTTGTAATGTAAGAATATAATATGGGATGGTTAAACCGGGAGAGGCATGTTCCCTTTAAGAACACACCCCAAACACCGACACATTTGTCAGGAAGTGTCGAACAGGAATCCAGCAAGAAATCAGAATTAAGCAACTGAAACTTGAAGCTGAACTTGTCTGATAAACTTTTGAAACTAAAATAGTAACCGATCTCACGGAGAGGGGAGACCTGCGGATCTTCACTTACTTTATGTGCGACTTCTCGGCGGAAGAGACTCGGAGGGAGATGGTTCTCTGAGCCGGATCAGGAATGTGGAGACAACCGTGGCTCATTTCATTCGGGATGGGCTGGAAAGTACAGTTTGTGTTGTGGGTCGCGCTGCTTTCTGTGGTCTCAGCTCTCAAACCTGGTAAGAAATGGGGTGTGGGAGAGGGATAGGGAAGAGTGGGATAGGGGGGAGTGGGAGAGGGAGAGGGGAAAGGATAGGGGAGAGAGGGAGAGGGGAAAGGATAGGGGAGAGGGGGAAAGGATAGGGGAGAGTGGGAAAGGGAGGGGGAAAGGATAGGGGAGAGTGGGAAAGGGAGGGGGAAAGGATAGGGGAGAGTGGGAAAGGGAGGGGGAAAGGATAGGGGAGAGTGGGAAAGGGAGGGGGAAAGGATAGGGGAGAGTGGGAAAGGGAGGGGGAAAGGCTAGGGGAGAGTGGGAAAGGGAGGGGGAAATGATAGGGGAGAGTGGGAAAGAGAGTGGGAAAGGGAGGGGGAAAGGATAGGGGAGAGTGGGAAAGGGAGGGGGAAAGGATAGGGAGGAGAGTGGGAAAGGGAGGGGGAAAGGATTGGGAGGAGAGTGGGAAAGGGAGGGGGAAAGGATAGGGGAGAGTGGGAAAGAGAGTGGGAAAGGGAGGGGGAAAGGATAGGGGAGAGTGGGAAAGGGAGGGGGAAAGGATAGGGAGGAGAGTGGGAAAGGGAGGGGGAAAGGATTGGGAGGAGAGTGGGAAAGGGAGGGGGAAAGGATAGGGAGGAGAGTGGGAAAGGGAGGGGGAAAGGATAGGGAGGAGAGTGGGAAAGGGAGGGGGAAAGGATAGGGAGGAGAGTGGGAAAGGGAGGGGGAAAGGATAGGGAGGAGAGTGGGAAAGGGAGGGGGAAAGGATAGGGAGGAGAGTGGGAAAGGGAGGGGGAAAGGATAGGGAGGAGAGTGGGAAAGGGAGGGGGAAAGGATAGGGAGGAGAGTGGGAAAGGGAGGGGGAAAGGATAGGGAGGAGAGTGGGAAAGGGAGGGGGAAAGGATAGGGAGGAGAGTGGGAAAGGGAGGGGGAAAGGATAGGGAGGAGAGTGGGAAAGGGAGGGGGAAAGGATAGGGAGGAGAGTGGGAAAGGGAGGGGGAAAGGATAGGAAGGAGAGTGGGAAAGGGAGGGGGAAAGGATAGGAAGGAGAGTGGGAAAGGGAGGGGGAAAGGATAGGGAGGAGAGTGGGAAAGGGAGGGGGAAAGGATAGGGAGGAGAGTGGGAAAGGGAGGGGGAAAGGATAGGGAGGAGAGTGGGGGGGAAAGGGGGACAGATAGGGGGGAGTGGGAGAGGAGAGGGAGAGGGGAAAGGATAGGGGAGAGGGAGAGAGGGGAAGGGAGAGGGAGAGAGGGAGAGAGGGGAAAGGAGAGGGGGACGGAGAGGAGGACAGAGAGGGGAGAGGGAGAGGGGGACGGATAGGGGGGAGTGGGAGAGGGGGACGGATAGGGGGGAGTGGGAGAGGGGGACGGAGAGTGGGAGAGGAGAGGGGGACGGATGGGGAGAGTGGGAGAGGAGAGGGGGACGGATGGGGAGAGTGGAAGAGGAGAGGGGGACGGATGGGGAGAGTGGAAGAGGAGAGGGAGAGGGAGACCATAGGGGAGAGTGGGAGACGGATAGGGGAGTGGGAGACGGATAGGGGAGAGGGAGACGGATAGGGGAGAGGGAGACGGATAGGGGAGGGGGAGAGGGAGACGGATAAGGGAGAGGGAGAGGGAGACGGATAGGGGAGAGGGGAGAGTGGGAGAGGAGAGGGAGAGTGGGAGAGGAGAGGGAGAGGGGGACGGATAGGGGAGAGTGGGAGAGGAGAGGGAGACGGGGACGGATAGGCGAGAGGGGAAAGGGAGAGGGAGAGTGGGAGAGGAGAGGGGAGAGGGGGACGGAGAAGAGGAGAGGGAGAGTGGGAGAGGGGAAAGGATAGGGGGGAGACGGAGAGGGGAAAGGATAGGGGAGAGTGGGAGAGGAGAGGGAGAGGGGAAAGGATAGGGGAGAGTGGGAGAGGAGAGGGAGAGGGGGACGGATAGGGGAGAGTGGGAGAGGAGAGGGAGAGGGGGACGGATAGGGGAGAGGGGGACGGATAGGGGAGAGGGGGACGGATAGGGGAGAGGGGGACGGATAGGGGAGAGGGGGACGGATAGGGGAGAGGGGGACGGATAGGGGAGAGGGGGACGGATAGGGGAGAGTGGGAGAGGAGAGGGGGACGGATAGGGGAGAGTGGGAGAGGAGAGGGAGAGGGGGACGGATAGGGGAGAGTGGGAGAGGAGAGGGAGAGGGGGACGGATAGGGGAGAGTGGGAGAGGAGAGGGAGAGGGGGACGGATAGGGGAGAGTGGGAGAGGAGATGGGGAGAGGATAGGGGAGAGTGGGAAAGGATAGGGGAGAGGGGAAAGGATAGGGGAGAGGGGAAAAGGAGAGGGGAGAGTGGGAGGGGGGTGGGAATGGTTGGGGAATATCTGGGATTTTTTAATAGTGTATGATTCAGAGATCCAGGATCACATTAGCCCTGATGACACGTACAGTATATACATAGTAAACTCCGGCCAGTTGATCTAAGCTGTCAACCAAGTGTTGGGATTTAGTATCCCACACTTTACACTTTCAGCAGTGTGAAATATTTCGCAAGGAACAAAGTCAAACTAGACAGTTTACCCCAACACCATATTCCCACTTTCTGTAACAAGAGAAAGTCCAAAGGAATCGTACTTTATATTTATTTGTTTTACCGTACATTCGTGGTGCAAGGTATCGTTTTGAAAATGTTAACATTTAAAAATGCAACGGATTTTTTTGGCGCAACAACCTCTTGTCACATTAAATTTTCATCTGTTTATTTTAAAACAATAACAGGAATGGCTAGTTAGAAATAAAGCTGGCAAAAGGCAATCGTTAAATTTACAAATCCAAACTGGAGAGCAGTCAAACGTTTATCCATGATACAACATTTCTCCATTACTATTTAAATATCACCGTACTCTTAGTCAAAAGCAAAATACTGCGGATGCTGGAAATCTGAAATAAAAACAAAAAATGCTGGAGAAGCTCAGCAAGTCAGGCAGCATCTATTACCGTACTCTGGGAGAACAAAGTATACGACAGTACTGACACAGCGAGCCTAAGGAAGGTTACCAGAAATTCATTGAAAGAAACTGGGTACCTTCCCCACTACTGCAACCGAAAATCGGACTATTGTGGAGTAGGGGAGTTGGGGAGAGGGGTGTGGTAAACAGGGCAGGCCCACACGGTAGACTGAGAAGGCTGAAGAATGGAGGTAGCCAACAAGGGGATAGCACACCCAGGGAACGACCAAAGAAAGATCCCTTATTTACATCAAACCAGGTTGTATCCCCTTGGATACCATACTCAATGAACTTTACTAATTTATGATGAAGGACAGTATCTACTTTATGATTTTTCAGATCTGTAGTTATTTTTTCAGATGTAAACTAGACTCATAGAATTATAGAAAGGTTACGGCATGGAAGGAGGCCGTTCGGCCCATCGAGTCCGCGCCGGCTCTATGCAAGAGCAATCCAGCTATTCCCACTCCCCTGCCCTTTACCCCTAGCCTGGTTTTTTTTTCCTTTCAAGTACTTATCTAGCTCCCTTTTGAAGGCCATGATTGAATCTGCCTCAACCACCTCCTCGGGCAGTGCATTCCAGATCCTAACTACTCTAAATAGAACTAATAGCTCTGAACTGATGTCCCATTCAGTGTTATAACGTAAACTTTTCTCCATCACCTTTACTTGTAGATAACGGCTTCCATAAGCAGGGCAAATCTCTTATGAACCAAGGCACTTCTTTATTCTCTGTTGTGCTGGGTTAGCACAGTCCAGGTATAACAATTAACCTTAAATCGTGGTAAATTGTTTACCGGAGAGTACATGGGATGTCGACCACATTCTCCTGTCTCCTTAGAAAGCAGAAAAATACCACACTGCTGGTCCAATGCCCACAAGCTAAAGCTACTGTTCAGATTTATGTTTTGATAAAATCATTCAAAAATGGAAAGATAAAATCAAAGAATCATAGACATTTTTTTAAAGTCTTGCATTAATTTAGCATCTTTCACATCCCGAAGACATACCAAACACTTTACAGCCAATAAATTACTTGTGAAGCGTAGTCACTGTTGACAAACATGGCAGCCAAGTTGTGCAAATAAGGTCCCACAACAACAATAAGATAAATGTCCTGTTAATCTTTTTTGGTGATGTTGGTTGAAGGATGAATGTTTTCCAGGACACTGGAGAATTCCCCTGCTCTTTCCTGAATAGTGGCATGAGATGTTTTATGTCCACCTGAACAGGCAGATGAGGCCTTGGTTCAACATTTTATCTGAAAGATGGCACCTCTGACAATGCAGCACTCCCTCATTGCTGCACCTCTGACAATGCAGCACTCCCTCATTGCTGCACCTCTGACAATGCAGCACTCCCTCATTGCTGCACCTCTGACAATGCAGCACTCCCTCATTGCTGCACCTCTGACAATGCAGCACTCCCTCAGTGCTGCACCTCTGACAATGCAGCACTCCCTCATTGCTGCACCTCTGACAATGCAGCACTCCCTCAGTGCTGCTCTTAAATGTCAACCAACATTACGTGCTCAAATCCTGGAATGGACCTTGGACAACCTTCTGACAAGAATGCTACAACTTACCTAAATTGATATTTACAGCACAGAAGGAGGCTATTGAGCCCATTGTGCCTGTGCTCGGCAACTGGAGCCATCCATGCTAATCCCACTTCCCATATCCTTTTATATTCCTTTTCAAATAATCGTCTGATTCTGTTTCATTCACTGGAATAGGTGGGTAAACCAAGATTCTCTTAACATATGGCCATCACAGGCACTCCCTAAAAATCATGCATTGACATGCAGAATGTTTTGGTAGTGATTATTCATCATGTGGAGGTTTTCTGTTGAGGAATGCCAAAGTATGTTGCAGAGATGATTGAATGGCCAGGTAGGCACAGTCGATGTCACCCTGTACCCGATCTTTCACCAAACACTGTCAGCCTTTCCTGCTGCTGTGTCTCAGTGCTGACTTCAATGTGGTCACATGCAAGTTGCATTAGTGACTGGCAAGAAACTATTCAGTACAATAATCAAATTTACACTTTATACAACTTAGGTTGACTGTTGTGGGTTCAGGACCCACTCCGGAGACTTGAGCACAAAATCTAGGCTGACACTTCAGTGCAGCACTGAGGGAGTGCTGCACTGTTGGTGGTTTCGTCTATCGGATGAGATGTTAAATCGAGACCCCATTTGCCCTCTCGGGTGGACATTAAAGATCCCATGGCACTGTTTCAAGGAAGAGCAGGGGAGTTCTCCCCAGTGTCCTGACTAATATTTATCCCTTACCCAATTCCTAAAAACAGATTATCTGGTCATTATCACATTGCTGTTTGTGTGACCTTGCTGTGTGCAAATTGGCTGCCACTTTTCCTACATTACAACAATGACTACACTTCAAAAGTACTTAATTTTCTGTAAAGTGCTTTGTATTAACGTGTCAGCCTGGATTATGTGCTCAGGTTTCTGGTTTAGGGCTTGAACCCACGACCTGACTCAGAGACGAGAACTGACACTTGCCATTGAGCCAAGCTGTCACGCCTTTTTGTAATGCTTTAATTAATTATATATTTGTTACCTTATTTTTCAGATAAGAACTCAAGGTCTAAAAGCAAATTTTTAGCCAAAAGTTTTGCTGGTGAATCTCCAATTAGGGACAATGAATTCATGCTTCACAATATTGGGGACGATGGTAACAATCAGAGCAGATCCGGAGGGTCATCAACACATGGATTTAACTTCTCCAAAATGGTTAAAGTTTCAGATACGGCAAGACAATACCTAACTGGTTCATGGATGATTTTAGTCATTCCTTTTGTTTACACGTTTGTTTTTACAGCAAGTTTGCCTCTTAACTTCCTGGCATTCTTAATATTCCTCTTTAAAATGGATTTGACAAAACCGGCTGTAATTTACATGATGAATTTGGCAGCAGCAGATTTGTTATTTGTGCTGTTGCTTCCTGCGAAGATCTCCTACCATTTTTCTGGTAATGACTGGGGATTTGGCTCTTTCCTGTGCCGATTGGTTACTGGTGGTTTTTATGCTTATATGTACTGTTCAGTGCTGCTGATGATGTGTATAAGTGTCGACCGATTTCTTGCTGTGGTTTATCCAATACGCTCTGCCTCCTGGAGGACCCGGGGAAGCACTGTTGTACTTTGCCTTGTCGCGTGGCTTGCAGCTATTGGTGGGGCTCTACCACTTTTCCTTACTGAGCAAACAGCGTATATCACTGACCTAAACATTACAACCTGCCATGATGTGTTACCCCTCTCTACACTACAAAACTATTCCGTCTATTACTTTTCCGCTTTGTGTATTCTGTTTTTTGTAATTCCCCTGCTTGTGACCTCAGTCTGTTATGTATGTATTATCGTAACCCTGCATTCATCAAATGTGACAAACCAGTGTGGAAAGAGACATGCTTTCTTTCTGGTTATAATTGTGCTTTCTGTGTTTATTGTTTGTTTTGCACCAACTAATATCATTTTGCTCATACATTATCTTCATTTTTATCATGCAGCAAGTGACTCCCTCTACTTTGCCTATGTGCTGTGTGTGTGCATAGGCAGTGTGAGCTGTTGCCTCGACCCTTTGATTTATTATTATGCCTCATCATTGTTCCAGAATCAGTTACATCATCTTTTGTATTCCAGGGAGGTTGCTAGTAGTCAAACAAAAGAGGCAAACAAGAAATTGGGAACTTCCAGTCCCGATCATGGCGCCTGCAGAAGGTTGTTAGCGCAAACTGATCACATGATGTATACGTTTTAGGGTTTTTTTTAGTAATGTTATAAAGTACAACAGATTTCCCTCAATCAAGGATAACATTATCCAGCTAGCTGAGATCAAATTAGTCTGTGTTGTTCTTCATACTCCTTCACTGTGTGTGTCTGTGAACAAAGCGTTACAAATACCTCTGACCAAACCTTGGTCTTAATTATACTGTTCTTCTAACAAACATCTGTACTTTAACCCTCTTAGTTGGGTTTTGTCTGTGTGTTGTAAGTTCAGACCACAGTGTCCACAGTAATTCAATTGCTGATGTCATAGGCACTTTAACCCTTGAACTCCAAACATGCCACAAGTGGTAACCCACAGAGTGGACCAGGTTAAATCTCTGTCTAAGAACAGAAGGAAGTACAACCAGAGTGACTGTTCCTCTGAGTCTATGTTCCCAGTTATACTGCTTTAACAGCTCTGGTCAAATAAATGCCACTGTGCTGCATGCCCTTAATCTAACTTCCTTCTAAGATTTGTGATCCATAAGGGTCATAATTCACTTGACAAATTCATATGCTGTAAAAGTAACTGACTTTAAATAATGATGATGTGGAGATGCCGGTGATGGACTGGGGTTGACAATTGTAAACAATTTTACAACACCAAGTTATAGTCCAGCAATTTTATTTTAAATTCACAAGCTTTCGGAGGCTTCCTCCTTCATCAGGTGAACATCGTGACGAAGGAGGAAGCCTCCGAAAGCTTGTGAATTTAAAATAAAATTGCTGGACTATAACTTGGTGTTGTAAAATTGTTTACAATTAAATAATGATGAGGATAAACCCTTTCATTGTCATCAGGGGTAGATTAGGCAATTAAATCAAACAATCCAGTATTGTATTTATCAAAACCAACTAAGAACACCTTTATATCTACTGTATACATCAAGTGTCATTTACAAAGGCTGTCCATATCAAATGTAAAACAGATGCAGCATGCCAGAAAAGTATGTGGTACAGTGTCAGAAAGCAGTGACAACCCAAACCCAAAGGCTGAGAATTCTGTTAAATCAAAATTTTCAACCATTTATGAAAAGAGAGAAAGACACTTCTACTGTAATGAGAAAGTAAACTTTTGGATTTAAGGCTAATTTGCAGAGGAAAAAGAAATTCTGATTTATTTACTATTGTTTATATTTCTTGATTGTTATCTTCACGTACTGTTAAAATATAACAATAAAATACTTTGTCAGATATGATAAATTGAACAAAGTATGGCAGTGAAAACTTTGCATCATGTTTACCACTGTCTCAATGATACTATAGTTAATATTTTTACATGATATATCTCTGATATTGCAAAATGTGTGTGATTTGTTGCTTGAGAAATACATTTATCCATATTGTACAGATGTAGTTCATAAAAAGATCACATTAAATGAATCCAGGCTTGAGTTAATTCTGAATTAGAGGCATGGGCATGTTTGTTTATTTATTTGAATGTTTCTTCCCTTGTTGGTCTCACCAAGTCTCATCACCTCCTGCAGGAAAGAGGGCAGGTGAATAACCTGCTCCCAGGCCTCCATCTGTGGCACATTGCCCCTCCTTAATACCAGCAATGCAGCTGATACCAGCAAGTCAGTGGGGGAGGGGGACTGAACCTGTATCCCACCACTCTGCGGCACTGTACTGGTGCTATCTATAGATTTTTTTTTAACCTCATCATTATCACCACCCATCCTTCATTCAAGTTTAATGCAGCGGTTCATAGGGGCTTGTTATCTTGGTTTATTCTGTTATGATGTTTAGAACAGTGTATGGCTGGATGGAAATCTGTTGATGTAGTCCCATCAAAAAATGGTACCACCATGGTGTTACCACACTATTGTAGAGGCCACAGCCATTGTATGAAGTTATATTTGCTGCGTTAAAAATAATCATTTATATACAGCATACATAGCTGATATACGTCAACCAAAGTAGTTTCTCTCTTTCCAACATTGATACATCATGATATTTAATAAAAGACCATACAGCTGTAATTCCACAGCCCTGGGCCCCGCAAAAGGAACACTTTTTAGGTGGGTAGTGATGAGACTTGGGGTGTGACCTGGTTGTGTTGTGTCCCTGCCCCTTTTTGCCCGTAAGAAATTCCAGCTGATTTGGGGTGGATCATAATATACCTACCCAGAAATGACACCTGACAAATGAGGATAATACATTATAGTTGTGCATCCCTGGCATTCAGTGTTGCTAAGGATACCAGAGGGTGGGGGGATTTAAAATTTAATAGGTTAGTTTCCCTTCAGTAATCAATCACAGAGCAGCCTATTTCAAAAATGGGGTACATTTTTGTATCCTACCTCAGGTGGGCATCGTAGCTGCACTGTGAAGGGGAGGGGGAGGGGGCACTTGCCCAATATATGTAAATGGTAATGATCCCAGAAATTAGGCCAGTGTCAGAGGTACGTCCATGGGACAGGCAAAGTTCTGCCTCAAACGAGAAATGCTCCAAAACCCTCCGGGTGAATTTCAGGGTCCATGTATCTATGGTTCCCTAATAATCATTACAACAGTGACTGCACATCAAAAGTACTTCAGTAGCTGCAAAGTGCTTTGGTACAGCTTGAGGAAAGGTGCTAAACAAATGTAAGTCCTTTAATCATGAATAAACTTAAGAGGACACAAGCATCTCTACTCCATGCTCTTGTCTCATCAATATATCTATAATTAAAGAAAATATGGAAAGTATCAGATTTTGGGGACTTTATTACAAGGGCTGGGACTTACAATTATAATTCTTTGTTACTTTAGGAGACTGTCAATTTCAATACCTCTGAATGGGCTCCTGGTCAGGTTCTCTTGACCCTGATGCTAATTTGGATATAGTAGGAAATTGAATAGATTTCAGAAGAATTCAGACTCCTTTTGGTGTATAAAAAGATCAGAGATTTACTCTGAATGAACAAAGTTATTTCAGACAGTGTGGGAAAATAGCATTAGAGTTGAAAGTAAATATGTTTGAGGTTGTGCACATAAGTCATGGATGGTTACTATCTCTTTTTCCCCAAAGAATCTCAAGGAAAATTTTACCATCAACATTTCCAGAAGACTAAACAACCAAAGTTGACTCAAGACTAAACTTGTGTAATTAATTACTGAGAAACAAGAAATACTAACTAGATAAGTACCCTTCCTCAAAGCCTACTTCATTTTGGGCTTTTTTTAACTTCACTTTTTAAAATTACTTTTTCTCACTTTTTGCTTCATATCACACTTTTCAGCATTAAGCACTCTTTGGCTATGGTACAGGTCGATAGCAAATGCAGCTCCTTTTCTCATTGTGCCTGAATCCTAACTGCAGAAGAACATTCTATCAAACCAACAATGTCATATTAATTACCCACATTGGTTGTCCACATGCCCATGGTTGCTATGGGGTGGCAATTGCCAAATTAACTTTGCCTATTGCCTATGTGTTGACCCTGGAAACTGGACATTCATGTGTAAGATACTCCTTTATGCATCACAGACCAGCTGCATATTTTAGGGAATTAAATATTTACGTTTGATGTATGCCATCAGATTGATATTGGAACAAAAATTGCCACTTTTCATTTTCTGCATGATGGCAAGTAAGTGCAAAATTAATAATAGGTAGTAAATCACACTTAAGGTCAGTTCCATTTCTAAATTAATCATTTCAACTATTTGTTGAATAGTTGCCAGCATACTGAAGAAATACAATGAAAGGAACTTTGATAACTTTGATTTTCCTTATCAGTGGCAGTGGAGGTTCATGCCATTTGTACATATCCTCTTTTATTACCTTAAGAAGCATTAGATAGATGTAAATAAAAAGAGAGTTAAATAATGAGGCCATTAAATCACAACCTGTTGCAGTTATAAAGATGTGGTGGAGGCTTCTTGATGCTGGTGGACTAAATTAGGAGAACTTCTCTGAACTAAATCCAAAACATTGCTAATCTTCCATAGGCTATCCTTGGGTTAAAACAGCTGTAAAATCCTGCAATAAAGTACTGGGCAAGGGGAGGAAAGTATCATAGTATGGTACAGCAGAGGAGATGGTGATTCGGCCCACAGTGCCTGGGCCAGCTCTTTGAAAGAGCTATTCAATAGTCCCATTCCCCTGCTCTTTCCCCATAACCCTGTTGTTTTTTTTCCCTTCAAGTATTTATTTAATTCCCTTTTGAAAGTTACTATGGAATCTGCTTCCACCACCCTTTCAGGCAGTGCATTCCAAATCATTACAACTCGCTGCATAAAGAAATGTTTCCTCATGTGTCCTCTGGTTACCAATCCTTCTGCCACTGGAAACAGTTTCTCCTTATTTACTCTATCAAAACCATTCATGATTTTGAACACTTCTATCAAATCTCCCCTTAACCTTCTCTGTTCTAAGGACAACAACCCCAACTTCTCCAGTCTCTCCACATAACTGAAGTCCCTCATCCCTGGTACCATCTCTCCTGCACCCTCTCAAAAGCCTTGACATCCTTCCTAAAGTGTGGTGCCCAGAATTGAATACAATACTCCAGCTGAGGCATAACCAGTGTTTTATAAAGGTTTAGAATAACTTCCTTGCTTTTGTACTCTATGCCTCTATTAATAAAGCCCAGGATCCCATATGCTTTTTTAACAGCCTTCTCATTCTTCCTACCAAAATGTTTCACTTCACACCTCTCTGCGTTAAATTTCATCTGCCATGTGTCTGCCCATTTCACCAGTCTGTCTATGTCCTCCTGAAGTCTGTTACTATCCTCCACATTGTTTACTACATTTCCGTGTTTTGTGTCATCTGCAAACTTATTCCCAAGTCCAGGTCATTAATATATATCAAAAAGATCAGTGGTCCTAATACCGACCCCTGGGGACCACCACTGTATGCTTCCCTCCACTCTGAGAAACAACCGTTCACCTCTACTCTCTGCTTTCTGTCCCTGAGCCAGTTTTGTATCCACAGGTTAGAAACAGTAGATATAGGTTACCATGCATTATTGATTTCATCTTGATCTACATATTTTGATTGTCTTTGTTTCCAGTGGCAGAAAGGTTGGTAACCAGAGGACACATGAGGAAACATTTCTTTATGCAGCGAGTTGTAATGATTTGGAATGCACTGTCTGAAAGGGTGGTGGAAGCAGATTCCATAGTAACTTTCAAAAGGGAATTAAATAAATACTTAAAGGGAAAAAAAACCAACAGGGTTATGGGGAAAGAGCAGGGGAATGGGACTATTGAATAGCTCTTTGGTCTAAGTGCACTCCTTTCCTGATTTGTGACTAGTAGCTTGAGTTGTCACCAAGGAGAATAGACAAGGGAGCAAAGAGATAGACCACAACTGTGCTGAACTCTCCTTTATAGTCGCAAATGGCCTCACCCAGCTACTTCACTCACCAAATAAAGGTTATAAAAGTATTCAGTAAAGCATCAGTTGGCAGGTCTGCCTACCACTTAGTCTGCACCCAAGCACGTTGAAAGAAATATCAAGCTTAAGGCCAAATTGTAAAGATCTCAAGTGGGAAGTTTACTGATAATCAAAAGATGCAAACTCCATCTGCACTCAAATTGAAGAGCTCAAATCTAATGCTATAGAGTTCCACAATCCATAAAAGCAGCGATGCATTGACAATAGCTATTAGGACTGATTCAATGAAAGATGTTCTAAAGCTGTATCCAAAAAGTGGAAATGCTTATTGTAAACCTGGACTCTTGTAGCATATCTGATGAGTTGAGTAGATGATTTCTTCATAACATGCTTGACAATTTTTTGAAAAAGCAAATTCTGAGGAGGCAGTTACTGGGAACAGTTTTAATAATGGCAATTATTACATTGGACATTTGTTTGAGAGAGAGTCCACTATAGTTGTCTTTACATTCTCAATTGTGGGCAGCAGAGGAGAAGAAGCAGGAGCAAGAAAAACTGCAGCACCAGCAGCATGAACAGGAAGGAAAAAAAGGAAAGAAAGGCTTGAATTTATATAGCACCTTTTATGACCTGAGGATGTCACAAAGTGCTTTATAGCCAATGAAGTACTTTTGAATGTAATGTAGGAAATGCAGCAGCCAATTTGCGCACAGCAAGGTCACACAAACAGCAATGTGATAATGATCAGTTAATCTGTTTTTAGGTGTTAATTGAGGGACAAATATTAGTCAGGACACCGGGGAGAACTTGCCCACACTTCTTTGAAATAGTGTCATGGGATCTTTTAAGTCTATCTGAGAGAGCAGATAGATTCTTGGTTTTACATCTCATCCGAAAGGCGGCCCCTCCGACAGTGCAGCACTCCCTCAGTACTGCACTGGAGTGTCAGCCCAGATTTTATGCTCAAGTCTCTGGAGTATCATTTGTACCCAAAACCTTCTGACTCAGAGGTGGGAGTACTACCAACTGAGCCACATCTAACATTTAACATCTGTCAGAAGAAGCATAGAGTGTAGGGGAGAAGTATGCATGGGGCTGAGGTGGCAAAAAACTGCTATGGATAGGTGTGACTAATAAATGGAGACAATAAGACCTGCATCTCACCCTTGCTGGCTTGGTCAGATCATTGAATCTCTTCCTGCACTGCAGCCATGTCCTTTGGGTAATGCTGTGGGCACTCACCACCTCAGCAGCCTCACTCCGGAACTGCTATCCAGCAACTATCCAGCCTTTGGCTCTCCATTTGCCACAATACTTCTGCAGTTACCAATCTGCTCAATCACACCCTCACCTCCATCTTTGATGCCTTTGTCCCCAGTAATGCCCTTACTCTCTCCCAACCTGGTCTTTCCCCTTGGTAAAGCCTCCATCTTCGCTCCCCTAAGTCCAGCAGATGCAGATTTGAATATTTGTAGTGCACAACTGGTTTAGCCATTCATTGCCAGATCTGGCTGGATCACATCAAGCACTATCAGGCCCAGCTCTCTGCCAAAACTGCCCACTACTCCAGGATCATCCTGGAATGCAAAGACAACCCCTGGTTTATTTTCTGTACTACCAACTGTCTCCTTAAACCACTGTCCCCTGCCTCCTCCACCCTTACCTCCAACATCATCTATGGAAGAGAGGAGGCTCATGTGGAGCATAAACACCAGTATGAACCTGTTGGGCTGAATGGCCTGTTTCTGTGCTGTACATTCTGTGTAATTCTATATAATTCTACGTAACATGTGCGAGGAGCTCATGGACTTCTTTGTCACTAAGACATCCATTCAGTGGCCTCTGCTGCATCCCACTCTTCACCTTGCTCACCAAACCAAACTTCCCCCAAGGATCCCCCCTGCCCGAGCCCAGAACTCACATCTTTATTTAGTTTCTCTTCTATCTTCCTTCATTAAGTGATTAAATGTGTCATTTAAATAGAAGGTACAAATGAGGTTTTTAAACAATAAGCCACTAAATAGCTACAGCTTGGCTTGTTTATTTTGCATGAACTGCTGCCTGCCATGTATTCTATTTATATAACTCATTTTCACTTGTATATTTTCACCATTTTGGAGTTTAAATTACTTTCTTCCTTCAGCGATTTTTGGGAAAATTACCAGGATAAAGGAAGCTGTTTAGTGACATGCATGGTGATATCATTTGTAGGGGGCTGAAATTAGCAAAATCAGTAAGAAATGAATTTAGAATCTGTTTTAAAAAGTGCTCATATAACTAAATACATTAGTTATAGTTATACATAGAAAGAAACAGGACCTTAATTGCCTGGTAGGTAAAATCACCATCAGGAAATAAAGGCCCGAAGGTCCCAGGTTCACTTCCTGATCTGTGTAGAGTTAGCTTTCAGTGGGGCAGCAATGGTGGCATGGCAGCTTCCTTTAGGACCACTGGGCTAAAGAGGGTTCTCTCTCACCATTATCTGGTGACTGGTGCTGGAAAGTGCATGTGTGTTCACAGTAGATGCGGACGGGTTTGGATTCAACTGAGATACCCCCCACGTCCATCCTGCCCCCCACACCGCCTCACCATGTACAACAGTCTACTGACACTCACTGCCTAGGCATAAAAATGAAGAGTAGCCACTTGAATGAGACACGGAGGGCTGCCTGTACCCAGGAAACTGATCTCAGCATAAAGGCATTCAGGAGAGGCAGCAAATAATTGGGGGAAACCAGGATACACATGGTGAGCAGATGGTTCATGAAAAATTAATCCAGAGGATTCCAAAGAAAAACAGTATTTTTTCAAGGAAGATTTTAAAACAACACATAAGTAGTAGTGGCTTGTACATGTAAAGTTGTTTTAGTAATGTTTTAAAACATTTTGTCTATGGCTTCGGTAACTTCCCCTTCAGCCACTGGAAAAGTTCGGTACAGATGAAGTGGAAGTGGTTACATCCCTGTAGAGATAGAAGTGGGAGTGCTTTAGCTGCTCAGCCTGTTGCCAGCCACATTTCTTTGTCAATCTCCTACCATTTTTAACACCGCTCACATTTACAGTTCATACTGCAGGACAACTTTCCATTAGGTGGAAAACAAAATACTGCGGATGCTGGAAATCTGAAATAAAAACAGAAAATGCTGGAAATACTCAGCAAGTTGGGCAGCATCTGTGGAGAAAGAAACAGAGTTAATGGGCTCGATATTAGCAGGGCAGCGGGTTCTCAGCGGGGGTAACGCGCCCGGTGAAATTGGGGTGCTCCGCACACAATTACAGGATAATTGGAGCCACTTACCTGTGCTTCCGGGTTTCCCGCTGATAAGCTGCGCGACGGGCGGACTGGGCATGCACAGTAAGGTCTGTCGGCTGGACGAGCGCTATTTAAAGGGGCAGTCCTCCACTGACTGATGCTGCAGAAAATAGGAAAAATTACAGCATGGAGCAGCCCAGGGGGAAGGCTGCTCCCAGGTTTAATGATGCCTCACTCCAGGTATCATTGGATGGGGTGAGGAGGAGGGGGAGGACAGAGATCATCCCCCCGGCGGGCGGGAGGAAGCGGCCTGCCTCTGCCACCAAGAAGGCCTGGCTCGAGGTGGCAGAGGAGGCCACCAGCACCACCAACATATTGTGCACCTGCATACAGTGCAGGAGGCGCTCCAATGACCTAAGTAGGTCAGCCAAAGTGAGTACACTTACTCATTCCCCTACAGTCCATCTGCCACATCACCGCCCCCACCCCACATCTCCTTCTGCACTGCCAACACTAGTCTATCACATCACTCCTCACACCCACTCAAAGCTCATCCTCATCTTACTGCACTTACTCACCTCGCCAGTACTTATCCTGCCACTACCACTCAACCCAATCCTCATATAATCTCATGGCTCTATCTCATACTCACCCTCTCATGCATCTCTTTCATGGTCAGCCTCACTCAACCTGCCACTACCTGTGCTGCAGCCACAGGGCATGCATCACATATGTGCAGTAGGAAGCGTAAGGAAAACGTGTCGTGAGCATAAAGGGTGTTTGAGGGTTTGTCATGGTGTTTACCTATATTTAATTTCTGATCAACTCACATTACATATTATATTGGCACCACTACTGCCACGTCTTTGCGAATCTTGTCTGGTTTTTGCCCTTTCCTGAGGATCACAATGAAGACCCACACCTGATGCCACCTATTGTGTCACTGCAGAGTGGGTGTAGGTGTATTTGCAGGGCTCTTTTGTGCAGACGACTGAGAGACGTCGGCGATGTCCCCGGTGGCACCCTGGAAGGATGCAGAGGGGAAGTTGTTGAGGGCAGTGGTGACTTTGACAGCGACAGGTAAGAAGATAGTGCTTGGGCCAGCTGGGAGCAGCTCGGCATGAAGGAGGCTGCAGATGTCCACGACTACATGTCCACGGAAGCTGAGCCTCGGTCTGTAGACCCTGTGGCGAGGGTAGTGCCTTCTGCAAAGCATCTCTCTCTGCGGTTGCCCTCCCTCCTGCTGTGCAGGTGGATGTGTCACAGCACTGTGTTGTCGGGCTCCACATGTCAGAGGTGGATGGCGTGTCCGGCGAGGCTGGTGATGCTGTTCGCCCTCCAAGGAGGTCATGATTGCAGCTACGGCGGCCCCCATCCGGAAGATGTACATCTGAGGGGGTCTGCAAGGTAGGTAAATGTGTCTGGACACCGGGGTAAGTGTGCAAGTTTATGCATTTGATTGTTAGGAGGGGGGTGGTGGAGGCCAAACTTTGTCCAAAGTGACAGAGTGGCCTCCTGCAATGAGTGAGGGTCTCCCCCCACCCCACCTGTCAAATGGACCTTTGCAGCTGCCATAGGCTGGTGGCTGCAACACGTCCAATTCAACAGGGAGTGTTTCCCCCAGTACGGGAAACAGTCACAGTTGATTGCAAAATCCCAGCCCTCCTAAAATATCAGGTTAATCAGGTTTGTAAACAACCTGAAGTACCTGTTCAAGTACTTTAAGTGGCACCCCGCCAGCTTTAATTGCAGGCGGAAGTCCCACATGTGGGGGCTGCACGCTCGTCACTGGGGAACCCGGAAATGGGGCGGGTTGGAGCCGGGCTCCAGACCCGCCCCGGGAGTCCCAGATTTTCGCAGCCCCCCCACCCCACCACGAACGCACCCGATCGCGGGTGTGAAAATCGAGCCCAACGTTTCAGGTCCATGACCCTTCATCAGAACTGGAAGAAGTTGAATATTAAACTGTTTTTAAGCAAGTACAGAGCCAGGGAAAGGGTGGGAGGAGGGAGGAAAGAACAAAACAGAAAGTCTCTGATAGGTGGAGGGCAGGAATGATTAAGTGACAAAAGGGGTGCAAGGCAGGAAGGGTGGTAATGGAACAGGTAAAGAAACAAAAGATGGATCTAGAGGAGCCTTAAATGGCAACATTAGGACCATCTTTTGTTTCTTTACTGAAGTACTTGCAGGTTAGTTGGTGGATAATTTCTTCTGACTGCTGGTGCAATTGTACATGTTTTTAGAAGTTTCCTATACTTGGCTAAAGTTTCAGTATTCTATAGACAGTGGTCTGGCTGGTCTTGCGTACTTTTAGTGGCATTTAAAATATAGTGCCGAAGAAAGTTGCTTCCAGACATGGGTGGCCTGGTAGGGCTTCCTCTGGGAATTGAACATGACTGGGAGAACAAAGAGAGGCCACGCAAAGCAGGACAAGCTGCCAGAAGAGGGAAGAGGAGGAGGAAGAGCAGGGGCACTCAGCAGGAGGCCATATCCGCAGAGGGTCTTCAGGGAGCAATTCTCTTACCTCAACTTCAGCGACGACCAGTGCATCAGACATCTTCGGTTCACTAAAGAGGTTGTGACTGAAATTTGTCAACTGCTGCAGCCACAACTGCAGCCTCAGAGCAAGGTAAGGACAGCATTGCCTGTGGCTGTCAAGGTGACCATGGCTCTTAATTTTTATGGCTCTGGTTCCTTTCAGGCTGCTGCTGAAGATATAAGCAACATCTCGCAGTTTGCAGTGCACTGCAGTGTAAGGGAGGACACTGAGGCTCTCTACGCAATGAGAAACTGATTCATCTCATTCCCTCTTGCCAGAGACAAGCAGGAGGAGCAAGTAAGAGATTTTGCTCACATTGCAGGCTTCCCCTTGGTGCAGGGTGCCATTGACTGCATGAGTATTGCCATGCAGCTCCTCATCTGAACTTGGCCATATTTATGAACAGAAAGGGATTCCACTACTTCAGTGTGGAGCTGGTGTGTGACCACACCATGCAGGTGAATGCCCACTATCCTGGCAGCTGTCACGATTCATTCATCCTGCGGCAGTCCTTTGTTCCACCTGTATTTCAACCAGCACAGCAAGTCAAAGGCTGGCTACTGGGCGACAAGGGTTATCTCCTCATGAAATGGCTCATTGACTCTGGTCAGGAACCCATGCACATGTGCACAGCAGGCATACAACTAGAGCCATGCTGCCACAAGGAAGATCATCGAGCACGCCATAGGCGTCCTTAAGCAATGCTTCCGCTGCCTGGACCACTCTGGAGGAGCCCTGCAGTACTCAGCTGAGCA
This sequence comes from Heptranchias perlo, assembly GCF_035084215.1. Lineage (NCBI taxonomy): Eukaryota > Metazoa > Chordata > Chondrichthyes > Hexanchiformes > Hexanchidae > Heptranchias > Heptranchias perlo. The sequence goes on along the minus strand of NC_090328.1, from coordinate 29,666,980 downwards.
GATATCAGGATTTGTCATTGTATGCTGCATGCTGCACAACCTCACCATTGTGAGGGAACAGCCCTTGCCACTGCCTATCAGGCGAGAACCTGAGCAAGAAGAAGAGGCAGAGGAAAAGGAGGAAGAGCAGAGGAGGAGGAGGAGGAGGAAGAGGCAGAGGAGGAGGAAGTGGAGGAGGAGGAAGTGCAACAGGAAGATTGATGGATTGCTGTGATGCCCTGGAAGCCCTGTTCCACAGTGGTACCCAGAGCCACGACAGCAACAGTCTGAGCTCCCAATGCAGCAGTCAGACCTTTGATGGAAGATGTTTGTGCTGCAATGGAAGCTGTGACATCCGTCATCAGTCGCTGTATCATGGTGGGTTCCATAGGTGTGCTGATGGAGATGACCATCTGTTCCATGTGGATGGGTTCCAAGCTCTGCACAAAGATCTGTGCCAAGTTGAAGCTGGACTCCTCCATGCTCCTAGACATTGTGTGCAGGCTTTCTGGCAGGCTTTGCAGTACACCAAGCATTTGGCTGTGTACGCCCATCAACCTTCTCCTGTAGCCTGGCTCATCGAAGTCATCATCTGAATCTTCTGCAACAGTACTAGTGTGCATCCCTGGGGTATCCTTTCCCCCCACCCTGGTTCCTGTGCACTTGTGCCCGGTGTCTCACCATGTGCAGATCCCTCCTCTATCCTAGCCTCTAAATTACGAGCAGTGTCAGTCTCTGAGCTGGTGGCTGCGAGTGTAAGATCGAGTGATGTTATCTCTTCATCATCACTGTCATCTTCCTCTGCCTCCTCTGACTGGGAAGGTTCCAGTTCTTGGGTATCTGAAATGACAAATGGACATGGGTTGAGTTGTGGTGAGGGGAGAGGAGAAAGTAAGAAGTGCGTGTTTACACCGTCTGCAGCACGTGAGTCAGAAAAGATTGTGGGATGAGGGAGAAGTGGGAAGAGAGAAGGAAGATTAGTTATGCAGAGATCCTCATCATCAATCGCTCCAGCACCAATAGTGGCCACGGCCTCAGCGATGGCCCTTCCAATGATGGCCAGCACTGTCTCCTCCATGGAAGTTAAGTGTGTAGGCGCACTTGTCCTCCTTCAGTTCTTTCTTGCTGTCTCCTGTTATGCGCCACCTTCTCCTGCAAGAAATAGGGAAGTGTGTCAGTGAATGTCCTGCAAGATGTTTGGGTGATGTGGCTGTCATGGTTGAATAGCTGCCAGTGTGTGTGTCAGCTGTGAGTTTTGGGTGTGTGGCTTACAACGGTGGTCATGTGTAAGGGTGAGATAAAGCTTATGAATTGAACAGTTGAGTACTGATTGAAAGAGACTGTTGGTAGGTGGGTGATTGGGGTATAGTGCATTGAGCAGTGGGTGAGGCTAGTGGTGCAGTTGGTACGATATGCCACTTGAAACTTGACAACTCATGTTAAATCATTGAACTTCTTCCTGCACTACATCCATGGTCTTGGAGTTACACTCCTGGCATTTACCTCCTCCACTACTTCCTCCCACTACCTCTTGATCATATGTCTGGAGGGCCTTTTGCCCCTCCCCTGCGGATACAGGATGCCCCTCCTTCTCTCCACCTCTTGCACCAAGGCCTCCAGTGCATTATCAGAAAACCTTGGTGCACATTCTCTCACATGTTCAGCCATTCCTCAAAGTATCAGATTCAGTTTTGAAATGACTCCCACCACTTCTTGCAGCCATCATGCACGCCCCCTTAAGAGGTGCAGGCTGCCTTTAAGAAGTGCGAGCCACTCGCAATATTGGGGCCCCCTGCTGATGCGTGCAGCCAATCAACAGCGCAGGTAGCATTGGCTGCACACAGCGATCATTTAAAACAGCAAGCAGCACGAATGTTACTGCGGGTTCATTACGTACCGCGATACCAGCACCCGTTTTCAGGGATTATCCAATTTAACCCCCGCCGTGCCTTATGCACATGAATGATAGTTTGACACTTTAAATTTCCTACTTAAAGAAGGAATATATGGTGTGAGTTTGGCGCTTTCCTTGGGTCCCGATTGTTTTCATTCATTTCCGTCTGTTTGCTTCCAGTTTTGTAATTTCTGATGTACGTTGAAGAGATTGACAGGAAATTTGGGCATAAATGGGCATAATTTTCTGATTATGCTCCCACAGGAAATTTCACCCCTTAATCCTTAATCTGCCATCGATGATTCTCCTTCAAATTCTAGGGTTCCCCCAAATTTGATGTGTTATTAAATGCACCAAGAAAAATGTGCAAGACTGTAATATTAAAACCAAATTCAGAAGAAAAAGCAAAAACAAGGTTCTGACTAAAGTTCATCGACCTGAAACTTTAAGAACATGAGAAATAGAAGCAGGAGTAGGCCATTCGGCCCCTCGAGCCTGCTCTGCCATTCAATAAGATTATGGCTGATCTTCGACCTTAACTTCACTTTCCTCTCCAATCCCCATATCCCTTGATTCACTTACAGTGCAGTAGTCTATCGATCTTAGTCTTGAATATACTCAACGAATGAATATTGACAGCCCTCTGGGGTAGAGAATTCCAAATATTCACGACCCTCTGAGTGAAGAAATTTCTCCTCATCTCAGTCCTAAATGTCCGACCCCTTATCCTGAGACTATGCCCCCTAGTTCTAGACTCTCCAGCCAAGGGAAACATCCTCTCAGCATCTGCCCTGTCAAGCCCTCTAAGAATCTTATATGTTTCTCATTCTTCTAAACTCCAGAGAGTATAGGCCCATTCTACTCAACCTCTCTTTATAGGACAACCCTCTCATCCCAGCAGTCAATCTAGTGAACTTTCGTTGCATTGCCTCTAAGGCAAGTATATCCTTCCTTAGGTAAGAAGACCAACATTGCACACAATACTCCAGGTGTGGTCACACCAAAGCCCTGTACAATTGCAGCAAGTCGTCCTTACTCTTGTACTCCAACTCCCTTGCAATAAACGCCAACATACCATTTACCTTCCTAATTGCCTGCTGTACCCACATGTTAACTTTCTGTGTTTCTTGTACAAGGACACCTAAATTCCTCTGAACACCAACATTTAATAGTTTCTCACCATTTAAAAAAATTCTGTTTTTCTATTTTTCCTATCAAAGTAAATAACCTCACATATCCCCACATTATATTCCATCTGCCACCTTCTTGCCCACTCACTTAACCTGTCTATATCCCTTTGCAGACTTTTTGTGTCCTCCTCACGGTTTACTTTCCCACCTAGCTTTGTATCCTCAGCAAACTTGGATACATTACACTCAGTCCCTTCATCTAAGTCATTAATATAGATTGTAAATAGCTGAGGCCCAAGCACCAATCCCTATGGCACCCCACTAGTTACAACCTGCCAACCCAAAACCTTTTGTTGCTCTCTCTCCACAGATGCTGCCTGACCTGTTGAGTATTTTCAGCCTTTCCTGTTTTTATTTCAGAAGTTAAAAATCTTAGTGTATTCGTTTTTAAAGATGTAACGAGGTACGTCAATGGTTAACATTGTTCGGAAACAGCAAACTGAGTAAACAAAAGGCTGGAGTTAGACTTAGTTGCCAAGATCCAAAAATTGGGGACACATGAGGGGGATGAAGGAAAAAGGAACACGTTACGTTGGCACCCATCGCCATATGGAATAAAAATACTAACCAGTCCGTATTGAAAGAAGCAATATTTCAGTCTGGTGGATTTCCCCTTATTTTATCTGGGACTTCTCGGTGGAAGAGGCGTGGAGGAAGGTGGTTATCTGACTCGGGTCAGTTACAATCCCGACCTGAGCTGGATCGGGATTGTGGAGAGAATCGCAGCTGGAAAGTACAGCTTGTGTTTTGGGTCGCGCTGCTTCCCACGGTGTCAGCTCCCAAACCTGGTGAGAAAACATGTGTAGTATTATTTACATTCGAAAAGTTATTCAGATCTCCCTTTAGGGTTTAGTTTATGGATTTTTCTTCTAAACGATGTTGTAAGTGTATTTATTTTCAAACAATTGTGATTTACAGTAACAATTGTAAACCTTAATAGAAAGACTGCTGTAGGAGTTTGCGTGAGAATATAACTCTTCCTGGTCACGTTATTATAAGATGCTTCGACAAGTTCATGATGTATATTTGCTGATATTATTTGGCAGACATATTATCTGGCGGGTGAGACAGAGTCTGGGAATGGCATGGAATGTTTTAAACCAGCCTGAGTGTTTATTTGTTTTTAAAAAAAACTTTAATGCTTATTGTGAAATGGAGCCAATTTATCAATTAATACTTGGCCTCCAAAACCCTAATGTTCCTACATATATCTGAGCTGTATATCCCTCCAGCAGGATTTCTACTGTACATTTGGTTCCTTCCAATGTGGCCGTTGGTTTTTGATCTCAGTGGGACCCGTGCCCCAGCGGTGGGAACACTGGCCGCTGCAGACACTTTGTGCATAATTCACTCCACTCGATGAATCACTGGTGATGTGCAAGAATCCCTAATCATAAAATCAGACATCTGAGTGAGTTTTCTGGGTGATTGCCTTCTTCTCCAAGCTTTAATATAGTCTGACTCCCCAAAGCATTTCCACCATCTACAAGGCACAAGTCAGGAGTGTGATGGAATACTCTCCACTTGCTTGGATGAGTGCAGCTCCAACAACACTCAAGAAGCTCGACACCATCCAGGACAAAGCAGCCCACTTGATTGGCATCCCATCCACCACCCTAAATATTCACTCCCTTCACCACCGGTGCACAGTGGCTGCAGTGTGTACCATCCACAAGATGCACTACAGCAACTCGCCAAGGCTTCTTCGACAGTACCTCCCAAACCCGTGACCTCTACCAACTAGAAGGACAAGGGCAGCAGGTACATGGGAACAACACCACCTGCACGTTCCCCTCCATGTCACACACCAACCTGACTTGGAAATATATCGCCATTCCTTCATCGCCGGGTCATAATCCTGGAACTCCCTTCCTAACAGCACTGTGGGAGAACTGTCACCACAAGGACTGCAGCGGTTCAAGGCGGCGGCTCACCACCACCTTCTCAAGGGCAATTAGGGATGGGCAATAAATGCTGGCATCACCAGCGACGCCCACATCCCATGAACGAATAAAAAAAAAGCTTGTTTCATTTCATGTAGTTGCTTTTTGTTTCAAAAAGCTAAAGAATACAGATGCTGGAACTCAAACAGAATGCTGTTAACACAAGCTGGTCATCATTGGTCGAGAAAACAGGTGGAGTTAAATGTTTCAGCTGTGGATCCTTCATCAGAACGGGTGGAACCAAGGGACCATGCCTGAAATGCAAGGCCTTGCAAAAGCTCCTGATCTCATTGAACCAAGGCCTATGAAACAAATTCTAATGGAACAGTTCTGATGAAAGGTCATTGACCTGAACTTTAACTCTGTTTCTGTCTCCATAGATGCTGCCTGACCTGCTGAGTGTTTCCAGTATTTTCTGTTTTTTTAATTCTATGAAACAAACCCTCTCCCGAGGTGTTCTGAATACATTCTGCCAAGCGTGCAAAACACAGCTGTTGTACCCTCAGGAATAGTGGTCTGTATCACAACTGGCAATGTTCCTGAGACTTTCCACCACTGAGCTGCAGGCAAGTCATGGCATAGCCCTGTGCAGATTAGACTGAAAGTGCTATGGAGTCAATTGTAGAAACCCGCTCTTATAGTAGACTGGCTGTGTCCTGGACTGTCTGTGCTGCCCTGAACTTCTTGAAGCTTACCGTCCTTGGAGACAAGTGATTTGTGTACATTATTGTGATGGTGTTGATTCATCCTTTTGAAAGAAGAGTGCAAGATGCCCCAATCTGAAATAGAATCTGAATCTGAACCCTGGACATGCTGGACCTCTGTACAGCATATCCCCGGCATTCCTCCACTACTGTGACCTACGCCTCACCCTGTGGTTTTTCTATTTCACTACTTAAATCTCTTGTAGTGTGTGTTTCTGGGCTGGAGAATGGTTGTAAGATGAAGATGATGATGATGCAGAGTGCTGCTGTATTACTGCTTCCTGATTGTAAGATATATCCTGGCAGAACATTATACCACTTCACACGGGCGAGCATCCACAGTCAAGGTTCTGTAATAGGGAATCCTTCATGGCACCACAGGGAACCTGAGGTGGAGAGAGTTGCACAACGCAGTGGCTTCAAACTACTACATGAGCCACTTCAATGTCCTGGCCTCTGCCCGCTCAGTGGTCAGGATGAAACCAGCTTTCTCTACAGCGTTCGAGGTTACAGCTGCATTTAGCTATTTGAAGAGGTCTCAACCTCTATTTCTGGTTGCACTTCTCATTCACGATGCACATCTCTAGTTACCTGGTGCGCAGGGCGAGCTGGTTGGAGGACCTCCTGGTGGGTGTCTTGCTAGGCCTGACACAAGCTGCTATATGAAAGTCCTGGAGTCATAGAATCACCAAGATGTTCACAGCTCTGGTATGTGCCATTAAATATGACTAATTGAGTCTACCAGTTCCCTTGGAGCCTTCTGCAACCAATGGATCAAAAGGTCAAAGGTAAAAAAAATCGTATTCACTTCTCTTCATCCCAGGTGCAGCAGGCCTGATTCACATCTCGATGCAAATGAGATGGTTAATCTCAAAAGTTTTGCATTTAAGAAACTTGTTTAGAGGTTTGAATTGGAGGAAGGCAAAAAAATTCCCATGTATACGCAAAGGGCTGAGTTAACACTTCCGAGCATAGCAAGTCGTTCCAAATTCTACGCCGTACAGTATTAAAGCACTTTAATTGTTTTACTGATAATATCCAAATACCCAAGGAGACAGAAAAAGGAGAACTCCCACAACTTCTCTGCATTGTAGTTCAGATAACTTCTCCATATTGAATATAGTAAGGACTTTTACAGGATGTGTTACAGATTTTGAACATTTTCCTTACCCCAATGAGTGTGAAACCTACAATAATTCCAAAAACACCCTCATTTTTATTAATATTACAGCAATAGTGGGACAATAATGAGACAGTGTGGTCTAAGACGCCAGACTCAAGGACTGCTAATCCTTACCTTACCAAAGGTTGGTGAATTGGAGGATAGTAATAGACTTCAAAAGGACATAGACAGGCTGGTGGAATGGGCGGACACATGGCAGATAAAATTTAACGCAGAGAAGTGCGAAGTGATACATTTTGGCGGGAAGAATGAGGAGAGGCAATGTAAACTAAATGGTACAATTCTAAACGGGGTGCAGGAACAGAGAAATCTATGGGTATATGTGCACACTTTGAAGTTGGCAGGACAGGTTGAGAAAGCGGTTAAAAAGCATATGGGATCCTGGATTTTGTAGAGACGAAGAGTACAAAAGCAAGGAGGTTATGTTGAACCTTTATAAAACAACTGGAGTATTGTGTCCAATTCTGGGCATCGCACTTTGGGAAGGATGTGAAGGCCTTAGAGAGGGTGCAGAAAAGATTTACAAAATGGTTCCAGGGATGAGGGACTTCATACATGGATAGACTGGAAAAACTGGGGTTGTTCTCCTTAGAGCAGAGATGGTTAAGAGGAGATTTGATAGAAGTGTTCAAAATCATGAAGTGTTTAGGTAAAGTAAATAAAGAGAAACTGTTCCCATTGGTGGAAGGGTCGAGAACCAGAGGACACAGGTTTAAGGAGATTGGCAAAGGCTGACATAAGAAAAACTTTTTTGCGTGGCGAGTAGTTATGATCTGGAATGTGCTACCTGAAAGGGTGGTCGAAGCAGATTTAATCGTGGCTTTCAGAAAGGTAATTGGATAAATACTCGAAGGGAAAAAATTTGCAAGGCTACTGGGAAAGAGCAGGGGAATGGGACTAACTGGATTGCTCTTACAAAGAGCCGTCACGGGCTCAATGAACTGAATGGCATCCTTCTGCACTGTAACCATTTTATGATTCTTCTATGATTCCAGACTTAAGTAGTTGTTAGATGACTATATTTATTCCCGCTGTTTATACGTTTGTTATTGCAATGAGTTTGCCTCTGGACTGCCTGGCAATCTTAATGTTCCTTTTTAAAATTACAATAAGTTCACCAACAGTGATATACGTGATGAATTTGGCTCTTATAAATGTAGTCTTTGTGTTGTCGCTTCCCCTAAAGATTTACTACTATTTTTCTGGTAATAATTGGAGGATTGGTTCTTTTATGTGCCGCTTGATTACTGGCACATTTTATGCTAGTATGTATTGTTCCATGCTATTGTTGATGTGCATAAGTGTTGACAGATATCTTGCTGTGGTATATCCAATCCACTCCTCCCTATGGAGGACCAGGAAATGTGCTGTTGCATTCTGCTGTGTCACGTGGCTAGCGTCTGTAGCTGGGGCTTTATGTTTTTACCTTACAGAGCAAACCACATGCGTAATAAATCTCAATATCATGGCATGCCATGATGTACTACCTAGACCCACAGTACAATATTATTTCCTCTACTATTTCTCTATTCTATACATCCTGTTCTTTCTGCTGCCTCTGATCGTGACCTTATTCTGCTATATATTAATCATTCGAAGCCTTAGGTCTTCCAACATGGCAAACAAATTTAGAAAAAGCCGTGCTATCTTTCTTGCTTTCGTCATGCTTCTTGTGTTCATTGTATGCTTTGCGCCAACCAATATACTTTTACTCATACATTATTTGCACACTTATCATGCAGAAAAATGACTCCCTCTGTTTTGCTTACATACTGTCTGTGTGCATGGGCAGTTTGAAATGTTGCCTCAACCCTCTAATTTATTATTATGCCTCATCCTTATTCCAATGTAAGGAATCTTACAACACCAGGTTATAGTCCAACAGTTTTATTTGAAAATCACAAGCTTTCGGAGCTTACCTCCTTCGTCAGTTGAGTGGAGGTAAGCTTTCGGAGCTTACCTCCTTCGTCAGTTGAGTGGAGGTAAGCTTTCGGAGCTTACCTCCTTCGTCAGTTGAGTGGAGGTAAGCTTTCGGAGCTTACCTCCTTCGTCAGTTGAGTGGAGGTAAGCTTTCGGAGCTTACCTCCTTCGTCAGGTGAGAGGAGGTAAGCTCCGAAAGCTTGTGATTTTCAAATAAAACTGTTGGACTATAACCTGGTGTTGTAAGATTCCTTACATTTGTCCACCCCAGTCCATCACCGGCATCTCCACATCATCCTTATTCCAGACAGAGTTTCAGAATCTGTGTTGCAGGGGAGCTGATAAATCTGGCAGTCGTCAAATAAAATTGAGAATGAATAAAATGGGCAACTTTACTCCCTTTGGTGACAATTACCTTTACATAAAAAAGCCATTCCTGTGACGCAATTGAATCCATTGGTAATGCGAGTCATACTATTTACATTGGTTGGTGTGTGTAGTAACTAGAAGGCATAAATTTAAGATCATCACCAAAAGAATAGAGGGAAAAGTTAGGTGATTTTTAAAAAAAGTGCAGAGGGTTCTTAGAGCATTCCTACCAGAAACAGTGGTGGAAACAGAATCCATAGAAGATTTTGAAGGGGAAGTGGATAAGTATTTAAACAAGAACAATTTAAGAGTATGGGGAAAGGACAGAGAATGACACTAAAGGCATTACTCTATCAGAGAAGCAGTTGCAGGCACCATGGATTGAAAGGCCTTCTTCTGTGCTGTAAGATTCTATGATTTTACAATGCTGTCATTTTTTGTTTACAGTATGGAAACCAACAGTTTTCCTGCATTTAATGACTGCTTTAATCAACTAATTTGCTAACTGCATTGTACTGTTTACGTATTTTAGCTGTTTCAATATTTGTATGTGAAAAAAATAATATACGCTGTTCTTCTGATAACATTTCTCTATTTTTGCTTTCAAATACAATTTGTGTTTTGTTTGTTTGAAATTACTTTAATATGCCATGATCTCATTTTACTGGAAGGCAAACCACAGATGTAACAGTCACATAAACTAAAAGTCACAACATTCTGCAACTATTATTACATGTCTGGCTGCTCTCTTACCAGAAACATGACCATATTTAAAACCGAAGTGACAAAAATGTAAACGTGGCATCAGGAGAAGGGTGTAAGAGCTGCAGTCACTCCTGCAATGGCAACAGTTATTGCTTCCACAGATGAAAGTTTCTCAAATTACCTTTGACTGCTCAGAAATTAGTGGACATGCCTCCCAGTCAAAACCATTTTGCAGAATTGTACTTCTGTGTAATCTTTCACCTTTACAATCTTTTCCTGCCTATGGGGCACCATACAGGCCGAGCATCGCCAACGTTATGGTGGTGGTGAATGTTGGGATGTTACGTCGACTTACATCGAGTCTACAGCACAGAAACAGGCCATTCGGCCCAACTGGTCTATGCCAGCGTATATGCTCCACGTGACCCTCTTCCCTCCCTCCCTACTTCATCCAACTCATCAGCATACCCTTCTATTCCTTTCTCCCTCGTGTGCTTATCTAGCTTCCCCTTAAATGCATCTATGCTATTTTTGACTCAACTACTCCTTGTGGTAGCGCGTTCCACATCCTTACCACTCTTTGGGTAAGGAAGTTTCTTCTGAATTCCCTATTGGATTTATTAGTGACTATCTTATATGGATTACCTCTGGTTTTGGACTCCGCACAAAGTGAAAACATTTTCTCTATGTCTACCCTATCGTACCCTTTCATTATCTTAAAGACCTCTATCAGGTCACCCCTCAGTCTTCTCTTTTTCTAGAGAAAAGTGCCCCAGCCTATTCAATCTTTCCTGATAAGTATGTCCTCTCAGTTCTGGTATCATCCTTGTGAATCTTTTTTGCACCTCCTCCAATGTCTCTATATCCGTTTTATAATATGGGGAACAGAACTGTGCACAGTCCTCCTAGTGTGGTCTAACCAAGGTTCTATACAAGTTTAACATAATTTCTCTGCATTTCAATTCTATCCCTCTAGAAATGAATCCCAGTGCTTAGTTTGCCTTTTTTATGGCTTTATTAACCTGCATCACTACTTTTAGTGATTTGTGTATCTGTACCCTGAGATCCCTTAGCTTCCCTGCCCCATTTGCACTTATTATCCAAGCAATATGTGGCCCCCTTATTCTTCCTGCTAAAATGCACCACCTCACACTTATCTATATTGAAATTCATTTGCTGATTACATGCCCATACTGCAAGTTTATTAATGTCTTCTCACATTTTGACGCATTCTTCCTTTGTATTAACTACAATGCACAATTTGGTGTTGTCCGCAAATTTTGAAATTGTATTTCCGATTTCCGAGTCCAAATCGTTAATGTAAATTGTGAACAACAGTGGTCCCAGCACCCATCCCTACTACTTCCCACCTTTTGCCAGTCTGAATAGCTACCCTTAACACCCATTCTCTGTTTTCTGTTTTGTAGCCAGCTTGCTATTCATTCCACTACCAGTCCTCTGATGCCACGAGTCTATTATTAGTCATGAGTCATGAGTCATGAGTCTACAATGCGGTACCTTTTTGAAGACTTGTTGAAAATCCAAATATGTTACATCTACTGCATTACTCTTGTCTACTCTTTCTGCTACTTCTTCAAAGATTTCAATAAGGTGACTTTCCCGTCTGGAATCCGTGCTGACTATTCTTCATTATATTTTAATTTTCTAAATGATTTTTCTATTACATCTTTGAGTAAAGATTCCATTATCTTTCCTACCACTGAAGTTAAGCTAACTGGTCTATAGTTCCATGGACTTGTTCTATCTCCCGTTTTAAATATGGGAATAACATTAGCTGTCCACCAATCCTCTGGCACTATTCCCTTTTCTAATGAATTTTTATATATGTAAATTTTATCCCCTTAGATCTAATTAATTACTGATTATTTATATATTTACTTATTTACTGTTGCCCCTTAGTTTACATCACTTAGCACCTCCTTCCTCCTCTGCACCAAATTCCCACTCTCACCAAATTCCGGTTATCACTCTGTTTAGCAAGTCACTCCATTTAATAGATTCACCCAACTCTCACCAAGCTCCATGCTTTTCCAGACATCCCTCTAATATGGATGGTTATGGGGCAAAATTGCATTTAACCATGCCCCCTTCATTTGATTGTGCGCTTCCAACAGAATGATTGGGGTCACGGGAGGGAAATCGTGGCAGGAATAGTGGTGGTCAGTATTGAGATGGAGACTCAGCGGAGGAGAATTTCACTTGCCAGACCATCTCTACACCACCCTGCAGTTTTCAGAAGGAAAATCCAGGCGTTTAAGTCGGAGGAAGTTGTGATCAAACCAAACAGTCTTCTGCTCAGACTACACCTTCATTCACTTGCGTAGTACTGGTCATCAAGATGTGAGGGAGATAGTGATGCACTGTTTAACCTCATTCAGCTCCTCCCTTATGAAAAGAATAATAAATCATGCTTCCCTATTCCAGTCAGCACACTAGCTATGTGCTTTCTGTGCCAGATGTGCAGTGTTAACACCTCCGGTATTAGCACTGTGTGTTGTCCAAACTCTTGGGGGCTGTTAGTGACGTGCATTGTCTGAACTCTGGGGTGAATCTTGAGGAATTATCTGGACATTGTCTGCAGGTACACATTATCTGCAGTCTTACCATTGTTGGTAAAAATCTCTGTGTTGTCAAGCATTGCTTAAAGGCAGCAGTGCCTGGTTCCAGCCCAGCTACCACTGACTGGATCAAATTATACAGGCAGAATGCAGGATTAATTACACCTCCCAGCTCCCTATGTTGTCTATATACCTGTCCCTATATTCATTCCTATCATTAATGCCACTTTGACACACAGGGGAGAAGGAGGACAGGATATGGGCAAAAACCAACAGATCTGGTACTGGTAAGGTGTGAATGAGTGAATTTATGCAGAAACAGAAAATGAAGCAATGCCTGTGAAAGATCATGTGCGAGATGACAAGATAATTATGAATAAGAAAAGCCATTTGGCCCATCTTATTCTATCCATCCAAAAACACCCTAAAGTCCCTCCAATGTAGCATCCAATTGTTCTTCAATGAATCCAGGGTTTCACCTCTACTACTTTTTGAGGGAGTATTGATCATTTTGAGTGTGAAAAAGAACTTCGTAATATCAGTCTTAAATTTGCATTTTATAGTTTAATCCTGTATCCCTTAGTCCTACTCTCATAATTTAATTTAGTTTTCCAAATTTACCTTTTCCATACCATCTTATATAATTCTATAAGATCAGCTTTCAGAAGCCTCCTTTCAAGGCTGAAAGGCCAAATTTCTCCAACCTTTCCTTATATCTCATACCTTTGACACTAGAGATCAGCCTGGTGGCTCATCTCTCCACTACCTCCTGTCATCGCCCCAGGCTTCTGTCCCCCTTGATAAGCCCATAGCCACCCTCTATGCCTCTCTTGGCATTCTCCGAAGGACTCATGGAGGCACCCGTTGCTGCCTCCTCACTCACTGACCTTCCTGTTCCGTGTGCTTGTAGAGGGCTACCTCGCCAAATTCATTCCTGTCCCACTTACTGCACCCACCCCTGTCCCCTCAGACTCTGACAGCGGATCAACAATCACTACCCCTCTTCGCACTTAGCACAAGACTGTCCATTGACTTGCGAAGAAGGCCCGTGCCATCCATAAACCTATTGTGGATAATTACATTGACATCCTGGCTTTGATGAAACTTGGCTCATGGGTACCACACCTTGTCCTGCCTGGCAATACTTTCCATCATCTGCCCTGCCCAAACTGAAGCAATAGTGGTGTGGCTGTTATCACCAAATCACACCTTTGTCTCTCTCTCTCTCTGGTACCTTCTCCTCCTTCAAGAACCTAAACTTGTTCTACTCCTCGCCTTTAAAATCTTTCTTCTCTACTAACCCCCCTCCCAGAAGTCCCACTTCGTGTCTCACCAAGATATCTTCCTTCCTTTCCTCCTTCAGCCTCTGCACTGAGCAATTCCTCATCCTCTGTGATGCCAATCTCAGCTCCCATTGCCCTTTGATTTCACGGCCCTCCTGTCCTCTGGATACCACTGTTGTTCATTTTTTTTAAAGTGTAATATATTTGATATACCCACATTCCTTACGAGCATACCAATTTTAGTGGTAGTTTTCTACCAAATAAAGCATGGATTCCTCAAACAAAGTGGTTTGAAGAAGATGGGATCAAAGATTAATTATCCCTAGAAGGCAACCGGGCAGGTGGAACTTTGCGTTGTAAGGTTCGATCAATATTTTTGAATTTTACTGGGCTATCTTTGGGGATTGAGGAGAAATTTCACAGAGCTGTATCATTTTGGAGCACTGTCACTGCTTGGCTCCTCCCCTCGTAGCATTGCCAGCGTACAGTTATACCGATGCTGAATGTTGGTTCCTTGATGGAGGACTAATTGGATGTTATTCACACTCCAGTACCTGGCCCAATTGGCCTTTATTGATCTGTGGCCAATGATATTGAGTCTCAGTAGGACATTGGGCCAAAGAAAGTATCATCACAGCCCAGTTTGATCCTGTTCCAATTCTCCTTTCTGTAACCCAGGAATGCTGAGGTATCATTAGGACTGCTTCTGCTAAAATGAGCTAACTCAGTTCAAAGTCAGCATGGGTTTATGAAAGGGAAATCATGCTTAACAAATCTGCTGGAGTTTTTTGAGGCTGTAACTAATAGAATAGATAGGGGAGAACCAGTGGATGTGGTGTATTTGGATTTTCAGAAGGCTTTTGATAAGGTCCCACACAAGAGGTTAGTGTGCAAAATTAAAGCACATGGGATTGGGGGGAATATACTGGCAAGGATTGAGAATTGGTTAACAGACAGGAAACAGAGAGTAGGAATAAACGGGTCTTTTTCCGGGTGGCAGGCAGTGACTAGTGGGGTACCGCAGGGATTAGTGCTTGGGCCCCAGCTATTCACAATATATATCAGTGATTTGGATGAGGGAACTAAATGTAACATTTCCAAGTTTTCAGATGACACAAAGCTGGGGTGGAATGTGAGCTGTGAGGAGGATGCAAAGAGGCTCCAATGTGATTTAGACAAGTTGGGTGAGTGGGCAAGAACATGGCAGATGCAGTATAACGTAGATAAATGTGAGGTTATCCACTTTGGTTGTAAAAACAGAAAGGCAGATTATTATCTGAATGGTGATAGATTGGGAAAAGGGGAGGTGCAACGAGACCTGGGTGTCCTTGTACACCAGTCACTGAAAGCGAGCATTCAGGTGTAGCAAGCAGTTAGGAAGGTGAATGGTATTTTGGCCTTCATTGCAAGAAGATTTGAGTACAGGAGTAGGGATGTCTTACTGCAGTTATACAGGGCCTTGATAAGACCACATCTGGAGTATTGTGTGCAGTTTTGGTCTCCTTATCTGAGGAAGGATGTCCTTGCCATGGAGGGAGTGCAATGAAGGTTTACCAAACTGATCCCTGGGATGGCAGGACTAACGTATGAGGAGAGATTGGGTCGACTCGGCCTATATTCACTAGAGTTTAGAAGAATGAGAGGTGATCTCATTGAAACATATAAAATTCTAACGGGACTAGACAGACTAGATGCAGGGAGGATTTTCCCGATGGCTGGGGAGTCTAGAACCAAGGGTCACAGTCTCAGGATACGGGGTATGCCATTTAGAACTGAGATGAGGAGAAATTTCTTCACTCAGAGGGTGGTGAACCTGTGGAATTCTCTACCACAGAAGGCAGTGGAGGCCAAGTCATTAGATATATTCAAGGAGATAGATATGTTTCTTAATGCTAAAGGGATCAAGGGATATGGGGAAAAGGCGGGAACAGGGTACTGAGTTATATGATCAGCCATGATCATTTTGAATGGCGGAGCAGGCCCAAAGGGCCGAATGGCCTACTCTTGCTCCTATTTTCTATGTTTCACGGCTAACACTGATATCCTCGTATGGAATGCGGGGCAGAAGCTGGCATTTCCCTGGTCTGTTGGGCTCAGTCTCTTAATGGATAAACTCAGAACCCCGAGGAGAGACTCAGAGCACTCTGATTTGTTCAGTTCCACCACACACACAAGTTGTGGTGCATTTGCAATGTTAGAGATTTCCATGACGACAGACACACAGCTCCTTGTCAATAATACCCATATAATAAACCTCGATGGGCTGCAGATCGCTCCAGGAAAGGCTGGATGGGCAGCAGTACACGATCCTTCCAATTGCAGAGATTAACTCACGTTCCGGGAATTTCCAGCTCCCCCGTGTTCCATTCAAGGGAGCCCCGGAGCGCCTCTCTTTAGAAGTGGAATTCCACCTAATCAAAAACTGCAGCCTTCTTCCCCAGTGGCTTCTTGTTTGATCCATTCCAAAGTGACAGGCGGTCCGATATCAGATGGATTGGTCTGCATTCACCGCTTAAAGCTTTACCATGCATACTCCGGCGGACGGATAATCTTAGTGGGATCTGGAAACACACCTACAATTTAAAGAGTTTGATTTATTATTGTGTAGTTTCTGATATTTTTATGTAAATACTTCGCCGAAATACAACGGAATTCCTTGAGAGTGTAATGCTGCCTACACACATGGACACGGTATAATAAACTTAACCTGACTCTAATTTGAGTATAGCACAAGTTTGGTGGCTACAGGACTTTTTATTGAATGTTCTTTGTTAACCCCGTAATGTCCTGACTGGAGAAAGTAGGGGTTGTGAGAGTATCGAGAGGAAATCTGGGGAGGGGCTGCTGTTGCTTTAAATAGCCTCCGGAAATAGCGGAGTTACAAAATCAAAGCCTGCTCTGGGTGAGAAGAGCCCGCCCTCAGAGAGCAAACTTCAGTCGGGAACATTTTCCGTAAGATCGCAGGAGCTGAAGAACAAAAAGGATTCACCTCGATCAGCAAAGGACCTTTGCATTTTACTTCAACATCCCCTCATTTTCTTGTGGATTTCTCCGGAGTTTCTCGGCCCGGAGGGAGGTGATTATCTGACTCGGGGTCAGTTACGGTCCCAACCTGAGCTGGATCGGGATTGTAGAGAGAACCGTGATTCTTTTCACTCGGGATGGGCTGGAAAGTGCAGCTTGTGTGGTGGGTCGTGCTGCTTCCCGCCGTCTCAGCTCTCAAACCTGGTAAGGAAACGTGTGAATTATTATTTACATTCAAATATACGAGCTTTTTTATATATACATATTAAATGTAAACAATGGGACCAACTGGAGTTATTTTATATATGAGAGAGAGTTTATATGAACTGCATTTGATTCTGTTATGTAAGAATAAAACGTATCGGATCAGTGATATTTATTATTAGTTTCTAGCCCTGTTTAGTTGCTAGGACTGAAATCTGCGCAGCTCCTAAAAGTGAACGGGAACAAGTGCCAGAGACAAGGGGGTCTCGACACCGCCCTGGCAGTCGACCGTCTGGTTACTTTCACGGTGTTGATTCCTTCGGTACATCGACCCTTTTGTATATAGAGGGAAAAGTGTGTAGGGAGAAGGGTCAGTTGGCATCTGTGCAACCCACGGGTCCACTGATGTACCCTCACATCTCTGCCCATATTTATTTACCAAGACAGAGTGGAGCCGATACTGCACAAGTGTCGGGGATTTCTGTGAAGCGTCTAACTTGGTTTCCCATGGTTGTTATTCATCGATCGGCAGTACACCGTGATGTGGAGTTGGCAGATATACATCGCTGCTTCAGATGGATTGAGCACTTCTGTCTCAAAAGCGGGTCGTTGTTACAAGGTTATTGGCTCGCAAGTCGATCCGCAATTATTTTTTTGTGCGTGCGAAGATATCATCGCATGGTCTGTGTGTACATTTGCTTCATTGCACTCCAGACAAGTAATTCACTGTGAAACGCTTTGAGACAGTTGGGTGCTTTATAAACACAAATGGTTATATTGACCCAAATCCCCCTGGATACATTCCCTTCCTGAAACGGCCGCGATCCTCCTTTTAAACAAGAAGCGCCAACTACTGTGCTTCCAGATTATGAGTAGGTCTATTTCAACCCCCGCACCTAATTCCTTGGACCAACACACAAAGTACCGAAGTAATTAGAGATTTTAAAAAACCTTGCAAAAGCTGGAAATTTGCCTGAAACACACAACAGGTTCTTCAGCGTGAAAAACAAATTGAGATTCAGTTGTGTATTTCCAACATTTTCTGCCTTTTACTCCAGAATTAATTCAACTTTCTACTTTAATCCAAGCTGGAACATAAAATGTCTGCAACTTTTTTTTTATCCCACTCATATTTACCTTTGTTCCGTTTTGTAATTGAATCCCCTCCCACTCTGACTGCCTAGTAAGTGTTGAAATGAAAGCTGATGTTATCACACTAAAACCTGTATGTTGCATACTGTCAATGCAATAAGATGTGACTAATGTATTACCAGTAGAGAACAATTATGATATTTTCAAAGTTTTGCAGGTAGTCTTAGAGGTACTGCATATTTTTCCCAGTGCTCCTGTTTTGCAGGGAATCTGTATTTCATGGGATTCCTGGTTAGAGCACAGATATGGTCAAGGCATTCCTGTCATGCTGTTACAGAAATTATAATAGCCAGTGAGATTTCTGGAGAAAACAACAAAGAGCCCTTTACTTTGTCTCAAAGTCTCATGGTCATTTTGTTACGGCTGTTTATCTTAAGGTTCAGCGTGGTGAAATGGAAACGCGAGGATTTAAAAAAGATAAAGAATAGAGGGGGAGGGAGAGTGGAGTAAAAGGAGCAAAGAAAAACAGCAGCATAGAGAAAGAAAGCTTAAGGGGAAACACTCAGTAGAGAAATGCAACAGCAATGCAATGGGTAGAGACGAGAAATAATTGACAGTCCACAACAAGTTATAAATGCTATAGTATAACAAATAAAAACCATCTTTCTACAATGGTGGGAACAAAATATGGAAAGTTTTCTTGGTGCAGTTACGCTCACAGGAAAAGGTGGAAATCCAAAAAAACAAAGTGGCAGACTGCAAAACAGAAAACTATTCAGATTCAAAGATTTTTTAAAAACTTCTTCTTGTTTCTTCACTGGCCAGTGTAACTATGGCATGACATATTTGGTGTAAAAAAAAAGTCCATAATTGTTTTCAACCTATCTTTCAAATTATCTTCCTCTAACATTGCTCTTAGAATTCCTTTTCTCAAAATTAAACCAGATATTGGAATCTGTTAACATTTTTAAAAATGTGTTCAGAATGAGCTAACCTCAAACTGTGTTTGGAGCAGCTGTCTTGAGTTGCATAGTTTTTGTAATATTTGGATTGGAAAAATAAAATATGTGAATGGATTAAGAACAGAAATAACTGGAAATACACAGCTTGTCAATCAGGATCTGAAATAAAAATCAATAGGTTAATGGACTTTTCATCAGAACTATTCTGCAAAGTTCTGATGCAGTTTTTATCCAAAACTTTAACCTGTTTTTCATTTAAGTTGAACAAGCTATATGCTTCCAGTCCCTTCCTGTTTTTATACCTGTTTTTCATTTTATCTTTAAAGTATTTCAGCAGCATTTTTGTATCTGATTATTTTAAAGCTGTTTATATTCAGTCAACATTGTGGGCTGGATTATTTTTGTGTTTTTACAATATTGCTTTAGTATTATGGAAATTTTGAGTTTGAGTGGAGAGTGTGTACTGATTTAGTTTATAGGCAAGGGTATTTGATGTAATGTGTCCCTAACTTGGCTTGAGAAATGCCTCTTTGCAAATCGGAAGTGCTGTGAGGTCTGTAGTATACTTAGATGATTCTTGTAAATGATTTAGTTATCTGTACACAAGTCTTCCTATACATGCTAGTGTGCAAACTCCCACCTCTGTGCAACCCTACTCAAAGCAACAGACTTGGCAAAGATGTACTCTATCACTGCAATTATGCACACAATAGTTTCTCAGCCTGTAGAGACAAGCAAAAGTATTGTTCTCAACTGACAAGGGGTTGGCAAACCAGGCATGCAATCATCCTAGGCTGCTTCAGTGGGTAAGTAGATTTGGGAGATACTTCCCAGAAGTAAATACAATTAGTAATTCTGTTTCTAATTTTTGTCTAAAAGTACATTTCTCAAACTTTTTCCAAAGCTTAGTGCAATCTCAGGCATCACAAATGTATCTGTCACAGAAACGGGAAGGAAGCTGCTATCAGATAAAGTGAACGTTAGGTTAAAGTTATCTCTTATGGAACAATTTTTTTTTTGCCAAATTAGAATGAACAATTTTGAAAAACAATTTAAGTTTAACTTTCTGCTCAATACCGTCAAAATGCATTGTTTTATCATGCAATTGTTTCCCATTAAATTTATGGCTATAATTGTTTAAACATAACAAGACTTTAGCCATCTGCAAGTAGTTGAAACATTTAGAGGCTGTACAGTGTCAAGAGCCAAATAGTATACAGTTGTGTGATTTTAATCAGACCTCAGACTAACATCCCAACATGTGTTGAATATATGGGAAGATAAAAGGCTTATTAACTAAATAACTATCCAAATTGTGGACAAACTACTTTGCAACGAATTATTAAAATGAGCATTTCAGTTAATATTAAAATCTTGATAAGGCCTGATGAAAATTCCCTGGGTGGTAAACATTTGGGGTCTAATACAACAATGCACTGGAAGCCCCAGGGTGAGGTGGGAACTTTACCAAAACTAAATGATCTTCGCTGCAGACCCTTTGAAAGAAGAAGCCAAGGATCACCTGGAACAAGGGTGATTACTTTCCAGGAAGAAAATAATCAAAAACAAAACATTTGGATTGGGAAATTGGATGGGGAAATTGTGATTCTCCACTACAAAAAAAATGATAAAGAATTAACCAGCACAAAAAGTCACAGTATTTTTTTCATTAAAATTATATTGGTGATTTAGAATTTAATATTACACTTCAGACTCTGTATGATTCCAGGGTGGAAAATACTAATCATAGCATTTTACAACACAGAAGGAGGCTGTTATGCCCATTGCACCTGTGCCAACTCTCTGAAGGAGCTATATATTTTGTCCTATTCCCCAAACCCTTTTAAATATATTTTCATATCATTCCCTTTTAAAAGTTATTGCAAATTCTGATAGCCACTACGGTTACTGGTAGAGCATTCCATGTCCTAACAACCCTCGATGCTAGAAAAATTCTCCAACCCTCTCCCTTAGTTCTTTTGATAATCTCTAATTATAGAATATAAATTAAACAATGCATAGTAGTCCAGTATAACACTGTTTCTGATGCTATACGTTGGTTATGGCTGCTTCTTTGCTCTAGAAAAGTATAAATATCCATCCTATAACATGGCTCTTTCAATGGCTCCTAAAAATGACTCCACACAGAATGTAACACACATAAGAATTTTGCATCTTTACAGTCGAGTAATTGAAAAATATTAATTTCAATCTTCTGACTTGTTTTTCAGGCAACTTTTCACAGCGTAAAATTAGACCCAAAACTTTTGCAGGTAATTCGGACCCTGAATCTATTGAAGTTGTCGATCTTGATGGGAAAATTGAAGGTGAAGGTTCAGGCCAGTATGATGGCAGTGGATTCAGAGATGGATCTGGATTTGGATTGGATGACAATAAATCCATCGATCCTGTCAAAAACGCTAAGAAACCCAATGTGGATTATGTGACCATCTCAAATACAGCAGCACAATATCTAACCAGTCGATGGATGACTGTATTTATTCCTTCTGTTTACACCATTGTTTTTGCAGTGGGTTTGCTTCTCAACTGTATCGCAATCTTAATGATTCACTTTAAAATGAAATTTAAAAAGCTGGCTGTAATTTACATGATGAATTTGGCAGCAGCAGATTTGTTATTTGTGCTGATGCTTCCTCTGAAGATCTCCTACCATTTTTCTGGTAATGACTGGGGATTTGGCTCTTTCCTGTGCCGATTGGTTACTGGTGGTTTTTATGCTTATATGTACTGTTCAGTGCTGCTGATGATGTGTATAAGTGTCGACCGATTTCTTGCTGTGGTTTATCCAATACGCTCTGCCTCCTGGAGGACCCGGGGAAGCACTGTTGTACTTTGCCTTGTCGCGTGGCTTGCAGCTATTGGTGGGGCTCTACCACTTTTCCTTACTGAGCAAACAGTGAATATCACTGACCTAAACATTACAACATGCCATGATGTGTTACCCCTCTCGACACTACAAAACTATTCCGTCTATTACTTTCCCGCTTTGTGTATTCTGTTTTTTGTAATTCCCCTGCTTGTGACCTCAGTCTGCTATGTATGTATTATCGTAACCCTGCATTCATCAAATGTGACAAACAAATGCAAAAAAACACGTGCTATCTGTTTGGCTGTGATTGTGCTTTCTGTCTTTATTGTCTGCTTTGCACCAACTAATGTCATTTTGCTCATACACTATCTTCATTTTTATTATGCAGCAAGTGACTCTCTCTATTTTGCTTACATGCTGTGTGTGTGCATAGGCAGTGTGAGCTGTTGCCTCGACCCTTTGATTTATTATTATGCCTCATCCCTGTTCCAGAAGCATTTTCAGAATCTTCTGTGCTCTAGGGATGTTACTGAACCTGGGAATAGTCAAACAGAATCCAAGAGCTGTAAAACAGGAAACTCCAGTTTCAATGATGATAGTACCTACAAAAAATTATTAACCTAAACCTAAAGCCAGTGTTTTTTTTTATTTTATGAAGGTATGATAACCTGCAATTTGGCCTTATTCTGTGACAATATCATCTAACATTTTAGCTTCATTGCATTTTATTGTTTGTTTCCTTCAAATTTATCTGTGACAAAAATTATGATTTGAGACAAGATTTAATAAAAATTGTCCTGTTCTGGTAATATTTCACATTGCATGTTTTGTTTGTTGAGTACATTCAGAACATGTTTTTTGCTGAAATCCATTACTGTTCAGTGTAATTGATTCATAATAATCTTAACTGCTGAACTACTGTGTATTCGATACAGACTTAGCCTTGTCACATGCCAATCCGATTAATGGGGTTGATTGGAAAGGAAAC
This sequence comes from Heptranchias perlo, assembly GCF_035084215.1. Classification (NCBI taxonomy): domain Eukaryota; kingdom Metazoa; phylum Chordata; class Chondrichthyes; order Hexanchiformes; family Hexanchidae; genus Heptranchias; species Heptranchias perlo. The sequence continues at coordinate 29,644,131 of NC_090328.1, read as the reverse complement.
ACAGTCCATGTTCTTAGTTTTTTGGGTTGTTATTTTCAGGTTAATGTTGCTGGGTGGCCTTTATTTTGATGTTTTTGATTGGGGGGGGGGGGGGGGGCGGAATACATGGGTGAAAGGCTTTGCAAGAAGATCCTCTCATCAAAAAATAATATTTCCCCATCCAATACCCGAAATAGCTATAGCACCAGAACAATGTTGATCAAAATGACTCTGTTCAGGTGGAGGTGGTGATCTAATCTCTCAATCAGGAAAGTAAAATCTAAATTCTAAGATTTTCTATGACTTGGATTCTTGCTGAAAACATTTTTTTAACTCCTGTATTCAGATATATCTGGTAACTTTTCTAGCTTGGAAGAAATTAAATAAAATGCATTTTATGTTATATTATTTTAACTTAATAAAAAGGAATATGCTCTAGATGAAACTTTTCCACAAGATAAAATGGCGGAATATAATTCTGTAACTGCACTTCTGGAATGTTATCCATTTATATTGCTGCAACTATCAAGGCCAGTGTATAATTGTGAATGCATTCAACTTTGCATTATGCCTTTCATTTGTAACAATTATGACCAAATAGAAGATCACAACACAATTACAGTTTAATAACTTGTAATGTAGGAACTATTACAATTACAACAGTGACTACACTTCAAAAAGTACTTCATTGGCTGCAAAGCACTTTGGGAGGTCCTGAGGTCAGGAAAGGCGCTATATAAATGCAAGTCTCTTTTAATTGGCTGGCTCCAATTACAGGATCTTCAGTTCCTTTTGTTATTGTTGGGGCTGGCCCTTACAGTTATGATTTTTAACTCTTTAAAAAGAGCACATTTACATAATCATATTCAGAGTGCCATGAACATTAATTAGTTTAGCAACTGATAGATACAGAGCCTCCTCCGTCCAAATACTAGAATACAGACATAGTGATTAGAAATGATACAATACCATAAGTTTTGTTTCATTTATTTGTTGCCTCTACATTCCAGGTCACACAGCCACCCTCTCAATTTGTTACACCGATTTTATTTGAACCTATTTTTGTAACAAATTGAAATAAGCTTTCTGGTTGAAATTATATGCTAATGAATGTTAGAAGTGATGTAAGAGCAAGAATATTCCTGAAACATGTATGTTTGGTGACAATTATGTATGTAATGCTGTAAGATTGTTTCTGCCCATTTTTCTTATGGTACTGCAGAAAGATAAAGCTTAATTTCAAGGATATTTTATGTTAGTTGCTTTATGGTTAGTTTATATAATGTGTAATCAAACTATGTTTAAACATATTGTCTACAATTGCATGGAATTGAATAAAACTAATACATATGTTTTACAATAAAAGTTTATAAATTCAGTCTGATAAAATTGGAAGCTACCTAATTGATACATACTCTTATTTGGACATTTGCCAGCACTTTTACCTTGTAAAAAAGACAGTATCCATAAGCAGATTGAGGCTCCTATGAAAAACTTGCACCTTTTATGCATGCCTTTATTCTTATAGGATTAACAGTTGCCTTTTTAGCACAGTATTATGCACTGGAGATCATGGCCGATACCTACTGTGCTATCCTGCCCATTCTGAAATGTGATAAATATCACAGTGTCAGACTACCAAATACAGGTGAAAACTAATAGTCACATTTTTGCAAGTGAGATAATTGCACAGGTGCAGGAAAACACTAAGAAACTAGCAGGATAATAGTTAACTTACACAATACATAAACAAGAATGAGTCCGAAACGTCAGCAGTTCTTTTCAGTGGCATTTGATAAGACTGATGAAATGATAATTGGTTGATGACTCAATGAAGCTCCTTTTGGCTGCCCTGCATGCATTGTGCAGCACACATCAAGGAATGAGGACCTATTATAATTGATTTCCTTGATGTTGAAGCAAGCTCATTTGAAGGTTGAACAGGATCTTTTCAATGGTCAGGAAATTACATTATTAACCATTCCTAACATCTAAATAGATAGGGTATGAAAAACAATCTCCTGTCATCTGATATTTATTTGCTTTTCACATGACCACAACAGAAACATGTTTCAATGTCAAATGAAAACCATTTGTCTTTGAAAGGACTAGTAATTTCAGATGTTATCTACATTCTAAACTTCTGCCTCTTGACTAACCTGTATATGAAACACAATGCCCCGGTGTTTTGTAGAGAGTTTCCCCTTTACGGACAATGTGGATATTCTCATTTTATGGAGATGCCGGTGATGGACTGGGGTTGACAATTGTAAACAATTTTACAACACCAAGTTATAGTCCAGCAATTTTATTTTAAATTCACAAGCTTTCGGAGATTTTCTCCTTCCTCAGGCAAATGTTTCAAGAGCTCCTTGAAGCCTACGCATTTATACATATAGAACAATACATGGTGTTTACAGACTGCCCCTGCAACTGCCCGTTGCCAAGGCAATCACCGTGTTCAGACAGAGAGGTGTCACCTGCAGAACCCCCGAATACACATTCAACAAAAAAACAAACAGGGAAAAAAAACAGAGAAAAAAAACACAGAGAGAGGCAGAAACATCCGGAAGGCAGAGAGAGCCAGCAAATGACCCATTATATTAAACACAGATAACATTTGTTCGCTGGTGGGGTAACGTGTAGCGTGACATGAACCCAAGATCCCGGTTGAGGCCGTCCTCATGGGTGCGGAACTTGGCTATCAATTTCTGCTCGACGATTTTGCGTTGTCGTGTGTCTCGAAGGCCGCCTTGGAGTACGCTTACCCGAAGGTCGGGTAAGCGTACTCCAAGGCGGCCTTCGAGACACACGACAACGCAAAATCGTCGAGCAGAAATTGATAGCCAAGTTCCGCACCCATGAGGACGGCCTCAACCGGGATCTTGGGTTCATGTCACGCTACACGTTACCCCACCAGCGAACAAATGTTATCTGTGTTTAATATAATGGGTCATTTGCTGGCTCTCTCTGCCTTCCGGATGTTTCTGCCTCTCTGTGTTTTTTTTCTCTGTTTTTTTTCCCTGTTTGTTTTTTGTTGAATGTGTATTCGGGGGTTCTGCAGGTGACACCTCTCTGTCTGAACACGGTGATTGCCTTGGCAACGGGCAGTTGCAGGGGCAGTCTGTAAACACCATGTATTGTTCTATATGTATAAATGCGTAGGCTTCAAGGAGCTCTTGAAACATTTGCCTGAGGAAGGAGAAAATCTCCGAAAGCTTGTGAATTTAAAATAAAATTGCTGGACTATAACTTGGTGTTGTAAAATTGTTTACAATTCTAATTTTAAGCATTGGCTACTCCCGCAACCCAAAGAAAAAAGAACACTTTAAAAGATACAGCTGCCTGACATCAATTTTTAACACACATTTGCTCAGTTTATAATCTATGAAAGTAATATAATTTTTTGTTTTATTTGTTCATGGGATGTGGGTGTCACCTGCAAGGCCAGCATTTATTGCCCATCCCTAATTGCCCTTGAGAAGGTGGTGGTGAGCCACCTTCTTGAACTGCTGCAGTCCATGTGTTGAAGGGTCTCCCACACTGCTGTTAGGAAGGGAGTTCCAGGATTTTGACCCAGCGACGATGAAGGAACGGCGATATATTTCCAAGTCGGGATGGTGTGTGACTTGGAGGGGAACGTGCAGGTGGTGTTGTTCCCATGTGCCTGCTGCCCTTGTCCTTCTATGTGGTAGAGATCGCAGGTTTGGGAAGTGCTGTCGAAGAAGCCTTGGCGAGTTGCTGCAGTGCACCTTGTAGATGATACACACTGCAGCCACGGTGCGCAGATGGTGAAGGGAGTGAATGTTTAGGGTGATGGATGGGGTGCCAATCAAGTGGGCTGCTTTGTCCTGGATGGTGTTGAGCTTCTTGAGTGCTGTTGGAGCTGCACTCATCCAGGCAAGTGGAGAGTATTCCATCACACTCCTGACTTGTGCCTTGTAGATGGTGGAAAGGCTTTGGGGAGTCAGCCTGGCACTTGTCTGGCATGAATGTTACTTGCCACTTATCAGCCCAAGCCTGGATGTTGTCCAGGTCTTGCTGCATGCGGGCACAGACTGCTTCATTATCTGAGGGGTTGCGAATGGAACTGAACAGTGTGCAATCATCAGCAAACATCCCCATTTCTGACCTTATGATGGAGGGAAGGTCCAGCAGCTGAAGGTGGTTGGGCCTAGGACACTGCCCTGAGGAACTCCTGCAGCAATGTCCTGAGGCTGAGATGATTGGCCTCCAACAACCACTGCCATCTTCCTTTGGGCTAGGTATGACTCCAGCCACTGGAGAGTTTTCCCCCTGATTCCCATTGACTTCAATTTTACTAGGGTTCCTTAGTGTCACACTTGATTAAATGCTGCCTTGATGTCAAGGGCAGTCACTCTCACCTCACCTCTGGAATTCAGCTCTTTTGTCCATGTTCGGACCAAGGCTGTAATGAGGTCTGGAGCCGAGTGGTCCTGGCAGAACCCAAACAAAATAATATACAAACAATTCTCTATTTGATACATGATGTAGCTTTGCTTCCATCATACATGTGACTGCTTGATTGGTCTTTAAATTATTTAAATTCAGTGTTAGCCAAAAAATTATCTTGTGAAACACTTTTCCAAGTTTGTGAATACTTTATACACATACCACTCTAAAATCAAAATCTTGCAAGTTGGATCATACGAAGACGGTTCCAATTAAGTAATGTGTGGGTGGTTTCAGTGTAGCTTCCTCAAAAGATTAAGTTAGAATCATAGAAAATTACAGCACAGAAGGAGGCTATTCGGCCCATCGTGTCTGTGCCAGCCGAGAAAGAGCTATCCAGCCTAATCCCACTTTCCAGATCTTGGTCCGTAGCCTTGTAGGTTATGGCACTTCAAGTACATATCCAAGTACTTTTTAAATGTGATGAGGTTATATGCCTTTACCACCCTTTCAGGCAGTGAGTTCCAGACCCCCACCACTCTCTGGGTAATAAAGGAATGTATCCCGTATGCCTTCTTAATTAACTTATCTACCTGTCCTATTAACATAAATAAAGATTAAGGGACTGAAGCCCAGATGTTATGATAGAATAAAATCAAGTCAGTTGATAAATATCATAATTAATACAAACTAGCCAGCATTTTTGTGATCTTCCTCTTGCCCTTATTACTTCTAAAGAAGAATTACTTGAATAATCTTCACTAATTTGTCATCTTTCATCTGAAATGTCTAAACCATCTGAGTCACCTTTCAGAGTTTCAGTCTATTATCATTTTGCTCAGTCCAAATTCCTTCATGACCAAGCTCTAGAACCTTGTTTATCAGATAAGCTATTTCTCCACTAGTGACATTTATTCATCTTCTGCCCCGAGGCATCATGCTTCTCTGACATACAGTAAAAATTGGTATTACCAACATTTCATTTAACCAGTGCTTTGTTAAGAGATGCTCCTCGCATTCCATATCTTCTTTAACTTATATTTCAACAAAACACCTTCTATCTTCCAAGAACATTCCATTTGATATGCAAACGTATCCACTTCATTGAATCATAGAATGGTTACAGCACAGAAGGAGGCCTTTTGGCCCATCGAGCCCGTGCCAGCTCTTTGTAAGAGCAATCCAGTTAGTCCCATTCCTCCGCTCTTTCCCCGTAGTCCTGCAATCTTTTTCCTTTCAAGTATTTATCCAATTCCTTTCTGAAAGCCATGATTGAATCTGCTTCCACCACCCTTTCAGGCAGCACATTCCAGATCATAATTACTCGCTTCGTAAAGAAGTTTTTCCTCATGTCGCCTTTGGTTCTTTTGCCGATTACCTTAAATCTGTGTTCTCTGGTTCGCGACCCTTCCGCCAATGGGAACAGTTTCTATTTATTTACTTTATTTAAACCCTTCATGATTTTGAACACTTCTACCAAATCTCCTCCTAACTTTCTCTGCTCTAAGGAGAACAACCCCAGCTTCTCCAGTCTATCCATGTAACTGAAGTCCCTCATCCCTGGAACCATTCTAGTATATCTCTTTTGCACCCTCTCTAAGGCCTGGACATAATACTCCAGCTGTGGCCAAACTAGTGTTTTATAAAACTTCAACATAACTTCCTTGCTTTTGTACTCCAAGCCTCTATTTATAAATTGTAAACAATTTTACAACACCAAGTTATAGTCCAGCAATTTTATTTTAAATTCTATTTATAAAGCCAAGAATCCTGAATGCTTTTTTAACCACTTTCTTAACCTGTCCTGCCACCTCCAAAGATTTGTGCACATATACTCCCAGGTCTCTGTTCCTGCACCCCCTTTAGAATTGTACCATTTAGTCTATATTGCCTCTCCTCATTCTTCCTGTCGAAATGTATCATTTCGCACTTCTCTGCGTTAAATTTCATTTGCCATGTGTCCGCCTATTTCACCAGCCTATGTCCTCTTGAAGTCTAACACTATCCTCCTCACTGTTTACTACACTTCCAAGTTTTGTTTCATCTGTAAATTTTGAAATTGTGCCCTGTACACCCAAGTCCAAGTCATTAATATATATATAAAAAAGCACCTGTTCTATTTCTTCTCTATTGGCATTAAATCTTTAGATTTTCCAGTCTTCACCATGCAACTAAAACTTTAGTCTTTTCTGTATTTATGCTAAAAAAAACTTCTTGCTTCAAATTCTACTTGTTAGCTCTTCAAGATCATGTTTATATTCAGGAATAACATCAGCATCAGTGAATCTCATATTGTTTATGGAACAGCCTCTTAATTTAATACTGATAGTTTATGTCATCTGGAGATAATTTGATATTTACATCTAACTTACATTAATATTTTGTCATACTAACAGATCTCTAGTGGCATTGCTTTTGATAAGCCATAGAATCATAAAAATTTAAAGCACAGAAGGAGACTATACAGCAAATCGCACTATAACAAGTGCTAACTCTTCAACTGGAGCTGACTACTGTAATCCTATTTCTCTGCTCTTTCCTCATATCCTTTATAGTCATTATTTTCAGATACTTATTTAATTCCCTTTTAAATTATATTATAGTTCCTGCCTCAATAGCCATGTCTGGTAAAGCAGTCCATGTTCTAGTAATCATCCATGTGAAAACATTTCTTCTAACTTTCCCCTTCATTCTTCTAGTGATAATCCTGAGTCTATTCCCAGCTAACCCATAATTCACCCTCTACAACTGGAAATATCCTGTCTCTCAGGAACCCTTTTAAACACCTGTAGAGAAGACATATTAACTGCATGCTTCAGCAATCTGTTCCAGAGGTTGATGTCTCTCTGTGAAAAGAAACACTTCCTAATATCTAACCTAATTCTTTGCCTAAGGATTTTATATGCATGCCTCAGGTCTTACAATCCCTATCAATTTCAAATAACTCATCTAACTGGATAGAATCTAATTCCTTCATCATTAAAAACCTCAAACATATCTCCTCAGCCTGCATTTCTCTAAAGAAAATAAATCCAAATCCTGAACCCTATCCTGATAATTGGAACTCTTAGGCTGGGTAGCATTTTGGTTGTCCTCTGTATATTCTACAGGGTCTCGATATCCTCATCCTTGGGCAACAAAACTGGACACAATGCTCTAAATGCTGCCATAACAAAGCCTTCTGCAGCTTATGTATAGTCTTCTTTGTTTTATATTATATTGTACCAGCAATAAAACCAAAAGCCCTACTTGCCTTCCTAATGATCGCATAACACTGTTTGGGCACCTTTAATGATTTATCAACTATGACCCCCCACATCCCTCTCTTGATCCTTCGGTGGGTGCCTCTTAATATCACACACATGTCTACGGTTTTCCAAACCCAAAACACTGCATCTATCCACATTAAAAGACATTTGCTATGGAGGGGCATGGTCCCCTAATTAATCTAAATCGGCCTGCAACATACTGGGCTGGATCTTGCTGTGGTGTTTTCCCATGTGCCTGCTGCTCTTGTCCTTCTAGGTGGTAGAGGTCGAGGGTTTGGGAGGTGCTGTCGAAGAAGCCTTGGCGAGTTGCTGCAGTGCATCCTGTGGATGGTACACACTGCAGCCACAGTGTGCCGGTGGTGAAGGGAGTGAATGTTTAGGGTGGTGGATGGGGTGCCAATCAAGCTTTGTCCTGGATGGTATCGAGTTTCTTAAGTGTTGTTGGAGCTGCATTCATCCAGGCAAGTGGAGAGTATTCCATCACACTCCTGACTTGTGCCTTTTAGATGGTAGAAAGACTTTGGGGAGTCAGGAGGTGAGTCACTCGCTGCAGAATACCCACCTCTGACCTCTGACCTGCTCTTGTAGCCACAGTATTTATATGGCTGGTCCAGTTAAGTTTCTGGTCAATGGTGACCCCCAGGATGTTGATAGTGGGGGATTTGGCGATGGTAATGCCGTTGAATGTCAAGGGGAGGTGGTTAGACTCTCTCTTGTTGGGGATGGTCATTGCCTGGCACTTGTCTGGTGCGAACGTTACTTGCCACTTATCAGCCCAAGCCTGGATGTTGTCCAGGTCTTGCTGCATGCGGGCTTGGACTGCTTCATTATTTGAGGGGTTGTGAATGGAACTGAACACTGTGCAATCATCAGCGAACATCCCCATTTCTGACCTTATGATGGAGGGAAGGTCATTGATGAAGCAGCTGAAGATGGTTGTGCCTCGGACACTGCCCTGAGGAACTCCTGCAGCAATGTCCTGAGGCTGAGATGATTGGCCTCCAACAACCACTACCATCTTCCTTTGTGCTAGGTATGACTCCAGCCACTGGAGAGTTTTCCCCCTGATTCCCATTGACTTCAATTTTACTCAGGCTCCTTGGTGCCAAACACGGCCAAATGCTGCCTTGATGTCAAGGGCAGTCACTCTCACATCACCTCTAGAATTCAGCTCTTTTGTCTATGTTTGAACCAAGGCTGTAATGAGGTCTGGAGCCGAGTGGTCCTGGCGGAACCCAAACTGAGCATCGGTGAGCAGGTTATTGGTAAGTGCCGCTTGATAGCACTGTCGACGACACCTTCCATCACTTTGCTGATGATTGAGAGTAGACTGATGGGCTGGTAATTGGCCGGATTGGATTTGTCCTGCTTTTTGTGGACAGGACAAACCTGGGCAATTTTCCACATTGTCAGGTAGATGCCAGTGTTGTAGCTGTACTGGAACAGCTCAGCTAGAGGTGCAGCTAGTTCTGGAGCACAAGTCTTCAGCACTACAGCCGGGATGTTGTCGGGGCGCATAGCCTTTGCTGTATCCAGTGCACTCAGCCGTTTCTTGATATCACGTGGAGTGAACTGAATTGGCTGAAGACTGGCTTCTGTGATGGTGGGGATATCGGGAGGAGGCCGAGATGGATCATCCTCTCGGCACTTCTGGCTGAAGATGGTTGCAAACGCTTCAGCCTTGTCTTTTGCACTCATGTGCTGCACTCCGCCATCATCAAGGATGGGGATGTTTACAGAGCCTCCTCCTCCCGTTAGTTGTTTAATTGTCTACCATCATTCACGACTGGATGTGGCAAGACTGCAGAGCTTTGATCTGATCCGTTGGTTGTGGAATCGCTTAGCTCTGTCTATAGCATGCATGTAGTCCTGAGTTGTAGCTTCACCAGGTTGGCACCTCATTTTTAGGTACGCCTGGTGCTCCTCCTGGCATGCTCTTCTACACTCCTCATTGAACCTGGCTTGTTGGTAATGGTAGAGTGAGGAATATGCCGGGCCATGAGATTACAATTCTGCTGCTGCTGATGGCCCACAGCACCTCATGGATGCCCAGTTTTGAGCTGCTAGATCTATTCTGAATTTATCCCAGTTAGCACGGTGGTAGTGCCACACAACACTTTGGATGGTATCCTCAGTGCGAAGATGGGACTTCGTCTCCACGAGGACTGTGCGGTGGTCACTCCTACCAATACTGTCATGGACCGATGCATTTGCGACAGGTAGATTGGTGAGGACGAGGTCAAGTAAGTTTTTCCCTCGTGTTGGTTCGCTCACCATCTGCCGCAGGTCTAGTTTGGCAGCTATGTCCTTCAGGACGCGGCCAGTTCGGTCAGTAGTGGTGCTACCGAGGCACTCTTCGTGATGGACATTGAAATCCCCCACCCAGTGTACATTCTGTGCCCGTGCTACCCTCAGTACTTCCTCCAAGTGGTGTTCAACATGGAGGAGGACTGATTCACCAGCTGAGGGAAAGCGGTATGTGGTAATCAGCAGGAGGTTTCCTTGCCCATGTTTGACCGGATGCCATGAGATTTCATGGGGTCCAGAGTCAATGTTGAGGACTCCCAGGGCCACTCCCTCCTAACTGTATATCACTGTATCGCCACCTCTGGTTGGTCTGTCCTGCCGGTGGGACAGGACATACCCGGGGATGGTGATGGAAGAGTCTGGGACGTTGGTTGAAAGGTATGATTCTGTGAGTATGGCTATGTCAGGCTGTTGCTTGACTAGTCTGTGGGACAGCTCTCCCAATTTTGGCACAATGTTAGTGAGGAGGACTTTGCAGGGTCGACTGGGCTTGGTTTGCCTTTGTCGTGTCCAGTGCCTAGTAGTCCGATGCTGGGTGGTCCGTCCGGTTTTATTTTTATTCTGACTTTTTTTAGCGAGATTTTACAACTGAGTGGTTTGCTAGGCCATTTCAGAGGGCAATTAAGAATCAACCACATTGCTGTGGGTCTGGAGTCACATATAGGCCAGACCGGGTAAGGACGGCAGGTTTCCTTCCCTAAAGGACATTAGTGAACCAGATGGGTTTTAACATAAACATAAGAACATAAGAAATAGGAGCAGGAGTAGGCCAATCGGCCCTTCGAGCCTGCTCCACCATTTAATAAGATCATGGCTGATCTGATCCTAACCTCAAATCTAAATTCATGTCCAATTTCTTGCCCGCTCCCCGTAACCCATTAATGCCCTCATCCAAATAATTTATGAAGATAAAGAACAACAATGGTTTAAAAACAGAGCCCTGCGGGATTCCACTCATGACCTGGTGCCGTACAGATCTACTTCCATTGCTACCAACAAGATTGCAACTAGTAACCTGTTCAGCATAATATTTACCCAGTAATCTCATTTGATGTAATTTTTTCAAAATAGCTGTCTATGCAGCACATGGTTGAAAACTTTTTGGAAATCAAGATATATATGTACTGAACTGCCATCATCCACACATTTAATCAATTCAAAGAACTCAACCAGGCTAGTAAGGCAGGATTTCTGTTTTCCTAAAGCCACGCGGGGACTCTTCAATGACTGCCAAACTCTCCTGTAAAAATCACTGTTACATTGCCTTCTAGCAACTTCCCTACAACTGACATCAAACTGACAGGCCTATAATTCCCAAAGTCTGCTTTCCTCCCCTCTTAAATTTTAGGCCAGTGAAACTAGTCCACACCTCAAACAGCTAATGACCATGTGAGCTAATGGCTCGCATAATATATTTCCCATTTCCTTTAACACTCTGGGGTAAATGGTATCAGGTCCAATGGTACGATTGGCCTTGAATACCTTAATCCTAGCTGAGACCATTATTTACTATATATCTAGTGAAATATTTTTAAAGATTAATGTCCCTATGATTGCTCGCCTCCTGTTTAACCACTTTGTTGGGTTTATATAGGATATTGTCATATATTCCTATTGCATTAAGTGGAGATATTATGGGCCCTTAGGTTACCAGATTGCTGAACACGCAAAATCAGTGTCAGCTGTGGCTCTGTTGGTAGCACTGTGTCGCAGGTTATGAGTTCGAGTCCCACTGCAGAGACTTGAGCACAAAATCTAGGTTGACACTCCAATGCCGACAGAGGGAGTGCTGCATTGTTGGAGGTGCCATCTTTCAGATGAGACATTAAACCAAGGCCCTCACAGGTGGATGTAAAAGAATCCAGGGCACTATTTCAAAGAAGAGCAGGGGAGTTTTCCCCAGTGTCCTGGTTAATATTTATCCCTCAACCAACATCACTAACACAGATAACATGGTTATTATCATATTGCTGTGCGCAAATGGGCTGCAGCTTTTCCTACATTACAAGTGACTACACTTCAAAAATACTTCATTGGCTGTAAAGCGCTTTGGGATATCCTGAGGTCATGAAAAGTGCTATATAAATGCAATTCTGTCTTTCTTTCTTTATTGGGGCTTTATCCTTACCAACATCCGGTTCCATTGTCTAAAGTTATCATCCTTTTCCATTGTTATCTCAGCAACCTTTGCTTCCTTTCTTTACTCTTCCTGAACTATGACTTTAGTCAGGAATAACATTGTGATCAAAGATAGGATTTGCGAGTACACAGTTTAAACCAATTCTGATCTACTCATGTTGTTTAACCATAATTCTTACATTAGCTGTTCTGTTTTCGTTCCATATTAAAAACAATGTAAAACATATCTTTATTCTTACATACTTAGGCTTCACTTTATTATGTACCCTCCTTTATATCTGAGGAACACACAAGGTTTTATTTAAATCAATACTTACTAAATAAGTATTGATTTAAATAAAACCCATTTCTCTTCTGTAGCACAATTATTTGTATTTAGCTATGTAGTCCATTGTACCTTCCTCAATTCTTCCCTCATAGATGAAGATTGAACCCTCCTCAATTCTGGTACTAACACTAAATTAACTTCAGCAGTAATTTGCCAAATCAGCTGCAATTTGAGATACATTGATAACTACTACTCAGAAACTCCCTACATGGAAATCAGATGTAGTGCCAGAATCACTGCTAAGGACTAAATCAAATAAATTATTCCCTCTAATATTCCACTCAACAATCATTGACAGTATGAACAAATATTTCTGCCTTGCCTCCCTTTAGTTTTAGCTGCCTCTATTGGTCTACTTAACAGATAGATAACTGAAATTTCCAATTACAACAACACTGCTATGTTGTCCTTTTAATTTGCTCACAGAGTTCCCCATTTTGATAGGAAGAATAAGGAGGCCACATGCTCCTTGGAAACGAAGAATCTAAATGGGGTAGGGGAGCAGAGGGATCTGGTGGTACAGATACACAAATCACTAAAAGTAGCGACGCAGGTTGATAAGGCCATAAAAAAGCAAACAAAGCACTGGGGTTCATTTCTAGAGGGAAAGAATTGAAGAGCAGGGAAATTATGTTAAACTTGCATAGAACCTTGGTTAGACCACACTTGGAATACTGTGAACAGTTCTGGTCTCTATATTATAGAAAGGATATAGAGGCACAGGAGAAGGTGCAAAAAAGATTTACTAGGATGATACCAGAACTGAGAAGTTATACCTATCAGGAAAGATTGAACAGGCTGGGGTTCTTTTCTCTAGAAAAGAGAAGACTGAGGAGTGACCTGATAGAGGTCTTTAAGATTATGAAAGGGTTTGATAGGGTAGGCATAGAGAAGATGTTTCCACTTGCGGGAGAGACCAGAACTAGGGGCCATAAATATAAGATAGTCACTAATAAATCCAATAAGGAAGTCAGGAGAAACTTCTTTACCCAGAGAGTGGTTAGAAAGTGGAACTCGCTACCACAAGAAATAGTTGAGGCGACTAGCATAGATGCATTTAAGAGGAAGCTAGAGAAAAACATGAGGGAGAAAGGAATAGAAGGATGTGTTGATGGGATTAGATGAAGAAGGATATGAGGAGGCTCGTATGGAGCATAAACACTGGCATGGACCTGTTGGGCCGAATGGCCTGTTTCTGTGCTGTACGCTCTATATAATTCTATGTTATCCTGGAAGCACATAAAGAGGTGTCAAGGATAAACTTTGGACCAAATCCTTGATCCAGCTGTACTCAAATTACTTCAACCCCTTTTGGCTGACCAATATCCTCCCTTTCTATTGCAAGTATAGCCTCCTTTGTAAATGGAACTTTGTCCCTCCTTTTTGACATGCCCAATCCTTTCAGAATTCCCAGTGCTTTCAACCGAACTTCAGAACCATCGCTAGGATCCAACCGCACTTCGGAGATACTCCTCCATTGACATATACACTCTAACAATACATTGGATTTTGTGATAGTGTCTGAGCGGTGAACAGATTTATGACTGATCAGATCAGTGAACATATCATTAGTTTAAATGTTGCTTGTTGATTGTATGTCAGAAGTGACATGTTGGTGAATCTTTCTATGAAAAGCAAAACACTGCGGATGCTGGAAATCTGAAATAAAATCAGAATATGCTGGAGAAGCTCAGCAAGTCAGGCAGCATCTGTGGAGAAAGAAACAGAGTTAAGGTTTCAGGTCGAAGACCTTTCGTCAGAACTGGAAGATGTTAAAACAGTTCAAGTTTTTAAGCAACTACAGAGCCAGGGAAAGGAGGGGGGAGGGAGGGAAGGGGAGAAAAGAACAAAGGGGAAGGTCTGTGATATGGTGGAGGGCAGGAGTGATTAAATGACAAAAGGGATGATAGTGCAAGGCAAGGAGGGTGGTAATGGGACAGGTTAAGGATGGACATGGTCGAGGGCCCTGTCAACTACAGTGGAGGGGAATCCTCGATTGCGGAAAAAGGAAGACATATCGGAAGCACTGGTGTAGAAGGTGCCATCGTCAGAATAGAGGCAATGGAGATGGAGAAACTGGGAGAAGGGAAGCGAGGTAGGAGGAAGTATAATAAAGATAGCTGTGAGAGTCAGTGGGCTTATAATAGATATTGGTTGACAGCCTATCCTCAGAAATGCAGATAGAGGAGTCAAGGAAGGGAAGAGTCAGAGGTGGACCATGTGAAGGCAAGGGGAGGGTGGAAATTGGAAGCAAAGTTGATGACATTTTCCAGTTCAGGGCGAGAACAGGGAATGGCACTGATACAGTCATCAATATACCGGAAAAAGAGGAGAGGGAGGGGACCTGAGTAGGACTGGAACAAGGAATGTTCCACCTATCCCACAAAAAGGCAGGCATAGCTGGGACCCATACGGATTCCCATAGCAACACTTTTTATTTGAAGGAAGTGAGTGGAATAAAGGACAAGTTGTTCAATGTAAGAACAAGTTCAGCCAGGCATAGGAAGGTGCTGGTGGTGGATGGGGACTGGTTGGACCTCCGATCAAGGAAGAAGCGGATGGCCCACAGGCCGTCCTGGTGGAGGGTGGAGGTGTAGAGTGACTGGACATCCATGGTGAAAAGGAGACGGTTAGGGCCAGGGAATTGGAAACTGTTAAAGTGGTGGAGGGGGTCAGAAGAGTAGCAGATGTAGGTCGGAAGAGACTGGACAAGGGGAGAAAGAATCGAGATAGGAGCAAATAAGTTCTGTGGGGCAAGAACAGGCTGAAACGATGGGACTCCCAGGCAGTCCTGTTTGTGGATCTTGGGAAGGAGGTAGAAGTGGGCTGTGTGGGGATGGGGGACTATGAGGTTGGAGATCATGGGTGGAAGATCTCCAGAGGAGATGAGGTCAGTGACAGTCTGGGAAACTATGGCTTGATGTTCAGTGGTGGGGTCATGGTCTAGGGGGACTTAGGCAGAAGTGTGATAGAGTTGGCATTAAGCCTCCGCAAGGTAGAGGTCTATTCATCAAACAACAACGGCGCCACCCTTGTCAGCAGGTTTAATGACAATGTCAGGGTTGGACCTGAGAGAACAGAGTGCTGCATGTTGAGAGGGAGGTAGGTTAGAATGAGTATGGGGAATAGAGAAATTGAGATGGCCGATGTCATGCCAGCAGTTCACAATGAAAAGATCAAGAGTGGGTAAGAGGCCAGAGGGAAGGGTCCAGGTGGAACAAGAATTCTGAAGACGGGAGAAAAGGTCCCGGTCAAAGAAGTGGGCACGGAGGCAAAGGCAATTGACGAAGTGCTCAGCATTGTGTCGAGCTCGAAATTCATTAAGGTGGAGGTGTGAGGGGATGAAGCTAAGGCTTTTGCTGAGGACTAATCATTCGGGGGTCAGAGAGGGGAAAGTCAGAGGGGATAGTGAACACATGACAAAGGGTGAGATTGAAGGGAGGAATGGGGGCAGAGGAAAGTGAAGGGGAAGAAGGATCAGGAAGGGTGTAGGGGTATCTAAGAGTTGTTGAAGCTTGTACTCCTTGACACCTGAAAGGAAGAAAAAAGTTTTTTGTTAAAGCGCCGGATGAGGCGAAAGATGAAATGGAACTGCGGAACAGGACAACTCTGAAATAGAATGAGTCGGTACTGCTGAGGAGAGAGGTCAAGAGTGTGCATGTGGCATCACATGGAGTTGAGCGCAGATCTCAGGAAGCGGCGAGAGCAGTGGTTTGAGAAATGCTGAATATCATGGAGTATAATATCTTTATATGCTCAAGCAGTTACATCATATCAATGGGGACATGATGGCGGTAACCACACTAAAAGGTGCTGCCATAGGAATTTTAAGGGATACAACAGAAAGTATAGTATATGTAGGAGGTTTTGATGGAATAAAGAACTTATGTAGCAAGTCATATGTTATTGTCTTGCTGAAAGTTGCAATATATTATTCATTCATTTTACCGTAGAAATATATTATTATACACAAGACAAGCAGACGCACACTTGTCAGGTCTCACTCATCAGGAGTGATTTTCATTTTGATTTATAAATGTAACCTATCTTGATGCACATCGCTCTTAAAATTTAAGTAGAGCTTTAGAAAAATCGTTTTACAATCTGTTTTACGCTTTGTGATTCTAAATCTCACTCCTAATGGTTCTTTTATACTATGACAACCCTAATAACTGTAAATCAGAGGACATATGTTTGATTAATATCAACTAAATGTAAATGTCCATATTTGTTGTACATGGAATTGTCATTTTTTTTGTACTGACACTATTTTAGGATGTAAAAGAGAGAAGGGATCATAAACATCCTTTCAGATCGAAGTGTGTGGGTTGCATTATTTAAAGTAATATTTCAGAATAACATCCTATACAGGTAATGCTTGAGGATTTTTGTTTCAGAAAATATGATTCAGGTTAAAAAAAAATTCAATCTAACCCAAGGCTTGATCCTAGCATTACAAAAACATCCCCTGAACTTCAGATCCCAGCAACCTCTATTAATGAAAGCAATAAACGGATAGGGATACTAGGAACTGAGTCAGTACTGAATATCACATTTCCATATTCAAGGCTTAGAAACACAGAAGATTGCAGCCTTGACACAGATACATTGTGCTTTTTTTGTAAATTAAATATAGAGCTGCATTTTGATTATTTAATAGGTAAAAATCAGTTTTGGGGCTTCCTTCCGCTAAGAGAGGGAGTCCTGTTTGGAGAACCTTGGAATAGCCAGCAGGAAAATAGAAATGATGAAGGGATTTTAAGGATTTCTGAAGTACATCTTAATTATGAGGTAGAGGAAGGATACAGCAGTGATTTAAGCAATGCATGAAAGGTAATCGGCCTGAAACGTTAACTCCGTTTCTCTCTCCACAGATGCTGCCTGACCTGCTGAGTTTTTCAAGCATTTTCTGTTTTTATTAAAGCAATGCATTTATTGTGTAGAAAAAGAACCTGTTATGAATATACATGTGAAAATAACAATGATGACACTTTTCACCAAGCAACAGACCAATTTTACTTCAAGGCCCATTACACTTGTGCCTATGGCAAAAAGCCAAGTCTGTGTAAGAGCAAAAGCCTGATTTTAACTATGCCTACACAATGGAAGTGGGGACGGTAGCAGCCCTAAAATAGTTGTGCAGCACTTACTGTCCCATTCCCACTCGATCCTGCCTGCCACTATATTTCCAGGGCCCTTCCGTTGGGCTGCCCAGTCGCTCACCTTAAGCAGTCTGGAGCCTCATTACTAACTGCAAATCAGGTTCCTATACATAGGACACCAATGCAATTTCAAGGGACAACTGGGCAGAGCTTGCACTGTGAAGCAAAAAAGACACAAAAAATGTAAGTACAGAATTATTCTTGTGGGGCCAGGAGGAGCAGGAATGCAGCTCTGCGCTTCACAAGAATACTGAGGGCCACTGCTATCCGAGGCAACCCTCTCCACGATCATACCTCCCCCCAGACCTAGCTGCATGCCAGCTCACTAAGCATCCGGCTGTCCGATAGTGTACCAGCCCAGTGCCAGCAAGCTGCAACAGGATGCCACTTTAGGGCGGGCAGCTCGCCGATGGCATGGTTCAGAGGTCCAGCCCTTGAAAGGGCTTAGGCCACCTGCCGACAAGAATGGGAGGCATTTCGCCCACTACTCGCCTGTTTGATGCCTGAAGTTAAAATCAAGCCTCAGGTCTCCTGTGAACCAAAACCAAAACCTATGCTATTACACTTGCTGTGTCTGAGATTTTTAAAAAATTCGTTCATGGGATGTGGGCGTCGCTGGCGAGACCAGCATTTATTGCCCATCCCTAATTGCCCTTGAGAAGGTGGTGGTGAGCTGCCTTCTTGAACCGCTGCAGTCCATGTGAAGGTTCTCCCACAGTGCTGTTAGGAAGGGAGTTCCAGGATTTTGACCCAGCAACGATGAAGGAACGGCGATATATTTCCAAGTCGGGATGGTGTGTGACTTGGAGGGGAACGTGCAGGTGGTGTTGTTCCCAATGGGCCTGCTGCCCTTGTCCTGAGATAGTCCACGATTAACCAGATGTTTTATCATTGCTTTTGGCCACCACCATAAACTCTGCTCCTTGTCACTGACACCATCCTCCTCCCAGCCACTGATTCAGGCTGAACCAAGCAGTGAGACCTTGGGAGTAATTTTAATAGATTATGACACACTCAATTCACTTCCGGTTTCCACATGTGAATATCTACGGAAGCGCGGGGTATCCAGCTCCGAGATAAAATCATGTCCCTTGACCTCTGTTCGATCCAGAGCTGAGTTTCAAACACCACATCCTATCCATTACCATAACTTCTTGTTTCCATCTCTTCAACATTGCCTGCTTCTGCTCCTACCTCATCTCCTGCACCTCTGAAACCCTTTATCCATGCTTTTGTCATCTACAGAATATTTTTCTCCAATGCCCTCCTTCTGGCTCTGACTCTCCACCTTCCATAATTTCTGACTTGTCCAAAACTTAGCCACTCTTATTCTTTCCTGCACTAAGTCCTGTTCGCCCATTATTCCCAATTTCACAAACTAACTTTGGCTGCCTGTCCCCCAACACTTTTAAAATTTAAAATCTTTGTCCGCATCTTCAAATCGCTTCACCACATCAACCCCCCTATTTATGCAAACTCCTCCAGTTTTATATCCCCTCTAGCACTCTTTAGCCTTTTGACTCTGGCCTTTTGTGCATTTCCCGGCCCCATTGATGGTAGAACTTTTAGCTGCCTCGTCTCTTTCTCTGGAACTTCCTCTCTAAACCTCTCCACCTCTTACTTCTCTCCCCACCTTTAAATTCTGCTGATAACTCATCTTTTTGACCAAGCTTTCATCATCCCTCCTAGTATCTCTCTCCATAGCTCAGCCTCTTTTCATTGTGAAGTATCTAGGGATGCTTTTTATGTTAGAGGAACTATATAAATGTTGTAGTTTAGATCCAAATAGAAATAGAGAATGTAAATTATGTTCCAATAGTTGATTCAAAAGCATAAGTTTCAAAGCACAGAAAGAACATACAGTATAACAGCCAACAGAGGAAATACACAGTGTAATTTAAGCCAAAATTAAGTGAAGACAATTTAAGAAAGATGATATCTGATGTCTTTCAACTGATAGATTCCATTAGAATTTTTAAATACAATATTTCTTATATACTGTGGCCATTGTGCAGGATTTAGTAGTCACATTTCCTCACCTTCCTTCGTAAACTGTTTCCCCCTTTTGCCACAACTCCCCTCACAGCTTAATTCACACATGGGTTAAAGGAAGCCTTCTGTTGCACATCTTGTAGTTTTGAACCATAAAGAACTGTTTTTACACCTATCTTATATGCCATATACTTAACCAGCATTGAACATTTGCAGTCATAGAAGAAAGATTAAAACTCCTCTTGCCCCTTTTTCAGTGCAGTCCCGAATAACTCCATCCAAGCTAATATTGATGTGGAGATGCCGGTGATGGACTGGGTTGACAAATGTAACGAATCTTACAACACCAGGTTATAGTCCAACTGTTTTATTTGAAAATCACAAGCTTTCGGAGGCTTTCTCCTTCGACAAAGGAGAAAGCCTCCGAAAGCTTGTGATTTTCAAATAAAACAGTTGGACTATAACCTGGTGTTGTAAGATTCCTTACACAAGCTAATATTGGTATCCACCAGGTCCCATAAGTGCTGACCTAAATAAACACTTTGTAGAGATGCCCCTTCTAACTTCCAATCCATACTTTCAAGATCCCCTCTTGAACTATGAAAAATTGCACTTGGGGTCATCCATAATCATATCTTACTGGTTAGCCTATTGTTCAAGTTGAGCTAGTAGAGCACTCAGTAGGTTTGCAGGAGAATCAGTTAACAAAATAGCTATAAAAAGGAGTGCTGAGATTTCAGAAATGGAACACATTCCAAAACCATTCCTTTCAATGTCATCTAACATATCATTGATGAAGACAGTAGGCAGTTCATTGAATGTCCCAGTTACTCTTGGAATTGGAGTAAATCTCTTGGATAAAAGTCAAGCTTTGACCATGTACTACAATAACTTACAGTTTCATTACAGCGGAGCTAGGTCAAATGACTTACAAAAAAAATGAAGGCAATGTAAGAGTTTCCCGAAAGCCTTATGACATTTCACAATCTTAGATAAAACCACTACCCATCCTACATAATCAACACCACCAAACTCCAGCCTGTTCTTTCTGATTATTCCGCAGCCATCCAAATATATGTGCCGCAAAGTTCCAAAGAACTATCCAGAAAGCCACAGCTATCCATAAGATTTGTTTTCAGTCGCGACTTGATTTTAGGGTCTAGGCTGTTAATTTTTGCCCATGGGCAGCTAACCCATTGTAAAAATTAACTGGACTATTTTGCATCAAAGCTACGTATGGAGACGTTTTAAAACCTGTGTTGTGAAACAACAGTCGGCAGTAAACAGTGGAATGCGGTTCATCTCGCCGGCGAGAGATAACTTTCATAAGTCCCATGTGATGATTACTCTCCCTCCTGGGATAAACATAGCTCCCTGTTGTCTGTTCCGTGCATCTCTCCAGAGATACGTGTTTGTAAACTTTAGTTTTTTTTGTAGTTGACGCCTGCAGGCAACGGCTAACCCCGGTGACTCACTATCACCTGCTCTGATACTGCACAGGGAGCATCTGTCTGTCGGCGAAACCCGTCCACCTGAGACAGGGCAGGTACAGTCCTGTCAATCAACCAGCAAACCCCCCCCCCCCCCCCACTCCGCGCGCGGGAACCACGCAATTGCATCAGGTGGAGAGAGGCGAGATCCCGCCCCGCTGCAGCGGGCTTAGTCACTCAGTGCATACTCGTTTTGGGTTTATTGATTTACTGCACATAAAACACACCCTAACCCTAACCCTCCCCTTTTTCTATAGATAAAAAAAAAATCAGTCTGTGGCACAGTCACGCCTCCTTTATACTGGGCGAAGATTTCCCAGATACGGACCAGTCAACGAGTGTGTGGTAACGTGAGACCGTCCCCCTTTTGGAATTGGAACATTATATATAGAGCCGCGCCAAGCACGCAGACAGAGTTGGATATTTTTTTTCTGCGCGGAGGTTGCATTTGGAAACTAGTCCCGATTAATACGGCGCGGGAAATATTGATGTTCCGTGGCAAATTTGGAAGGATGTTTGCACTGATCTTCGCGGCGTGGCTGTTGGCCATGCCTGTTTGCTGTGCAGGTGAGCCCAAGGAGGGAGAGATAATGGTGCAGAGAGAGAGAGAGAGAGACCTTGGCTATAAAGCCGAGTAGTTTAGGGCTAGGTTTCGGTCCGCTGAATGGTCCAGGTACAATTAGGCGTTGTTACCAAAAGGTTGCAAATTTGAAACCCAGTTTAGTTTCTGTTGTGTTGGTCGCGTTTGTCAGGAAGGTGGCGCATGCCTCAGATAAATTAACATATTTTTGTTGTTGACTTGAATTATTCATAATATTTACGCGTTTTATTCAGGGGGGAAAAAAAGTATTCGAATTTTGCTCACCGTTCCGTACCGACCTCAACTTTTTAAACAAGTCAGTCATGTTTCACGGGCCAGCGCCCTAAGTTGGAATTTGGCGAGTTTCGGCGATCTCAACAACCAGGTCTTCTTTTGGCTTCGGCGACAGCTTCCATTTTAGTTTCTCACCGGTGTGTTGACCCTTCAGACTTGGGACGAGGTTTACTAGACTTTTGGGGCACTTTACGCAACTCCTACCCAAGATCATAAACGGTCTTTACATTCATGTCTGGGATTACAGGGAAACACGCACTTTAAAAAAAAAGTACAGGTTATTATTTTTAAATAAAATATGCTGATGGCTTAGGACTAACTGAGGAGAGTGACTGAATCCGAGGGTTCTAGGTGAACTCCACGGCTGATGCTAAAGTAATACTGGCTTGAAGAATGGAAGGAAAACTTTTCTAATTGCTACTTATAGTGAAATTGTAAACATTTTTTGAATGCATGTTGTAATATTGCGAGCTGCAGAAACCTGCCCTGCTGGAGGAGGGAGACAAACAAAAGACCGTCTACTCTTAAATCAAAGTTACTTAATTTAAATTATCTGATTTTTATTTTAAAGCATTGTTCATACTTTCCATTGTTCGTGGGGTTCAATTTGTACTAATTTCAGCTAATTTTGCACTTAAAATTATCAGGATATAATGCTGTTTTTAAAAAAAATGTGTGCATTAACTACTTTGGATGAATGGCCATAATGTATAGCTTCTGTGGGGGAGTTAGTTACGTAATTTATGTAAAAATAATGCTACCCTTCTGTAATAATTCATTCTTTATAGCTGTTTTATTCCATAGGACTGTGTAGAGAAAGAAAAAACCTAAGACCTGTGGGATGATGGAATTATTTAGGAAGCAACTTTAGTGGCCTTAAATAATACAGGTTTAACGTTTGGTGGGGTGGGGAGATTGAGGAAAAGATCAAGGGAGGTGAGAAAGCTAAGTTTGTGCAGAAAACAAGAGAATTGGTAAGATTTGCATAAGTTCAGTGTTGCAGAAGCCACAAGCATGACTTTTTTTGGAACTAAGTTGTGCTTGAACTATTTGGTCATTAAAGTAGGCTGTCACCCGGTGTAGTAGATAATCTTGACTGAGTTGACATTTTATAAAGAGGGTTTGAATGGAGTTCAACATTGAGGTAAGAGCATTTAAAAAAAAAATGGCCCATTTGGTTCTGGAACAGGATGTAATTAACCTCTTCTCATTCTACCCTTTTTAATCTTGAGACTGTAATTGCAGCAAAATGTAGACCAAATTAATATATTGAAGCTGAGACCCTTATAATTTTGTAGGGTATGAATATTACTCATGCTGAGTCTGAACTAAGGCTATATAGCTGTAATCGGAACCTATTTTGGAGGTGTGTGTGATGTTGTAACTATGACTATATTAGGGTGTGGGGAATGATTATCCTCCAGAGGTAAAGTTTAGAATTACTGCAAGCTGAGTAGCAGTTGGCCACTAGGGTTTTAAACTTGATTCATACAAAATGAACTGTTCCACTTGAATTAGATACCTGCTCGAATAGTTGATTTTAAGAATAACGATTGCATTTGGTTTCTTGCTTTGAATTCTAAGCCCTTGTAAACGACACAGAAATAAAATGCTGGTTTTGAAACCAGCCGCTATGTATAACAGTGGTCTGTGATGCATTTTCTCCCCCTCTAGTAAGTACCTGCTTGGCACTTGCTCATGTGGGGGGAAACTGGGCAGAAAACCATTCAACTTTCCTTTTTAAATGTTTCTAATTATAGTCTGATCTGCAATAAACACTTCTATGGTCATGCAATTTTATTACTTGACATAAGTGGATCCAGAGTTTTTAAAATTTAACTCCACAAAACTGAAGTGGTTAACTTCAGTGTTGTCAGCAGGCTTAGTTAATGCATTAGTGCATTGTTGTCCAATGGAAATAGCTGATTAGCCACAGTCGTAGCTATAGTGACCGTTTCAACCACATACAATAATTTTAGTAGACAACGCCCTGCACACAATACAAGTAAATGGACTTTGTGTGTGTCTATATATAATTCTGACATGACTTTATCAGATTAAACACATCTTCGTGTCCAATAGTTGCAAGCGGTACTTTGACTTCATGATTTCTGAGACATCAAACACAATTGCTTTTGTCAGGACTTTTATGGCTGGTATTTCTCGCAGTTCAGTGGATATAGTATGAAAATTTCACATGCATATTGAATGCTTCCCTTAAATTCTAGTGACAGTATTAACTTAATACGAATGACCTAGTTTTGTACTTTCACTGTATTGTACATCTTGTACTTCAATATAATTTGAGTAGAATTAGCTACTCCTTTTCCTTTCTAAAATTGAAACATCTTAATATTGGACCTGTTACATTTAAGTGGCAAATACAAGCTGGAATAACATTTACTTTGAAATTGTAAATTAATAACTCAAACTCTTCTTTAATTCCAGGAAAAGGACGAAGCTTTATTGGTGAAGAAACCAACACAAATAACTCTGATTTAGTAGTTGATGAGTTTGCTGCATCTGTACTGACCAGTGGATTAACTACAGTCTTCTTGCCTATGGTCTATATCATTGTGTTCATCGTCGGCTTGCCTACGAATGCTATAGCACTGTGGGTCTTTGCCTATCGAACAAAAAAGAAATACCCAGCAGCTATTTACATGGCCAACTTGGCTTTGGCAGATCTCATGTTCCTCATTTGGTTCCCTTTGAAAATTTCATACCATCTAAATGGCAACAATTGGATTTTTGGAGAAGGACTGTGCAAGGTGCTAGTGGTTTTTTTCTATGGAAACATGTACTGTTCAATTCTATTCATGACCTGCCTCAGTGTTCAAAGGTACTGGGTTGTTGTAAATCCAATATCTCAATCAAGGAGGAAGACTTGTATTGCTTATGGTATATCTATTTTAATTTGGATACTGATTGCATTGAGCACTATACCATTGTACTTAAATAATCAGCAAACTGTAAGCATTGCTAATCTTAATATAGTAACCTGTCACGATGTCCTACCTAGAGATCAGTTGACTTCTAGCATGTTTGATTACTTTATGTCTTTGGCTATTGGAGTATTTTTTTTTCCAGCTTTGCTGACATTAATTGCATATGTGTTGATGATCAAAATATTGAAAGCCTCGTCCAATGAAGATAACATTGGGAAAAGCCGCAGGAGAGCAATCAAATTGATTATTACTGTCCTTGTTATGTATTTAGTTTGCTTCGCTCCTAGCAATGTTATGCTTGTTGTTCACTATTCTTTGGTAAAATACAAACGGAACAGCAATGTTTATGCTCTTTATATTGTAAGTCTTTGTCTGTCCAGCATAAATAGCTGTGTTGATCCCTTTGTCTATTACTTTGTTTCCCAAGACTTCAGAAACCATGTTAAAAATACATTGCGGTGTCGTAGTGTCAGGACAGTTAGAAGCATCCAGGCTTCTTTTGCGACTCTGAAAAATTCCAAAAGAACTAGTTCCTATACTCCTGCCAGTAAAATTAGTACCACAACAACAAGCAACTGTTGAATATGAATGTGCAGTTTTGATTCTATAGTACATGTTGCACCTGAACTTGGAATAGTTTTTCTTTATAACTGAGCTGGCACCCAAAGCTCAAAAATGTATTAAGCCATTTCGGAAGGATTTAACTGGAGCTATATTATAAATTCCACATAATCCATTACTTAGTGTTTTTTTAAAAAAAGCCTAGAATTTAAGCCACCCTTCTGAATAAATTTGGCAATTTAGTCCAAGTACTGTTTTGATATTCACTATATCTTGAAGTAAGTATTCTTGTGTCGTTCATAGACAATGCTTTTGCACAACAGTTGCCGACTTGACATTTGCTTCTGAGAACTATATCAATCTTCATTTTTAGTTTGATTTTGGTTTATGTAAACTGTAAGATATATTTTAAGAGGTCCTATATTTAAATATTTCAAGAATGGTCGTGTTTTTATTTAGTGCTTGACTGGAACACATTTAGTTTTTACTGTTTTTTAAAACTTGTAAATAACTGCCTAAGGCTTTTTATACTGTGACTTGTTTTATTTTAAGATTGAATACATTGTTGATAGTTAACTTGACAACTGTGATATAGGAGCCTTGCCATACCTGCTTGAAGAAAAATAGCTGTGGAAATAGAGGAAAGACAGGATGTTTAATAGCTAGTCTTAAGAATGTTTAAGAAAATTGTTCGGTAAATTTTGTTCAAGAACCGCTCATGGATTTTTTTTTCAATACTGTGATTTGTGTTGAATAAATATTTTTTAGAAAGCTAATTTTGTTGAGATCTAATTTGTTTCTACATACATTTACCCACAGATAACTAGCCATAATGAGTATGCACGCGAGCTGAGACTTGTATCTCAACAGTCTGGCCTAAATTTAAGCCAAGCCCCAAAATGAAAGGACTTTGTGCTAACCCACTGTGCCACCAAGTTCACCTTGACTTATCCGTTCTCACCTTTGAACTTTTATCCCTTAATTTGTATGGCTGTAGAATTAGCATAAATACAAAATGATTTTTGGAAATGCACTCTACAAACCTTTTAAAATTAGAATTGTATGCATGTATTAACTGAATGAACTGAACTGCTTCTAGGCCTCTGCAGGTGTAAATAGTTTTTGAAGATTTTGTGCAAAAATAGTGTGCTTTTTGAACAAAAGTAGAGAAATCAACCAATGCAATGTGGTAATATTATGGAGCATATTTAAGGTGGCACAATGGTCTAGTTTTTATTTCCTTTTTATATAATTATGATGCATGTGGGCAGAGGCAGAAACCTATTCAGCTATACTCTGCTGCCTTACTGATATTTTCTGGGGGCCAGTCCTGCTGGAGCACAATTTGCCCACTCATAACATGCAAATGAGGGAAACTGGCATCCATGGTTTCCTACTATGTGTACTCTTCAAACACTGGCTGCAGAGGCTGTCTGGTGGGCCCCTGTGTTTAGAGGTCAGTGTAGGGAGCTTTAGGGATCCGTGCAAGTGCTTGGAGTGTGGTTGTACACAGACCTGATGGTTAAAAGAATTTTTAAATCTTGCCGTCCACTTGCTGGCTGCGCGCAGGACCCTGAGGGCGTACTACAGCACGTCTCTGCCCAGAGACTGGCATGACTCCCCAGCAGAGGACGTGAAGCCTGCCTCCTACATGTAAATGATCACGGGGTTTGAAATACAGCCAGGGCTAGCAGTGCATCTGCAGAGTGGGTGGAATTCCTGCCCTGCTGGGCACGTGCTCCAATTGAGGTGGAGGAGGCAGAAAGCCTAGACCAATGTATCCCAAACCAGATACATGAAGATATTCATAATATTGGCTTCAATCTCCATCCTAAATTTTATATGGAATTAGTCAGCCTTTTGGGGGAGGGGGAACAGTTCCTGCAATCATAATATCCTTGATATCTTACTCTAGGTACCATTGTCTTTTGTGTCCAATTGTTACTTTTTATAACACAAGCAGTGGTGTGCAAAGGAAACCTTTGGGGAAATTAATTTTCTAAATTTCCCTCTGAAAAGTGTGGACAGATAAGCTAATACTTTATGCCATCTTCCACTTATCATACCTACTGTAAAACAATTACATTTTGCTAAACGTCAAAACTACACTTAATATGCTAACATTTATGGAAACCAAAAGGAGTGGTTGGAGAAATAAAGGAAATATTTTAGTTAAAAAAGGCAGTGCATCTTCTTGGACAAGTGAAAAACAACACAATTTGGACCTGTTTTTCTTTGGTTTGCAGGAGGATCTTAAGTTCAGCTTCTAAAGCTATATGAATTTTGGCAGAGAGCCCGGCAATTGAAGAGAATACTTTACCCTTTAATTATTGTTCTAACTTAAGTGAACAATGAGTTCACAGGTGCCATTTATTTTTAAGAGTGACATTGCTGGTGTGCACCCCTTCCACCACCTTCCACCCCCCCCCACCCCCCCAAATTCAAGTTGGCTATGTCTATAAATTCAGTGTTCTTACAAGAAGCAGATTCACATATTAAGATGTAGTGAGGGGTGGCAGAAAAGTTGCATTTAGTTTTGTTGTGGATTGGCTTCATCCATGTAGGGGACTAGATTGGTGACTTCATTGCTATTGAAACTTTTTGCTGAATGGGAAGTAGCTTCTCAAGTGAAGGACTCCTTCAGACATGTTAAGTGCAGCACATTGTACTATGCTCCAGGATGACCTTGATCATTTCAATTTTATGATGTTGATGTTTTTGAGAGATCACTAAAGTAGAGATTCTCTCTCCTGCTCGTAGCCAAAGCATTTCCAGCAATGGCTTCTCTGCCCGTCCCCACGTCTATCCTTGGCCCCCTCCTTCCTAATCTACAGACCGGATCAACTTCCACAAGTATGCTGATGACATCCAGCTCCACTTCTCTCAACTCACAGTGCCACTGTTGTCAGACTACTTGTCTGACATCCATTCTTGGATGGACCACAATTTCCTCTAGTTAAATAGTGGGAAGACTGAAATCATAATCTTTGAGCCCTGCTATGAACTGATTCCATCCCCTTCCTGGCCATTGTCTCAGGCTGAATCAGACTGTTTGCAACCTAGTTGTCCTATTTGACCCCAAGTTGAGCTTCCAACCCCATGTCCTTTCCATCGCAAAGACCACCTGATTCTACCTCTGTAACATCACCCACCTCCACCCCTCTTTCAGCTTATCTGCTGCTGAAACACTCACCCATGCCTTTGTCATCCCACACTCAGCTATTCCAATACTGTCCTACCAGTCTCCCATCTTGTACTCGCTGTAAACTTCAGTTCATCCAAACTCTACTGCCCATATCCCATCTGCACCAAATCCCGCTCATCCATCATCCCTGTCCTCATTGACCTACATTGGTTCCTGGATCATCACCTCCAATTTAAAATTCTTATCCTCATGTTTAAATCTCTTTGTGGTGTTGCCTCTGCTCTAATTCTTCAACCTAGCTTTTGAGTACCTATCCTAATATCTCCTTTGGCTTGGAATTGATGTTTGATTGAATACGTCTTTGTGCAGCACCTCAGGATGTTTATCTATGTTAAGGGTGCTACATAAATAAAAGGAAAGAAAGACTTGCATTTATATAACTGCTTTCATGGCCTCAGGACACCCCAACGTGCTTTACAATCAATGAAGTACTTTTGTAGTCACCGTAGTAACAGAAAATGCAGCGGCCAATTTTTCACACAGCAAGATCCCACAAATAGCAGTGAGGTAATGACTAGATCATCTGTTTTACATGTTGGCTGAGGGATAAATATTGGCCGGGACACCTCTCCTGTTCTTCATTGAACAATACCATGGGATCCTTCACCTGCGCGGGCCTCAGTTTAATGTCTTATCCAAAAGACAGCACTTCTGATAGTGTAGCACTCCGTCAGCATTGCATTGGAGTTTCAGCTTAGATTTTTGTGCTCAAGTCTCTGGAGTAGGACGTGAACTCACAACTTTCTGACCATGGTGATGGTGCTACCACTGAGCCACAGCTGATACCTATGTAAATGCAAGTTGTTGTTCAGCACAGGGGTGGGGCGAGGGACTTTAGAAATTAGTGCAGCATGGTGGAAATTTTAGATCATTCGCAGTTTTGCCTTTTCAAAGCAGAGGTGATGAGGGCAAAATAAAGCAGTGTTCATCACTACAAATCTGGCATAAATGAGTAACTTCCCCCCAAAATACTAATAAAAATAATAACACATAGGTGTTTGATTGTCTACTTTTGTTTTTCCTGCTTTTGAAGTAACCCGATACTTCTTCAATTATACACTTTGTTCTGTATGCTTGTGGTCTTGTTGATTTCAAGCAGCCAGTCATCTGCTCTAATATTGAAATATTATATTATTTAATTTTCTTAATTGTTCTCAGAGCTGTAGTGATGACCTTAACTAATGTCCCATGGCAGTAACTCCTACTGCCTGCCTATCTTCATGATAGTACTCTTGGGTAGAATTATACAAATTTATAGCACAGAAGGAGGTCACTTAGCCCAAGAGCTATTCACATGGTCCCATTCCCAACCATTTCCCCATATCCTTTAAAATTTGTCTTTTCCAAATACTTATCCACCTCCTTTCTATTATGGATTTTGCTTGCACTACTGTTTCTGGTAGGACATGCCAGGCTCCACATGCTCTGACCTTAGCCATGAGTCTACAATGCGGTACCTTATCGAAGGTCTTTTGAGAATTCAAATATATTACATCTACTGCATTATCCTTGTCTATTCTTTCTGTTACATCTTCAAAAAATGCAATAAAGTTGGTCAAGCATGACTTTCCCTTCTGAAATCCGTGCTGACTATTCTTTATTATATTTTTGTTCTTTAGATGTTTTTCTATTACATCTTCGAGTAAAGATTCCATTATCTTTCCTATCACTGATGTTAAGCTAACTGGTCTATAATTCCCTGTATTTCTTCTATCTCACTTTTTAAATATAGGAATAATATTAGCTGTCCACCAGTCCTTTGGTATTATTCCCTTTTCTGGTGCATTTTTGTAATAGTGCCTCTGCTATCTCCTCCCTAACTTCTTTTAATAATCACGGATGGAATATAGTTGCAACTAATCCGTTTACGTGTGACATGAAGTCTGAATATTGGTTCTTAGTATACAAAATGTTCGAACAACAGCATACAAGAAAAGAAATGACAATTACCCTGTTCTTTCCTTGGGTAGAGGAAATAACCTCATGGATCCGTGTCCTGAACCTTTACAAACCTAAGCTGTCTAAATCCACATTCTTTTACCAGTCTCGTCATGTATACACAAATTGTTGTTCACAGCTGCCTGTCTTTTATCTCACTTGTTCCAGACTATGGAATGTGTAGGCCTCCTTTATCAGTATCCAAATTTCCTCAGAGCCTTGTTTCTTATCCTTGAAACAGACTGCCATAAAAACAAGTTTCAAAGCATCTTTCGTTAGCTATATCCCTCTGCCTTATGGGTAGTTTAATTTGACCATTTCTGTCTTCTTAGCTGTTTATTTGTTAATGCTTAATCTAATTTCTATAAGCATAAGTTGGTTATATGTATTGGAATGCCTAACCCAAAAATGAGTGGCTTATATGTTAAAAACACCTAATCTAAACACAAGGTTTATATACTAGAAAAATATCATGTAAAAGGATTAATTTTACAAGTAGTTTCTGACCCCTTACCTTCTAATAGAAACGGCCAACTCCAAGTTTTGAGCTTTCTGTGACAGTCTCTTAATTAAATGTTTGAACCAACACAATGAGGACAATTATCTGAGCCATAACAAAACTCATGGATATTATTCTGGCCCAGGGGTGCTGACCTAAGTTGTAAACTGTCTCCCATCTTTCATGGTTCCCAAAGGTAGATGTCCCCTTTTCAACATCACTTTGTTTCATATGCACTGTCAGTCTTTCAAGTAATGCAAGAAAATGATTTCCTTTACTACTTAGAAACATAGAAAACTTACGGCACAGAAGGAGGCCATTCAGCCCATCGTGTCTGTGCCGGTCGAAATAAAGCTACCTGGTCTAATCCCACTTTCCAGCAGTTGGGCCTTTGCCTTGTAGGCAATGGCACTTCAAGTGCATATCCAAGTACTTTTTAAATGAGTTGAGGGTTTCTGCTTCTACCGCCCTTATAGGTAGTGAGTTCCAGACCCCCACCACCCTCTGGGTGAAAAAATTTTTCCTCAGCTCCCTTTTAATCTTTCTACCAATTACTTTAAATCTATGTCCCCTGGTTATTGACCTCTCATAGAAACATAAGAACAGGAGTAGGCCATTCAGCCCCTCGTTCCTGCTCCGCCATTTGATAAGATCATGGCTGATCTGTGATCTAACTCCATATACCTGCCTTTGGCCCATATCCCTTAATACCTTTGGTTGCCAAAAAGCTATCTATCTCATATTTAAATATTGCAATTGAGCTAGTATCAATTGCCGTTTGCGGAAGAGAGTTCCAAACTTCTACCGCCCTTTGTGTGTGGAAATGTTTTCTAATCTCGCTCCTGAAAGGTCTGGCTCTAATTTTTAGACTGTGCCCCCTACTCCTAGAATCCCCAACCAGTGGAAACAGTCCCTCTCTTTCCACCCTATCTGTTCCCCTTAATATCTTATAAACTTCGATCAGATCACCTCTTAACCTTCTAAACTCTAGAGAATACAACCCCAATTTGTGTAATCTCTCCTCGTAACTTAACCCTTGAAGTCCGGGTATCATTCTAGTAAACCTACGCTGCACTCCCTCCAAAGCCAATATATCCTTCCGAAGGTGCAGTGCCCAGAACTGCTCACTACTCCAGGGTTTTGTATAGCTGCAGCATAACTTCTGCCCCCTTGTACTCCGGTCCTCTAGATATAAAGGCCAGCATTCCATTAGCCTTATTGATTATTTTCTGCACCTGTTCATGACACTTCAATGACCTATGTACCTGAACCCCTAAGTCCCTTTGGACATCCACTGTCTTTAACTTTTTACCATTTAGAAAGTACCCTGTTCTATCTCTCTGCGAAGGGAAATACGTCCTTCCTGTCCACTCTATCTAGGCCCCTTATAATTTTATAAACCTCAATTAAATCACCCCTCAGCCTTCTCTGTTCCAAAGCAAACAACACCAGCCTATCCAATCTTTCCTCATAGCTAAAATTCTCCAATCCTGGCAACATCCTCGTAAATCTCTTCTGTACCCTCTCTAGTGCAATCACATCTTTCCAGTAATAAGGTGACCAGAACTGTACATAGTACTCAAGTTATGGCCTAATTCGTGCTTTATACAGTCCTAGCATAACCTCCCTACTCTTATATTCTATTCCTCGGCTAATAAAGGAAAATATCCCGTATGCCTTCTTAACCACCTTGTCTACCTGTCCTGCTACCTTCAGGGATCTGTGGACATGCACTCCAAGGTCCCTTTGTTCCTCTACACCTCTCAGTATCCTCCCATTTATTGTGTATTCCCTTGCCTTGTTTGACCTCCCCAAATGCATTACCTCATACTTCTCCAGATTTGAATTCCAGTTGCCACTTTTCTGCCTACCTGACCAGTCCATTGATATCTTCCTGCAGTCTACAGTTTCCCTCCTCACTATCAACCACACGGCTAATTTTGTATCATCTGCAAACTTCTTAGAACATAAGAACATAAGAAATTGGAGCAGGAATAGGCCAATCGGCCCCTCGAGCCTGCTCCGCCATTCAATAAGATCATGGCTGATCTGATCCCAACCACAAATCTAAAGAACACAAGAAGTCGGAGCAGGACCCGGCCACACAGCCCCTGGGCCCTCTCCGCCACCCACAGGGCATTGACCGATCCGAACTCAGCTTCATGTCCAATTTCCTGCCCGCTCCCCATAACCCCTAATTCCCTTTACTTCTAGGAAACTGTCTATTTCTGTTTTAAATTTATCTAATGATGTAGCTTCCACAGCTTCCTGGGGCAGCAAATTCCACAGACCTACCACCCTCTGAGTGAAGAAGTTTCTCCTCATCTCAGTTTTGAAAGAGCAGCCCCTTATTCTAAGATTATGCCCCCTAGTTCTAGTTTCACCCATCTTTGGGAACATCCTTACTGCATCCACCCGATCAAGACCCTTCACAATCTTATATGTTTCAATAAGATCGCCTCTCATTCTTCTGAACTCCAATGAGTAGAGTCCCAATCTACTCAACCTCTCCTCATATGTCCGCCCCCTCATCCCCGGGATTAACCGAGTGAACCTTCTTTGTACTGCCTCGAGAGCAAGTATGTCTTTTCTTAAGTATGGAGACCAAAACTGTATGCAGTATTCCAGGTGCGGTCTCACCAATACCTTATATAACTGCAGCAATACCTCCCTGTTTTTATATTCTATCCCCCTAGCAATAAAAGCCAACATTCCGTTGGCTTTCTTGATCACCTGCTGCACCTGCATACCAACTTTTTGATTTTCTTGCACTAGGACCCCCAGATCCCTTTGTACTGCAGTACTTTCCAGTCTCTCGCCATTAAGAAAATAACTTGCTCTCTGATTTTTCCTGCCAAAGTGCATAACCTCACATTTTCCAATATTATATTGCATCTGCCAAATCTCCGCCCACTCACCCAGCCTGTCTATATCCCCTTGCAGGTTTTTTATGTTCTCCTCACTCTCTACTTTCCCTCCCATCTTTGTATCATCTGCAAATTTTGATATGTTGCACTCGGTCCCCTCCTCCAAATCGTTAATATAGATTGTAAAGAGTTGGGGACCCAGCACCGACCCCTGTGGAACACCACTGGTTACTGGTTGCCAGTCCGAAAATGAACCATTTATCCCAACTCTCTGCTTCCTGTTCGATAACCAATCCTCCACCCATGCCAGAATATTACCCCCAATCCCGTGATTTTTTATCTTAAGTAATAATCTTTTATGTGGCACCTTGTCGAATGCCTTCTGGAAGTCTAAATACACTATGTCCACTGGTTCCCCTTTATCCACCCTATACGTTATATCCTCGAAGAACTCAAGCAAATTTGTCAGACATGACTTCCCCTTCATAAAGCCATGCTGACTTTGTCCTATTAAATTATGCTTATCTAAATGTTCCGTTACTGTCTCCTTAATAATAGACTCCAAAGTTTTACCCACCACAGATGTTAAGCTAACTGGCCTATAATTTCCAGCCTTCTGCCTACTACCCTTTTTAAATAACGGTGTTACATTAGCAGTTTTCCAATCTGCTGGGACCTCTCCTGAGTCCAGGGAATTTTGGAAAACTATCACCAAAGCATCCACAATCCCTACTGCCACTTCCCTCAAGACCCTAGGATGGAAGCCATCAGGTCCAGGGGATTTATCCACCTTGAGTCCCATTATTTTACTGAGTACCATCTCCTGAGTGATTTTAATCGTATTTAGCTCCTCCCCCCCGAGAGTCCCCTGTTTGTCCAGTGTTGGGATATTCTTAGTGTCCTCTACTGTAAAGACTGAAACAAAATATTTGTTCAGCATTTTTGCCATCTCCATGTTTCCCACCATTAATTTCCCGGTCTCATCCTCTAAGGGACCTATGTTTGCCTTAGCCACCCTTTTTCTTTTTATATAACTATAGAAACTTAATGATGCCCCCTACATTTCCAGCCCTGCGGAACCCCACTGGAAACAGCCTTCCAGTCATAAAAACACCTGTTGACCATTACCCCTTGCTTCCTGCCACGGAGCCAAATTTGGAACCAATTTGACACTTTCCTTTGGATCCCATGAGCTTTTACTTTTTTGACGAACCTGCCATCTGGGACTTTGCCAAAAGCCTTTCTAAAATCCATGTAGACTACATCAAACGCACTATCCTCATTGACCCTCCTTGTTACCTCTCAACAAATTCAATCAAGTTAGTTAGACATGATCTTCCCTTAACTAATCCATGTTAACTGTCCTTGATTAAGCTGTGCCTTTCTAAATGACGGTTTATCCTGTCCCTCAGAATTGATTTCAATAATTTGCCCACCGCCGAGGTTAGACTAACTGGCCTATAATTACTCGGTCTATCCTTTTCTCCCGTTTTAAACAACGGTACAATGTTTGCAGTCTTCCAATTCTCCGGCACCATGCCTGTAGCCAGGGAGGATCAGAAAATGATGGTCAGAGCCTCCACTATTTCCTCCCTTGCTTCTTTTAACAGCCTGGGATACATTTCATCTGG
Source organism: Heptranchias perlo (assembly GCF_035084215.1). Taxonomy (NCBI): domain Eukaryota; kingdom Metazoa; phylum Chordata; class Chondrichthyes; order Hexanchiformes; family Hexanchidae; genus Heptranchias; species Heptranchias perlo. Next base: position 29,608,529 of record NC_090328.1, on the reverse strand, counting down.
GCCTGGTGATTTATCTACTTTCAAAGATGCTAAACCCCTTAATACTTCCTCTCTCACTATGTTTATCCCATCCAATATTTCACACTCCTCCTCCTTAACTACAACCTCTGCATCGTCTCTCTCTTTTGTGAAGACAGACGCAAAGTATTCATTAAGAACCATACCTACATCTTCCGCCTCCACATATAGGTTATCTTTTTGGTGTGAGCCAATAGCGCGATATTGGGGCCCCCCTGCTGGCAAGCAGCCACTCAACAGTGCAGCTAGGCCTGGCTGCTCGCAGATATCAGGTAAATGACTAGGCGGCACGTATCTCACCTGCTGCCTACATCTCAACGACCGGGCGTGGGTTAATCGTGCACTGCGACTCCCTTGCCTGGATTCAGGGGTTATTGAATTTAACCCCCTCTTGTGTATTGTGACTGAATTAAAGGAACCAAGCTAAGACGCAACATAAATGCTTCACTTTGGTTACAATGTTGTTCTCAAGTAACTTGATGACCTTGAACATTTCTTGTGCTAAAATAATCTCAGGATTTTGACATTCTGGGAAAGCAGAGGGGTCTAATGTGGTGACATGGTTGGATCAGTTAATGGGGTGGAGGGTGATATTCCTGTAATATAATAAACCCATAGAAATCTTACTCTGAAGCCTATAGAAGGTGTTAGACCATAGCACAATCATAGTAATGAAATTACTGTACTTCCTTGCCAAGGAATAGATTCTACAAATAACTCATGAGAAGTGTAAGGATTCTGTGACTCCATTTGAAAAGATCCTGTAATTTGCTTGGTGAGGAGACTGTGATGGTGGATGGATACTTGCCAAGCTAAAAAAAAGTAACAAAAACTGACCAATAACTTCAAAAAAGGCTGACACAGCCCCAGTGGAGCTGACAGCTCAAAACAGCCTTGCATATTGGCCTAATGGCACGTGAAGATAAGCACTGGGAATTTCCTCACTGGTTCTCCTGATCGGCTGCCGGTAACTTCAGGGAAGATCGGCTGACTCTCCATTTACACCTGTCTCGGGGGTTTCTTTCCAATCTTCTGCTACAGTTATGGCTGCCAATCGGAAGAACATCCGAGATGAAGGAGTTCGACTTAAAAGTGCAGTGGGACGAGGGCTTGTCATAATTCAAACTGCAGGTGTACAAACATTCAATCATTTTCACTGCAGAGGGAAAAACGAACTGAAAGCACAATTTGCAGCAGTGGTGGATTTAGAAATTACTGAAGGACAATGTGAATGCTGAATAATATGCAAATTAATCTCTAGAGCAGTCTGAGTAATCCTGCCCCTCAGCAAATTTTGCATTTAACCCCAGATGTTCATTTATAAACAGAATTCTTTACAAATCTACAATAATCCCAATAGCGAATTCTACAAGACAAAATGGGCATCTTTTGCTGTCCTGGATCCCATAGAAGCCTACAGACAGCTGGGGAATTACCTAGATTGAGGGTGTGATAATTTAACTATTTTAAGCAAATAATTTTTAGGAGGGAGAAGGGGAGTCAATATTATCAAAACACTATTGAACTGAATTCTCATGAAGGGTCACACTGAAACGTCAACGTGCTTTTGCCTCTTTTAGATGTTATATCTTTGAAAGATTTTCTGTTTTTAAAAAATTAGACTCGGAATTATGAAATAAAAACAGAAAATGCTGGAAATATTCAGCAAGTCAGGCAGCATCTGTGGAGAAAGAAACAGAGTTAATGTTTCAGGTCCATGACCCTTCGTCAGAACTGGAAGAAGTTGAAGATTAAACCGTTTTTAAGCAACTACAGAGCCAGGGAAAGTGGGGGAGCAAGGGGAGGTGAGGTCAAAAGGGAAGATCTGTGATAGGGTGGAGAGCAGGAGTGATTAAATGACAAAAGGGATGATGGTGCAAGGTAAGGAAGGTGGTAGTGGGACAAGTAAAGAAACAAAAGATGGGTCTAGAGGAGCTGTAAATGGCAACAGTAGAACCATTACCAGAACCTGCTGTCCCAAAAAATGGGAGCAGTGGTTATAATCTGAAGTTATTGAAATCAATGTTGAGTCTAGAAGGTTGTAAAGTGCCTAATCGAAAGATGAGGTGCTGTTCCTCGAGCTTCTGTTGAGCTTCATTGGAATAGTGTAGGAGACCGAGGACAGAGAGGTCAGAGTGGGAGTGCGACAGGGAATTAAAATGCCAAGCGACCGGCAGGTCAGGATCACGCTTGTGGACTGAGCAGAGGTGATCAGCAAAGCGATCACCCAATCTGCATTTGGTCTCCCCAATGTAGAGGAGACCGCATCGTGAGCAGCGAATACAGTATACTAAATTGAAAGAAATACAAGTAAATCGCTGTTTCACCTGGAAGGAGTGTTTGGGGCCCTGGACGGTGGGAAGGGAGGAGGTGAAAGGGCAAGTGTCGCATCTCCTGTGCTCGCAGAGGAAGGTGCCGTTGGGAGGAGAGCGGGTGTTGGGGTGATGGAGGAGTGAACCGGGGTGTCATGGAGGGAACAGTCCCTTCGGAATGCTGAAAGGGGAGGGGAGGGGAAGATGAGTTTGGTGGTGGGATTGCGCTGAAGGTGGCGGACATGGCGGAGGATGATACGTTGAACGTGGAAGTTGTTGGGGTGAAAGGTGGGGATACGGGGGACCCTAGAATGGTTTTGGGAGGGAGGCGAAAGGGTGAGGGAAGAAGTGCAGGAAATGGGACGGACACAGTCGAGGGCCTTGTCAACTATAGTGGAGGGGAAATCCTTGGTTGAGGAAAAAGGAAGACATATCGGAAACGCTGGTGTGGAAGATGCCATTGTCAGAACAGATGCGATGGAGATGGAGAAACTGGGAGAAGGGAATAGAGTCCTTACAGGTGTATGAAAATGGGATTTGCAAGAACAAGCACAGGAAGCTGAAATCTGTGTTCTTAGGTGGAACTGACTGATAGACTCTGGGGTGTGCAATCTACTTATTCTCATTGATTATTGCAACTCATCACATTTCATCGTGGAATCCGATCACTCTAATACAGATGGTGGGCACTCTTGTCCTATTTACTACATAGTGCCCTGGATAAACATTTATCTCTCAACCAGCGTCACAAAATAAGTGATCATATGGTAATTTATCTCATTGCTGTTTGTGGGACCTTGCTGTGCACAAATTGGCTGCTGCATTCCCTACATTACAACAATGATTACACTTCAAAAGTACTTCATGAGCAGTGAAGCAGACGGCCTAAGTCTTAAAAGATACAAGTTCTTTCTTTCTTTTCTATGGCAACAATGGGCCCTCCACTGCAAGCACTTAAGTGCAAAAAAAATTTACTAGGATAATACCAGAACTGAGAGGTAATACCTATCATGAAAGATTGAGCAGGCTCTTTTCTCTAGAAAAGAGTGGACTGAGGGGTGACCTGATAGAGGTCTTTAAGATTATGAAAGGGTTTGATAGGGTAGACATTGAGAAGATGTTTCCACTTGCAGGGAGACCAGAACTAGGGGCCATAAGTATAAGGTAGACAGTAATAAATCCAATAGGGAATTCAAGAGGAACTTCTTTACCCAGAGAATGGTTAGAATATGGAACTTGCTACCACAAGGAGTAGTTGAGGTGACTAGCATAGATGCATTTAAGAGGAAGCTAGAAACACACGAGGGAGAAGGGTATAGAAAGATATGCTGATGGGATTAGATGAAGTAGGGAGGCAGGAGACTCGTGTGGAGCATAAACACCGGCATGGACCTGTTGGACTGAATGGTCTGTTTCCGTGCTGTACATTCTATGTAATTCTAAGCAAAAATGAACCAACGAACAGCTTTTGGGTGCCACCTCTCATCTGCAAACAGGCCAATGATCCGGATCACAATAATGCAATGTAGTGAAATCCTAAATATGGAAACTTTAGTGTAATTTTTAAAGTTAAGTAAAATTCATCACTACTCAAACCCCATTTGGTATTTTTTTCTAAATATCAATCCTGTAAATGCAGCAATGAGCATCCTCAACTAAAGTTAGTTAGAAAAAGAGGAAAGAAAGAACTTCCATTTTTACAACATTTTACCACATCCTCTAAGATGTCTCAAAGCATTTAACATCTGATGAATTACTCCAGTTGTTGTTGTTAAGTAGGCAAACTAATGCATTCATGGCAGGAAGCATCCCCTCATTGCAACAAAGCAGTTACAACCAGTCTTCACACCAGTCAACAGCTGGGTGTGTCCTGGAAAATTCTTTTGAGCAAAATAAAAAGCTGAATTTTAGCAGCTCCTTTGTTATATATTACTTCTTTAGGGAAAAAGATAAATATACACACTGCAGCTCTCGGAAATCATCAGCTCACCTTAAATCTTTTCTGCATCAAGGTTCTGCTCAACCAACAGTGAAAGTAACGCTTTGATCGCTTCTGAAAGCCATTGGTCCCATTCATTGGAAGTGGGAAATCAGGCTTCACTGACATCACTTAAAGGCTATTAAAGGGGAGGTGCATTATGGCTGCAGACAGGAAGGAACACTTTTGAAGAAACAAATGGCTGCAAGACCTGCACATCAGGCCCCCTAGGTTCTCTGATGCCACATTGGAGGCCCTGGCCCTGGCCTTGTTCCCCGTTTCCCCAGGTGGCAGAAAGCCCTCCAGACAACACCGCTATCGCCAGTGGGAAGAGGTTACAGAGGAGGTTAATGCAGGAGCTTAGCTCAAAGGACATGGCAACAAGTTAGAAAAATGTTCAATGACCTCACCAAAGTTGTCAAGGTGAGAATCCTAAACCTCAGCTCTCTTACTCTCTCCTCACACCTCCACCACCTGTGGCCTCATTACTCAAAATACTCCACTCCCCTACAATCACTGCACCACACTTCACCTCAACTCCCTCTCCATCTCCTCCTACTCGCACACTCTGCACTTCCTACTCTCACCACTATCGCAATCCTGGCTTGCTCACACCTCCCAAAAAACATACAAACTATTTTACCATGACTGGCACATTCTCTAAGCACTTCACAAGGATGTCACTAACACACTCCCTCCTTTCTTGCAGGAGAAGGTCGCACACAACTTGTGGTAGGAGGTGGTGACCGGAGGAGGCCGAGCCCCCCTGCACATTGTGTCCTCTGTGGAAGAAAATGGCCTAACCATCATGGGCAGGATGGGGAGTGATGGCTGGAGGAGAAATTGTGCAGGGTTTTTTTACACCGTGTCCTGTTTTTTCCCTTCTTATTTCTAAAACACCCGACACATTCTGTGTGACAAACATTTTCAGCAGCTACTCATCTCTCTCTGCTCTTCCTTCACATTAAAAGCTAATCCTTGTCTCTCTCTTTAATTTCAGGTGCTGAAAATGTGGATGCCCCTCTGTCACTTCGGGAAGAGGAGGCCAGGCTTCCTGAAGATGTAGCTTCACTCGATCTGACCCTAGCAAACACCAGCTCAGGGACTGGCACCAGGCCTACTTTAGAGGCTAGGGCAGAGGAGGGGTCTTCACATGCTGAATCATCGGCCACAAGTGTGCAGGAGCTAGGGCAGGGAGATAGGATGCTACAAGTGCCAGCTCACCAAGGGGCCGAGATCACACATTAGCTCTGCTGCAGGGGACTCAAATGCTGACTTTGAGGGCCCAGGCTACCGAAGAAGGCTGATGGGCATATGCCAGGAAATGCTAGGTGCACTGGGCAGCCTACCAGTGAGCTTGTGTGCAATGGCTCAGAGCATGGCGGAATCCAGCTCTAACTCATGTTGGAGCATCACACAGAGCATGGAGACTATTCTATCCAACACGGAGTGAGTGGTCAGCTCCATGAACAAGACAATGCAGCCCACCATAATGGAGCCTTTGCTGACAGCTCACTCTGCTGCCATGGAAGCTCAGATGGCAGCCATTTTGGATCTCGGGGCCAGTGTTGACAGGGTCTTCCAGAGTGTCACATCACTCCTGCATTCTGTTCTCACGCAGAGCCATGGGAGTGCTGAGGTGCAGGCCCAGGAGAGTGGCATTGGCTCCATGCATGCCTGCTCCCCCACCACCCACTCCACCAGTGCCCATGTTAGTGCCACACATCCAACTGGCCAAACTGCACTGGACCACACCGAGAAGCTGCAGCCGGGCCCTCAAGGCCCAGAGCTGCTTGAGATTGCTCACCATGGTCTTCTGAAATGCCCTCAATAAAAACTCAACAGCCTTCCACCTACCAAGCTGTAGCCACTGGGGATATACCACATAGGAGCAGTAGGATAGGTAAACAAGCACACAATATAGGCACAATGGGCTTGTACAAGGGTGATTCTTAATTATTCCTGTTAAAAATTATACACACATAAAATTGAAGTTGCATTATTTTTTTTCTGGATTTGGTGTTGGTGTTGATATTTGTCGTAAAAGTGAGGGCAAGACCTATATGGCTGGACTGAAGGAAGGCAATCGAATGGTATTAGTAAGGACGTGGGTGCTAAGCATTGCGGGACTGTTGGTTTATTGGGGATGGGGCGGATGGTTCACGTGAAGAGCTCTTGGATGAGGTGCTCTCTAAGAGCTCTGGCAGCGAGTGGCACTGCTGGTCGATGCTGCTCCTCCTCCTCCTCCTGCACTACTTGCCGCCCAGGTAGTAGTAAGGGCTAGTCCCTCTTTATAGCAAAGTTATGCAGCATGCAGCAGACGACCACAAATCTGGATACCCACTCAGGGCTGTACTGCAAAGCTCCTCCCGAATGGTCCAGGCAGCGGAAGTGTTGCTTCAACACGTTGATTGTTTGCTCAGTAACGTTTCTGGTGGCAGCATAGGTCTCATTGTATGCCAACTCTGCTGCTGTGCACGGGTTCCTCGCAGGAGTCATGAGCATCTCTGCAGGTGATATCCCTGTCTCCAGGTAGCCAGTCTGTAACCTGATGGCCTGGTTGGAATTAAAGGCGGCATGAATTATGACTTCTCCCAGAAAACCCAGAACAAACCTGCATGATGCGCTGCCTGTCGCATTCTGTTCGCAAACAAGCTGCACCTTGAGGGTGTTGACTCCCTTTCTATTGTTGTTGTTGGTGAAGAGATGGTGCCTGACACATTGCTCCTCAGCGGAGTTAAGATAGGGGAAATGTTCCCTGAAGACCTGCTGTGGGTTTACTCTCTTGCTCGGGACTCTCCTCCTTCCTGTTCTCCCAGTTGCTCCTGCTCTCTCCTTGGCTGCTTCTCCTGATCCTCCAGTCCCAAAGGCACGCCTACCAGACCACCCATGACTGCAGTAAAACTGTTTTGTTGGCAGACTAAAGCAGTCCAGCACCAGCGAAAACTTGTTAGCAGAAGTCAGAATTCAGTTGTAGAAGGCAAAAAAATAGGCAATTAAAAAACCGCCTCGAAGTTAACCAGCAGTCTAGAAGGATAAACCAGCAACTAACCTGCATGGAGTGGATGAGCCCTTTAAATAGTGCTGCTGAAGAATCCTTGCTGCTTGTTTGCACCATGAGTTGCTGTGCAAGTTTATCATGTGGCAAGTCAGACGTTTGGCCAGCCCATTTTCACAAAAGGATCTTACTACAAATGTAAAACACTTATTTAAATATTTTAATGAAGCTTTTTAATACTTCTCGCTATTTCCTGGACACCTATGAAAGACCCCAATTCAATATGGTGGGCGACAAATTTTGGAAGCAGAATGAGTGTGCGCATGCTGCCTGCCATATTGGACCCTTGGATGCCCATTTGACGCCTGTAAAATAGACGCACTGCGATTGAATCTCTGGTCCTCTGTGTGCAGAAGTTTCTCCAGCCCTCAGTTATACATCTCTTACATTTAATCTTGCTTCTATGGCCTCTCTACAGCTGATTCACCTCGATGTGGTAATGGCTTCCCTCTTTACTCTGCAGTTTGATGAAGGCTTTTGAAGGAAGGGTCGGATTCTCCTATTAGAGGCCCCATCCTGCAGTGGAGCTGCAGCTTCATCATGGTAGTTGGGAGAAAAAAAGAAAGTCTGAAGATCATCCTGTTTCTGCACTTGCTGGTCATAAGAACATAAGAACATAAGAAATAGGAGCAGGAGTAGGCCATACGGCCCCTCGAGCCTGCTCCACCATTTATTAAGATCATGGCTGATCTTCTACCTCAACTCCGCTTTCCTGCCCGATTCCCAGATCTCTTGATTCCCATTAGGGAGGAGATTGTTTTATGTGTGACTGTTATCAATGATTGCAATTTTGTACATGTGTGTATTATTGGTATTAACAGGGCTTGTTTAAATGATTCAGTTGCAATACTGTGGGCAAGTTCCTTGCTGACTGCCAATCTATCTGGCCTGTCAGGTGTCTGGCGCCATCTCCTGGCTCCATCTGTATTGTGCTCCATATTGTTTATTGACTGGAAGCTCCAATACATAATATGGTAATTACCATATCTGAATTACAAATACTGTACACACAAAGCTCTGTCGTGGGAGCACAAATTTATAAAAATCTACCCTATTATGTCTTAAGCCAGAAGATGAGATGGAATAGAGACCAGGGGGAGGTTTTTTTGTTGTAGTGTTTGGGTGTTTTGGATCACCTAGGCACAGTGCATAGAGCAAAAATGAGCTGGGAGATCACATATTCTTTATTTCAATGGAAGGAAATTTGGTGGGCTCCATTATGGGTGTGCAAATTTCCCAGTCCAATTTTCCTCTACACATGTAGGCAATTCAATATGCCCAAGGGCAATAATAGGAAAATCTGACTCACTTTTTTTATTTCGGAGGGAAAGTACTTAACAGTGAATCTTTAAAAAAATTCTTTTCAATGTGATTTTCATTCCCCTTCAGGTATCTTTCCCTCTTTGATAATGGTCTAAAATTGAAGTGTGGCTTACTCAGGGTCTGGTGATTTATAGCAGTGTGGTAACAAAAATTTTATAATCTCTAGTTCTATGCTCATGGGACAAATCAAATAACTTATTCGCATTTAAATGATGCTTTCGTCTTAGCATTTTAAAAGCCTGGATCGTGTCTCCTCTAAATCTTCTTTTCTGCAACGAAAACAAGTTCAGTTCTGTTAATCTCTCTGGATAATTTTGATTTCTAAGTCCAAAAACCCACCTCCTCAATCCTCTAAACCCCTCCAACATATCCGTGTCCTTTTGAAGGCCGAGATTTTAAGAACATAAGAAATAGGAGCAGGAGTAGGCCATCCGGCCCCTCGAGCCTGCTTCACCATTCAACAAGATCATGGCTGATCTTCTACCTCAACGCCATTTTCCTGCACTATCCCCACATCCCTTGATGCCTTTAATATGTAGAAATCTATCGATCTCTGTTTTGAATGTGCTCGATGACTGAGCCTCCACAGCCCTCTGGGGTAGAGAATTCCAAAGATTCACCACGCTCTGAGTGAAGAAATTTCTCCTCATCTCAGTCCTAAATGGCCTACCCCATATTCCGAGATTGTGACCCCCTGGTTCTAGGCTTCCCAGCCAGGGGAAACATCCTTTTTTTTAATTTGTTCACGGGATGTGGGCGTCACTGGCAAGGCCGGCATTTATTGCCCATCCCTAAGAGGGCAATTAAGAATCAACCACATTGCTGTGGGTCTGGAGTCACATATAGGCCAGACCAGGTAAGGACAGCAGGTTTCCTTCCCTAAAGGACATTAGTGAACCAGATGGGTTTTTATGACAATCCGGTAGTTTCATGGCTATCATTACTGATATTAGTATTTTAATTCCAGATTTTTATTTAATTAATTGAATTTAAATTCGCCATCCGCCGTGGCGGGATTTGAACTCGTGACTCTGGATTTTAGTCCAGGCCTCTGGATTACTAGCCCAGTAACATAACCACTACGGTATCCTCCTTGCATCTACCCTGTCGAGCCCTGTAAGAATTTTGTATGTTTCAATGAGATCACCTCTCATTCTTCTAAACTCTAGAGAATACAGGCCTAGTCTACTCAATCTCTCCTCATACAACAATCCGATCATCCCAGGAATCAGTCTGGTGAACCTTCGTTGCTCTCCCTCTATGGCAAGTATATCCTTTCTTAGGTAAGGAGACCAAAATTGTATACAATATTCGAGGCGCGGTCTCACCAAGGCCCTATATAATTGCAGTAAGACATCTTTACTCTTGTAATAAAGGCCAACATACCATTTACCTTCCGAATTGCTTAGCTTTCAGTGACTCATGTACAAGATGTGGAGATGCCGGTGATGGACTGGGGTGGACAAATGTAAGGAATCTTACAACACCAGGTTATAGTCCAACAAATTTATTTTAAAATCACAAGCTTTCGGAGATTATCCCCTTCGTCATGTACAAGGACACCCAGGTCCCTTTGAACATCAACATTTCCCAATCTCTCACCATTTAAAAAATACTCTGCATTTCTGTTTTTCCTACCAAAGTGGATAACTTCACATTTTTCCACATTATATTCCATCTGCCATGTTTTTGCCCACTCACTTAGTCCGTCTATATCCCCTTGAAGTATCTTTGCATCCTCCTCACAACTCACATTCCCACCTAGTTTTGTGTCATCCGCGAACATGGAAATATTCCATTTGGCCCCCTCACCCAAATCATTGATATAGATTGTGAATAGCTGACCCTGGTGATGCCATCGGAGGTGCAGCAGGATGGCACATCAGCCCACTGACTAACCTGGCACTCACCCTAATTGTAAAAACTGCCAGATTGTCGTAAAAACCTAACTGGCTCAACAACAACAACAACAACTTGCATTTACATAGCACCATTAACATAATAAAACGTTCCAAGGCGCTTCACAGGAGCGTTATAAAACAAAATTTGACACTAAGCCACATAAGGAGATATTAGGACAGGTAACTTGGTCAAAGCGTAGGTTTTAAGGAGTGTCTTAAAGGAAATTAGAGAGGTTTAGGGAGAGAATTCCAGAGCTTTGCGCCTAGGCAGCTGAAGGCACGGCCGTCAATGGTGGAGCTATTAAAATTGGGGATGTGCAAAGGCCATAATTGAAGGAGTGCAGAGATCTCGAAGGGTTGTAGGGCTGGAGGAGGTTAGAGATAGGGAGGGGTGAGGCCATGGAGGGATTTGAAGACAAGGATGAGAATTTTAAAATCGAGGCATTGCCGGATCAGGAGCGAATATAGGTCAGCGAGCACAGGGGTGAATGGGACTTGGTGCGAGCTAGGATACGGGCAGCAGAGTTTTGGATGAGCTCAAGTTTATGGAGGATGGAAGATGGGAGGTTGGTCAGGAGAGCATTGGAATGATCAAGTTTAGAGGTAAAAAAGGCATGGATGAGGGTTTCAGCAGCAGGTGAGCTGAGGCGGGGGGGGGGGAGATGGAATTAGATGGAAGTAATGTCCTTCAGAGAAGAGAACCTGCCACCCTTACCTGGTGTGTCCTACACATGACTCCAGTTCCACACTACATGGTTGAGTCAGTTGTCAGGGCAACTAGGGTTGGGCAATAAATGCTGCCCTGCCAGGGTTACCCACATCCTGAGATCAAATATCAAAAAGGCTAATCCATTAAAGCATCACAAGAGCATTTAACTGTAAGTCAAAGCGAATAATTGTATTCTTATACGGATCATTAGTGAAGCCACAGTCAGTAGGATTTTCCTCTGCTTTTCCACCTATTTAGGGTCAGTACTGGGATGGGCAGGGGCAGAAAATTGAGCGAGGACCATTTATACCAGATCCTTACCATCTTTATGTTGGTTCAGTTTTCATGGTATCAATTCACTGGATGATAATGAGGCAATAATGACAGTGACGTAGTTAGTCACATTTTCCTTCAACTTTGTCTTTGTGATGTTGGACACTAGGAATGCTAATACAGAACAGGAGCCCAGTGTTGCTAAGGGGAGCATAGCACATCAAGTGCCACCGAGTAAGACATTCAGATTGGCAGGCTGGTTCAATCCTGTCCCGATAGGTTGTCATTCTGTCCTCCAAATGATCTGATTGGTTTTGGTAACTTCCAATCCTGCCTCCCAGCTGATCCGATTGGTTCATATTAACAATTTCCAATCCCAGTGAAAAACTGATGCATTTTGTGAAACATTGACAAGAAGCCAAGATGAAATGCTGACGTCAGCTGACATTTGGCATTTATGACTGTATACAATCCAGGACTTCCATGAACAAAAGGTAGTAAAGTATCATTGGCTTATCATCGACCATCCACTGAGAGATCCAACCATGCGAAGCAAGGCCAATCCTTCCCTTATACGACAATAACTCAGTTGTGCCAGCCGATTGCATCAGAGCTAAAGCTAACACTACCAGAGGCACCAAACTGCCAGAGGCAGTAAAAATCACTGGGCAAAAAATTCCACACCGTTTTCAGCTTAGTTTCAGTGTACAATCAGGACAAGTAATTTTTGTTTGGCAGCAAAATTGGGCAGAAGCCGTTTTCGCTGATTTTCCACCCCAAGAAATGATCTTCCCCGAATTCATAGGAACTTAGAATCATAGAATCGTTACAGCACAGAAGGAGGCCATTTGGCCCATTGAGCCTGTGCTGGCTCTATGTAAGAGCAATCCAGTTAGTCCCATTCCCCTGCTCTTCCCCTGCAGCCCTCCAAATTTTTTCTCTTCAAATACTTATCCAATTCCTTTTTGAAAGCCATGACTGAATCTGCTTCCACCACCCTTTCAGGCAGTGCATTCCAGATCATAATTTCTCGCTGCGTAAAAAAGTTTATCCTTATGTCACCTTTGGTTCTTTTGCCAATCACCTTAAATCTGTGTCCTCTAGTTCTCGACTCTTCCGCCAATGGGAACAGTTTCTCTTTACTTACTTTATCTAAACCAGTCATGATTTTGAACACTTCTCAACCTTCTCTGTTCTAAGGACAACAATCCCAACAGAAGTTAGAGTCAGACGTAGGCCATTCAGACCCCTGAGCCTCTCAGCCATTCAATTCGATCGTGGCTGTTCTGTATCTTATCTCCATCAACCCGCCTTTGCTCCGTATCCCTTGATGCCCTTACCTCACAAAAATCTATCGATCTCAGTAATGAACATTTTAATTGACCGACAACATCCACAGCCCTTTGGAGGAGAGGATTCCAGATTTCCACTACCCTTTGTATGAAAAAATACTTCCTGATTTCATTCCTACCTGGCCTAGCTCTAAATTTAAGATTATGGGCTGGATTCTCAGGACTCCTGCCTGGTGGAAATGAGGCAGCAGTGACTCAAAAATGACGGGCAATGACCTCCCACCCCGTTGCCGCAGCAATGGTCCCATGGGTCTGCCGCTGGGCGGCCAATGCAGTCCGCTGAGTCAGGTGGTAGGCCAATCTAATTTGCAAAAGACACATATGATTGCCATTTTTGGTAAACGCTCTGACCAGTATCAGCTGGTGGCCCGCCCGAAGAGGATCCCAAAGTTTTTTTTCATTTTTGTGGGGCCGGGAGAACCAGGCATAATCCTCCAGGCTCTACAAAACCAGCCTGGGTCGCTATTGCTCCAGGTCGTTTCTCCCCACCGCCCCCTCCAACCCCCACCCCTCCAGAGATCGGGTTCCCTTCTTCTTACTTTTCTTCTTGAGGCTTGCCAGGCCGCCTGATATCGCGGCGGCCTGTAGTCAGTAGGCTGTCCAGAGGTGCTCGATCTCTGGTGGCTGCCCGTTGGCACATTTACTAAGATATGTATAAGACATCAGGACTGTAGACGATGCTTAACTGCTACAGGCAGATTTATATGTGTTGGGGATTGGGTTTGCGGCTAGCAAATGTTGTTTAACTTCGACAAGTGCATGTGGGTGGGGCGAATGCCGAACATACAAACACTCTTCAGGGAAAAGTACAAAACCCAGTGGAGAAAGAACGAGATCTGGATGTTTTGGTGCATAGATTTCTAAAGGTTCATGAACAATGCTGTGAAGCAATAGCTAGAGGGAATAGGGTGTATTTATAGGACAATTCATTATAATACAAAGCCTTGTATAAGACCTTAGTCAGGCCTCAGTTAGAATACTGTGTCCGGTTTTGGACTCCTTATAGGGTTGGTGATACTGAGGTTTTGGAAAGGGTGTAGAGCAGAGTCCCAAGATTAATTCCCAATTTGAAACATCTTAGTTACCAAGATAGGCTTAAAGAGGTGGGACTCTAGACTATAGAGAAGCATGGACTTCGGGGTGATTTGATTGAGGTTTATAAGATGATGAAAGGAATAGATTGTGTTTGCGCAGGTAATTTGTTTCAACTAAATAGGTTAGGGAGGACCAAAGGTCACAATCTCAAGTTATGTAAGACCAGATCTAGGTTAGATGTTAGGAGGTGGTTCTTTTCCCAGAGAATAGTGGACCTCTGAAATAGGCGTCCAGCTTGTCCGGTGAACGCTGATTTGCTGAATTCCTTCAAGTGAGAGTTGGACCTGTTTCTGGCTGGGGCGGAGATCACCTCTTACAAAAGTAAGGCACCATGTAACATTAATCAGGACCAGCGTGGTCTCCTGGACTAAGTTCAATCACTTTAGGGGATCGGTGAGGAATTTTCCAGATTTATTTCCCTAATTGTCTGAGTTTTTATCTGTTTTTTCTCCCCTCCCAGGAGATCACCATGACTTTCGGGTGGGCTGGGGTGTGTATATATTGTGATGCACAGGCATCACAGTTGTATGGGACAGACTGAATGGCCCAGTGGGCCTATTCCTGTCTGTCATTATTCGTATATTTGTATGTTAGGCCCGTGCCTCAAAATGGACTGGGCCTCACACTGGGATTACCACGGCCGACCAGCATGTTCCACCAGCCAGCTGTGGTCTGCTTGGGGAAAATCCATGCCATGCTCCCTTGTTTCTGTGTATTTTCCCTTTTGAATTGTTTTATCATTTTAAACACCTCGATTAGATCAACTCTCAACCTTCTAAACTCCAGGAAATACAAACTTATGCAATCTGATCTCATAATTTAACCCTATCAGCCCCGGTATAATTTGGCAAATCTAAGCTGTACCCCCTTCAAGGCCAATATATCCTTCCTGCGGTGCATTGCCAAAAAGTAAATGCAGTGTTCCAGGTGGGATCTGACCAAGGTTCTGTACTAACTGAAGCATTATTTTCTCATTTTTGTATTCGTACCGCCTTAGATAAAGTCCATAATTTAATTAGTTTTTTTGATTATTTTTTGTACCTGTCCACTAGCTTTTAGTGATTTGTGTACATGGGCACCCAAATCACTCTGCTCCTCCACAGTTCCTAGTCTCTCACCATTAAACATATTCAGATTTGTCTTTCTCAGACCCAAAGTGGATGACCTCACACTTCCCCACATTGAACTCCATCTGCTATAGTTTTGCCCTCTCACTTTGTCTATCTGTCCCTTTGTAACTTCCTCCTCCCACCCACACAACTTACTGCGCCTCCTATCTAGTGTCATCTGTAAACTTGGATATACAACTCTCTATTCCTTCATCCAAGTAATTAATATATATGTGGGGAAAAGCTGAGAGCCCAGTACAGAACGCTGGGGAACACTACTTGTTGCATCCTGCCAATCAAAGTACAGTCCCTTTATCCCTACTCTCTGTCTAATACCTCGCAAACAATTACCGTGTCACAATGTTATTTCCAATTCTGTGTGCTTTCATTTTTGCTAATAATATCTTGTGTGGAACCTTATGGAGAAGAATAGGTCTGGCCGAAAAGTTAAAATTCTAAATTGGGGAAAGGCCAATTTTGATGGTATTAGAAAGGAACTTTCAGAAGTTGATTGGGAGAGTCTGTTGGCAGGCAAAGGGACATCTGGTAAGTGGGAGGCTTTCAAAAGTGTGTTAACCAGGGTTCAGGGTAAGCACATTCCTTATAAAGTGAAGGGCAAGGCTGGTAGAAGTAGGGAACCTTGGATGACTCGGGAGATTGAGGCCCTAGTCAAAAAGAAGAAGGAGGCATATGATATGCATAGGCAGCTGGGATCAAGTGGATCCCTTGAAGAGTATAGAGATTGCCAGAGTAGAGTTTGGCAGATAAGGCAAAGGAGAATCCAAAGAGCTTCTACAAGTACATAAAGGGCAAAAGAGTAACTAGGGAGAGAGTAGGGCCTCTTAAGGATCAACAAGAGATGGGTGAGATCCTGAATGAATATTTCACATCGGTATTTACGGTTGAGAAAGGCATGGATGTTAGGGAACTTGGGGAAATAAATAGTGATGTCTTGAGGAGTGTACATATTACAGAGAGGGAGGTGCTGGAAGTCTTAACGCGCATCAAGGTAGATAAATCTCCAGGACCTGATGAAATGTATCCCAGGACGTGATGGGAGGTTAGGGAGGAAATTGCGGGTCCCCTAGCAGAGCTATTTGAATCATCGACAGCTACAGGTGAGGTGCCTGAAGATTGGAGGGTAGCAAATGTTGTGCCTTTGTTTAAGAAGGGCGGCAGGGAAAAGCCTGGGAACTACAGACCGGTGAGCCTGACATCTGTAGTGGGTAAGTTGTTTGAGGGTATTCTGAGGGACACGATCTACAGGCATTTGGAGAGGTAGGGACTGATTAGGAACAGTCAGCATGGTTTTGTGAGAGGAAAATCATGTCTCACGAATTTGATTGAGTTTTTTGAAGGGGTAACCAAGAAGGTAGATATGGGCTGTGTAGTAGACGTGGTCTACATGGACTTTAGCAAAGCCTTTGACAAGGTACCGCATGGTAGGTTGTTACATAAGGTTAAATCTCACGGGATCCAAGGTGAGGTAGCCAATTGGATACAAAATTGGCTTGACGACAGAAGACAGAGGGTGGTTGTAGAGGGTTGTTTTTCAAACTGGATGCCTGTGTCCAGCGGTGTGCCTCAGGAATCGGTGCTGGGTCCGCTGTTATTTGTTATTTATATTAATGATTTGGATGAGAATTTAGGAGGCATGGTTAGTAAGTTTGCAGATGACACCAAGATTGGTGGCATTGTGGACAGTGAAGAAGGTTATCTAGGATTGCAACGGGATCTTGATAAATTGGGCCAGTGGGCCGATGAATGGCAGATGGAGTTTAATTTAGATAAATGTGAGGTGATGCATTTTGGTAGATCGAATCGGGCCAGGACCTACTCCGTTAATGGTAGGGCGTTGGGGAAAGTTATAGAACAAAGAGATCTAGGAGTACAGGTTCATAGCTCCTTGAAAGTGGAGTCACAGGTGGATAGGGTGGTGAAGATGGCAGTCGACATGCTTGGTTTCATTGGTCAGAACATTGAATACAGGAGTTGGGATGTCTTGTTGAAGTTGTACAAGACATTAGTAAGACCACACTTGGAATACTGTGTACAGTTCTGGTCACCCTATTATAGAAAGGATATTATTAAACTAGAAAGAGTGCAGAAAAGATTTACTAGGATGCTACCGGGACTTGATGGTTTGACTTATAGGGAGAGGTTAGATAGACTGGGACTTTTTTCCCTGGAGAGTAGGAGGTTAAGGGGTGATCTTATAGAAGTCTATAAAATAATGAGGGGCATAGATAAGGTAGATAGTCAAAATCTTTTCCCAAAGGTAGGGGAGTCTATAACGAGGGGACATAGATTTAAGGTGAGAGGGGAGAGATACAAAAGGGTCCAGAGGGGCAATTTTTTCACTCAAAGGGTGGTGAGTGTCTGGAATGAGCTGCCAGAGGCAGTAGTAGAGGCGGGTACAATTTTGTCTTTTAAAAAGCATTTGGACAGTTACATGGGTAAGATGGGTATTGAGGGATATGGGCCAAGTGCAGGCAATTGGGACTAGCTTAGTGGTATAAACTGGGCGACATGGACATGTTGGGCCGAAGGGCCTGTTTCCATGTTGTAACTTCTATGATTCTATGATTCTATGATTATCACGTGCCTTCTGGAAGTCCATATAGGCAACATCCTTAGACATTCCCCTATCCACCATGCTGGTGACCTCCTCAAAAAAGTCTTGGATACAAAATGGATGACCTCACACTTCCTCATATTGAACTCCATCTGCCAAATTTCTGCCCACTCACTTAATCTGTTTACGTCTCTTTGTAACTTTCTGCTCCCATCTATAAACTTGTTATGACTCCTAATTAAGTGTCATCTGTAAACTTGGATATACTGCCCACTATTCCTTCATCCAAGTCATTAATATAAATGGTGAAAAGCTGAAACCCTTGGGGAACACCACTTGTTACATCCCACCAATCAGAGAACATTCCCTTTACCCCTACACTCTGTCCCCTACCTTCAAAAGGTTACCTCCAAATCCATCTGCTTTCATTTTTACTAATAATCTCTTACATGGAATCTTACCAATTGCCTTCTGAAAGTCCATATGGACACAATCTGTGGACACTCCCATATCCACTATGCTAGTGGCCTCCTCAAAAAAATTCAGCTAGGTTAGACATGATCGACCATTCCCAAATCTATGCAGACTCTCTTGGTCAGCTCATACTTTTCCAAGTTCTCAGTCACTCTGTCTCTTATGAAAGACTCCAGTACCTTCCCCACAACTGATGCTAAGTTGGCAGATTTGTAGTTACCTGGCTTCTGCCTCCCTCCCTTCTTAAATAATGGAGTGACATTTGAATGGGAATTCAGGTGGGCAGGTCAGCTGGCCCTGTATGACTTTCCATACACTGGAAGGTTGCACACTAAGGGGGCAATTTTAACTCCCTGCCTGGCGGTAATTGAACGGGGGGGGGGGGGGGGGAAATTAAAATAGAGCGGGTGAATTACCTGCTCCATCCCTGAACTATTGCATTTTTAAAATGCCTGATTTTTTAGTTGTATGAGGCGCCCGCCTGAGTCAGGCAGGAGCCTCAAAAATTTATGCAAATTGGGGTCCTATTACGTCAATAGGACTCCCAACGCCACCTTAACCAGGAAGTCAGTGGACTGCCTGCAATGGCCAACCCGTTAGCAAGAACCTGGTCAGACCACCGAAGAGGCCCTGTATGGTAAGTATGTTAAATCTCAATACGTATCCCCGACATGCAAAGCTCCACTCCGCGAGAGTGAGTTTGTGAAAACTGCCCTTATTTGCTGATTCATCATGAATTTTGATATTCAGATTATTTTCTCTATTTGACAGTAGGTGGAGCCACTACACTTATTTTGAACATGGTTACGTTACTGAGAAAGGCTAAAATACCAACTCAAGATACGAGAATTGTTTTAAAACACTGATTTATTTTTAAAATGTTCTTTTTTGTAATTCTCCAGCAACAGTTTTAATATATTGAAGCCACGTTGGAATCTAATAGCATTGGACAAATTGCAAATTGATTCGCAACAATTGTTCTGCAGTAAAATGGTCATAGAATGTACAGTTTCATTATGTGATTTTTAAATATTGTATAACTCTTGGCATACGCAGGCTGCAGGTGTAACTTCAGTATTCTGTCAAACTCATTTCATTTTATAGGAAGGGAGGCTCTTACAAAGAGATTTCAAAGCTCGACCTATTTACAAGATAATAATTTATAGTTGGAAAAATAAAATAAGGTATTCTTAATGTAACATAGGATTCTGTCCAGCTACTTGACCCCTCATGAGGATTTTGCTATTGTAATATTAGAATGACCTATGACTGCACACAAATATTGATATATATGCTGAGGATTATAAACATTTGTGACAAACTGGAAGTTTTTACATTCTTAGTGGAAGAGAATACATGTGGGACATTATTAACAGTGTCACACACCAAAGTTAGTTCAATGTGGTGTAAGTACCTTCACAAATCCTAAAACAAAGCTGAAAACTTTTTTCAGAAAACAGTATAGAATATTTTTCACTCATGATGATTTACATTATCGTGCTTGAGACTAACAAGTCGCTATCACACTCGAACAATACTCAATAGCCTTGAAATTATGCTGTACAGATATTAAGCACACGGCTGCTTAATCATGAAATTCCTTTGTCTGCTATATTAACAGAGGCACAATTCCATTTGTTTAGAACACGTTAACCGTTTGCACACTAATATTTGCACAACATACTTTCAAGGTCGTAATGTTTTTACGTTCATAAAATTACAAAGAATAGATAGATGGTAAATGCACTTGCCCTACCACTGCTACGCTGTTAGGGGCACCATCTGCACATAATACGCCTTTAATTTCAATCAGAAATATGCAGCTGATAATGCAGTTCTGGCACAATGCTAATGAGGGCGCTGTTCTTCAGGCGGTGTGTCTGCCTTCAGTGCGGTGAGTTGATCTTGTGAGAGAAAGTCAAGTCAACTCATTAATATTTTGATGGTATTAGACAGGAACTTTCAGAAGTTGATTGGGAGAGTCTGTTGGCAGGCAAAGGGACGTCTGGTAAGTGGGAGGCTTTCAAAAGTGTGTTAACCAGGGTTCAGGGTAAGCACATTCCTTATAAAGTGAAGGGCAAAGCTGGTAGAAGTAGGGAACCTTGGATGACTCGGGAGATTGAGGCCCTAGTCAAAAAGAAGAAGGAGGCATATGATATGCATAGGCAGCTGGGATCAAGTGGATCCCTTGAAGAGTATAGAGATTGCCAGAGTAGAGTTAAGAGAGAAATCAGGAAGGCAAAAAGGGGACATGAGATTGCTTTGGCAGATAAGGCAAAGGAAAATCCAAAGAGCTTCTACAAGTACATAAAGGGCAAAAGAGTAACTAGGGAGAGAGTAGGGCCTCTTAAGGATCAACAAGGTCATCTATGTGCGGAACCACAAGAGATGGGTGAGATCCTGAATGAATATTTCACATCGGTATTTACGGTTGAGAAAGGCATGGATGTTAGGGAACTTGGGGAAATAAATAGTGATGTCTTGAGGAGTGTACATATTACAGAGAGGGAGGTGCTGGAAGTCTTAACGCGCATCAAGGTAGATAAATCTCCAGGACCTGATGAAATGTATCCCAGGACGTTATGGGAGGTTAGGGAGGAAATTGCGGGTCCCCTAGCAGAGCTATTTGAATCATCGACAGCTACAGGTGAGGTGCCTGAAGATTGGAGGGTAGCAAATGTTGTGCCTTTGTTTAAGAAGGGCGGCAGGGAAAAGCCTGACATCTGTAGTGGGTAAGTTGTTAGAGGGTATTCTGAGAGACAGGATCTACAGGCATTTGGAGAGGCAGAGACTGATTAGGAACAGTCAGCATGGTTTTGTGAGAGGAAAATCATGTCTCACGAATTTGATTGAGTTTTTTGAAGGGGTAACCAAGAAGATAGATGAGGGCTGTGCAGTAGACGTGGTCTGCATGGACTTTAGCAAAGCCTTTGACAAGGTACCGCATGGTAGGTTGTTACATAAGGTTAAATCTCACGGGATCCAAGGTGAGGTAGCCAATTGGATACAAAATTGGCTTGACGACAGAAGACAGAGGGTGGTTGTAGAGGGTTGTTTTTCAGACTGGAGGCCTGTGACCAGCGGTGTGCCTCAGGGATCGGTGCTGGGTCCGCTATTATTTGTTATTTATATTAATGATTTGGATGAGAATTTAGGAGGCATGGTTAGTAAGTTTGCAGATGACACCAAGATTGGTGGCATTGTGGACAGTGAAGAAGGTTATCTAGGATTGCAACGGGATCTTGATAAATTGGGCCAGTGGGCCGATGAATGGCAGATGGAGTTTAATTTAGATAAATGTGAGATGATGCATTTTGGTAGATCGAATCGGACCAGGACCTACTCCGTTAATGGTAGGGCGTTGGGGAGAGTTATAGAACAAAGAGATCTAGGAGTACAGGTTCATAGCTCCTTGAATGTGGAGTCACAGGTGGATAGGGTGGTGAAGAAGGCATTCGGCATGCTTGGTTTCATTGGTCAGAACATTGAATACAGGGGTTGGGATGTCTTGTTGAAGTTGTACAAGACATTAGTAAGGCCACACTTGGAATACTGTGTACAGTTCTGGTCACCCTACTATAGAAAGGATATTATTAAACTAGAAAGAGTGCAGAAAAGATTTACTAGGATGCTACCGGGACTTGATGGTTTGACTTATAGGGAGAGGTTAGATAGACTGGGACTTTTTTCCCTGGAGAGTAGGAGGTTAAGGGGTGATCTTATAGAAGTGTATAAAATAATGAGGGGCATAGATAAGGTAGATAGTCAAAATCTTTTCCCAAAGGTAGGGGAGTCTATAACGAGGGGACATAGATTTAAGGTGAGAGGGGAGAGATACAAAAGGGTCGAGAGGGGCAATTTTTTCACTCAAAGGGTGGTGAGTGTCTGGAACGAGCTGCCAGAGGCAGTAGTCGAGGCGGGTACAATTTTGTCTTTTAAAAAGCATTTGGACAGTTACATGGGTAAGATGGGTATAGAGGGATATGGGCCAAGTGCAGGCAATTGGGACTAGCTTAGTGCTATAAACTGGGCGACATGGACATGTTGGGCCGAAGGGCCTGTTTCCATGTTGTAAACTTCTATGATTCTATGATTCTATGATTCTAATATCAATGGGTTGTACTCCCAATGCACAAACAGGAGCACACCAGGGATAAAAGGTGGATCATCCAACACCTGCAGCTCTTAAAGGGCTACTGGTCACCCTCACAATTGCCCTAATGAAGACGGTTTGAAACAGCTGGAGCAAGGGCACGAGTCAGAAGTGGAGGAAGTCCTGCAAAAAAGGATGGTCCTTTTTGGAGCTGAGGGACATCCTCCAGCTAAGAGCAACCTGGAGATGGATGAAAGAGTAACTGTTATCTCACCTGGGCACCAAATCTGAGAGCAGGTGAGGAATAAATTTGTTGGTCTCTAGGAGGTTGCCAAGGTTTGCTTCATTTTACAATACAAACATATGAACATACGAATTAAGAGCAGGAGTAGGCCATTCGGCCCCTCGAGCCTGCTCTGCCATTTGATAAGATCATGGCTGATCTGATTGTGACCTCAAACCTACTTTCCCATTTACCTACTATAACCTTTGACTCCCTTGTTAATCAGGAATCTATCTAACTCAGCCTTAAAAATATTCAATGACCCTGCCTCCACCGCTCTCTGGGGAAGGGAGTTCCACAGACTCACGACCCTCTGAGAGAAAAAAATTCTCCTCATCTCCGTCTTAAATGGGAGACCCCTTATTTTAATTTGTGGCCCCTAGTTCTAGTTTATCCCACAAGGGGAAACATCCTCTCAGCATCTACCCCTTCAAGTAACCTCAGGATCTTATATGTTTCAATAAGATCATCTCTCATTCTTCTAAACTCTAATGTATACCAATTTGTCCAACCTTTCAACATAAGATAACCCCCTCATCCCAGGAATCAGTCGAGTGAACCTTCTCTGAACCACCTCTAAAGCAATTATGTCCTTTCTTAAATAAGGAGACCAAAACTGCACACAATATTCTAGATATGATCTCACCAATGCCCTGTACAACTGTAGCAAAACATCTCCACTTTTATATTCCATTTGCTTTGCAATAAATTACAACATTCCATTTGCCTTCCTAATCACTTGCTGTACCTGCATACAATTTTTTTGTGATTCATGTACTAGGACACCCTCTGTACCTCAGAGTTCTGCAATCTCTCTCCATTTAGATAATATACTGCTTTCCTATTCCTCCTGCCAAAGTGGACAAGTTCACATTTTCCCGCATTATACTCCATCTGCCAAATCTTTGCCCACTCACTTAACCTATCTATATCCTTTTGCAGACTCCTTATGTCCTCTTCACAACTTACTTTCCTATCTACCTTTGTGTCATTAGCAAATTTAGCAACCATACATTCAATCCCTTCATCTAAGTCATTGATATAGATTGTAAATAGTTGAGGCCCAAGCACTGATCCCTGTGGCACTCCACTCGTTACATCTTGCCAACCTGAAAATGACCCATTGATGCCTAGTCTCTAATTCCTGTTAGCTAACCAATCCTTTATCTGTGCTAATATGTTACCCCCTACACCATGAGCTCTTATTTTGTGTAGTAGCCTTTGATGTGGCACCTTGTTAAAAGCCTTCTGGAAATCCAAGTACACCACATCCACAGGATCCCCTTTATCCACATTGCTTGTTACTTCCTCAAAGAACTCTAATAAATTAGTCAAACACGATTTCCCTTTCACAAAGCCGTGTTGACTCTACCTGATTGCATTGAGATTTTCTAAGTGCCCTGCTATAACCTCCTTAATAATAGATTCTAGCATTTTCCCTGTGACAGACGTTAAGCTAACTGGCATGTAATTTCTTGCTTTCTGTCTCCCTTTTTTCTTGAATAGAGGGGTTACATTCGCTATTTTCCAATCTGATGGGACCCTTCCAGAATCGAGGGAATTTTGGAAAATTAATACCAATGCATCTACTATCACTGCAGCCACTTCTTTTAAGACCCGAGGATGAAGTCCACCAGGACCTGGGGACTTGTCAGCTTTTAGTTCTAATATTTTTTTCAGAACCCTTTCCCTGGTGATTATAAATGTTTTAAGTTCCTCTCTCCCTTTCACCTCTTGATTCACAATTATTTCTGCCATGTTATTTGTATTCTCTACAGTGAAGACGAACACAAAATATCTGTTCAATTCATCCGCCATTACCTTATTCTCCATTATTAATTCCCCAGATTCACTCTCTAGAGGACCAACGCTCACTTTGCTTACTCTTTTCCTTTTTAAATACCTATAGAAACTCTTACTATCTGTTTTTATATTTTTAGCTAGCTTTCTCTCGTACTCTAATTTCTCCCTCCTTATTATTCTTTTAGTCATTCTTTGCTGTTTTTTTATATTCTGTCCAATCTTCTGACCTGCCACAAATTTTGCAGAATTGTATGCTTTTTCTTTCAATTTGATATTATCTTTAACTTCCTTAATTAGCCATGGATGGTACGTCCTTCCCCTAGAGTTTTTCTTTCTCTCTGGAATATACCTTTGCTGCGTGTTATGAAATATCTCATTAAATGTCTCCCACTGCATCTCTACTGACATATCCCTTAACCTAATTTCCCAGTTCACTTTAGCCAGCTCTGTCTTCATGCCCTCATAATTGCCCTTATTTAAACTTAAAACACTAGTCTTAGACTTACTCTTCTCTCCCTCAAACTGAATGCGAAATTCAATCATATTGTGATCACTGCTACCTAGAGGCTCCTTTACAATGAGGTCATTAATTAATCCTGTATCATTACACATTACCAGATCTAGAATAGCCTGCTCTCTGGTTTTCTCTAGAACGTGCTGCTCTAAAAAAATTGTCCTGAAAGCACTCTATGAACTCATCTTCCAGGCTACCTTTGCCAATCAGATTCTTCCAATCTGTATGTAGATTAAAATCACCCATGATTATCGCTGTTCCTTTCTCACAAGCTCCCATTATTTCTTCCTGTATACCCTGTCCTACAGTGTAGTTACTGTTAGGGGGCCTGTAAACTACTTCCACAAGTGACTTCTTGCCTTTACTATTTCTTATCTCTACCCAAACTGATTCTACATCTTGGTCTTTAGAACTAAGGTCATTTCTCTCTATTATACTCATAGCAACCTTAATTAACAGAGTTACCCCTCCATCTTTTCCTAGCTTCTTGTCCTTCTGAAATGTCAAGTATCCTTGAATATTCAGGTTCCAGCCTTTGTTATCTTGCAGCCATGTCTCTGTAATGGTTATCAGATCGTACATATTTATTTCTGTTGGAGCTGTCAATTCATCCATTTTGTTATGAATGCTACGCGCATTCAGATACAAAGCCTTTAGTGCTGTCTTTTTACAATTTTGCAACCTCTAACCTTATCTGTTGGTGCACTCTTAAGTTTGCATACTCTATGCCTTCTTGCCACTCTCAGCTTATCATTTCCCTTATTGCTACCTTGCTCTCTTGCCTTGTCTTCTTTCTTTAATTTATCACATCTTCCCTTACTTGATCCCTCGCCCCCACTATTTAGTTTTCTTACAATGCATATTAACAGCACTTCACTATAAGCTTGATGGAGCATCACAGAGGAAGAATGCCTGTTTTTCACCAGGGCAGACTGCATTGCTGCTATGTCAATGTATTTGCCCTGTGGCCCAATATATGTGGCAAGTAACAAATGCCAAGTCCACTGGCAGCATAACGTATGTTGCATGTCCGCTGACTTGTTAGGTGGTTGCTAGGTTGTTAGGTGATTCAGATCATCTCTTGGATTCCTATTACAATATATGTCTCTTTTCTGTCTGCTGACAGAACAAGGCCATAAATTTTTTTTCATTCTCGGGATGTGGGCATCACTGGCAAGGCCGGCATTTATTGCCCATCCCTAGTTGCCCTTGAGAAGGTGGTGGTGGGCCTTCCTCTTGAACCGCTGCAGTCCATGTGGTGAAGGTAACCCCACAATGCTGTTAGGTAGGGAGTTCCAGAATTTTGAGCCAGCAACAATGAAAGAACGGCGATATATGTCCAAGTCAGGATGGTATGTGACTTGGCGGAGAACTTGGAGATGATGGTGTTCCATGCACCTGCTGCCCTTGTCCTTCTAGGTGATGCAGGTCGCAGGTTTGGGAGGTGCTGTCGAAGAAGCCTAGGCGAGTTGCTGCAGTGCATCCTGTAGATAGTATACACTGCAGCCACAGTACACCAGTCACCAGTGGTGGAGGGAGTCGATGTTTAAGCTAGTGGATGGGATGCTGATAAAGTGGACTGCTTTGTCGAAATCCACTCATCTTTTACAGATGGCACATTTGATCTAAGACCTTTCCCTCTTCTCT
Organism: Heptranchias perlo; assembly: GCF_035084215.1. Lineage (NCBI taxonomy): Eukaryota > Metazoa > Chordata > Chondrichthyes > Hexanchiformes > Hexanchidae > Heptranchias > Heptranchias perlo. The sequence continues at coordinate 29,582,012 of NC_090328.1, read as the reverse complement.
TCAAACATGATTGGGGCTGCCTCATAACAGAGGCTGCATCTCAGCTGTCATCAACCTAAGGTAAACTTGGTTCCATTCCCCCCAACCTTCCTCCTCCCCCCAATTTCTCAATTTCTCTGACTCCGGCTTCTTGTGCATCTCTCCTCCCATCGCCGCTAACAGCAGTCGTGTCTTCAGCCACCTTGGCCTCATGCAATGGAATTCCTTTCCTAAACCCAGCTATCTCTCCTCCTTTAACACCATCCTTAAAAACCACCTCTTTGACCAAGCTTCAGGCTAATGTGCCACCACAACAATGACTCCTTTACAGTCAGTGGCCCACACTAGGGTCAGTTCAATATGAAAGACTGTAAATATGATTATTAAAACTGATCTGATCAGTTACTCAATGCAGTAGGATATTATTAAGTTCTTATTGACCGAACAGAGAGGATGATGGGAATCTGGTGTTTTAAAGAAATCCTCAGTATGAGTTTCGAAATGTAATTTTTCAACGTCATCATTACCATTGGCAAGTGAATTCTATTGCTACTTTTCTTTTGTAAATCTATTCCTTAATTGGGCCACGCATAGAGAAGTCACTAGGTGCTTTGCAGGTTATGTGTCATTATCTCAGTCGCGTAGGCCCTAAGCTCTGGAATTCCCCCCCTAAAGCTCTCCACCTCTCTACCTCTCCCTCCCCATTTAAGATGCTCCTTAAAACCTACCTCTTTGACCAAACTTTTGGACAATTGTCCTAATATCTCCTTCCGTGACTCGATGTCAAATTATGTCTGATAACACACCTGTGAAGTGCCTTGGGACATTTTACTATGTTAAAGGAATGAAATAATGGGTACAGGAACAGTGTGTAGCCAGCAACCTGGGTTCAGTGGAGGTACAGGGCCATTCAGATTTGCCCACAGCAAAGAGTATTCTTCATATCCCTCCCCAACACCTGAAGTACCAAATTTAGTCTGTAAAGGCTGTGGTCAGGCCTTTTCTCTCTTTAGGAAGAAGTACAAATGTAAGGATTGCAAGAAGAATTTCTGTTCTTTCTGTTAGTAAATTAGGAACAGGAGTAGGCCATTCAGCCCCTCGAGCGTGTTCCCCCATTCAATTATGGCTGATCTGTATCTTAACTCCATCTACCCCCCTTGGTTCCTTAACCCTTAGTACCCTTGCCTAACAAAAATCTATCAATCTCAGTTTTGAAATTTTCAATTGACCCCCAGCCTCAACATCTTTATGGAGGAGAGAGTTCCAGATTTCCATTAACCTTTGTGTGAAGAAGTGCTTTCTGACATCATCCCGAACTGCCTAGTTCTAATTTTAACATTATGTCCCCTTATTCTGGACTCTCCCATCAGAGGAAATAGTTTCTCTCTATCTACCTTATCAAATCCTTTAATCACCTTAAGCACTTCAATGAAATCACCTCTTAACCTTCTCTGTTCTAAGGAGAACAACCCCAGCTTCTCCAATCTCTCCACATAACTGAAGTCCCTTATCCCTGGTATCATTTTAGTAAATCTCTTCAGTACCCTCTCTAAGGCCTGGACATCCTTCCTAAAGTGTGGTGCCCAGAACTAAATGCAGTATTCCAGATGGGGTCTAACCAGATCTCTGTACAGCTGTAACATAACTTCCACCTCCAGCTCTCTTGAGATAAAGGCCAACATTCCATTCGCATTTTAAATTATTTTTTGTACCTGCCCACTAGCTTTTAGTGATTTCTGTACTTAGACCCCTAAATCTCTCTGCTCATCCACAGTTCCCAGCTTCTCGCCTTTTAGAAAATACTCTGATCAATCTTTCTTAGGTCCAAAGTGGATGACATCACACTTTCCCACATTGAACTCCATCTGCCACAGTTTTGCCCACTCACTTAATCTATCAATGTCTCTTTGCAACTTTCTGCTCCCATCTACACTATTTACTGTGCCACCTAACTTAGTGTCATCAGCAAACTTAGATATACGACTCTCTATTCCTTTATCCAAGTTATTTATAAATTTAGTGAAAAGCTGTGGCCCCAGTACAGATCCCTGGAGACACCACTAGTCACATCCTGCCAATTTGAGTACCTACCCATTATCCCTACTCTGTATCTCCTACCTTCTAACCAATTCCTCATCCAAGCCAATAGGTTGCCTCCAATTCCATGTGTTCTCATTTTTGTTAACATTCTGTAATATGGAACCTTGTTGAATGCATCTGGAAGTCCATATAAATAACATCCTTATTTACCACATTAGATACCTCCTCAAAAAATTCAACTAGGTACACTAGACATTACTTACCCTTTACAAATCCATGCTGCTCTCTATGATCAGCTCATATTTGTCCACATGCTCAGTCGCACTGTTCCTTGTTATTACAAGGAGAGGGCCCTGGAGATTCTGGGCTTGCAGGAATTAGCGGTAGGAGAAGGGGGAGTTTGGAGGCCTTCCCCAAGCTCATGGCTAGTGTCCTCCTTTGTTTTTCATTCTTTATCTCCCTACGTCCTCACTCATTCACTCCCTCACATACAGGCATACACTGCTGCACTGCAGGATAACATACTGGAATTTCTTCCCATGTAAGGTCTGTTTCAAGAGATGTCAAACTGCAACATTCTAAAATATGCTCTTCTCTGCTGCCGTAAATGCCCAGATGGAGGACGTGTCAGGCGACTGGCCTCAACCTAGCATCTCACAGAACCTTGCATCACCCAGTACTAGCAGCTCTTAAAGGACTGGTGGCAAAACTGATGGCAGCACCCTGAATTCCAAAAGTGGTAAGCATCAACACAGGTGTATCCAGTCAGGGGGAGTCAGTTAGTGAGTTGCAGCAAGAGAAGCACAGAGCACAAGTGAGCAAAAGCAAGTGCAGGTGGATTTGGAGGAAGCACAATATAATGGCCAGCTGGCTAGCTGATTCAATTATGGCCTTCAAAAGGGAACTGGATAAGTACTTGAAAGGAAAAAATTTGCAGGGCTATGGGGATAGGGCGGGGGAGTGGAAGTAGCTGGATTGCTCTTGCATTGAGCCGGTATGGACTCGATGGGCTGAATGACTCCTTCCATGCTATAACCTTTCTATGATTCTATGATTCTGAGGTCCTTCAGTTGCTAAATTTACCTACAAATGCAGTTTGGCAGCTGAGCGTCAGCAGTTCAGGTAGTCGTTTGACAGTGTGCCCAGCAGTCTGTACATTCAGTGGAAATTTATGCAGGACTCCCACATCTGGAAAGTGCTGCATGACCATTTAACTGAGCTGCAGGCCACCATGGAGAGCATGGCCAGGCAAGGCTCTCTGGAGTGGTATGCCTTTTTAATGAATTCTTTGATTGGAGCTCTAAGACTTTTGACTCCAATCTACAACAGTCTATCTTGTCTGGATTCATCATATTGGGTGATCAGATTGAGACAGCCATGATGCAGAGCTGCAATAATCTCATTGCTTGGGGATTTGGAGGTGCCAGTTTGAATTGGTCTTCTAAAGCTGAAGTGAATTTGGAAATGATTTGATGGTTAGAGAGTAAATGCACTGCTAGAAGGAACATGGTTAGTAAGTGGAAAACATACATCATGCACTATCACAAAGGGGAAACACTGAGGTAAAGCACACTGAACACAACTGTACCCCACACTGTTACAGTAAATAAATTTGGCTCAGTTGTTACTCTAATGTGATATGAGACTTCATTTGGCATTAACAGAATAAGATTAATTGAATAAGATAAGGGGGTGGCAAAGGGCTGCAGCAGTGGTTCTTTTGACTAGGGTATGGAGCACATTCAGTTGAGTGTTACCATAATACCACAGTAGGTACAGCACAAGAGGAGGCCCTCGGCCCACCGTGCCTGCTCTGGCTCTTTGAAAGAGCTATCCAATTAGTCCTATTTCCCTGCTCTTTCCCCATAGCCTTGTAATTTTCTTCCTTTCAAGTATTTATCCAGTTCCCTTTTGAAAGTTACTATTGAATCTGTTTCCTCCACCCTTTCAGGAAGTGCATTCCAGATCATTACAACTCGCTGCGTAAAAAAATGTTTCCTCATGTCGCCTCTGGGTCTTTTGCTGATCACCTTAAATCTGTGTCCTCTGGTTACCGATGATTCTGCCACTTGAAACAGTTTCTCCTTATTTACTCTATCAAAACCGTTCATGATTTTGAACACCTCTATCAAATCTCCCCTGAACCTTCTCTGTTCTAGGGACACCAACCCCAACTTCTCCAGTCTCTCCACATAACTGAAGACCCTTATCCTTGGTATCATTCTAGTAAATCTCTTCTGCACCCTCTCTAAGGCCTTGACATCCTTCCTAAAGTGTGGTGCCCAGAATTGAACCCAATACTCCACCTGAGGCCTAACCAGTGTTTTATAAAGGTTCAGCATAACTTCCTTGCTTTTGTACTCTATGCCTCTATTCATAAAGCCCAGGATTCCATATGCTTTTTTAACAGCCTTCTCAACTTGTCCTGCCACCTTCAAAGATTTGTGTTTACTGCAAAGTGCACCCACATTATTTACTACATTTCCGAGTTTTGTATCATCTGCAAACTTCGAAATTATACCCTCTATACCCAAGTCCAGGTCATTAATATAATTCAAAAAGAGCAGTGGTCCTAATACTGACCCATCAGAACATAAGAGACCGTAAGAGATAGGAGCAGAAGTAGGCCATTCGGCCCCTCAAGCCTGCTCCGCCATTCAATGAGATCATGGCTGATCTGATTTTTACCTCAACTCCACTTTCCTGCCTTTTCCCCATATCCTTTTGACTCCCTTGCTGATCAAAAATTTGTCTAACTCAGCCTTGAATGTATTCAATGACCCCTGGGGAACACCACTCTATACTTCCCTCCAGTCTGAAAAACAATGGTTCACCACTATTTTGCTTTCTGTCCCTTAGCCAATTTTTATCCACGCTGCCACTCTCCCTTTAACCCCATGGGCTTTAATTTTGCTAACAAGTCTATTATGTGGTACTTTATCAAAAGCCTTTTGAAAGTCCATATACACAACATTAACCATACCCTCATCAACCCTCTCCACTACTTTATCAAAGAACTCAATTATGTTAGTCAAACACAATTTTCGTTTTAACAAATCCATGCTGACTTTCATTTATTAGCCCATACTTTTCCAAGTGTCAATTAATTTTGTTCTGGATTATTGCCTCTAAAAGTTTCCCCACCACTGACGTTAGGCTGATTGGCCTGTAATTGCTGGGATTAGCTCGCTCCCCTTTTTTGAACAGAGGTGTGACATTTGCAATCCTCCAGTCCTCTGGCACCATCATCATATCTAAGGAGGATTCAAAGATTATGACTAGAGCCTTCGCAATTTCCACACTTACTTCCCTCAGCAACCTAGGATACATCCCATCTGGGCCGTGTGACTTTTCTACTTTGAGTATTGCTAGTCTTTTAAGTACCTCCTCTTTATCTATTTTTAACCTATCCAATGTTGCTACCAGCTCCTCCTTTACTGCTACAATGGCACAATCCTCTTCTCTAGTGAAGACGGATGCAAAGTATTCATTTAGTGCCTCAGCCATGCCCTCTGCCTCCAAAAGAAGATCTCCTTTTTTGTCCCTAATCGGTCCCACCCTTCCTTTGACTACCCTTTTACTATTTATATGTTTATAAAAGACTTTTGAGTTCCCATTTATGTTAGTCGCTAATCTATTCTCATACTCCTTCTTTGCCCCTCTTATTCCTTTTTTTAGATCTCCTCTCTACTTTCTGTATTCAGCCTGGTTCTCCAATGTATTATGAACCTTCCATTCATCATAAGCCCCCTTTTTCTATTTTATTTTAATCTCTATATCTTTAGGCATCCAGGGAGCTCTAGCTTGGATGCCCTTCCTTTCCCCTTATCGGAAAATGTCTGCTCTGTTCTCAAACCATTGTTCAATTACTGTTTTGCCTACCAATTTTTGATTCCAATCCACCTGGGCAAGATCCCTTTTTAACTCGCTGAAATTAGCCCCCTCCAGTTTAATATTTTCATATTTGATTGTTCCTTGACCTTTTCCATAACTATTCTAAACCTAATGATATTATGATCACAGTTCCTCAAATGCTCCCCCACTGAAACATGCTACACCTGCCCCACTTCATTCCCCAGAACTAGATCCAACACTGTTTCCTTCATGGTCGGGCTGGAAACACATTGTTCCAGAAAGTCCTCTTTTACACATTTCAGGAATTCCCCCCCCCACTTTGCCCTTTACACTGTTACTGTCCCAGTCTATATTGGGATAATTGAAGTCCCCGACTATCACTACTCTACAGTTCTTGCATCTTTCTGTAATTTGCCTGCAAATGTTCTCCTCTATCTCCTTCCCACTATTTGGTGGCCTATTGTACACACCCAGTAGAGTAATAGCTCCTCTATTGTCCCTTAATTCTAACCAAATAGATCCTGTCTTTGTCCCCTCAACTATATCATCCCTTTCCAGTGCTATAATAGTTTCTTTGATCAATACTGCCAACCCACTCCTTTCTTTCCTTCCTTATCTTTTCTGAAGACCTTGTAGCCAGGAATATTAAGTACCAAGTCCTCCCCTTCTTACAGCCAGGTCTCTGTTATTGCCACTATACCATAGTCCCATTTGGCGACTTGAGCCTGCAGCTCACCAACCTTAATTACCACGCTATGCGCATTTATACACATGCACTCTACACTCATCTTAGTCTGCCTCGCATTTGCCCCCTGATTGATCCCTCCTATTTCTGAACTCTTCTTTACTCCAGTGCTATTTGTCCCTCCCAGCCCTCTATGCACCTTGTTTCTCCTCTCTAATGTTTCATCCTGGTGCCTATCCCCCTGCCAAATTAGTTTAAACCCTCCCCCACAGCACTAGTAATCTCTCTGCAAGGACATTGGTCCCAGCTCTGTTGAGTTGCAACCCGTCCATCTTGAACAGATCCCTCCTGCCCCAGAACTGGTCCCAAAGCCCCAGGAATCTGAAGCCCTCCCTCCTGCACCATTTCTTCATCCATGCATTAACCTGCCTTATCCTACTATTCCTATACTCACTAGCGCGTGGCACTGGGAGTAATCCAGAGATTACTACCTCGGAGGTCCTGCTTTTTAACTTCCTCCCTAGCTCTTGAAACTCTGACTGCAGGACCTCGAACCTTTTCCTTCCTATGTCATTGGTTCCCACGTGGACCACGACTTCTGGCTGTTCCCCTTCCCCCCTCAAAATGTTCTGCACCCTCTCAATGATGTCCTTTACCCTGGCACCAGGAGGCAACACACCATGTGGGACTCACGTCGGTGGTTGCAGAAACCTCTGTCTACCCCCCTAACTTTCGAATCCCCTATAACAATTGCATTTCTTTTGCCCTCCCGTGCAGCCGAGTCTCACACGGTGCTGTGGATTTGCTCCTGACTGCACTCCCCCGAGGTATCGGTTTGTGAGTGCCACATTCCCAGGGGATTGCTGCACTGCCTGCCTGTTCCTCCTAGTCTGTCTGGTGGTCACCCACTCCCTCTCCGCCTGAACTCTCTGTGGCTGCGGGGTGACCACCACCTGAAACGTACTATCCACGAAACTTTCAACTTCCCGTATGCACTGTAGTGACGCCAGCCATCCCTCAAGCTCAGAAACTCTGAGCTGGAGCAGTTGGCGGCACTTCCTGCACATGTGGTTTTCCAGGACACACAAAGTGTTCTGGAGTTCCAACATGGCACAGGATGTGCATGCGACAGGCCCCAGCCGTCCTGCCACGTTAACTAACAGTCATTTAAAGTATTTGCTTAGCCATAAGGCAATTTACTGAGCTGCCATTTAGAAGAAGATTTCCTGAGCTGCCATTTGTATGCGCATACGCACATACACATAAATAATATGTATGTATATATTAGCAAAGGGTGGATTATTTTATAAGGCCTTAGCACAACTGAGGAGTTGTGGTGATGCCATAAGTTGTGAGAGCAAACTTCATCTATAGGAAGGATGTCAAGACCTTGGAGAGGGTGTAGAGGAGATTTATCAGAATGATACCAGGGATGAGAGACTTCAGTTATTTGGAGAGACTAGAGAAGCTGGGATTGTTCTCCTTAGAGCAGAGAAGTTTAAGGGGAGATTTAATAGAGGTGTTCAAAATTCTGAGGGTTTTTGATAGAGTAAATAAGGAGCGGCTGTTTCCACTGACAAGTGAGTCAGTAACCAAAGGACACAGATTTAAGATACTTGGCAAAAGAACCAGAGGTGAGATGAGGAGAATTTTTTTACACAGTGAGTTGTTACGATCTGGAACTTACTGCCTGAAAGGGTGGGGGAAGCAAATTCAGTAGTAACCTGCTAAAGGCATTTGGATATATAGCTGAAAAGGGAAAATTTATAGGGCTATGGGGAAAGCGGAGAGGAATGGTATTAATCGGATAGCTCTTTCAAAGATTGTAAGATTCTATGATTCAGTGATTCGTATCAGGCCTCGTCTCACTAAAGCGTTAGCAGTTCACCTAACAACGGACTGGCGAGGTGCACATGTAAAAGACGCAATATCCCGTTCTGATTACAAGGGAGTCCTATTATGACATCCCCACGTCATGCTATCATATGATTAGTTATTGGGCAGTATAGGCACATTTCTGAATGTATAGCGTGGGGAATACTCACAGGAATGACCAGCACCACTGAAGTTGAGAGACTATCTAAGGCAGACTTGAAATTTGTATAAACCACAGTTTCTCACAAATCCAACTAACACTATTGTTCTTAATCTTCTTTTATCTATCGTGTAAATACTCAACATCATAAGTCACCTCCGCCCACAGTGCGCTTCATTCCAACTGTTATTTTTATAATTAGCTCGATAGTATTTCACACACTTTATCTATTGGGGCAGAAATTGCTCAGAGCGGCGAACCAACAGTGCTCGCAGTTCCATAGATGTATACTAACCCACTGACTAAGTCTTTACTTCGGACACTTCCTCGAATGAAGCGGAGAAGAGTCCAACGTCAGTTCAAGCAAAGCTAGGACCTTGGGAGAAGTGAGAGGATTAACAAGCTGCGTTCACTGTCTCTGCAGGCTTCCAACATGAAAACCAGGAAGTGAAAGGTACAATATTAAAATCATTATAAAAGCAGTTATAGATAGTGAAAAAAAGAGAGGGTAAGAAATAATTGAATTAATTGAAAGAGAAAGAAGGGAAAAGTAAAAAAAAGTTTTAATTTTTTAATTTAACATTTTTTTAATGACCAAAAACTATTATAATAAGGAGTAATGAGACTCCACATTTAAGTTAACATAAAAGTTAATTTTTAGTTGTTTGGCAGACATTAAGACTTACTGCACTATTAAAACTTAGTTTAGACCTGGTAATTTTAAGCATACCTGTGTTGTGGCGATATTAGTTACTGTCCAGCTGGGCAGATGAGCAAGTTGGTGCTATTTCAATGATTTCACTGATTGCGGTGGGTGATATCCCTTTAATTTGAAGCTGTCATATCGCCGGTGAACTTGTAGGAGCAAGTTCCGTATTTCCGTGTTGCACTGCGCGTGTGCGAACGCCAGAACTTGCTCTTCCATTTCGTCACTAACAACAGTGAGCACTGTTAGGCTCTCTGTTATTTTGCAAGCAATTTCTGACCCATTAACATTCTATGTCTCATTATTTCCTTAGGTCTTATGGGGGACTCCCACATCTCCTCCATTACTGAAGCTGCCTCCAAGAAACCTGGTTCCTTTTTGTGCCAAGAACTTCTTTTCCCCTCACCAACTTTTTGTAAAAACCCAACTCCACCCAAGACCCAACTCCACCCTAGACCTATGTGCAGAGGCGCTTCTAGCATCTTCCTTACATGCTTGGTTAGGATGCAAGTAAAAGCTTACCATAGGTGATCCGAGTCTTACTTGTAGTCTTCAACCTCTCTCCCCAGCACAACCTTTCATGTCTTTACTTTAAAAATATTGGAATGGTCATTGTTCCTCTGAACTTTTTTGTCCTGTTACTCCCAAGCTCCAAATATACCATCCTATGCCATTTTCCATCCCTCTGTACCTTCACTGTGTTGAAATCAAGACTTATTGCATCGCTTCATACTCCATTTTTAACCAGGATCTCAACCTACACAACAAAAGAATTTTCATTTAAGCAGCGTCTTTCATGACCTCAGAATGTCCCAAAGCACTTCACAGCCAAAGTACTTGGGAGAAAAATATCTTCAGGACAAGGACCGTCATAAAAAAAAATTGTATTTATATGGCTCCTTAACATCTTTCTCAGAAACATCTCAAAGTGCCACACATACAATGAATTACTTAAAAAAATGCAGTGACTGTTACTATGCAGGCAAATGCCCCATTATTTTGCACACACATATCCCACAAACAGTAATGAGATTAATCTATTTTTGATGGCGTTGGTTGAGGCCACTTATAGAAAGGTGCAAGTCACTAGCTGCCCCACCTACAAGAGAGAAGGTAACACATGAGCCACAGGGTTCTGGAATTGGAACTTCAGCCTACTCTTCCCATAGCTAGAGGTACAGAAAATGTTGTGGTGCCACACAAGGAAATTGTCAGGTTGCCATGCATTATATGGGAGAGCTTGACTCAGATAGCTAAGCAGGAAGCAGGGCGATTCTATCTACTTATGCACTCTAGAACAGATAAATTATTTGCAGTGGATTATTTGTGAAACTGTCACTTTTAGACCCCAGAAATAATACAACACATCAGGTGACATAAGCACATATCTAATGATAGCCTTGTAAAATCCCTCCATAACAATGTTTTTATCAGTTACATGGGCCCTGAGTTACTAGTGTATGAACACTAATGCGTTCATTAGTGTGAAGTTCCAACTCCAGAGCCCTGTGGCTCATATGTTACCTTCTCTCTTGTAGGTGGGGCAGCTAGTGGCTTGCATCTTTCTATAAGTGAGAACCAGGCAGAATATAAAAAGTTCAGAGGGGAAGTGAAAAAGGAAATAAGAGGGGCAAAGAGAGAGTATGAGAATATACTGGTGGCCAACATAAAAGGGAATCCAAAAGTCTTCTACAGGCATGTAAACAGTAAACGGGTAGTAAGAGGAGGGGTGGGGCCGATTAGGGACCATAAAAGAGATCTACTCATGGAGGCAGAGGAGATGGCTGAGGTACTAAATGAATACTTTGCATCTGTCTTTACCAAGGAAGAAGATGCTGCCAGAGTCTCAGTAAAGGAAGATATAGCTGAGATACTGGACGGGCTAAAAATTGATAAAGAAGAGGTACTTGAAAGGCTAGCTGTACTTAAAGTAGATAAGTCACCTGGTCTGGATGGGATGCATCCTAGGTTGCTGAGGGAAGTAAGGGTGGAAATTGCAGAGGTACTGGCCATAATCTTCCAAACATCTGTAGATATGGGGATGGTGCCAGAAGACTGGAGAATTGCAAATGTTACACCCTCGTTCAAAAAAGGGTGTAAGAATAAACCCAGCAACTATAGGCCAGTCAGTTTAACCTCAGTGGTGAGGAAACTTTTAGAAACGATAATCCGGGACAGAATTAACAGTCACTTGGACGAGTGTGGATTCATTAGGGAAAGCCAGCACGGATTTGTTAAAGGCAAATCGTGTTTGACTAACGCAATAGAGTTTTTTGATGAGGTAACAGAGAAGGTAGACCAGGGCAACACATTTGATGTGGTGTATATGGATTTTCAAAAGTTGTTTGATAAAGTGCCGCATGGTAGGCTTGTCATCAAGATTGCGGCCCATGGAATAAAGTGGGCAGTAGTAACATGGATACAGAATTGGCTAAGAGACAGGAAACAGAGAGTAGTGGTGAACGGTTGTTTATCGGACTGGAGGGAGGTGTACAGTGGTGTTCCCCAGGGGTCAGTGCTGGGACCACTGCTTTTCTTGATATATATTGATGACTTGGACTTGGATGTACAGGGCAAAATTTCAAAATTTGCAGATGACACAAAATTGGAAGTGTAGTAAACAGTGAGGAGGATAGTGATAGACTTTATGAGGATATAGACAGGGTGGTGGCATGGGCGGACATGTGACAGATGAAATTTAACGCAGAAAAATGTGAAGTGATACATTTCGGTAGGAAGAACGAGGAGAGGCAATATAAACTAGAGGGCACAACTCTAAAAGGAGTACAGAAACAGAGAGATCTGGCGGTATATGTGTACAAATCATTGAAGGTGGCAGGGCAGGTTGAGAAAGTGGTTAAAAAAGCATACGGGATCCTGGGCTTTGTAAATAGAGACATAGAATACAAAAGCAAGGAAGTCATGATGAACCTTTATAAAACACTGGTTCAGCCACAACTGGAGTATTGTGTCCAGTTCTGGGCACCGCACTTCAGGAAAGATGTGAAGGCCTTAGGGAGGGTGGAGAAGAGATTTACTAGAATGATTCCAGGGATGAGGGACTTTAGTTGCGTGCATAGACTGGAGAAGCTGGGGTTGTTCTCCTTAGAACAGAGACGGTTGCGAGGAGATTTGATAGAGGTATTCAAAATCATGAATGGTCTAGACAGAGTAGATAGAGAGAAACTGTTCCCATTGACGGAAAGGTCAAGGACCTGAGGACATAGATTTAAGGTAATTGGCAAAAGAACCAAAGGTGACATAAGGAAAAACTTTTTTACACAGTGAGTGGTTAGGATCTGGAATGCACTGCCCGAGGGTGTGGTGGAGGCAGATTCAATCATGGCCTTCAAAAGGGAACTGGATAATTACTTGAAAGAAAAAAAATCACAGGGCTACGGGGAGAGGGCAGGGGAGTGGGACTAGCTGGATTGCTCTTGCATAGACCGGCACAGACTCGATGGGCCGAATGGCCTCCTTCCGTGCTGAAACCTTTCTATGATTCTATATGAAATTCATTCTCTGCTGTTTCAGTGGAGTTGTTAACCCAGTTATTTTAGAAGTACCTGGATGCTGAGCATAAGGCCCATTATAAGAATTCTCACTACAGTTATCTTTCCCTTTAACAAACTGAGACAAGAGTGTTCTTATTTTGTCTCATATATATAAAACTGATAAATTTAGAAGAGATTCGGGACTGCAACTAATCAGAGCAAGTTTTTGATGTAATTGGTTAATCAGACAGACAAGGATCAAGGTTATTTTACTTCAATGGTTTAAATATGTGTTGTAAAATTGCAATAAAACTGAATATTTGGAAAAGGACAACAAATAATGCCAACGAAGGCTAAGAAACTAAACCAGAACAATCAATACCCTCTGTTTAACTCCCTTCAAACAGATGAATGTCCAAACATTGATGTGGCATCTAATCAGAACTACAAAGCTCAAGGTAAACTGATCAGAACATCAAAGATCAAGGCTGTACCACTTGAAATACTCTGAGAGATAACATGATTTGTATTCAGCATAACTCAATAAAGAAAACTGCATTGTCTTTATTGCAATTTTACATAATTCCATGTTATGAAATGGACAGTCACAGCAATGGATTAATGTTTCGGACTTAAGCCTATATGAGGATACCACCAATGTATACATAACACATGAGGCCAGACCCACAGGTGATGACTGGTGGTGGGTTTCATTATAATTATGTAGTCGGGCTAGATGACTTTTTTTTGCTTCAAATAAGCAAAATTTTGCACATAAGTACTGAGGATGCATTGCATGATTTCTATCATTGATAAGTTGAACTTTTATAATGTTCTGAACCTCTAATAGATCTCATATTATCCAAAATATTTGTCCTCATTGCCCATAGGGACAAGTCTCACCTCTACACCATACACCCCCTGAGAATGGCTGAAATTAAGAACTTGACATCCAGGAAATTGCTTACATCAACCCACATTTTACCACTCTGTGATACAATGTACTGGAGTATCCTCATTAACCTACTTCAGATACTATTACTAACAAAACAGAAAATGCTGGAAACACTCAACCGGTCAGGCAGCATCCGGTTCTCAATGAAAGATCAGAAGAGTGTAAAAGGCCAGAGGGAGGAACGGGAAGTCTGAAGACAGCAGGAGGAAGCCTTCTGGCCAAAAAAGTGGGTACGGAGGTGAAGGCAGCGGAAGAAGAGCTCAGCATCATGGCGACTTTGAAGTTCATTGAGGTGGGAGCATGAGGGATGAAGTTGAGGGCGGATCATTTGTGGTCAGAGAGGGGAAAGGCGGGGGAATAGTTTTCAGTTGATTTATTCTCAATGAACACTTTACCTGCAACTGATTTAATGACATGTGACAAGGTCTATTCATGCATTTACAGTTTTCATTATATAATTATCCTGAAAACATACCAAAGTATTTCAAATGGTGTGACCTCCATCTTTATTATTCTGACCCCCTTCTCTTCCCCTCTTTTTCCTTCTTATAACTGTGCAACATGCCATACTGTGCTTGAGATGATGGTTGGTGACTTACTGCCAGGCCATAGCCAATGCTGCGCAACAAATAGCCCACAAGAGATGTGTAACAGCGATAAAGGTGACTCACCCTCTGATATTCTTTTCCTCTATTTAAGTGCCATTACTCAACATTTTTCTGAAAGCCCAGCTGAGATTGACAACGCATTGTGTGAGAAACCTGCACCTACCACTCTCCAGCACAATATGTTGCTCTAACATATTGCACCGCTGGTCATCTGAACCATAGACTATTAACACACACCTCTGACTACAGTAACTGAGTGGGGACAAAGTGAATACATACAAAATAAATATACCAAATGTCACCAGTCTTCCAAAGTCATTCAGAATTCAAAATCAGTTTTACATCTTCACTTGGTCTGAAGGTCAGTTAATATTCTAAATCCAATCCCAGTTCAGCATCAAAATCATATATTTTTTAAAAAGACAGTAAATGCTGGAGGATGACTAACAGGATAGTTTAATAATTTGATTCTCTATTAGTACTTCAGCTGTCTAGTTCCTAAGCTCTGGAATTCCCTCCCTAAACCTTTCTGCCTCCCCACCTCCCTCTCCTCCTTTAAGACGCTTCTTAAAATTCACCTCTTTTACCAAGCTTTTAGTCACCCCACCTAATATCTCCTTCTTTAGTTCGGTGTTGATTTTTGTCTGATTACTCTTCTGTGAAGCGCCTTGTGACTTTTTTTACGTTAGAAGCGCTATATAAATGCAAGTTGTTGTACTAAACTTACAGCAAAGTTTAAAACTCCTGCTTTGAGGCCGATTGCAATACAATTACCTAAAAGGGGTCCATTCTCATATAAAAAATGTATTTCACGGGACGTGGGCATTTATTGCCCATCCCTGACTGCCGTCAAGAGGTGATGTTGGGCCTTCTTCTTGAACCCTTGCAGTCTTTGTACTGATGACACTCCCACAATGGTGTTAGGTAGGGAATTCTAGGATATTGACCCAGCGATGCTGAGGGAGCAGCAATATGTGTCCAAGTCATGATTTGGAGGGAACTTGTAGATGATGATGGCCCCACAACATTGCTGTTTTTGTTCTTCTTGGTGGTAGATATTGCAAGGCTGGGAGATGCTATCAAAGTATGTGTCAACATAAGAAAGAAATACATTTATACAGCACCTTATCATGTCCTAAGGATGTCCCAAAGTGCTTCACAACCAATGATTACTTTTGAAGTGCATTCACTGTGGTTATGTAGGTAGTAATACTATTCTTGGGAGCCAAGGGAAAATATCATTGCATCAAAGGAAATGTATGTGTTTTAGAAAATGGTGCTAGTGGTACCTGTACCTGTACCAGTGATACTATTATACATCATCTGCTAGGTTGTTTGGAAATAGATACCCCATAGAATAGCAAATTTAACACTGCTGTTTTCTAAAACACATACATTTCCTTTGATGTAAAATATTATGTTAATCTAATGTGTCTAAATTGCATTGTCAATTGTTGCCCTTATTGATTCATTGAAATTGATCAATAGCAGACTGAAGAACAGAAACCCCACAAAAGAGCAGATTTAACCAGGTGTAAAATGCTCCATTTATTGAAGCTAAATCATTACTAATTATTTTTTGGCCAGCTGGGTATCTGATAAATGCAGAAACACATCGCCATGTTCAGGGGTCTCCAAACCAAGCTACTGAAAAACCCATACAGATAGAGTTTCTGTCTCTGTGTAGGGACACATGCCACTTGCCTTAATCCAGAGAGTTTAGGCATAAATTTGCCTAGCAAAGGCTCAGGGAGCCCCATACATGTACAGGGATACTGATGGAATTTAATCTGCACAGAGCACTGGTAAACTTCCTGCTGCTTGTCCAGCTAGGATAACCATACCCATTAGAGTATTGGGTTGCAGGGTTATCTGGAGCTAAGTGGGAAGAATTCTAACCCCCAGTGACCTCTCTAGGTCATGTTAATGAGTCAACTGGCTGGTCGATCTTCAACAGTGCCTGAAGTACTACTGGCTCATATATTGGATTATGAAGGGTGTCAAAGAGGTTGACTTGATGCCGACCTTCCATCTTGACACTAATGGGACCCTGCTCACCTTTCCTCCAAGAAGGATAATCACTAGTTAGTCTTTAGACAATAAACATGTGTGAATTTGAACCCTTGCTAGTTGGACAATAGGTATCAGACTCCAGTGGCATGGCGAACAGCACAACTCATCATAAGTTGCTGTTTGCTGGTTGTGGGAGATTGCTGTGTGCAAATTGGTTGCCGTTTCCTACATTCAAAAGAGTACTTCATTGTCTGTAAAGCACTTTGAGATGTCCTGAGGGCATGAAAGGCACTATTTAAGTGCATGTCTTTCTTCCTTTCTTTCTACTTATCAGTGTATTGCACCATCCTTCTCACCATAGCATGGGCTCACACATTAAATGGTGGTTCCACAATTTTAGGTATGGAGCTTCAACAGCAGCTATTTCCTCTCTGTAACCCAATCATGGTAAGTACCCAGCCCTGGATACATGAGCAGGTGTTCTCAAATTTGTCTTTCAGTGGCTCATGTCCCAAGTTACAGAGTTTCCTCTTCAGCTATATGACAGATATCTGCCTTCAGCGTGATGGCATGACCTACACAGGGCAGTCTGTGACATGTGAAGGACTTTGGTAAAGTGCCTGCCATGAAGCTGATTTTCATTCAGATTGCTGAGCAATTTCTTCAGTTTAGGGCTGTACCTGCATCAATTTCACATTGTTGCCACAGGCACGACGGGTTCAATGGCTTCCTTCTGTGTTGTATGATTCTATGATTCTATAAGATCTATCTTCAGAACTGAAAACTGAAAGATGAGTGTTACAAATTTTATGAGTGCATAGATATTCTCTCAGGTTCAGCCTCACTGCTTACTCTGGGAAGTGGACCCCATGTCCCCTATGATCAGGAGATTACCTTTAACACCCATCAGCTAGCTATATAAAATCGTGACCCAGGAGCTATAACAAAAAGACCCTTTATAACTTGTACATTGTGATCTTGCACTTGCTCCATGGGCATCTCTCCTATCTTTTAGAAGGTAGACTGATAAGCACTCTAGTGAGATGAGGCCAATTGTAAACCAATGAGCTGGTTTAATTTACACAAACTATATGACTGAACAGAATACCATTGTGACAGTGAGATTTACCTATTTCCTATTGCTCCTTGTTTTACTACGTTAAAAGCGCTATATAAATGCAAGTTGATACTGCTGTTGTAATATCAAAAATATTAAATGAGACAAACTTTGGGTATGATTTGGTTCTCCCTTCACTTTACTAGTTAGTATCTCTGAACTGACTGACCATTTAATCTAGAGAGAGAAAGAGCTCAAAGGCTTAACCTCGGCCCCTCTCCAAGCTCTCTGTATTGATGACTGGCTGCTTTTTGAACTGCCAATCAAAACTACCACCTGCACCCCCTCCACCCTCCACCCCCCCCACCTTGGGGCGTGCTCCATGATGACAACATAGTCTGACCAGCTGGGCCTTTACTAATACATTCCATTATTTCATTAAAGAATGCTATTAAATTTATCTTTTCAAATCCCTCTATGGCTTCGCCTCTCCCTATGTCTGTAACCTGCTCCAGCTCTACAGCCCTCCGAGATCTCTGCGCTCCTCCAATTCTGGCCTCTTGTGCATCCCCGATTTTCATCGCTCCATTATTGGCAGCCGTGCCTTCAGCTGCCTAGGCCCTAAGCTCTGGAATTCCCTCCCTAAACCTCTCCTCCTCTCTACCTCTTTCTCCTCCTTTAAGACGCTCCTTAAAACCTACCTCTTGATGTGGCTCGGTGTCAAATCCTTGTTTGAAAATCGCTCCAGTGAATCCCCTTGGGAAGTTTTAAAGGTGCTATATAAATACAAGTTGTTGTTCTAGAAATCATTGCTGGATGTCCTTAATCAACCTATGTCTATCTAATTGAGCATTAATTTTATCCCATATTATGGCCTCTAGATGCTAAACCCACCACTACGTTAGGCTGCCTGGTCTATAATTACTTGGTTTAACCCTTTCTCCCTTTTTGAACAGAGGTGCTACATTGGTAACCCTCCAATTCCCTGGCACAATTTCCATATCCAGGAATGTTTGAAAGATTGTGGGCCAGGCCACTGCTATTGCCCTTAGCAATCTAGGATGTATGTCACCAGGTCCTGGAAACTCTTCTACTTTCAGTACCAACAATTTTATTCAGTACAGTTTCCTTATCTATTATTATCCTATCTAATTGCTCCATCTTCTCCTCTTGTACCCATTCATTCCCACTATCAGACTCTTCTGTGAAAACCAAGGTCAGGTACTCATTTAGTGTCTCCGTTATTCCTTCATCCTGTGCAACATTGGAAAATTACCCTTAATGAGAATGGGATGGTATTCTGGGTAGAGGGTTAAGGCAAAAATCCTAGAATCATCACATAAACATTTGAATTCCATGGTGGGGGACTGTAAAGTCTTTTTGGTTAGATAGGTTAAGATGGATTGAATTGTCGACCTCATCCGTATTTATCTTGCAATTTTGTGATGGATAAACCATGTCTGACTGTGCTACATTGCACTTATTAGTTTTACTTTGATTGTGGAGAGAAATGAGGAGCAAAATCATTAGATTTCAATAAAGTTTTTATTATACTTAATCACAAAATGTTACATAATTAATATGTATTCTCTTTTTAAGGTACTACTCTGATGGACTGTACCTACAATTTCAGATTACAAACAAAAAACTGTTAGCAAATACACTCAGTGCCCTTGGTGGGAAGGTTTGGGGGAGAGGCAGGGCTCTGTATTTGGATGAGGACGAAACTATTCTACTGCCCTCCTACAAATCTCTAACAATCTAACTATCTCTCTTAATTTAGATATAATCCAATGGGCAAAATATTTCCTTTGGTCTAATGGCATCAATACACTTTTATCCTCAGCTCTGATACAAGCTGAAGGTTTTTGATTTAGTGCTGTGGAATTTTTCCATTCACCTGTATTAGCAATCCTGGGGATATTACTGCAATGTAGAAACAGCGAGTGGTTTGGGAGAAGACCTTGATAGTCTTAGTTGTGCTGGCGGCTCTCTTGATATTCCACTGTAAAAACAAATGAAATGTAAATAACACCAGCTGAGATTCTGCTATAGAGGATAAAGTCCAAAGTGTCCCAAATATGTTGTTTTTCATTTTAGCTGACCCTACCCTGACCCTGATCAGCTTTCTTAAACCCATCTCCCCTGCCTCCTCCACCGTCACCTCCAACAAGTACGAAGAGCTCATAGACTTCTTTCTCACTAAGTGTGAGACCATTCGTTCAGCTGCCTTTGCCACTTCCTCCCTTCTCCTAGCCCATTGAGCCAAACTTTCCCTACGATTCCCCCCTACCCTAGCCCTGAACTCACCCCTTTCTCTAGTTTCTCTCCTATCTCCCCTCGTGCCCTCTCCGAACTCATCTTGACCATGAGACCGACCTCCTGCTCCCTCGACCCTATTCCCACCAAATTGCTGACCACCCAACTTCCCTTCCTGGCCCCCATGTTAGCTGATATTGTAAATGATTCCCTCTCCTCAGGTAAGTCCCCCACCCCTTCATCACCCCTCTCCTCAAAAACCCACCCTTAACCCCACTGTCTTTGCAAGCTACCACCCCATCTCCAACCTCCCTTTCCTCTCCAAAGTCCTTAAACGTGGTGCCATGCCCATCTTTCGCACAACTCCATGTTTGAATCCCTCCAATCAGATTTCTGCCCCAGCCACACTACTGAAACGGCCCTTATCTAAGTCACAAATGACATCGTATGTATCTGTCCATCGTAAATTATCTCTCCTCATCCTTCTCGACCTGTCTGCAGCCTTTGACACGGTTGATCACACCATCCTCCTCCAATGCCTCTCCTCCGTCGTCCAGCTGGGTGGGACTGCCCTCGCCTGGTTTCATTCTTATCTATCCAGCGGTAGCCAGAGAATCACCTGCAATGGCTTCTCTTCCCACCCCAACACTCTCACC
Source organism: Heptranchias perlo (assembly GCF_035084215.1). Taxonomy (NCBI): domain Eukaryota; kingdom Metazoa; phylum Chordata; class Chondrichthyes; order Hexanchiformes; family Hexanchidae; genus Heptranchias; species Heptranchias perlo. The sequence goes on along the minus strand of NC_090328.1, from coordinate 29,561,670 downwards.
TCTGGAGTCCCCCAAGGTTCTACCCTTGGCCCCCTCCTAGTTCTCATCTATATGCTGCCCCTCGGCAACAGCATCCAAAAACATGTCAGGCTCCGCATGTACGCAGACGACACCCAGCTCTACCTCACCGCCACCTCCCTCGACCCCTCCACTGTCTCTGATTTGTCACACTGCTTATCCATCATTAGCAAAAATATCCTCCAACTAAATATTGGGAAGACCGAAGCCATTGTCTTCGGTCCCCGCCACAAACTCCGTTCTCTAGTTACCGACTCCATCCCTCTCCCTGGCCACTGTCTGAGACTGAACCAGACCGTTTTTAACCTTGGTGTCCTATTTGACCCTGAGATGAGCTTCGGACCACATATCCGCTCCATCACCAAGCCCGCCGACTTCCACCTCCGCAACATTGCCCGTCTCCGTCCCTCAGCTCATCTGCTACTGAAACCCTCATTTATGCCTCTGTTACCTGTAGACTTGATTATTCCAATGCTCTCCTAGCTGGCCTCCCATTTTCCACCCTCCATAAACTTGAGCTCATCCAAAATTCTGCTGCCTGCGTCCTAACTTGCATCAAGTCCTGTTCACCCATCACCCCTGTGCTCACTGGCTTACACTGGCTCCCAGTACGGGAACGCCTTGGTTTTAAAATTCTCATCCTTATTTTCTAATCCCTCCATGGCTTTGCCCCTCCCTATCTCTGTAACCTCCTCCAGCCCTACAACCGTCTGAGATCTCTGCGCTTCTCCAATTCTTGCCTCTCGAGCATCCCTGATTTTAATCGCTCCACCTTTGGCGGCCATGCCTTCAGATGCCTAGGCCCTAAGCTCCAGAATTCCCTCCCTAAGCCGCCACATGCCTCTACCTCTCTCTCCTCTTTTAAGACGCTCCTTAAAACTTATCTCTTTGACCAAGCTTTTGGTCACTTCTCCTAATATCTCATTAAGTGGCTCGGTGTCAAATTTTGTTTGATAATCGCTCCTGTGAAGCGCCTTGGGACGTTTTACTACATCAAAGGCGCTGTATAAATGCAAGTAGTTGTTGTTTAATTATATAAACAGAAAATACTACAAATGCAGGCCAGTGACAATCTGCAAGAGAAAAATTGAATATTGCTTCTTGGTCTCTTGAGGGAAAACAAACTTAACTCGTGAGTTCAGAAGCAGAGGATAAGGAAAGCTGTGTAAAAATCTCTGCAAGAAAGGCAAACCAACTGTAGGAGAATGGAAGCAGTCGTGATCGTGTTTGAAGCAGCAGCAGTGTTCCCTCTTAACTCCATTTGACTCCGGTCTCATACCATGAGGTGAGACAAGTTTGGGCTAATTTTGTGCACAAAATGGATATTGGATTGATACAAGTTTGCACACAAATTTAGCATACTTTTTGAATAATAAATATGTGAAAAAAAATTTATAATATCCTTGAGCTTAGATGATTGTCACGTGTGGTCCGAACTTTAGTCACATTGGTTCAGCTTGAATTGTGTAAACCCCCATCTGATCAATTGATTGGGTCCTCAACTTTGGTTTAGCCTTGGTTACAGATGGGCATGATTTTATCTCAGAGCTGGGTACCTCGCGAGCCCGTAGATATTCGCATGGGGAACCCGGAAGCAAATTGAGTCTGTCGCAATCAACAATGGCAACTCAATTGAAGGTAACTATTTATGCTTCCGGGTTTCCCAGGTGCCGGGTAGTCAGATTGACAGGCTGGCTGCCTGTCGGAAGGGAAAGGAGCCACGATTCGGAGAGCGGGGAGGGAGGGAGAGAGAGATCGTGGGCCTTGAAACAAATAGGTGGGGGGGAGGTCGTGGACATTGGGGGGTGCAGCCAGCATCAGGATTGGGGAGGGTCTAGCCAGCATCAGGATTAGGGGGGCCCAGCCAGCATTGGGATCATGGAGGGGGGGGTCCAGCCAGAATCAGGAATGAGGAGGGGTTCAGCATTGAGGGGGGGTCTAGCATCGGGGTGGAGGGGAGTCCAGCATTGGGAAGGGGTGTCCACCATCGGTGGGAGGCGGGGGGGGGGTTGGCTGATCGGGGGGGGGGTCCGGTCGACCAGGTGAGCTTGTTGGGCCTGGATGATGCACTCCTGCTCCTCTGGGCCCACAGGCAGTGCAATAAAAGCACTCACCTCATGGATCCGGCCCTTCCCGCTTGGTTTCACTTGACGTGAATCGGAAATGATGGGAAACCTGAACAATTAAGTTAAATTCATTTTACTTTTGTAATACACAAAATATTAAGTACCCCAACTATTTCAAAGAGGTACATTACCCTTTTATGTATCGGCCTGCCGGCTTTAAGTTGGCAGGCTGTTACTAGTGGGGTGCCGCAAGGTTCAGTGCTGGGGCCTCAGCTATTTACAATCTATATTAATGATTTAGATGAAGGGACTGAGCGTAATGTATCCAAGTTTGCTGATGATACAAAGTTAAGTGGGAAACTAAGCTGTGAGGAGGACACAGAGTCTGCAAAGGAATATAGACAGGTTAAGTGAGTGGGCAAGAAGGTGGCAGATGGAGCAAATATGTGGGGAAATGTGAGATTATTCACTTTGGTAGGAAGAATAGAAAAACAGAATATTTTTTAAATGGTGAGAAACTATTAAATATTGGTGTTCAGAGGGATTTGGGTGTCCTTGTACACGAAACACAGAAAGTTAAACAGCAAGTATACGGAAGGCAAATGATATGTTGGTCTTTATTGCAAGGGGGTTGGAGTACAAGAGTAAGGAAATCTTGCTGCAATTGTACAGGGCTTTGGTGAGACCACACCTGGAGTACTATGTACAGTTTTGGTCTCCTTATCTAAGGAAGGATATATTTGCCTTAGAGGCAGTACAACAAAAGTTCACTAGATTGATTCCTTGGATGAGAGGGTTGTCCTATCAAGAGAGAGATTGAGTAGAATGGGCCTATACTCTCTGGAGTTTAGAAGAATGAGAGGTGATCTCATTGAAATGTATAAAATTCTTAGCGGGCTTGACAGGGTAGATGCTGAGAGGTTGTTTCCCCTGGCTGGAGAGTCTAGAACTAGGGGTCATAGTCTCAGGACAAGGGGTCAGCCATTTAGGACTGAGATAAGGAGAAATTTCTTCACTCAGAGGGTTGTGAATCTTTGGAATTCTCTACCCCAGAGGGCTGTGGATTATATTCAAGACTGAGATTGATAGATTTTTGGACTCTAAGAGAATCAAGGGATATGGGGATCGGTCGGGAAAGTAGAGTTGAGATCGAAGATCAGCCATGATCTTATTGAATGGCGGAGCAGGCTCGAGGGGCCGTATCGCCTACTCCTGCTCCTATTTCTTATGCTCTTATGGGACTTTAAGGTGTCTGTTGCGCATACATACAAACCTGCCTGGGTCAAACCCAGAACTGGGCGCGTTGGAGCTGGGATGCAGTCCCACTCCAAAAAGCTGTTATTTTAACATCCCGCCTGCCCCAACCCTCCCGTTCTTGGGGGTTAAAATTACCCCCATGATCACAAGATATTTCTCGATGAGCGAGGCCATTCGGGCCATCTTAATTCATCCATCGAGAATGATTTTACACTCCCCCCCCCACCTTGCTGCACCTATAGAAGGAAAGACTTGTATTTATATAGCGCCTTTTATAATCTCAGGATATACCAAAGCGCTTTACAGCAGGAATGTAATTCAGGAAATGTGGCAGCCAATTTGCGCACAGCAAGATCCCACAAGCAGCAATGAAAGAAATAACAATATCATCTGCTTTCGGTATTGGTTGAGTGATAAATGCTGGCCCTGAGACCAGGAGAACTCCCCTGCTCTTGTTTGAAGAGTGCCATGGGATCTTTTGCGTACACCTGAGAGAGCAGACGGGGGCTTTGGTTTATAATTTCATCCGAAACAGTGCACCTTTGTCAGTGCAGGAGGATTCAGGAATCATGCCTTTGGATTGGAAAACTGCAAATGTCGCTCCATTATTTAAAATGGGAGGGAGAAACTAGGTAACTACAGACCTGTCAGTTTAACATAATTTGTGGGAAAGATACTGGAATCTATCAGAGAAAGAGTGACTGAGCAGTTGGAAAAGTATGAGCTGATCAAAAAGATTCAGCATTGATTTGTGAAGTGTAGGTCATGTCTGACTAATCTAGTTGAATTTTTTGAGGAGGTCACCAGCATGGTGGATAGGGGAATGTCTAAGGATGTTGTCTATATGGACTTCCAGAAGGCATGTGATAAGGTTCCATACAAGATATTATTAGTAAAAATGAAAGCACACAGAATTGGAAATAACATTGTGACACGGTAATTGTTTGCGAGGTATTAGACAGAGAGTAGGGATAAAGGGACTGTACTCTGATTGGCAGGATGCAACAAGTAGTGTTCCCCAGGGTTCCGTACTGGGCTCTCAGCTTTTCCCCACATATATATTAATTACTTGGATGAAGGAATAGAGAGTTGTATATCCAAGTTTACAGATGACACTAAGATAGGAGGCGCAGTAAGTTGTGTGGGTGGAAGGAGGAAGTTACAAAGGGACAGATAGACAAAGTGAGAGGGCAAAACTATAGCAGATGGAGTTTAATGTGGGGAAGTGTGAGGTCATCCACTTTGGGTCTGAGAAAGACAAATCTGAATATTTTTAATGGTGAGAGACTAGGAACTGTGGAGGAGCAAAGAGATTTGGATGATCATTTACAGAAATCACTAAAAGCTAGTGGACAGGTACAAGAAGTATTCAAAAAGGCTAATAGAATGTTGGCCTTTATCTCAAGAGGATTGGAATACAAAAGTGAGGAAGTGGTGCTTCAGTTGTACAGAGTCTTAATTAGATCCCATCTGGAGTACTGCATTCAGTTTTGGGCATCGGACCCCCTCCATCAGATATATTGCCCTTGCGGAAGATACAGCACAGTTTCACCAGAATGGAACCAAGACTTGAAGGGTTCAATTATGAGGACAGGTTGCATAAAATTGGTTTTCTATTCCCTTGAGTTTAGAAGGTTGTTTATAATGATAAAGTGATGCTATAGGGTAGATACAGAGAAACTATTTCCTTCTGGTGGGAGAATCGAGAACAAGGGGGCATAATCTTAAATTTGGAGCTAGGCCATTTATGAGTGAAATCAGGAAGCACTTTTTCACACAAAGGGTAGTGCACATCTGAAACTCTCTCTTCCAAAGGGCTGTGGGTGCTGGGGCAATTGAAATTTTCAAAACTGAGATCAATAGATTTTTGTTAGGTAAAGGTATCATGAGATATGGAGCGAAGCCAGGTAAATGGAATTGAGGTACAGATCAGCCATGATTCTCCCACTTGTCCGACATTACTTCAACAGAAGAGCTATGGAAACCCGAGAAAAACAGCCTTTTCCTTGGGTTTCCGCGACACTTCTGCCAAAGTTGCGGCAGACCAGTGGGAGAACCCCACAGATATTTACCCGCAGTGTCTTTGTGTTTGGGCAGCCAAGGATTGTGCTCTTTTGGACTTCAAATTAGTGGAACAGGATTCTCAGAATTTCACAGGGGAAAACATTGCCCCCCTTCCCTCCATCTGTTAGATTCCATAAAATTGATCAGAAACTCATGGAAGGTTACTGAAAAGTTTATAGCAGTTAGACATCAGACACCCTTTCAACTTTCCATCAGTATAACAGTGCCAACCAGAAACAATATAGAAGGCAAAGTGGCCAGGAATCTGTGCAAAGGCTGGTGACACAAATGTAAATAGCACATATTAAAATGTACTATTTACATATTATACATATTAATGTATAAAATATACATTGGAAGATAACAAATTATGTTCCGGCTAAAATCTTTCAATGTAGTTTTGTGCTATAGCAGTACTTAATGGAGCACACGGGTCCAAATGTGGATAGAAGTTTAGTAAAAGCCATAGCAGATCTGTGCAATACAGTAAGCCTTTCATTCAATGCTGACATTTCTGGCACATTGTGCTGATTATGCTCAGTGAAATTGATTAAACTTCAGTTTAGGAAGCAGGAAACCCACTGATGCGCAAACAATAAATGAAAATTGAGCTGGGCTTAATTAATAGGTTTCTGCACCGTATGCATAAGGCTTTGATATGCTCCTTGGAATGCAAAGCAACCAGTGTAATGAAATCAAAGCTGCACATTACAACAAATTGACAGCTATAATATGTTCATGATTGCATAGAGCCATGGAGTTGGAGCCTTTCATATTACTGACCAGAATAAATATGTGCACTTTTTCTCTAGGGTACAAATATGGTAATTATGAAAGTGAACAAAGACTTTCAAAAGGAAGGTGTTTTTCTTTTAAGATTAATTATAGGCAGTCGCTCACATCAAGAATAATATTCTAGAGTGAGTTAAAAACACATACAAATCAGATCTAACTAATTTCTTGGCAAATTCCATAAGTAAATTTTTTGCCATCTATGTTTAAATTTACATTTATAAATGATTTTAAAATAAGATTTTGATGCAATTGTTGCAGCCATAAACTTTGAATAATAGTTCAATGCGATCAGGGAACTTACTTCCCTGATTGTCAATTAAACAGGGATGGGATGACATGGTTTGAGGAAGTCTTAATAAGTTTCTCACAGACAACAAGCATCAAATAAGTTTCTTCAAATAGTGAGCGTTCAGGATATCCTTGGGCATAACAGTTGAATTCAGCCCACTTATAAAGAGGATGTGTTGGAATTGATTCTACTCTAAATGCTGTAAGATAGTCTGTGATTCATGTGTAAAATCACTGAAAATCTCACCAGTTTTTTGACATGGCAGTTAAAGTTTCTTGAAGCTGATACATTACCATTGAATACAGTGGGGAGAAAAAAATGGATAAAGCCTATTGTTGGGTGCGAGTAGCACGATCCACTATTAACCCGCGCCCAATGGCTCCTGCACAGGCAGGATGAAAACTTTGTCCAGCCTCAGTACTCACCTTCAAGCAGTGTTGAAATCTAGGCCTTACATAATGATTCAAGTAAATGCACACTTTCCACCAGCAGGGGGAATTTATGAGACATCCTCAAGGGAGGATGTCTCATAAAATCTCTTAAAGGTAGCTAGTACCTGTTATTTGCTGAAAATAATAGTCTGCTGTCTGCAAAGAGTCTGAACGGAGATCAGACACGCACACGTAAAACACAGATGCAGGTCCCGTCCCTATGTTTACACACTGATTAGTAATGTTAAAACATTGAATAAAGGTTGCGCACGACTAAATCCCACATCCTCCAATCTGCACGCCAGACCTCACCAATCTGCTGATCTGATTTGGTACCAGGCCTGCGAGAGTACATGTACCAAGGTTCTCTGCTGATGCACTAGAGACCTTGGTATTAGAGGTGGTGAGAAGGAGGGACATCCTATATCCGTGGGGGTGGGTGGGGGGGGGGGGTGGCAAAAGTCCCTCCAGACATATACCCAAAAGGCAGTGGGGGACGAAGTCAATGGCAGGTGCACAGCATCATGAACATGGATGCAGCGCAGGAAGAAGTTCAATGCTTTGACACGAGTGGTCAAGGTGAGTGAGGTCAACTGTCAAGTGGCGTCTCCTACCAACTGCACCACTAGCTGCATCCACTGCTCCACACACTACACCCCCATCGCCCACCTAACAACAAACTGTTTCCATCAGTACTCAACTCTTCCAATCAGATGCTTCCTCTCACCCTTACACATTACCACTGTCGCAAGCCGCCCTTTCACAACCCACAGGCCATACACATTGGCAGCTTTTCAACCATGACAGGCACATCACCCAGGCACACGTCCTGCTTTCTTGCAGGAGAAGGTGGCGCATAACAGGACGCAGAAAGCGGCAGTGACATTTAGCCCCTTGAGCCCGTTCTGCTATTCAATGAGATCATGGTTGGTCTGTGACGTCACTCCATATACCCGCCTTAGCCCCATATCCCTTAATACCCTTGATTCACAGAAATCTCTCAATCTCAGATTTAGAATTCACAATTGAGCTAGCATCAGCTGTTGTTTGCAGAAGAGCGTTCCAGACTTCTCCCATCCTTTGCGTGTAGAAGCATTTCCTAACTTGATTCCTGCATGTCCTGGCTCTAAATGTTAGGCCATGTCCCCGCGTCCTAGTATTCAAGTCTAGGAGACCTCCAAAAACAGTTACAAATGCATCAGCAGCCAGAAGCAATAATCCAGTCACTAATCTGTAAATCCTACATGGTCCCTTTAAATAGCGCTGGTGGGGGGACTTCCAGGCACTTAGACATGTTCAGATGGTTGTGGTTAAGACTGTGCGTTGAGTTGAGCGTTAACTCCCAAAATGGTGTCTATCACTTTAAATCAGCATTGCAAGCTTATTGTATCTATTTTCTCCTTACTTTACATGCTGCCGGCATTTGGTATTTGCACATGTGCTAATACCTATACCAAGATGGCGTTTGGCGCATGTCACGCTGGAAACGTGCGTGTGCAGCCAAGATGCCATTTTGGCAGCTCGGGAGGCCACATAGCACCGAAACAACGGGCGCTGTACGGCCCAATTTCTCACCCATTCTCTTCAGCTGCCTTCAGTTTTGCACATTCAGGATTCATCTTGTCTTTCATTCAAAATTGAGCTCATAACCCTCTTGAAGTAGACCCATCCCCATCTGAAGTATGACCTGTATCTCCTCCAGCTTAGACCAAGTGGAATCCCTAAACTTAGCCAAATCTGAGCAAAGGGAAATTAGGTAGGAAACCAGAATCCGTAGAATGATACCACATATGTCTTGCCCTGCTTTTTTTCCTCTACTTTCTATGTGATCTCCCCTATTTGGGATGGTTTGCCCACAGTGATCATCCGTTGCTGGAATTGCTACTTTGATATACTTCTACCTGGCTCCTCTCCTCTTGACTTTGCCCACAAACCATAGAACCTACCAGGATTAAGGGGAAAAAAACAAAGTCAAACAATGCAGGCAGGATCTGGCCCTCAACTATCAAGCACCCAAGACCATTGGAGGCAGGCATATAAAAGAGGAGGCGTGACTTAATAGACGTCTTTAAAATTATGAAGTGGTTTGATAGGGTAGATGTAGAAAAGATGTTTTCACTTGTGGGGGATTCTAAAACTAGGGGCCATAAATATAAGATAGTCACTAATAAATCTAATAAAAAATTCATGAGAAACTTCTTTACTCAAAGAGTGGTTAGAATGTGAAACTTGCTACCACATGGAGTAGTTGAGGCAAATCGTATAGATGCATTTAAGGGGAAGCTAGATAAGTACATGGGGGAGAAAGGAGTAGAAGGATATGCAGATAGGTTTAGATGAAGTAGGGTGGGAGGAGGCTCATGTGGAGCATAAACATCAGCACACACCAGTTGGGCCAAATGGCCTGCTTCTGTGCTGTAAATTATATGTAATTCTATGTAAAAAACAGTTGAAGTGCTCCCACCAGCAAAAGATATTGGGCACTAAATTGAGCCATGTAGCTCCTGTTGTTTCTGCACTACACGGCCTCTCCGACATCCAAGATGGCGTCTTGGATGCACAAGCACGTTTCCTGCACTAGACGCCATCTTGGTCTGGGAGTTAGCGCAGGCTCAGATTATGAACGCTGGAATCATGTAAAGTAGGGAGAAAATGACTTCAATCAGCGTGCAACGCATCATTTAAAGTGATAGACACCATTTTGGGACTTAACGCTCAGCTCAATGCACAGTCTTAACCCCAACCATCTGACCATGTCTTAGAGTGCCTGGAGGACCCCCACCAGCGCTATTTAAAGGGACCATGCAGGATTTACAGGTTAGTGGCTGGATTATTACTTCTGGCTGCCGAGACATTTGTAACTGTTTTTGGAGGTCTCCTAGACTTCAATACTAGGACGCGGGGACAGAGCCTAACATTTAGAGCCAGGATGTGCAGGAGTGAAGTTAGGAAATGCTTCTACACACAAAGGATGGAAGACATTTGGAACGCTCTTCTGCAGACGGTGTTGATGCTAGTTCAATTGTGAATGTTAAATCTGAGTTTGATAGATTTCTGTGAACCGAGGGTATTAAGGGATATGGGGCTAAGACGGTTGTATGGAGTTAGGTCACAGGTCCTACATGATCTCATTGAATGGTGGAACAGGCTCGAGGGGCTAAATGCCACGGCCACTTACTGCCTCTTGATGTGCGCCACCTTCTCCTGCAAGAAAGCGAGACATGTGTCTGGGTGATGTGCCTGCCATGGTTGAATAACTGCCAGTGTGTGTGGCCTGTGAGTTGTGGGTGGGTGGCTAGAAATAGTGGTAATGTGTAAGGTGAGAGGAAGCATCTGATTGGAAGAGTTGAGTACTGATGGAAAGAGTATATTGGTATGTGGGTGATGGGGGTGTAGTGCGTGGTGCAGTTGGTAGGAGACACCACTTGACAGTTAACCTCACTCACCTTGATCACTCATGTCAAAGCATTGAACTTCTTCCTGCACTGCATCCATGTTCATGATGCTGTGCGCCTGGCATTGACTTCGTCCCCCACTGCCTCCCACTGCCTTTTGAGTATATGTCTGGAGGGCCTCTTGCCCCCCCCCCCCCACTGTGGATATAGGATGTCCCTCCTTCTGACCACCTCTTGCACCCAAGGTCTCTAGTGCATCAGCAGAGAACCTTGGTGCATGCACTCTCGCAGGCCTGGTATCAACTCAGATCGGCAGATTGCTGAGGTCTGGATTGTAGATTTGAGGATGTGGGAATTAGTAGTGCGCAACCTTTATTCAATGTTTTAACATAACTCATCAGTGTGTAAATATAGGGATGGGATCTGCATCTGTGTTTTACGTGTGCAATGCCTGATCTCTGTTCAGACTCGATGCAGACAGTAGACTGTTATTTTCAGCAAATAACAGGTACCAGCTACCTTTAAGAGATTTCTAAGAAACATCCTCCCTTTAAGAGATTGAGCTCCCTCTGGTGGTGGAAAGTGCGAATTGCATTGATTCTACATGCAAGACCTGGAAAGGAACGCCGATTGCAGATAAATGCTCCCTTCGGACCAAACTTGCGTCTTGCCTGCCCAGGGTCCGTAGGATGCGGGGTGTTGCACTACCATCGCCCAGAACGGACCCTTATCCAATTTTTCCCCCACTGTATCAAACTGTCTGGCGTGGAGCACCTGGAAGGGTGATTGAGCCCAAAACCAGGAATATCCATGAGTGAATCTGTTAAATGTCCTCCCTTTCATGTCATGTTGGCGACTGCAATTTAATTGGCAAGTAAGCGGTCCTTAAAGTGACCACTGCAAGCCGTTCAAAAATGTTTAAAATGTTTATTTTTGTGGGGCCAGGAGGCTCCCGTTTGCCATCCGTAGCTCAACAGCAGCATTTAAATGAGGCCAGAACTGAACATGGCTTACTCAGCACTGACCAGGGCTTGAGCGATAGTGTAAAATCACTAACCCCATACTCCAACAGAGAGCTGTGCTTGAACGGAGCACAGGTTGGAGAATTAGCAGCACATTGCTGTCGCCCTATCTTTGATCAATGATCCCTTTGAGTATAGCCCCTGCTGTAAGTATGGCATTGGTAAATTCATCCTTATACGGCTAACAGCCACACCACATGATGCAGTTATCCATTAAGCCATTTGGGAACGTCTGTTGAATTATATTGAAAAAGCAGCCAGAGCACAGCGAGAGCGACGGGGATATAAAGCACGGCAGCAGCGGAGGCCCGAGATTGATGTGTAAACCCTTATCTGAGATTAAAAGGATGTGAACCATTTAGTTCATCCTGAGACAGTGGCCAGGGAATGGAATGGAATTGGTGCAGATTATCAAGTTCTTGGGGTTTCTTTGCCCATGTTCTTATAGAAGTAAGAACATGGGCAAAGTGATTTTACACTATCGCTCAAGCCCTGGTCAGTGCTGAGTAAGCCATGTTCTTATAGAAGTAAAGGGAATTAGGGGTTATGGGGAGCGGGCAGGAAATTGGACATGAAGCTGAGTTCGGATCGGTCAATGCCCTGTGGGTGGCGGAGAGGGCCCAGGGGCTATGTGGCCGGGTCCTGCTCCGACTTCTTGTGTTCTTTAGATTTGTGGTTGGGATCAGATCAGCCATGATCTTATTGAATGGCGGAGCAGGCTCGAGGGGCCGATTGGCCTACTCCTGCTCCAATTTCTTATGTTCTTATGTTCTTATGTTTGAAATGAAAGTCAGTTTAACCTCGGTGGTGGGGAAAATTTTGGAAATGGTAGCCTGGGACAAAATTAATAGTCACTTGGACAAGTGTGGATTGATAAAGGAAAGCCAGCACGGATTTGCAAAAGGCAAATCGTGTTTAACTAACTTGATTGAGTTTTTTGATGAGGTAACAGAGAGGGTCAGTGAGGGCAGTGCAGTTGATGTTGTGTATATGGACTTTCAAAAGGCATTTGATAAAGTGCCACATAGTGGGCTTGTCAGCAAAATTGAAGCCCATGGAATAAAAGAGGCAGTGGCAGCATGGATATGAGATTGGCTAAGTGACAGGAAACAGAGAGTAGTGGTGAATGGTTGTTTTCAGACTGGAGGAAGGTATACGGTGGTGGTCCCCAGGGGCTGGTACTAGGACCACTGCTTTTTTTGATATGTATTAATGACTTGAACTTGGGTGTACAGGGCACAATTTCAAAATTTGCAGATGACACAAAACTTGGAAGTGTAGTAAACAGTGAGGAGGATAGTAATAGACTTCAGGAGGACACAGACAGGCTGGTGGAATGGGCGGACACATGGTAGATGAAATTTAACGCAGAGAAGTGCGAAGTGATAGATTTTGGCAGTCAGAATGAGGAGAGGCAATATAAACTAAATGGCACAATTCTAAAGGGGGTGCAGGAACAGAGAGACCTGGGGGTATATGTGCACAAATCTTTAAAGATGGCAGGGCAGGTTGAGAAAGCGGTTAAAAAAGCATACGGGATCCTTGGCTTTATAAATAGAGATTTAGAGTACAAAAGCAAGGAAGTTATGTTGGACCTTTATTAAACACTGGTTTGGCCACAACTAGAGTATTGTGTCCAATTCTGGGCACTGCACTTTAGGAAGGATGTGAAGGCCTTAGAGAGGGTGCAGCAAAGATTTACTAGAATGAGGGATGAGGGACTTCAGTTACATGGATAGACTGGAGAAGCTGGGGTTGTTCTCCTTAGAACAGAGAAGATTACGAGGAGATTTGATAGAAGTGTTCAAAATCATGACTGGTTTGGATAAAGTAAATAAAGAGAAACTGTTTCCATTGGCAGAAGGTTTGAGAACCAGAAGCCACAAATTTAACATGATTGGCAAAAGAACCAAAGATGACATGAGGGAAATCTTTTTTATGCAGCGAGTAGTTACAATCCGGAATACGCTGCCTGAAAAGGTGGTGGAAGCAGATTGAATCATGGCTTTCAAAAAGGAATTGGATAAATACTTGAAGGGAAAAAATTTGCAGGGCTGCAGGGGAAGAGCGAGGGAATGGGACTAACTGGATTGCTGTTACAAAGAGCCGACACCAGTTCGATGGGACGAATGGGCTCCTTCTGCCTGTATCCATTCTATGATTCATGATTCTACGAAGCCATGAGATTTCGTGAGTTCGGAGTTAATGTTGAGGACTCCCAGTGAGTTACCCCACCCTCACCCCCGACTCTATACCATTATGCCCACACCTCTGGTGGGTCTGTCCTGTTGGTGAAGGAGGACATACCCAGGGATGGTGATGAGGAGTCTTGGACATTGGCTGATAGGTATGATTCTGTGACTATGACTATGCTTAAGCTGTTACATAACTAGACTGTGGGACAGCTCTTCCAACTTTGGCACCAGCCCCCTAGTAAGGAGGATTTTGCAGGGTCGGCTCGGCTGGGTGTGCCTTTGTCGTGTCCTGATTTGATGTCTAGGTTGTGGCCAAGTGGTTTGATACAACTGAATGTTTGCTAGGCCAATTCAGAAGGCAGGGTAGGGTAACTCCCTGGGAGTCCTCAAGATTAACTCTGAACCCCTGAAATCTCATGGCTTCATAGAATCATAGAATCATAGAATGGTTACAGCACAGAAGGAGGCCATTCAACCCATCGAGCCCATGCTGGCGCTTTGTAAGAGCAATCCAGTTAGTCCCGTTCCCCTGCTCTTTCCGTGTAGCCCTGCAAATTTTTTCCCTTCAAGTCAACCGCTGGAGTCATCTAACAGCCTTACCAGGTAATAACGGCAGATTTCCTTCCCTAAAGGACATTAGTGCATTTTTATGATAATCCAATGGTCATGGTCACTTTTACTGGTATCAACTTTTTATTTCCAGATTTTATTTTATGCTGATACTTTTGCTCAGGAATGTTCAATAGAATATATCCACCATGCTGTTTCTTCAGACAGAAAGTACAATAAAACTATTGCAAACTCAGTTTTGACCTATTGTAACCTTTGTGGGAGGAACACAAGAGTCTTTCTAAACTAGATTAAACTTTACTGCCGCACCACTGTGCTTGGGCCTTTACTGGTTACTAATGGACAGCAGCCTGTGTGCATTGCTGAAAATTCAATGACAGATGTTCTCTATCAAGCCACAGTCAATATAAATTGAAAGAATATTTATTACAGGTAGCAATGGAACAAAAATAATTACCCCAAATTTGAGTGGCATTCCACATGAACTGGAAATATCTTATCAATTAAACAATTGTTTGTGAAATCTTGACAATTTGGCCCCGAATTTCCATTGAGGATTCCACCAGATCTCTGCCAGAGTTACGGTGGGAGTCTGGCGGAACCTATGGGAAAATGGAAGGGACTCGGTTACGCCGGATTCCTGCCATTTCTGGGATTGCTCAGATGGTTTTGTAAGGGAAGAAACCGCCACCTGACCCTTACAAAGCCAGTGATGTCAGGTAGTGATTCTGAGAGGTGAGCCCTACGCTATGCAATCCTGTTTCCCAGGCAGAATAGGACTGAAAGCTGGTAAGCTAAGAGAGGTGAGGCATACTGGCCTCCCCCCAGGAAGTCTCCTGAACCCCTGAAGTATGGATTTTTTAAAATACAGGATCAATGGTGTGCTCAGTGGGTGCCTTGTTGGGGGGGGAAGGGGGGGTTGGGGCCAGCCTGAGCAGCCCTCCTCCCCCGCAAAGGTGGGCAATTGCCAGATTTTTCAGTTACTTGTGGTTGGCGGGTGTTGGAGATATGCTCCTAGTGGCATGTGCGCCCACTGGTCCCGTGGAAATTAGGTGCCCCCGTTGACCCCGCAAACTCTGGTGGGTTCAGTGCTGGATGGCACCAGTGGGCATGATCCTGGTGGATTTTCAGTGCATTTATGGTCTTAAAAAGAAATATCAGTCTGGATTCATTTGTTTGCCGGTGATGTACAAACACTCCATAATAATTTGTAATGATTTAAAAAAATAAGTAGAGCTTACATTAAAAATAATGTCATTTGTCTTTATTGCATTATGCTAGCTGCCCCTCATGTTATCACTGGGCCTGTAAGCAGCCATAGTAGCTGGAGGTGTCAGGAGCTTCAACACTGACTCTGAGGTGATCAAGTTCTAGCTGACATTGGATTGGCTCCAAAGTCAACCTTACCACACATCAGAGACGTTAACCAGTGTTAGCTGATCAGCATCTCTGCCAAAGGCAGGAGGCCACTTGATGACCACGTTTAGAAAAGTTTAGTAGGGTTGACGTCAAGGAGTCAGGATGCCAGGAACGGTGACTGATTAAAGTAAAGAAAGACCATGCATTTATATAGCACCTTTCGTGATATTCAAAAGCGCTTCACAGCTGATGAAGCACTTTTGAGGTGTAGCTGCTGCTGTAATGTGAGGAAACACAGCAGCCAATTTGCACAAAGCAAGATCCCACAAACAGAAATGAGATACGTAAACAGATCATCTGTTTTAGTGATGTTGGTTGAGGGATAATTATCAGCCAGTTCACCAGGAGAACTCCCATACTCTTTCTCAAATGTACTACAGAAACTTTTACATCCACCTCAGAGGATAGCTGGGGCCTCGGTTTAATGTCTCATCTGAAAGGCAGTACGCCTTACAGTTCAGCACCCCTTTAATATTACACTGAATTATCAGTCTAGATTATGTGCACGAGTCTCTAAAGTGGCGCTTGAAGCCGCAACCTTTTGACTCGTAGGCAATAGTGCTACCACTAAGCCATGGCTGACGTAAAATGAGGCATTTTTATCCATGCTATATCATAGTATTGGTTTCTATCTTTCTGTCACAGCGCATATGGGGTTAACAATCTAATTCACAGAAAATAGCCCAGCTTATTTTACGTACGAACATATGAAAAATGACGGACAGGAAAAGACCTACTGGTCCATCCAGCCTGTCCCAAGTAGTTGTGATGCCTTATGCATCACAATACATACAATCCCACTGTACCCAGAGCCATGTAATCTCCTGGAAGAAGTGAAAAACCAGATAAAAACCCAGGCCAGTTGGGGAAAATAATCTCGAAAATTCCGCTCCGAGCCCCTTAGATGATCGAAACTAGTCCAGGAGACCACCTGGGCCCTGATTAATGTTACAAGGTACATGCAGTTCCAGATTAGACATTGGCCCCAAAAATCCATGGGCCATGATTCTTACAGGTTATGGGGTCAACGGGAGGACCATTCACTTTGCATGGGTGCGGGCAAGTAGCCACACCACTACAGATGCATCTCTGGTGCCCACCTGCCACATGCGATTGGAGAATTTCCCATCTGCCCATCATCGGGGGGTGGGGGTGGGGGGGGAGTGCAGGCTTTTCCCTCCCTTGGCACCCATGCCATCTTGTCTTTTGCACTTATAACATTCCTAAGGTTCCATGAAATCAGTCTAACATTATAATCTTACTACGGATTAATCCAGTGAGTGATTATCATCTTCTCTATCAGTGTTAGTTTCAGTTTTCACCAATAAATTATGGACCATTTTATCTATTGTGCACCTTCCTTCAATCTAAGTCACAGAAATGGCTTTTCTTTGATGTTAAAAATGAAACTATCTTGTATAATACTTAGCCACATATGTCACAGGATTGATTCCCAATTTGTGCTGAATTAACATCGACAGCCTAACTGGGCTCAAAAAGAAACAAATAGATGGCATTTATCCAAGAATTCTGAAAGAGACTGGGGAAGAAATTTGTGAAGCACTGAGTCATTCGACACTAAGGAGGTACCAGAAGTTTGAAAACAGGCTAACATAGTGCCCAGATTTAAAAATGGTGAGAAAACAGACTCAGGTAACCACAGGCCCATTAATCTTATTTCCATTTCTTGTAAAATAATGGATTTGATTATCAGCAGTAAACTTGAGGATAATCTGTACAACAATAACCTGGTTGACAGCAGTCAGAATGGATTCAGAAGGGAAAGATCCGGCCTGAACAACCTCCTTGATGTCTTTAAGAATCTGAGAATCCAAATGGTAAACGCTTGACTTCCAGAAGGCTTTTGACAATGTTCCACACAAATCATAGAATCATAGAATTGTTACAGCACAGAAGGAGGCCATTCGGCCCATCGAGCTTGTGCCGGCTCTTTGTAAGAGCAATCCAGTTCGTCCCATTCCCCCGCTCTTTCCCTGTAGCCCTGCAATTTTTTTCCCTTCAACTATTTATCCAATTCCTTTTTGAAAGCCATGAGTGAATCTGCATCCGCCATCCTTTCAGGCAATGCATTCCAGATCATAACTACTCACTGCGTAAAAAAGCTTTCCCTCACGTTGCCTTTGGTTCTTTTGCCAATCACCTTAAATCTGTGTCCTCTGGTTCTCGACCCTTCCGCCAATGGGAACAGTTTCTCTTTATTTACTTTATCTAAACCAGTCATGATTTTGAACACTTCTATCAAATCTCCTCTCAACCTTCTCTGCTCTAAGGAGAATAACCCCAGCTTCTCCAGTCTATCCACATAACTAAAGTCTCTCATCCCTGGAACCATTCTAGTAAATCTTTTATGCACCCTCTCTAAGGCCTTTACATCCGTCCTAAAATGCGGTGCCCAGAATTGGACACAGTGCTCCAGTTGTGGCCGAACCAGTATTTTATAAAGGATCATCATAACTTCCTTGCTTTTGTACTCTATGCCTCTATTATAAAGCCCAGGAACCCGTATACTTTTTTAACTGCTTTCTCAACCTGTCCTGCTACCTTCAAAGATCTGTGCACAGATACCCCTCAGTCTCTCTGTTCCTGCACCCCCTTTAGAATTGTAACATTTAGTTTATATTGCCTCTCCTCTGCCAAAATCTATCACTTCGCACTTCTCTGCATTTAATTTAACTGCCATGTGTGCGCCCATTCCACCAGCCCACGTTCTCCTGAAGTCTATTACTATCCTCCTCACTGTTTACTACACTCCCAAGTTTTATTTCTCTTGCAAATTTGGAAATTATGCCCTGTACACCCAAGTCCAAGTCATTAATATATATCAAAAAAAGCAGTGATCCTAGTAACGACCCCTGAGGAACTCCACTGTGTACTTTCCTCCAGTCCGAAAAACACTACTCTCTGTTTCCTGTCACTTAGCCAATTTCATATCCATGCTGCCTCTGCCCCTTTTATTCCATGGGCTTCAACTTTGCTGACAAGCCTATTATGTGGCTTTATCAAATGCCTTTTGGAAGTCCATATACACAACATCACCTGCATTGCCCTCATCAACCCTCTCTGTTACCTCATCAAAAAACTCAATCAAGTTGGTTAAACACGATTTACCTATAGCAAATCCGTGCTGGCTTTCCTTTATTAATCCACATTTGTCCAAGTGACAATTAATTTTGTCTTGGATTATCATTTCTAAAAGGCTATTAAGTAAACTCAAAGCTTTTGTAATTTAGGGTAAGTTCTAGAAATTATAAGAAACCAACTGAAGGGTAGGAAACAATGTACTTGTTAGAGGAGTTATGTCAGTATCTCAGGCTCAGCGCTGGGACAACTACTGTTTCTAATTTGCATAAATGACCTGGATTCAGATATTCAACGCAATGTGACCAAATTTGCAGATGATAAACCAAAGGAGGGGCGAGGGTAGTGCAATTGGCAGAGGTAGCTCTGAAACTCCAGACTAAGTTGGACAAAAAATGTAAGTGAGCAGAACAACAGCAAATTAAATTTAAAGCTGACTTTTTTTTATTCGTTCATGGGATGAGGGCGTCACTGGCAAGGCCGGCATTTATTGCCCATCCCTAATTGCCCTTGAGAAGGTGGTGGTGAGCCGCCTTCTTGAACCTCTGCAGTCCGTGTGGTGAAGGTTCTCCCACAGTGCTGTTAGGAAGGGAGTTCCAGGATTTTGACCCAGCGACGATGAAGGAACGGCGATATATTTCCAAGTCGGGATGGTGTGTGACTTGGAGGGGAACGTGCAGGTGGTGTTTTTCCCATGTCCCTGCTGCTCTTGTCCTTCTAGGTGGTAGAGATCACGGGTTTGGGAGGTGCTGTCGAAGAAGCCTTGGCGAGTTGCTGCAGTGCATCCTGTGGATAGTGCACACTGCAGCCACAGTGCGCCTGTGGTGAAGGGAGTGAATGTTCAGGGTGGTGGATGGGGTGCCAATCAAGCGGGCTGCCTTGTCCTGGATGGTGTCGAGCTTCTTGAGTGTTGTTGGAGCTGCACTCATCCAGGCAAGTGGAGAGTATTCCATCACACTCCTGACTTGTGCCTTGTAGATGGTGGAAAGGCTTTGGGGAGTCAGGAGGTGAGTCACTCGCCGCAGAATACCCAGCCTCTGGCCTGCTCTTGTAGCCACAGTATTTATATGGCTGGTCCAGTTATGTTTCTGGTCAGTGGTGACCCCCAGGATGTTGATGGTGGGGGATTCGGCGATGGTAATGCCGTTGAATGTCAAGTGGAGGTGGTTAGACTCTCTCTTGTTGGAGATGGTCATTGCCTGGCACTTTTCCGGCGCGACTGTTACATGCCACTTTTGAGCCCAAGCCTGGATGTTGTCCAGGTCTTGCTGCATGCGGGCTCGGACTGCTTCATTATTTGAGGGGTTGCGAATGGAACTGAACACTGTGCAGTCATCAGCGAACATCCCCATTTCTGACGTTATGATGGAGGGAAGGTCATTGATGAAGCAGCTGAAGATGGTTGGGCCTAGGACACTGTCCTGAGGCACTCCTGCAGCAAAGTCCTAGGGCTGAGATGATTGGCCTCCAACAACCACTACCATCTAGGTATGACTCCAGCCACTGGAGAGTTTTCCCCCTAATTCCCGTTGACTTCAATTTTACTAGGGCTCCTTGGTGCCACACTCGGTCAAATGCTGCCTTGATGTCAAGGGAAATCACTCTCACCTCACCTCTGGAATTCAGCTCTTTTGTCCATGTTTGGACCAAGGCTGTAATGAGGTCTGGAGCCGAGTGGTCCTGGCGGAACCCAAACTGAGCATCGGTGAGCAGGTTATTGGTGAGTAAGTGCCGCTTGATAGCACTGTCGACGACACCTTCCATCACTTTGCTGATGATCGAGAGTAGACTGATGGGGCGGTAATTGGCCGGATTGGTTTTGTCCTGCTTTTTGTGGACAGGACATACCTGGGCAATTTTCCACATTGTCGGGTAGATGCCAGTGTTGTAGCTGTACTGGAACAGCTTGGCTGGAGGCGCAGCTAGTTCTGGAGCACAAGTCTTCAGCACTACAGCCGGGATGTTGTCGGGGTTATCTTGTGTGATACTTAGCGACAGGCTTCCCAGCTTTGAATCCTAGTTTGTGCTGAATTAACCAAGACAGACTAATTGTGCTAAAAAAGAAACAAATAGATGGCATTTATCCTAGAATTCTGAAAGAGACTAGGGAAGAGATTTGTGAAGCACTGAGTCATTAGACACTAGCGGGATACCAGGCCTATGTAGTGCCCATATTTAAAAATGGTGAGAAAACAGACTCAGGCAACTACAGACCCATTAGTCTTACTTCCATGTCTTGTAAAGTAATGGATTTGATTATCAGCAGTAAACTTGAGGATCATCTGTCTTAGTAGACCTGATGCTAAACAGCAAAACAGAGCAGCAATCAACAAAGGCAAAAGATGTTGAACTACACAGCCAAAACAGTAGAACATAAGTCAGTGGAGGTAATGATCAAACTGTATAGTGCTCTGATCAGGTTACACCTTGAATGCTGTATTCAGATCTGGCTTCCAAGAAACAAGAGAGACATTCAAGCCTGGAGGTAGCGCAGAGAAGAGCCATAAGGTGCTGCAGTGTAGTATGGCCAGAGACCCCTGTGCAGTTTACATGGAGAAGGTAATCGATTGCGAGACCCACCGGAAGAAAGCAGCAGTGATCATTTTTATACAATGGTGAGCTGCTGCCTGATTAATGTGACAAAAGTCACTAAATGCTGCCTGGAAAGATCCAGTGGCAAAAAATTCAAAGCAATGGTCATGTTAACCGTTACAGACAATGCTGTTGTCCTTGCTGAAGTGGGCTGCAGGTCTTCAGCCAGCAGCTGACATGGTTCCCCTATAGGGGAAAGTGAATGACAGGCAAAGAAATCTAAGTAGGAGTTAGGTCTGCAAACCCTGTTGACTGGGTATCTGTATGTTGGAAACAGCATACTGACATCTCAACATCTCACTCTAAGTTCCTCCAATCTAGCTTCTTCCATTGCCTCCCACTTCTCCTTTTTATAGCAAAGGAAAAGAAGAATTCTTATTGGGAAATCCATCCCTCCAGCACAAAAAATAACTTTCACCAGTATTCACTACAAGAGGCAGGAGAAGTCTTCAGAAGAGCTCCAAAGCACAAAACAGCAAATGTCAAAATCTAGGCAGGGCTTCACAAAGCTTCACTTATATCAACCAAGCTACCTCCTCAATGCAGAAGCCTTCCCAGGAATGTCTCTGTGCTGTGCATACTGACAGTTCTATAGTGGCAGCATTCTCAGAGGTTGGCTTTGGGGCAGTGACTGGGGAAATTGAGCAGAGACCTAAGCCATTCCCAACAAGCATTGTTTACATTTAGTAAGGCAGGCTCGCATTGGGCAGTAATTAGAAGGAGCCTATTAACTCCCTCTCTGTTATTGGTGTATCTATTGATCCCTTGTCTTCCATGCCTTTTCTCTCTATTTTTCCAACCTTACAAGTATGCCTGTTTATCTCTTAGCCGTTAGTCTGATGAAAGGCACACACCCAAAATGTCATAACTTATCTTTTCTCCTTACAGATTCTGACTCACCCGTTGAGTATTTCCACCATTTTCCATTTTGGTTTCAGAATTCCAACAATTGTGGCTTTTCTTTTCCGTTTCACTGTGATGATCTGCAATTAGCTTTCAAACTAAAATTATTTAGGACAGCTAAAGAGAACCAGGTTTACTCTTCAGCTTATGCAAAATCCCATGTAGATTGTGCTATTGAAATGTTAGGAACCTCTTTGAACTGTATTGAACCTTACTGGTTCAGGAACACGTGTTGTAGGTTACTACAGGTTAATACAGGACATTGAATTGCTGATGTGCTCTAACTCTCACAGAATACAATTGCAGATGATACCTGAACATCTTTCTGTTGATTCTTCAGTTTTTACCCAAACTCATGCAGACCATACCACTGAAATCTTAGAACCTTTTTGAACTACATTAACTTCACTAATCCACCTGTTTAGTTGGGTTACTGCAGGTTATCATTAGGCACTGTGTCTGTGTGCATTATTGAACGTCTAATCTCAGATCATTTCCAAATTGGCAACATTAATTACATTTATTTAGGAACATAGGAATTGCTAGACACAAAAAGACCAAAGTCCATCTAGTTCGCCTTCTACCATCCTGGTGATCGTATGATATACATTTATACAAGATGGTAATGCAGAGAAAATGAGGGCTGGTTTACAGGAGAGACACTGTGATAATATTAGAATGTTACATAGGTAGAACATAAGAACATAAGAACTATGGATAAAAAATATCATTTGACACTCAATCCTATTGCTTCTAACAAACTATGGACAGATGGTACTGCTATACACCTTCTGCAATTTACTTAATCTTACCTTTAGTTAATCCTTATCTCAGGTGGAAGTAAAAGATCCCATGGCACTATTTGAAGAAGAGCAGGGGAGTTCTCCCTGGTGCCCTGCCGAATATTTATCCCTCAACCAACATCACTATAACAGATTATCTGCTCATTATCTCATTACTGTATGTGGGACCTTGCTGTCTGCAAATTGGCTGTCATGTTTTCCTACATTATAACGATGACTACACTTCAAAAAGCACTTCATTGGATGTAAAGCACTTGGGGACATTGTGAGGTCGCGAAGGGCTCTATATAAATGCAAATTATTTCTTTACTGATAAGATGACTCCTAAATCCCTCTGCTTCATTGCCTCCCTTTCAGTTTTCAATGGTTTCCTTAAAACCTACTTCCTTGATCCTTCCCTTTCTCTCTCCAATTTGGCGTCCACCTCTTTTTTTCCTTCCTGCAATATTGTTCTTTATGTGGACCGTGCTACAGAAATATAACTTGTTTTTGGTAAAACTTTCCTTGAAGGTAAAACACTTTTGACATTTCTCCTGGTCTTCCTAAGGTCCCATGAAAGTGGTCTACCATTATAATCTTAGCACAGATTAGTCCAGTGCGAGTTTATCATCTTCTCTATCAGCATTGGCTTTAGTTTTCACCAATAAATTATGGTTTATCTATTGTGCACCTTCCTTCAATTTTAAGTCACAGAAATGACTTTTCTTCGATATTGAAAATGGAACTGACTTGTATAATACTTAGCCACACAGGTCCCCAGCTTGATTCACAATTTGTGCTGAATTAACATAGACAGGCTAATTGGGCTCCCCAGGGATAGATGGCATTTATCAGAGAATACTGAAAGAGACTAGTGAAGAGATTTGTGAAGCACTGAGTCATTAGACACTAGGCAGGTATCAGAAGATTGAAAACAGGCTAACGTAATGCCCATATATAAAAATGATGAGAAAACAGACTCAGGCAACAACAGGCCCATTAATCTAGCTTCCATTTCTTGTCAAATAATGGATTTGATTATCAGCATTACTTGAGGATAATCAGTACAACAATAACCTAGTTGACAGCAATTAGCATGGATTCAGAAGGGAAAGATCCTGCCTGAACAACCTCCTTGATGTCTTTGAGGAAGTGAGAATCCAAGTGGAAAACCCTTGACTTCCAGAAGGCTTTTGACAATGTTCCACACAAAAGGTGATTAATTAAACTCAAAGCAATGGGAATTTAGGATAATCTCTGGAAATTATAGGAAACCGGTTGAAGGGTAAGAAACAATGATTACTTGTTAGAGGAATTATATCAGTATGGGGTACCTCAGGGCTCAGTGCTGGGACCGCTACTGTTTCTGATCTGCATAAATGACCTGGATTCAGAAATTCAATGCAAAGTAATCAAATTTGCAAATTAGAAACTAGGTGGGGGTTGGCGGTGGGGGGGGGGGGCGGTGTTGGTGGTGGGGTGGGGGGAGGTGGGCAGTGGAATTAGCAGAGGTAGCTCATAAATTCCAGACTAAGTTGAACAAAATATATAAGTGTGCAGAACAATGGCAAATTAAATTTAATACGGACAAATGTAAATATAAATGCTACAATTGAAAACAGGCTAACGTAATGTCCATATACAAAAATGGTGAGTAAGGTAGCATTTGACCGAGTGTGGCACAAAGGAGCCCTATTAAAATTGAAGTCAATGGGAATCAGGGGGAAAACTCTCCAGTGGCTGGAGTCATACCTAGCACAAAGGAAGATGGTGGTGGTTGATGGAGGCCAATCATCTCAGCCTCAGGACATTGCTGCAGGAGTTCCTCAGGACAGTGACCTCGGCCCAACCATCTTCCGTTGCTTCACCAATGACCTTCCCTCCATCATAAGGTCAGAAATGGGGATGTTCGCTGATGATTGCACAGTGTTCAGTTCCATTCACAACCCCTCAGATAATTAAGCAGTCCGTGCCCACATGCAGCAAGACCTGGACAACATTCTGGCTTAGGCTGATAAGTGGCAAGTAGCATTCATGCCACACAAATGCCAGGCAATGGCCATTTCCAACAAGAGAGAGTCTAACCACCTCCCCTTGACATTCAACGGCATTACCATCGCCAAATCCCCAACCATCAACATCCTGGGGATCACCATTGACCAGAAACTTAACTGGACCAGCCACATAAATACAGTGGCTACAAGAGTAGGTCAGAGGCTGGGTATTCTGGGACGAGTGACTCACTTCCTGACTCCCCAAAGCCTTTCCACCATCTACAAGGCACAAGTCAGGAGTGTGATGGAATACTCTCCACTTGCCCGGATGAGTGCAGCTCCAACAACACTCAAGAAGCTCGACGCCATCCAGGACAAGGCAGCCCATTTGATTGGTACCCCATCCACCACCCTAAGCATTCATTCCCTTCACCACTGGCACACCGTGGCTGCAGTGTGTATCATCTACAGGATGCACTGCCAAGGCTTCTTCGATAGCACCTCCCAAACCTGCAACCTCTACCACCTAGTAGGACAAGGGCAGCAGGCAAATGGCAACAACACCACCTGCACGTTTCCCTTCAAGTCACACACCATCCCGACTTGGAAATATATCGCCGTTCCTTCATTGTCGCTGGGTCAAAATCCTGGAACTCCCTACCTAACAGCACTGTGGGAGAACTTTCCCTACATGGACTGCAGCGGTTCAAGAAGGCGGCTCACCACCACCTTCCCAAGGGCAATTAGGGATGCACAATAAATGCCGGCCTTGCCAGCGACACCCACTTCCCATGAATGAATTTTTAAAAAATAGGTAGGAAAAAATAAGGAAAATGCACCAAGAAAATATTTTGGATAGGTGAACTAGATGGACCAAAGATCTTCTACTGCCTGAAGCTGTTACTATGGTGTTCAGATAGCTAAGGATGAAGCTGACAGAGATCTAGGAGTCTTAGTAGACCTGATGCTAAACACGTCCAACCAATGCAGAGCAGCAATCAACAAAGCCAATAGAATGTTGAGCTACATAGCCAATAGAGTAGAATATAGGTCAGAAGAGGTAATGATCAAACTTCATAATGCTCTGAATAGGTCGCACCATGAATACTGCATTCTGTTCTGGTCACTAAGAAACAAGAGAAACATTCAAGCCTGGAGGCAGTGCAGAGAAGAGCCACAAGGTTGATGAACATGGGGTAATTTTAACCCCCAAGAATGGGTGGGTTGGGGGCGGGTGGGCAGCGAAAATAACAAGAATTCGGAGCAGGATCGCATCCTGACTCCAACGTGCCCGCTTCCGGGTATGACCCAGATGCGTTTGGATGCACGCGCGGTTCTGACACCCGAAAGTCCCGCTGGCACTTAAAGCTGGTGTAAAATTGTAAACTTGCTCATAGTACAGTGTGCAAGTGAAATAGCTTTCATGGCATCTGCATGTGTACATTTGTTTTATATGATTCTATGTAATTAAATACTCTTGTGCTGGATGTATGAACCGAGCAGGACTGGTATCTGGGCAGGAAGCTCTTAGATCACATCAACTTGCAAGAAAGGCAGACTCAGCTTTCCTCATTCTGGCTTGTTTATACGAACAAGCTAAAAGATGAAACAAACAAACATTCCTGACTTAGTTAGAGCTGGGACCCTTATCAGATACCGGGTAGCCATAAACAATGGACTCTTACTGGCTGGTTCATGAAACCTGGCCTGGAATCTGAAGGAGACAAGGGAAGGCCTAGAGAACTATCAACTGCCAGCCTTGACACGAAGACAAGGCTAGATAAGATGAGGCAAAACAGTCTTGAGCTACTGTGTAAGATCATGATTGGATAAGACCAGAGGTGGGACACAAGCTGCTTCTGCAGACCCCTGAAAGGTGGAAGATAACAGGGGAGGTTGACCCTTTTTCTTAAAGAAACAAAGAACTCGATGCACTATTGGGCACCTTCACCCTTTTAGGAGACCCTAATAGGGCAAAGGCCCATGTCAATAGCTGACACTGGGTCCACTCCCAAAAGTGGCATAAAAGGAGCACCCTGCACTGGTATTAGATTGTGGAGACTTGGCAGGAGTAACAACTGGTGACATTGGAGACCAGCCAAACCGCGATTCAACATTTCGACGATCGATTCGGATCAATAGACGTGGCTCCAGGCGGAGCAGGACTGAGGACACGGGTTCCAAGAGGTCACCGCAGGAGGGGCAGAAGACGTGAGAGATAACCAATCAAAAAAGGTACCTCAGGCGGGGTGGAAAGTGCTTTCTTCAAGACTCCTGAGGCAGACACGACTCTACCCAGTGTGGAATGGGTGATATGATCTCTTGCTCTGTGTTGTAAACCAATGCCCCAACACTGCGTGTGTTGGTTCTTTTGTGAATTTCAGTAAAGCATCTTTTTACCAAATTGGAGTCAGGTCAATTACCGGCAACTGAGAGTAAAATCTCACACCGGTGGGCCGATATTTAAAGGGCAAATTAACATCGTTGAACCACTTAAGGCGATTAAATGTTTGTGTATCGAGCCACACAAACCATTTTAATTTTCCCTGAATGTGTTTCCCGTGGCCTCTGAATCATACTGTAGAAATGGAGGTGAATTGCAATCGACCCTCATTTGGACCTTTAAACCAGTGATTAACACATGTGAATAAAAGGTGAAGCTTTGCAGCATGGCACTCAGTTCTCTCAGACAAACCTTTGGCTGGAAGTTCTTTGTGTTTAGACTGAGATTCCTTTATTCACACTGAGAATTCTTGTGTTCAGACAAATTTACCTACATTTTGGATCCCCTCAAACTGACAAATCAGGATGGGGGGGTTGCAATGGATTTACTCTACAGTACATCTGGGGAGGAGGCTCATCACCATCCACGGCAGGTACGACGTGCAGTTCTGGGAGTTGCAGGTGCACAAGACAAAGGTGCACCACAAGGACCTGTAGAAGAGCAAAGAGGGGACCAATGGAGGGGCCCAGGTCACAGAAGGCACTACCCACGTGACAGACTGAGCTTCTTGGACCTCTCTGAGGAGCAGTGCCTATGTGGGCTCGGATTGAGTCACCAGGTGGTTGCAGACATCTGCAGGCTCCTTCATGCAGAGATGCTTCCGGCTGGGCCTGGTGGCCACGCATTGTCCAATAGTTAAAGTCACCATTTCCCTCAATTTCTTTGCCTCCGGATCCTTCCAGGGTGCCACCAGTGACATCTCCAGAGTCACTCAGTCGTCTGCACATAAGTGTATACTACAGGTGATGGTTGGCTTATTTGCCAGGGCATCCGGCTACGTCCACTTTCCCTGTGATGACATCAGCCAGACTGAGAGGGTTTCAACTCTCTGTCTGGCTTCCAATGGGTATAGGGCACAATTGATTGCATACATGTAGCAATCCGAGGACCGCCACATGAGCCAGGACTGTTCATCAACCAAGAGGGATATCACTCCATCAATGCACAGCTGGTTTGCGACCACTGGACGAGACTTCTGCAAGTGTATGCCAGATTCCCTGGCAGCTGCCACAAATCAAACATCCCGGTCCTCTTCCATGCACAAGACGGACTTAAGGGCTGGCTCCTTGGAGACAAGGGATACCCCCTGCAGACGTGGCTCATGATACCTGTGAGAAACCCCACCAACGAGGCACAGCAGTGGTACAATGACAGTCACATCACCACCAGGTCTGTCATTGAACAAGCCATAGGAATGCTGAAGATGCACTTGGTGCCTTGATCAATCCGGAGGAGCCCTTCAGAACTCACCAGCAAGGATGTGCAGAATAATAGTCGTGTGTTGCGTCCTGTACATCGTTCAGTAGAGAGGGTTACAGGTGGAAGAGCACGTATGCACTCATGAAGCATTCGCATCTGCCATCAACATTGAAGAAGACGATGAGGATCAGGATGAGGATGATGAGTAGGAGGACGATGAGGATGACGATGGAGATCCTATCGCAAGGGCAGTGGTGCGCATGCACCCAATGGGTGGTGTCACGTCTTGGCATTCATGATGAAGCACATGAAAGGGAGATTTCACAAAAGGGACTCAAGAATGGACAAGACGTGGCAGTGGTGGAATTATAACATTTGTGCAAACCCTTGGTGATTACAAAACCTTAGCCTTCCTCTTCCTAGCGCTCCTATGTGGTGCATCACCTGAGGTTTCAGCAGAGGAAGTGGCAGGTTGCTCAGATTCATGCCTTGACTGCTGAGATGCTTTCAGCCTACGACCGCTGGGTTTTGGAGCCCATGAGGACACCGCCAGAGACTGCTCCACCTGCACCTGTGCAGGGGCACACTTGGCTATCGAGAGAGGAGGCAGCATGTCGGGTACTGGCTGAGGGTGAGACATGGGAGCGCTTTGAGTGGAGTCCCCGCTTCCATGTCCCCTTTTGCCTTCATCCCTCTCCCGGGCCAGCACAACATCACTCCCACCACTCTGCTGAACAGAAGGCTGGTGAGGAGATGTGGCGCTTTCAAAGACCATGGATCAAGTTTCTGTCTGCCTGTTTAGAGCGGCAGACATATTGGCATCCAGAGTCCGCACGGCCATTGTCAATCTATCTATCTCAGCCTTGAATATACTCAATGACTCAGCATCCACAGCCCTTTGGGGTAGAGAAATCCAAAGATTCACAACCCTCTGAGTGAAGAAATTCCTCCTCATTTCAGTCTTTAATGGCCAACCCCTTATCCTGAGACAATGCCCCCGAATTCCAGACTCTCCAGCCAGGGGAAACAACCTCTCAGCATCTGCAGTGTTAAGCCCCCTCAGCTGAAGCTCAATGGAGGCTGCCATTCTCTCCATCGAAGACATTCCCATACTTACCTGCGCCACCAATCCACTAGTGATAGGGTTGGACTCCTCCATCCTATCCGCTATTGTGGCGAGTGTGGGTGACACCTTTTCCATTACCTCACAAAGGTGGAGCTGTATCTCGATCATTCTCACACTAAACGATGTCCCCCGGGGTTCAGCATCCGCGTCCAGCTGAGCAGAGCTTGGAGAGGAGTGCGCCCTCCCCCCAACAAATGCGGACTCTCCTCAGCTGCTCCTGCCACCGGTGTCTGCTCACGCACAGTTGTGAGTGGTGAATAACTAGGTGACAACCCAACTATCTGCCTAAGACGACCCTCCGAAGTGTGAGTATCTGCACTGGTGCATGGCTGGATGTGATGTGATGGTGCGTCCTCAGAGGAATGGAGCTCCCCTGAGGAATCACCTTCTTCCATGGCGCCTGCCTCATCGTCAATCCATGAAGGCCCTGGAAGAGAATGTAAAGCAATATTAACAATCATCACAGAAGTTAGTTTCCAATGAGCATGCTGAAGTGAGCAACAGGTCAATCATTGATAACATCAATTCACAATGTATTAAAGGATGTTAAACTTTGTCACCAGCGGGTCGCTAGTCTCACCATCTCCGACGGTCAGGCATTCAACCGTGCGGCTGAGCTCCAAGGCTTCCTCCTCTGCATCTGTCAGGGGCACTCTTTATGGGTCATGAGTCTGTGGAACTCCCTTCCCCAGAGGGCGGTGGAGGCAGGGTCATTGAATATTTTTAAGGCTGAGTTAGATAGATTCCTGATTAACAAGGGAGTCAAAGGTTATAGTAGGTAGACGGGAAAGTCGGGTTGAGGTCACAATCAGATCAGCCATGATCTTACCAAATGGCAGAGCAGGCTCAAGGGGCCAAATAGCCTTCTCCTGCTCTTAATTCGTAAGTTCGTATGTATGTTTGTGTGGTGGCCCCCCTCCAGTCCTACTCCACGCTCGTGCATTTTGCACTGTCTTCTCCTGCAAGGGAAGAAAGAACAGACGTGTGAGTGAGTGAGGGTGATGGGGTCACCCGATAGATGCATTGCTTTGGGTGAGGCTGACAATGAAACAGATGCATCAGAGGGTGAGTATCAGACAGATACATCACATTGCATCAGGATTGGGGTGAGTGGGAGTGGTGGGTTCACAAATGGGGAGGTGAGGAAGTACACAGAAAGTGAAGGTAAGTTGATGATGAGACTTAAGTGGGTGTGAGGAGTGATGTGATGGAGTAGGCTTGGCAAAACAGAGTGAGGTGGGGGGAGGGTAATATACACCACAGGATGTAGGTGAATCAGTAACTGTACTCACTTTTCCTGACCTGGTTAGGTCATTAAAACGCTTCCTGCATTGCACCCATGACCTTGTCACCGTGCCCCTGCTGTTAATCTCCTCTGCCACCTTGAGCTAGGCCTTCTTGGTAGCAGAAGCAGGCCGCTTCCTCCGGTCAGCTGGGTATAGTATTTCCCTCCTGACTCTGACACCAGCCAGTAGCAACTGAAGAGAGGAGTTGCTAAAACAGGGTGCTACCTTCGACCTATGATGCTGCATTTCTCAAATTTCCTCCTTTCACCTTCAAAATCCATGGTTGCAATGGCCCTTTAAATACTCCAGTTCACAGCACGTCATTCAGGTGCGCTGCACGCCTGCTGCGCAGCTTGGAGACACAAACCTGGAAGTAACATTAAGGGCCTTCAATTTAGTCACGAGCGCTCGAGCTGATGCGCAAAAATTTTTTCCAGGTTTCCCACGTGACTACTCACCTACCTGCTGAGTTCCCGCTGCCATGTTAAAATAATGGCCCCAGTGTCAGGAGTATGAATTATGAGCAAAGACTGGAGAAACTTGAGCTTTTCAGCCTGGTAAGGAGATGACTGAGAGGCGGTCTTATAAAGATATATAAAATTGTTAAGCATATAGAAAATATTGCCCAGAATATTACTTTAAAGTAGACTGTGGGAGGAGAACGAGAGAACAAAAGTTCGAGCGAGAGAAGTGTACTTTCAGGATAGATGTCAGGAAATTTGTCTTCAAATAAAGAGTGATCAGTATGTCGAATAAACTTTTATACAGTGGAGGCTAAAGCCCTGGAATCATTTAAGAAGCAATTGGATGCTACAATGGAGTGACATTAAGATTTCTCTGGATGGATGCATCAAGATGGAATGAATGGCTTTCCTCATTCATAATTATCTTGTGATCTTGTAATCTCAGCTAATTGGGAAGCTCCAATTCCCATGGAAGTCTGTGACTGTAGACGCAATGGCATAAATATAAAACATGAAGGCCTGACTAACCATAATGCTGGATGTACCCTTATCACAGTATGTCATGCTTTAAGTGACATTGCATTAGAAAAGGCATGTGATGGTGATCACCATGCTGCATACATGATTGGCTATATCTATATCTGCAGGCCTTACCTGGTAATGACTATGGGAAACTATCTTCAGAGTCTGGATCAGCAGAAACTCAACTGCATCTGCTGCAAGGAAACCTGAAGCTAACATGACCGTAGAGCTGACACAGCCATTAACAGTAGAGATCATCTCTTTAACATGTTGTCGCCTCTCAAACCCATACCCATCTTTTGCGCAACTCCATGTTTGAACCTCTCCAATCAGGTTTCCGTCTCTGCTACAGCACTGAAACGGCCCTTAACAAGATCACAAATGACATCCTATGTGACTGTGACCATGGTAAACTCTCCATCCTCAACCTTTTCGACCTGTCTGGAGCCTTTGACATGGTTGACCACATCATGCTCCTCCAACATCTCTCTTCGGTTGTCCAGCTGGGTGGGACTGCCCTCGCCTGGTTCCGTACCTATCTATCCAGTCATAGCCAGAGTATCACCTGCAATGGCTTCTCTTCCCGCTCCCACAACGTTACGTCTGGAGTCCCCCAAAGATCTATCCTTGGCCCCTCCTATTTTTCATCTACATGCTGCCCCTCGGCAACATTATCTGAAAACACAGCTTCAGATTCTACATATACACTGACGACACCAGCTCTACCTCAACACCACCTCTCTCAACCCCTCTACTGCTTCTGATTTGTCACGCTGCTTGTCCAACATCCAGTATTGGATAAGCAGAAATTTCCTCCAATTAAATATTGGGAAGATTGAAGCCATTGTTTTTGGTCCCCACCACAATCTCCATTCCCTAGCCACTGACTCCATCCCCTTCCCTGGCCACTGTCTGAGGCTGAACCAGACCATTCGCAACCTTGGCTTCCTATTTGATCCTGAGCTGAGGTTCCAACCCCATATCCTCTCGATCACCAAGTCCGCCTACTTCCACCTCCGCAACATTGCCCATCTCCGCCCCTGCCTCAGTTCATCTGCTGCTGAAACCCTCATCTATGCCTTTGTTACCTCTAGACATGACTATTCCAATGATCTTCTGGTTGGCCCCCCACCTTGCAACCTCCGTAAACTTGAGCTCATGCAAAACTCTGCTGCCCGTATCCTAACTCGCATCAAATTCCATTCACTCATCACCCCGTGCTCGCTGACCTGCATTGGTTCCCGGCCTTGATTTTTAAATTCTCATCCTCGTAAAATAGAGCAGAAAACATTACCATAACAATGCATATATATGATCAATACGATAGAGAAGAAATTATGGTTATCTCTGTTAATTGACGAATAAGGTAAGATTTTACAGAAAATTAAATAGAATTTGCAGCACAGAAGTAGGCCATTTGGCCCAACTGGTCTATGCTGGTGTTTGTGCTCCACATGAGCCTCCTCCCACTCTACTTCATCTAACCCTATTTGGATAACCTTCTATTCCTTTCTCCTGCATGTGCTTATCCAGCATCCCCTTAAATGCATCTACACCATTCGCCTCAACTACTTCTTGTGGTAAAATGTAAGGAATCTTACAACACCAGGTTATAGTCCAACAGTTTTATTTGAAAATCACATGCTTTCAGAGATTCTCTCCTTCGTCAGGTGAGTGAGTGAAAGGTTCTCAAATCGCATATCTTATATTAGGCTGGGACACGATCACACCAATCAAAGGTGTCGTTGGTGTTCAGACAGGTTAGCCACGGAAAACAGTACATCCCAGTATACTGAATACACAATGGGTCAGATTACAAAGCCAGAGAGAGAAAGAGACCCGAAAGGCAGAGAGAGAGAGAGAGAGAATGTCCAGTTGTATTAAAAACAGATAACTTTTTTTTCCCTGCTGGTGGGGTTACGTGTAGCGTGACATGAACCCAAGATCCCGGTTGAGGCCGTCCTCATGGGTGCGGAACTTGGCTATCAATTTCTGCTCGACGATTTTGCGTTGTCGTGTGTCTCGAAGGCCGCCTTGGAGAACGCTTACCCGAAGATCGATGGCTGAATGTCCTTGACTGCTAAAGTGTTCC
Source organism: Heptranchias perlo (assembly GCF_035084215.1). Taxonomy (NCBI): domain Eukaryota; kingdom Metazoa; phylum Chordata; class Chondrichthyes; order Hexanchiformes; family Hexanchidae; genus Heptranchias; species Heptranchias perlo. The sequence continues at coordinate 29,527,586 of NC_090328.1, read as the reverse complement.
CCGACTGGGAGGGAACCCTCCTGTCTGGCAATTGTTGCGCGGTGTCCGTTCATCCGTTGTCGCAGTGTCTGCATGGTCTCGCCAATGTACCATGCTCCGGGGCATCCTTTCCTGCAACGTATGAGGTAGACAACGTTGGCCAAGTCACAGGAGTATGAACCATGTACCTGGTGGGTGGTGTCCTCTCGTGTGATGGTGGTATCTGTGTTGATGATCTGGCATGTCTTGCAGAGGTTACCGTGGCAGGGTTGTGTGGTGTCGTGGACGCTGTTCTCCTGAAAGCTGGGTAATTTGCTGCGAACGATGGTTTGTTTGAGGTTGGGTGGCTGTTTGAAGGCGAGTAGTGGAGGTGTGGGGTTGGCCTTAGCGAGGTGTTCGTCGTCATCGATGACATGTTGAAGGCTGCGGAGAACATGGCGTAGTTTCTCCGCTCCGGGGAAGTACTGGACGACGAAGGGTACTCTTTTGGTTGCATCCCGTGTTTGTCTTCTGAGGAGGCCTATGCGATTCTTCGCTGTGGCCCGTTGGAACTGTCGATCGACAAGTCGAGCGTCATATCCCGTTCTTACGAGGGCGTCTTTCAGCGTCTGTAGGTGTCCATTGCGTTCCTCCTCGTCTGAGCAGATCCTGTGTATTCGCAGTCAAACTGGACTCCTCCAGAGGGTCGCTGCCCTAAGCTTGACATGTATGCTCAAGCTGTCAGGAGATGCGTCAACGCCAGATTCATCAGCCGCACTCACAAGACAGTCCAGAATGTCACCCGAGCACAACGCAACGCCATCGATGCTCTCAAGACCAACCGCAACATCGTCATCAAACCAGCGGACAAAGGAGGAGCCATCGTCATACAGAACAGAACGGACTATTGCAAAGAAGCATACCGACAACTGGACAACCAGGAACACTACAGACGGTTACCCGCAGATCTGACAAAAGAACACACCCATCAGCTCAACAAACTGATCAAGACCTTCGATCCAGACCTTCAAAGCATCCTACGCACTCTCATCCCACGTACTCCCCGCGTGGGAGACTTCTACTGCCTCCCAAAGATACACAAAGCCAACACACCCGGACGTCCTATCGTATCAGGCAACGGAACCCTGTGTGAGAACCTCTCTGGATACGTCGAGGGCATCCTGAAACCCATCGTACAGGGAACCCCCAGCTTCTGTCGCGACACTACAGACTTCCTACAAAAACTCAGCACCCACGGACCAGTTGAACCAGGAACACTTCTCACCACGTTGGACGTCTCGGCACTCTACACCAGTATCCCCCACGATGACGGCATCGCTGTAACAGCATCAATACTCAACACCAACAACAGCCAATCTCCAGACACCATCCTACAACTCATCTGCTTCATCCTGGATCACAATATCTTCACCTTCGATAACCAGTTCTTTACCCAAACACACGGAACAGCCATGGGGACCAAATTCACACCCCAATACGCCAACGTTTTCATGCACAAGTTCGAGCACGACTTCTTCACTGCACAGGACCTCCAACCAAAACTATACACCAGATACATCGACGACAGTTTCTTCCTATGGACCCACGGCGAAGAATCACTGAAGAGACTACACGATAACATCAACAAGTTCCATCCCACCATCAAACTCACCATGGACTACTCCTCAGAATCGGTTTCTTTCTTGGACACACAAATCTCCATCAAAGACGGGCACCTCAGCACCTCACTCTACCGCAAGCCCACGGACAACCTCACGATGCTCCACTTTTCCAGCTTCCACCCTAACCACGTCAAAGAGGCCATCCCCTATGGAGAGGCCCTGCGAATACACAGGATCTGCTCAGACGAGGAGGAACACGATGGACACCTACAGACGCTGAAAGACGCCCACGTAAGAACGGGATATGACGCTCGACTTGTCGATCGACAGTTTCAACTGGCCACAGCGAAGAATCGCATAGACCTCCTCAGAAGACAAACACGGGACGCAACCAACTGAGTACCCTTCGTCGTCCAGTACTTCCCCAGAGCGGAGAAACTACGCCATGTTCTCCGCAGCCTTCAACATGTCATCGATGACGACGAACACCTCGCTAAGGCCATCCCCACGCCTCCACTACTCGCCTTCAAACAGCCACCCAACCTCAAACAGACCATCGTTCGCAGCAAATTACCCAGCTTTCAGGAGAACAGCGTCCACGACACCACACAACCCTGCCACGGCAATCTCTGCAAGACATGCCAGATCATCAACACAGATACCACCATCACACGAGAGGACACCACCCACCAGGTACATGGTTCATACTCCTGTGACTCGGCCAACGTTGTCTACCTCATACGTTGCAGGAAAGGATGCCCCGGAGCATGGTACATTGGTGAGACCATGCAGACACTGCGACAACGGATGAACGGACACCGCGCAACAATCGCCAGACAGGAGGGTTCCCTCCCAGTCGGGGAACACTTTAGTCGTCAAGGACATTCAGCCATCGATCTTCGGGTAAGCGTTCTCCAAGGCGGCCTTCGAGACACACGACAACGCAAAATCGTCGAGCAGAAATTGATAGCCAAGTTCCGCACCCATGAGGACGGCCTCAACCGGGATCTTGGGTTCATGTCACGCTACACGTAACCCCACCAGCAGGGAAAAAAAAGTTATCTGTTTTTAATACAACTGGACATTCTCTCTCTCTCTCTGCCTTTCGGGTCTCTTTCTCTCTCTGGCTTTGTAATCTGACCCATTGTGCATTCAGTATGCTGGGATATACTGTTTTCCGTGGCTCACCTGTCTGAACACCAATGACACCTTTGATTGGTGTGATCGTGTCCCAGCCTAATATAAGATATGCGATTTGAGAACCTTTCACTCACTCACCTGACGAAGGAGATAATCTCCGAAAGCTTGTGATTTTCAAATAAAACTGTTGGACTATAACCTGGTGTTGTAAGATTCCTTACATTTGTCCAACCCAGTCCATCACCGGCATCTCCACATCACTTCTTGTGGTAGCAAGTCCTGCGTTCTAACCAATCTCTGGGTAAAGAAATTTCTCTTGATTTCTTTATTGGATTATTAGTGACCATCATTTTTTTTATTATTCGTTCATAGGATGTGGGCGTCGCTGGCAAGGCCAGCATTTATTGCCATCCCTAATTGCCCTTGAGAAGGTGGTGGTGAGCCGCCTCTTCAACCGCTGCAGTCCGTGTGGTGAAGGTTCTCCCACAGTGCTGTTAGGAAGGGAGTTCCAGGATTTTGACCCAGCGACGATGAAGGAACGGTGATATATTTCCAAGTCGGGATGGTGTGTGACTTGGATGGGAATGTGCAGGTGGTGTTGTTCCCATGTGCCTGCTGCCCTTGTCCTTCTAGGTGGTAGAGGTCGCGGGTTTGGGAGATGCTGTTGAAGAAGCCTTGGCGAGTTGTTGCTGTGCATCCTGTGGATGGTACACACTGCAGCCACGGTGCGCCGGTGGTGAAGGGAGTGCATGTTCAGGGTGGTGGATGGGGTACCAATCAAGCGGGCTGCTTTGTCCTGGATGGTGTCGAGCTTCTTGAGTGTTGTTGAAGCTGCACTCATCCAGGCAAGTGGAGAGTATTCCATCACACTCCTGATTTGTGCCTTCTAGATGGTGGAAAGGCTTTGGGGAGTCACGAGGTGAGTCACTCGCCGCAGAATACCCAGCCTCTGACCTGCTCTTGTAGCCACTGTATTTATGTGGCTGGTCCAGTTAAGTTTCTGGTCAATGGTGACCCCCAGGATGTTGATGGTGGGGGATTTGGCGATGGTAATGCTGTTGAATGTCAAGGGGAGGTGGTTAGACTCTCTCTTGTTGGAGATGGTCATTGCCTGGCACTTGTCTGGCATGAATGTTACTTGCCACTTATCAGCCCAAGCCTGGATGTTGTCCGGGTCTTGCTGCATGCGGGAACGTACTGCTTCATTATCTGAGGGGTTGCAAATGGAACTGAACACTGTGCAACCATCAGCGAACATCCCCATTTCTGACCTTATGATGGAGGAAAGGTCATTGATGAAGCAGCTGAAGATGGTTGGGCCTAGGACACTGCCCTGAGGAACTCCTGCAGCATTGTCCTGGGGCTGAGATGATTGGCCTCCAACAACCACTATCATCTTCCTTTGTGCTAGATATGACTCTAACTACAGGAGAGTTTTCCCCCTGATTCCCATTGACTTCAATTTTACTAGGGCTCCTTGGTGCCACAATCTGTCAAATGCTGCCTTGATGTCAAGGGCAGTCACTCTCACCTCACCTCTGGAATTCAATTCTTTTGTCCATGTTTGCACCGAGTCTGTTATGAGGTTTGGAGCTGAGTGGTCCTGGCAGAACCCAAACTGAGCATCGGTGAGCAGGTTATTGGTGAGTAACTGCCACTTGATAGCACTGTCGATGACACCTTCCATCACCTTGCTGATGATTGAGAGTAGACTGTTGGGGCGGTAATTGTCCAGATTGGATTTGTCCTGCTTTTTGTGGACAGGACATAACTGGGCAATTTTCCACATTGTCGGAAAGATGCTAGTCTTGTAGCTGTACTGGAACACTGAAATTCCATTTTCATTGGAACTAACCCCAATATCAAAAAGATACCTAGCACCACATTGGAAAGATGTTGGAGAGCAGTCTCGGAGAATTAAGGAAGAATTTAAAAATATGTGGGGAGTTGATTTCCCATTCAAATGTAATTTTAATGTCAGTTTACTGCTTTTGAGCAAGAAGCACCCTCAGAGTCAGAGCACATGAATTATGTAGTGGAATTTTGAAGGCAGCAAATATTTTGAACTAATTTTTTGGATTGTAGGAAATGGTGATAGTATTGTACGGAATCTTTTATATATAATGCTGCTGCGGATATGCCCCATATTTTTACCCTCCGTGAAAAGTGTAATCCCAATTACCTGTTCAATTGCTCTTTAATATCTACCACAATAAAATTGTTTTACTGAAATTTCCCTTTTACCAAAAATCAGAAGAATGTCTGTTTTTCTCCATAATTAACAGCCAACTAACAAAACTTCAGGAATGTACAGCTTTAAAAGTTGCAATTTCTGAGACTGTCATTTGTTGAGATATTAATTATGGAGAAAAAGCAAGTATTCATCCATTTTTCGGTTAAAGAGGAATATAAGTGACCCTAAAACATGGCTATGCCTGAAATAACATTTACAGACTGGGCATGCAGACAACTCTCTGTTGAAATGACGTGGCAATTTTCACTTGTACTAAACTTTACTGTTTCAGTTATTGTAGTTTAGCACTTAGCAGGTCTGGCACTGACAGGTCTGTTTGCATTATTCAGTATCTAATCTCAGTTATTTTCTACAGATCATGGTCAACATTAAGGGACTTCAATCAAGGTTAGCACTGATAATGAAGTGTTCTGCCCAAGGCTTCCTGGAAATGTTCATCGCACTCTGGACACTGGTGTTTTTTTTTTCCAACTGCTATTATATTCCATGGATGGTGCAGTCAGGATCTTAATTGCTTTACCATGGAGTAGTAGTTTTAAATCTTTGCTTCCTTAAAATGGGGACAAGCTGCAGTAGGGTGAGTTCCCAAACTTGGCAATGTCATCAGGAAAAAGCAACAGGGGGAGTCCAGGTGCTTACTTACAGAGAGAGTTAGAAAAGCACCGGTCAAGGCCCTTCTCATGAACCTGCTAGAAGCACCTTTGGCCTAGATTTTCCACCCATTGGCTATGATTGGGTGAAAAGTCTTGCCCCATTTTAATGCTGAAATTGCAGAACTGTGCATCACATTAAATAGAATACCCTAATATAATTGAATGGGTCTAAAAATGGTGAATTTTCCCTAAATGAGATACAGGAGACAATCTAGTGTGCACATTCTTTTATGAGGCAAATGGTCTTAGCTGCCTGTACATTGATAACATAGATAATTGTACTCAGCACAATCTCTGCAATGATTGTACACATGCAATGTATAATACCTTGACATCACCTTAAATTACTTACAATAGATTAATAGTCCTAATTTTTGATTCAGTTACTTTTCAGAATTCAGAGTTAAAGAATACAGTAGGCCGACATCATCAAATGAATGTCACAGGATTAGTTCTATAAATCCTACAAAAAACATCTCAGCCTGGAAATTGCACTATGATATCATCTCATTTGTATCAAATTTCTTATGACATCAATTTGGAAATTACGCTGTGCAATATTATATTATGGAGATGTTAACCCCATTAATTTAGTGCAAGAAAATCAAAAAGTTAGTTTGCAGGTGCAGCAGGTGATCAAGAAGGCCAACGGAATGTTGGCTTTTATTGCTCGGGGGATAGAATATAAAAACAGGGAGGTATTGCTGCAGTTATATAAGGTATTGGTGAGACCGCACCTGGAATACTGCATACAGTATTGGTGTCCATACTTAAGAAAAGACATACTTGCTCTCGAGGCAGTACAAAGAAGGTTCACTTGGTTAATCCCGGGGATGAGGGGGTGGACATATGAGGAGAGGTTGAGTAGATTGGGACTCTACTCATTGGAGTTCAGAAGAATGAGAGGCGATCTTATTGAAACATATAAGATTGTGAAGGGGCTTGATCGGGTGGATGCGGTAAGGATGTTCCCAAGGATGGGTGAAACTAGAACGAGGGGGCATAATCTTAGAATAAGGGGCTGCTCTTTCAAAACTGAGATGAGGAGAAACTTCTTCACTCAGAGGGTGGTAGGTCTGTGGAATTTGCTGCCCCAGGAAGCTGTGGAAGCTACATCATTAAATAAATTTAAAACAGAAATAGACAGTTTCCTAGAAGTAAAGGGAATTAGGGGTTACGGGGAGCGGGCAGGAAATTGGACATGAATTTAGATTTGAGGTTAGGATCAGATCAGCCATGATCTTATTGAATGGCGGAGCAGGCTCGAGGGGCCGATTGGCCTACTCCTGCTCCTATTTCTTATGTTCTTATGTTCTCAATTTAAATGGTTATTGCCACCATTATCTTGAAACTGTCTTGTCTTGGAAAGCTATAACTGCATACTCCAATCTTAGTGCAGCCTGTTCCAATTTTAAACAGTGTAGGCTTTTCAAGCAAAACCTATTAACAAAAACTGACCTGCATCTGTGCAGATTCAGAAACAAAAAGGAGAAGGGCAGTCGAGACTGAAGAGCAGGCAAGGACAACAAAATGAGTTTAAAAAAAAGACCTGTATGTAGGTGGACTGGTGTCAGATGAAATTCAGTAAGGATAAATTGAAAGTAAGAGGAAAAATGGATGATGTATGTACTCCTCGAGTGGTGTCAAAATAGCTAAAGGTGAAGTTGAACGTGATTTAAGAGTGTCATAGATTTAATGCTTAACATGTCTAGTTACTGCAAAACCAACAAAACTGAAAGATAGCTGAACTATATGACTAAGTCAGTAGAGTAGAAGTTGGCGGATGTTGTGCTTAAACAGTACCCTGGTCCAACCAGACATTGAACACTGTGTCCAGTTTTGGCCACCGAAACATTAGCCCTAAAGTCAGTGCAGAGAAGATTTATTAGACTGATCCGCAGCATCGAGGGACTGAGTTGTAAGGAAACACTGGAGAAACATAGGCTTAAAAGGAGGCAACAAAGAAGGCCCCTAATATAATTACATAAGATAGTAAATAGCATACAAAAAAGTAAATCTGGAGCACTCATTTAAATTAAACTGTAACAGTAAGACAAGGAGGTGCTGGTTGAACCAGGTGAAAAGAAAATGTAGAGCAGATATCAGGAAGTTCTTCATACAAATGCAGCCAACACAAGGAATGAACTCTCACGTACAATACTGCAGGCAAAAAAAAACCTTGGAATAATTTAAGAAGCAGTTTATTGCTGTAATGGGGGAATATAAAGGTAATTTTTGTGATCCCATTCTCCCAGCAAGGAACTGTGCTGGAAGGGAGTGTGGGCCAGAGGACTGGCACGACAGTGTTTTATTCCCATCTCCGACTTGCGCTCCCTTGCAGTCTGGCTCCCTGCTGGGAGTACGCGATCACTGGATTTACTCTCTAGTTTATTTTTCTGGATGGATGAGCTAAGATGGGTCGAATGCCTTCCCTTATCTGTATCTGATGACAAGAGTACCACTCAAAGCTTCACTTTGAGGCACTCCATCAGTGAGGCAGCTCAGCTGAGAAATATTGGAACTCACCTTGTTGCATAAATCTAGTCTGTATTCCCTTGAATAAAGAAGATTGAGGGGTGATCTGATCGAAGTGTTTAAAACGTTAAAAGGATTTGATAGGGTAGATACGGAGAGGAAATCAAGAACTCGTTCCCCCAAAACACTGAATGCTGGGACAATTGGAGCTTTCAAGACTGATATTGATAGATTTTTGCTAGATGAGGATATCAAGGGATATGGAGCAAAGTTGGGTAAATGGAGTTGAGGTACAGATCAGCCATGATTTAATAGGATGATGGAGCAGGCTCAAGGTTCCACTCCTGTTCCTAATGTTCCTATGTTCCTAACCTCTGTTGCCTATTGGAATTAAATCTAAGCAAAGAGCAGCTCAGGAAACTGACGTTCTGATTGCGATTTCTTTTCCACAGTGGTTTTTTTGTGCTAAACCACTCAGTGATAGTGTTGCATTTGAATTTTAAATTAGCGTTGATTTTATCCCATTTGTAACACTGTCAGTAAAATAATGCTTGTCTTGTATCCTACTTAGGTTTGAACAAAAGTCTGATGGGCAAGGCAGATGAACTCAGGGCATGGATGGGTACATGGGACTGGGATGTTATAGCTATTACTGAAACATGGCTAAGGGAGGGGCAGGACTGGCAGCTCAATGTTCCAGGGTACAGACGCTATAGGAAAGATAGAGCAGGAGGTAAGAGAGGAGGGGGAGTTGCGTTCTTGATTAGGGAGAACATCACGGCAGTAGTGAGAGGGGATATATCCGAGGGTTTGCCCACTGAGTCTATATGGGTAGAACTGAAAAATAAGAAGGGAGAGATCACTTTGATAGGATTGTACTACAGACCCCCAAATAGTCAATGGGAAATTGAAGAGCAAATATGTAAGGAGATTACAGACAGCTGCAAGAAAAATAGGGTGGTAATAGTAGGGGACTTTAACTTTCCCAACATTGACTGGGACAGCCATAGCATTAGGGGCTTGGATGGAGAGAAATTTGTTGAGTGTATTCAGGAGGAATTTCTCATTCAGTATGTGGATGGCCTGACTAGAGAGGGGGCAAAACTTGACCTCCTCTTGGGAAATAAGGAAGGGCAGGTGACAGAAGTGTTAGTGAGGGATCACTTTGGGACCAGTGATCATAATTCCATTAGTTTTAAGATAGCTATGGAGAATGATAGGTCTGGCCCAAAAGTTAAAATTCTAAATTGGGGAAAGGCTAATTTTGATTGTATTAGACAGGAACTTTCAGAAGTTGATTGGGAGAGTCTGTTGGCAGGCAAAGGGATGTCTGGTAAGTGGGAGGCTTTCAAAAGTGTGTTAACCAGGGTTCAGGGTAAGCACATTCCTTATAAAGTGAAGGACAAGGCTGGTAGAAGTAGGGAACCTTGGATGACTCGGGAGATTGAGGCCCTAGTCAAAAAGAAGAAGGAGGCATATGACATGCATAGGCAGCTGGGATCAAGTGGATCCCTTGAAGAGTATAGAGACTGCCGGAGCAGAGTTAAGAGAGAAATCAGGAGGGCAAAAAGGGGACATGAGATTGCTTTGGCAGATAAGGCAAAGGAGAATCCAAAGAGCTTCTACAAGTACATAAAGGGCAAAAGAGTAACTAGGGAGAGAGTAGGGCCTCTTAAGGATCAACAAGATCATCTATGTGCGGAACCACAAGAGATGGGTGAGATCCTGAATGAATATTTCACATCGGTATTTATGGTTGAGAAAGGCATGGATGTTACGGAACTTGGGGAAATAAATAGTGATGTCTTGAGGAGTGTACATATTACAGAGAGGGAGGTGCTGGAAGTCTTAATGCGCATCAAGGTAGATAAATCTCTGGGACCTGATGAAATGTATCCCAGGACGTTATGGGAGGTTAGGGAGGAAATTGCGGGTCCCCTAGCAGAGATATTTGAATCATCGACAGCTACAGGTGAGGTGCCTGAAGATTGGAGGGTAGCAAATGTTGTGCCTTTGTTTAAGAAGGGCAGCAGGGAAAAGCCTGGGAACTACAGACCGGTGAGCCTGACATCTGTAGTGGGTAAGTTGTTAGAGGGTATTCTGAGAGACAGGATCTACAGGCATTTGGAGAGGCAGGGACTGATTAGGAAGAGTCAGCATGGTTTTGTGAGAGGAAAATCATGTCTCACGAATTTGATTGAGTTTTTTGAAGGGGTAACCAAGAAGATAGATGAGGGCTGTGCAGTAGACGTGGTCTACATGGACTTTAGCAAAGCCTTTGACAAGGTACCGCATGGTAGGTTGTTACATAAGGTTAAATCTCACGGGATCCAAGGTGAGGTAGCCAATTGGATACAAAATTGGCTTGATGACAGAAGACAGAGGGTGGTTGTAGAGGGTTGTTTTTCAGACTGGAGGCCTGTGACCAGCGGTGTGCCTCAGGGATCGGTGCTGGGTCCGCTGTTATTTGTTATTTATATTAATGATTTGGATGAGAATTTAGGAGGAATGGTTAGTAAGTTTGCAGATGACACCAAGATTGGTGGCATTGTGGACAGTGAAGAAGGTTATCTAGGATTGCAACGGGATCTTGATAAATTGGGCCAGTGGGCCGATGAATGGCAGATGGAGTTTAATTTAGATAAATGTGAGGTGATGCATTTTGGTAGATCGAATCGGACCAGGACCTACTCCGTTAATGGTAGGGCGTTGGGGAGAGTTATAGAACAAAGAGATCTAGGAGTACAGGTTCATAGCTCCTTGAAAGTGGAGTCACAGGTGGATAGGGTGGTGAAGAAGGCATTCGGCATGCTTGGTTTCATTGGTCAGAACATTGAATACAGGAGTTGGGATGTCTTGTTGAAGTTGTACAAGACATTAGTAAGGCCACACTTGGAATACTGTGTACAGTTCTGGTCACCCTACTATAGAAAGGATATTATTAAACTAGAAAGAGTGCAGAAAAGATTTACTAGGATGCTACCGGGACTTGATGGTTTGACTTATAGGGAGAGGTTAGATAGACTGGGACTTTTTTCCCTGGAGAGTAGGAGGTTAAGGGGTGATCTTATAGAAGTCTATAAAATAATGAGGGGCATAGATAAGGTAGATAATCAAAATCTTTTCCCAAAGGTAGGGGAATCTATAACGAGGGGGCATAGATTTAAGGTGAGAGGGGAGAGATACAAAAGGGTCCAGAGTGGCAATTTTTTCACTCAAAGGGTGGTGAGTGTCTGGAACGAGCTGCCAGAGGCAGTAGTCGAGGCGGGTACAATTTTGTCTTTTAAAAAGCATTTGGACAGTTACATGGGTAAGATGGGTATAGAGGGATATGGGCCAAGTGCAGGCAATTGGGACTAGCTTAGTGGTATAAACTGGGCGACATGGACATGTTGGGCCGAAGGGCCTGTTTCCATGTTTTAAACTTCTATGATTCTATGATTCTCTGATTCTAAAAGGATTCTAAGTTGCAACAGTTCCGTTAAAGGTTATTAACTATCATTAATATTTCTTTTGCTGATTTTAATCATGCCTATCCTGACCTAACCCTCTTTTTATGAATTTGTACTAGTGCACGATATCTACACCACAACTGATCCTCCAACTGGAGGAGTGGAAGTGATACATCTATGGATATCCCCATGGCAGCTGTCAATGGTGTGATTCAAGAGGGCAAAATTAATAAAGGCATCCTCACCTTTACAGGATTGAAAGTTTCATTTTGAGGCACTGTTTTGATGAAGCAGCTCAAATTTAAAAAAAACAATAAACTCCCCTGTCTGAGGTTAGGGACACTTCATGACGAGCAGTCCTGGGACTTGAACCGCTGACTGAGCACTGACGGCACAAAACGCCACTGTGTAACTTTCAAAAAAGCATTTTCAAGGTAATTTATTATATCTGATTAGTTGTCCACAATAACCTTTGTGCATACAACTTAGATTCTGTGTATTATATTTACACAGTTATTTCTAAATAGGTTATGCAGACAATGCTGTTGAAATCTTTTGGCTAGTTTGGTCATTATTGAACTAACCTGTCATATCTGTTTATTTTGGGTTATTATAGGTTAGCATGTAGTCTGGCATTAAGTGTGCGTGCATTATTCAAAACCTAATCTCAGAAAGTTAGTACAAGGCTAAGGTCAAGATCAACGACCGCAATCAAGGCCGTGACTGAGATAATGAAGAGGTTCCATGTGAGATTTCCTAGAGAAGATTACAAAATATGGATAGCTTAGTGAATCATACTGAAATATATCAAATTATTTTACTGTATTCTAGGTACTCTAGAAATTTTAGCACAGGAGGCCTTTAGGCCCTTCTTGCCTGTGCTGAATTTAGGTTAATTTAAATAATCCAACTTTATGCTTTTTCCCCAAATGAATCCAATTTTTCCACTTTCTCTTCATACCCTTTTATATTCTTTAATTATTTATTTAGCATCAATCACCACTTGTGGCAAAGCATTCTCCATTCTGAAAAATGCACCAAATATTTCTGCCCTTCATATATCTAATGCTTATCTGGAGATCATGAGCATCTTGTCTCTCATTTATCCACCAATGAAACAATCTACCTATGTTTCTCTTTGCCTATTCCTTTTACCATTTTGAACACAACTAACAAACTTCCTTTCAATTTTCCCAATTTGAGATAATACAGCCCTACCTACTCGAACCTCTCCTCTTAAGTCAGGTCCTTCATCCCATATGCCATCCTGATAGAGCTGTGTTGAACCTTCTCCAAGGCTATTATAACCTTTATATAGTAAGGAGCCCAAAACAATACACAAGGGTTGAAATTGGTCTTCACCAGTAGCGCAAAATGCGCTTAGCGAATCGGCTGCCCGTTTTACACTGCGCCCGATGTACTTTTCCATTGACTTCAGTAGAAAAGGAAATCAGGCGCTGTGGAAAACAAGCTGTCGTTTCACTATGAGAGCATTTCAGTCTACTAGTGAAGACCAATTTCACACCCATAGTGTTGTTAATTGTATGATTTATATCAATTAGTGTTAATTGTATTCAGGTGGTGGGTATCAATTGGGGACTCTCTCTGTATCCTTTTTATAGAAGAGCTTAGCTAGGGTGTGGTGTGTGTGTGTAAGGGGAATCTCTGTGAATAAAGGCTTGGAAACAACCAAAGACTAGGCTCTAGTATTCAATCTTTCACCACATGGCTCTCCAATTTTAACAAGTGTTTCATACATAAGAACATAAGAACATAAGAAATTGGAGCAGGAGTAGGCCAATCGGCCCCTCGAGCCTGCTCCGCCATTCAATAAGATCATGGCTGATCTGATCCCAACCACAAATCTAAAGAACACAAGAAGTCGGAGCAGGACCCGGCCACATAGCCCCTGGGCCCTCTCCGCCACCCACAGGGCATTGACCGATCCGAACTCAGCTTCATGTCCAATTTCCTGCCCGCTCCCCATAACCCCTAATTCCCTTTACGTGTAAGACAGAGAGCAGGAGAAACACAGAGGGCTGTGAGGCTGTGAAGTGCACCACTGGAGTTGATGTAGCAGAGACCATGTCAACATTTAAGAGTAGATTAGTTAGGTGGTTGAGGAAAAGGGGAATAAAGGAATATGGGAACACGGTTGGCACATGGTATTAGGACTACGGCTCGTGTGGAGGATAAACAGCAACGTGGACTGGTTGTGTCAAAATGCCCGTTTCCCTGCTGTCATTTCTATGTAATTCGTTATGACCTAACCATTGGGCTTATATCTTTATATTTTGCTAAAAGTATCCTTTTTTAAAAAAAAACAGTGCTTTGTTTATACTGTTAGTTGCTTTCCTTGTGCTCTAAGTTATCAATGTTATTTCACTTCAGGGTATTGTTACACTTTCTATAAAAAAGATTTATGTGTTTTATACATCTGCTCTATACACAGAACAAAGTATAAACAACAACAAAACAACTTGCATTTATATAGTGCCTTTTACATTGAAAAATGCCTCAAGGCAATTCACAGAAGCGTAATCAGACAAAAATTGGCATCACTGAAAAGGAAAGATTAGGAGGGTGACTAAAAGCATAGTCAAAGAGGAGGGTTTTAAGGAGTGTTTTTGAGGGGGAGGGAGAGGTGAAGTGGCAGAGAGGTTTAGGGAGGGAATTCCAGAGCTTAGGGCCTAGACAGCTGAAGGCATGGCCACCATTAGTGGGACGATGGGATTTATGGATGCACAAGAGTCGAGATTTGGAGGAATGCAGAATTCTCGGAGAGTTATAGGGTTGCAACAGGTGATGGAGATAGGGAGAGACAAGCCTTGAAGGGATCTAAACACTAGGATGATCATTTAAATTGGAGGCGTCGGGGGACCAGGAGCCAATGTAGATCAGCGAGCACAGGAATACTGGTTGAGTGGGACTTGATGAAGGTTAAGATATAGGCAGCAGAGTTTTGGATGAACTCAAGTTTATGGAGGGGAAGGATGGGAGTCCAGCCAGGAGAGTATTGAAATTGTTAAGTGTGCAGGTGACAAAGGCATGAATGAGGATTTCAACAGCAGATAGGCTGAGGCAAGAGTGGAGACATGCGATGTTAAGGAGGTGGAAGTAAGCAGTCTTTGTGATGGAGAGGATATGGGGGCAGAAGCACAGCTCACGGTCAAAAAGGACAATGAGGTTGTGAACGGTCATCCAGAGAAAGTGGCTGGGGAGGGGGATGGAATCAATGGCGAGAGTATGGAATTTGTGGCGGGGGTCGAAGACAATGGTTTTGGTCATCCTAACGTTTAACTGGAGGAAATTGCGGCTCATCCAGGACTGCATGTCGGACAAGCAGTCTGACAACACATTGGCAGTGCAGGGGTTGAGCAAGGTGGTGGATATGTAGAGCTGGGCGGTGCCAGCGTATATGTGGAACCTGATGCATGTCTTGGTGTGATTTCACCCAGGGGCAGCACACAGATGAAGAAGAGGAGGGGACCAAGGACTGAGCCTTGGGAGACTCCAGAGGTAGCGGTGTGGGGGTGGGAAGAAAAACCAGTGCAGGAGATGCTTTGGCTACGATTGAATAGAGTGGACCGAAGCAATTGCTAAGCCTGTATAAATAAATAACTTGTATCCATCCCTTTTAAGAGATTTAGTTGCTCTTTGAGGACCAAGTGACTTCTAAATCTGAGCTGTGATTGGTTGCAACTATCCTCTTCTGATTGGTTAATGCATCCATAAGGGCAGCCATTACAGTTCCGCACCAAACTGAAAATTTAAGTAAGTAACTTGAAATAACTCTAACGATTTAAAAGTTGTAATAAGAAAATTGATGTAATGGTAAATATTTTAAAATTCAAATTCTAACTGAAATTAAAAATTAATTGAAAGACTGGGCCTGGTCGAGCTGTGTGCTCCCCATTAATCCTGAGTTTCAGTTTATGAGCAGAAAAGAAGTGTCTACAAATGAGTCTTATTCAATTCCACATTTTTTTTTGTGAGTGAGCAACACCATTGTTAAATAAAATAAATTTGCAGGGATATGTTATCATAGATGGCCATTTGAGAATATTAATAATTGTAGGGAGATTTAGTTAAATCAGGCTTTATGCATTGTTTTGATGCGATCTATACCCATCTGTAGTCAATCTGCTTCAAGGTCTAATTATATGAAATTTAAAAAGAATATGGCAAATCACTTTTCATGTATTCATCATCAGACCTTTATAACTATACATTTTAAAAAACCATGTAGCTCAAAGTGATAACTGAATGTTACGCTTGGTGGCAGTGCCTGCAGCTAGAACATAGCCACTAGGTGGTAACCTAACACAATAGGAGGCAAATTCAGATCCATCAGCTCATTGATATATCATGACCTTGAAATAATACGAAATGCTTAAATCTTGTAACATGGCACTCACTATAACTGTGTTTTGCAATGTTTCCAAAAATGGCACTATGACATTTAACGATTAATAGCTTTTAGGAGTTAAACATTTTTGACATATGTACAACTGCAAAAACTTGTACTTATATAGCACTTTAACATCTATATACGACACAGGAGAGTTATCAGACAAAATTTGACCCTGAGCCACGTAGGGAGATATTAGAACAGATGACCAAAAGCTTGGTCAAAGAAATAGGTTTTAAGGAGCATCATAAGGAGAAGACAGATGCAGAGAGATTTAGGGAGGAAATTACAGAGCTTAAAGCCTAGACAGCTGAAGGCACTGCCACCAAAAGTACTTTCAGTACTTTTGATCTACATATTTATAGCATGATAATATTAACAAAATATTACCAGAAAGTGAAGACAGAAATCAGTTTTATATTATTGTGTAAAGTTAAAAAGCCTACAAATTCCACAATATTTTGGGGTAAAAATAGTGTATTTCCATGGCCAGTGATCAATGCCTCCACGTAGGAGTCACTAACTGGTCTGGAGGAGTCTTAGTTAGGGCAGCCAGATGCTGAGATTCCTGGAACTGTCACTTACTCTAGATAGTGCTATTTGTATCAATATCCAGGATGGATTTGACACGAGAGGATATCATTGGATTTCAATGTGACCTATGCTACCTGTCTCAAATGCTCCAAAATGATCCTCGGTGGCTGCATGTAAGTGTCATGTTCATCCAGCATCCTTCTTTTTAGAGGAGGACCATTGACATTTGAGTCCTGAGGCTCTTCGTTGCAAGGTGACCAAGGTTGGGAATTAAATATTCCAGGGTACATGATGTTTAGAAAAGACAGGCAGAATGGAAAAGGAGGGGGTAACCCTGGTAATAAAGGATGACATAAGGATAGTGGTGAGAAAGGATCATGGCCCGGAGGATAAGGAAGTAGAATCAGTATGGGTGGAAATAAGAAATAACAAGGGGCAGAAAACTCTGGTGGGAATAATTTATAGGCTCCCCAATACTAGCTATACCATTGGACAGAGTATTAATCAAGAAATAATAGGAGCATGTAACAAACGTAATGCAACAATCCTGGGGGACTTTAATCTTTATATAGGCTGGACAAATCAAATTGGCAAAGGCAGTCTGCAGGATGAGTTCATGGAATGTATTTGAGACAGTTTCCTAGAATACGTCATGGAACCAACCAGGGAATAAGCTATTTTAGATCTTGTATTGTGCATTAAGACAGGGTTAATTAGTAATCTCACAGTAAAGGATCCTCTGGGGAAGAGTGAATATAATATGATAGAATTTCACATTGAGTTTGAGAGTGATGTACTTAAGGCTGAAACTAGAGTCGTAAACTTAAATAAAGCCAATCGCATAGGTATGAGGGGCGAGTTGGCTAAGGTAGATTGGGAAATTAGATTAAAATGTATGACAGTAGATAAGCAATGGCAAACATTTAAAGAAATATTTCAATATTCTCAACAAATAAACATTGTATTGAGAAATAAAAACTCCACAGGTAAAGTGATTCATCCGTGGCTAACTGAAGAAGTTAAGGATAATATTAGATTAAAAGAAGAGGCCTATAATGTTGTGAAGAAGAGTAGTAAGCCAGAGGATTGGGAGAGTTTTAGAAACCAACAAAGGATGACCAAAAAATTGATAAGAAGGGAGAAAATAGAATATGAAAGTAAACTAGCAAGAAATATAAAAACGGATTGTAAGAGGACCTACAAGGATGTAAAAAGGAAGAGAGTAGCAAAAGTAAACATTGGTCCCTTAGATGCTGAGACAGGAGAAATTATAATGGGGAATAAAGAAATGGCAGAGACGTTAAGCAAATATTTTGGATCTGTCTTCACAGTAGAAGACACAAAAATCATACCAGAAATAGTGGGGAACCAAGGGGCTAAAGAGAGTGAGAAACTTAAAGCAATTAATATCAGTAGAGAAAAAGTACTGGAGAAACTAATGGGACTAAAAGCTGATAAATCCCCTGGATCTGATGACCTACATCCAAGGGTTCTAAAAGAGGTAGCTGCAGAGATAGTGGATGCATTGGTTATGATCATCCAAAATCCCCTAGATTCTAGAACGGTCCCAACGGATTGGAAGGTAGCAAATGTAACCCTGCTATTCAAGAAAGGAGTGAGAGAGATAAGAGGGAACTGTAGGCCAGTTAGCCTGACATTGGTCGTCGGGAAAATGCTGGAATCCATTATTGAGGAAGTGGTAACAGGACGCATAGAAAATCATAATACGATTAGGTAGAGTCAACACGGTTTTATGAAAGGGGGATCGTGTTTGACAAATTTATTAGAGTTTTTGAGGATGTAACTAGCAGGGTAGATAAAGAGGAGCCAGTGGATGTAGTATCTTTGGATTTTCAAAAGGCATTCGAAAAGATGCCACATAAAAGGTTGTTATGCAAGATAAGGGCTCATGGGGTTGGGGGTATTATATTAGCATAGATAGAGGATTGGTTAATGGACAGAAAACAACAGAGAATAGGGACAAATGGTTCATATGCAGGTTGGCAGGCTGTAATTAGTGGTGTACTGTGTAAAATTGTACTCTTGTTCATAGCGAGATCACTTTAATCTGTATGTGTATTTATTTTTTATGCTTTTGTGTGACTAAATACCTTGGTGCTGGAGGTGTGAACCATGCAGGACTAATATCAGAGCAGGGAGCTCTTAGATCACATCAACCTCCAAGAAAGGCAGCCTCAGCATTCTGCCTTCTGGCTTGTTTACATGAACAAATTAAAAGATGAAACAAACAACCAATCCTGACCTAATTAGGGCTAGGACCCTTATCAGATACCGGGTAGCCATAAACAATGGAGCCTTACAAGGCTGGTCCATGAAACCTGGCCTGGAATCTGAAGGAGTCAGGGAAAGCTTGGAGAACTATCAACTCCCAGCCTTGACACGAAGACAAGACTAGTTAAGATGAGGCAAAACAGTCTTGAGCTACTGTGTAAAGTCATGATTGGATAAGACCAGAGGTGGGACACAAGCTGCTTCTGCAGACCCCTGAAAGGTGGAAGATAACAGGGGAGGCTGACACTTTTTCTTAAAGAAACAAAGAACTTAAGACACTATTGGGCACCTTGCCCTTTTTGGAGACCCCAATAGGGCAAAGGCCCATGTCAATATCTGATCCTGGATCCACCCCCAAAAGTGGCATAAAAGGAGCACCCTGCACTGGTATTAGATTGTGGAGACTTGGCAGGAGTAACGACTGGTGACATTGGAGACCAGCCAAACCGCGATTCAACATTTCGACGATCGATCCGGATCAATAGAAGTGGCTCCAGGCGGAGCAGGACACGGGTTCCAAGAGGTCACCGCAGGAGGGGCAAAAGATGTGAGAGATAACCAATCAAAAAAGGTACCCCAGGCGAGGTGGAAAGTGCTTTTTTCAAGACTCCTGAGGCTGACATGACTCTACCCAGTGCGGAATGGGTGATATGATCTCTTGCTTTGTTTTGTAAACCAATGCTCCAACACTGCATGTGTTGGTCCTTTTGTGAATTTCAATAAAGCACCTTTTTACTAAATTGGAGTCAGGTCAATTAATGGCAACTGAAAGTAAAATCCCTACAACCACAAGGATCAGTGCTTGGCCCTCAGATATTTACAATCTATATTAATGACTTAGATGAAGGGACCGAGTGTAATGTATCCAAGTTTGCTGGCGATACAAAGCTAGGTGGGAAAGTAAGCTGTGAGGAGGACACAAAGAGTCTGCAAAGGGATATAGACAGGTTAGGTGAGTGGGCAAGAAGATGACAGATGGAGTATAATGTGGAGAAATGTGAGGTTATTCACTTTGGCAGGAAGAATAGAAAAACAGAATACTTTTTAAATAGTGTGAAACTATTAAATGTTGGTGTTCAGAGAGATTTGGGTGTCCTCGTACAGGAAACACAAAAAGTTAGAATGCAGGTACAGCAAGCAATTAGGAAGGCAAATGGCATGTTGGCCTTTATTGCAAGGGGGTTGGAGTACAAGAGTAAGGAAGTCTTCCTACAATTGTACAGGGCTTTGATGAGATCTCACCTGGAGTACTGCGTACAGTTTTGGTCTCCTTATCTAAGGAAGGATATACTTGTCTTAGAGGGGATGCAACGGAAGTTCACTAGATTAATTCCTGGGATGAGAGGGTTGTCCTATGAGGAGAGGTTGAGTAGAATGGGCCTATACTCTCTGGAGTTTAGAAGAATGAGAGGTGATTTCATTGAAACATATAAGATTCTGAGGGGGCTTGACAGGATAGAAGCTGAGAGGTTGTTTCCCCTGGCTGGAGAGTCTAGAACTAGAGGGCATAGTCTCAGGATAATGGGTCAACCATTTAAGAATGAGAAGAGGAGGAATTTCTTCACTCAGAGGGTTGCGAATCTTTGGAATTCTCTACCCCAGAGGGCTATGAATGCTGAGTTGTTGAGTATATTCAAGGCTGAGATAGATAGATTTTTGAACTCTTGGGGAATCAAGGGATATGGGGATCAAACAGGAAGTGGAGTTGAGGTCGAAGATCAGCCATGATTTTGTTGAATGGCGGAGCAGTCTCGAGGGGCTGGATGGCCTACTTCTGCTCCTATTTCCTATGTTCTTATGTTCTTGAGTTAGGAGCTGATTTCTGCAGCTCCTCGGCTCCCCATCGTCAGATTTCACTGTCACCTGTAACTCCCCCAACACCCTTGTGTTTTGTGTTTCACCCAGTGACAAAACCATCATCACAACTATCTAGGTTCCCTCAAGTGGATTTCTCTGGGCTGATGAGTGAGAGAGAAAGGCTGAGTAACGGCATGGCTGATGAGGGGATTAAAAGGCAGAGGCGGAAAGGGACTGCCCACTTTGTACTTCTTCTTCCTTCTCCTCCGGTCTACAGTATCTTGCTGTTAATCATCTAAGGGGGAAAATATATTTGAAGTGTAGGCTCTTTACTGAATGCCTTATCAACTACATTTGCATGAGGCCAATCAGGTTTTTTGCTCTGGTCCATGAGCCATGATTATGGCAAGTTCATGATGCATCTGACAAACCTGCAGCTGCCACAGGCCTTCCTATTTTACCTTCTCCAACAGTATTGGCTGTCTGCCTGCCCAGCATTTCCAAAGCTTCTTCCTCCTGTGGCATTAAGGGTTAAATGTTGGGTGGTCCTCTCCAGCTGTAGCCTGTGACTCTACTATTGTAGACAACCTTCGCCGGGGGGAAGGGGAGTAGGGAGGGGTGAAGTAAAGGCAACAGGATATTAGTTTTTTGTTGACAGTAGGGCAGTGTGTGTTTTTCTGAAAGCTTGTGTCCATCCCCGTCAGTTTCAGACTGGGACTGGAATCCACACAGCTGAGGTGCTGGCATTTGGGGAGGTGTGTCAGTACATATCACCCCAAGAGGAAGGGTTCATCTTAATGAAATCTCCACTGGTTACTAATGGTGATGGATGTGTGACATTTGACCCCTATTTCATAGTCAGTTCACTTAGCACACATATAAATTGAGTGCAGGGAAGGGTTAACAGGCCACAGTGTATCTCAGCTGCTCTAGTGAGGTCATTACATTTCTTTTGACATTGGAAAGGAGTGTCTGCTGGATGTGACACTGACTGCCAGTGCAATCATCCTCCACAGTGTCTTCAACTCCTGTCTCCAGCCCCAACCCCCAAGCAGCTGGCCCCTCCTGCTCTGAATTTCTGTCAGCATAATATTGAGCTCAAACTCCCTGTAGTTGAAAGCACTCCCTTTTGCCCTCTCTGCTATGGCCGCTGCTCCCAAGTGTGTGACTTCCACCAGTGCTGCCACTGTCCCAAGCTCACCTGGCCGACAGGACCCGTGTGGTCGGCCAACCCCTCTCCCCCAATGTTGGACCATCTTCTTGATGCTGGAACCCTGCCGAATCCTGATGCTGCACTAGAACTCTGCCTCTCTGTTGCTATTTTCCTCCCAATCTCTTGATGGTTTGCAGTCAGGATGTTTCTTGGATTGATTCCTGCCTCACCACAAGGTTTCCTACCGCCTCCCCAGGCGTTACAACGGTGTGGAAGACTAGATTTGCACTGGCTGCCTGCCCCCTCAAATTATTCTAATGTGTTGACTCTGCAGTTTCTGACAGAGTCAATGGGAGTAATTTTAACCCCCAAGAATGGGTGGGTTTGGAGCGGGTGGGCAGTAAAAATGATTGGCATGCGCATCAGAAACCAGAGTCCCATCCCCACTTAAAGCTGATGGGCCGATACTTAAAGGGGCAATGTACCTCATTGTGATAGTTGAGGCAGTTAATTTTTTGTGTATTAGATACGTCAAACAAATTTAACCTTACCTGTTAGGGTTTCCCATCGCTTCCGAATCACGTCCGGTGAAAGCAGGCGGGAAGGGCCGGATCCATGAGTTGAGTGCTTTTATTGCACTGCCTGTGGGCCCGGAGGGGCAGTAGTGCTTCATCCAGGCCCAATAAGCTCACCTTGTGCAAATAATAGGGTAATAATAGTGGGGGATTTCAACTTCCCCAATATTAACTGGGATACTCAGAGTGTAAAAGGCTTAGAGGGTACAAAATTCTTAACGTGCATCCAGGAGAGCTTTTTGAGCCAGCATGTAGAAAGTCCTACAAGAGAGGGGGCGTACTGGACCTAATTCTAGGGAATGTGGCCGGCCAAGTGGAAGAAGTGCTAGTAGGTGAGCACTTTGGTGACAGTGACCATAATTCGGTGAGATTTAAGGTGGTCATGGAAAAGGATAGGGAGGGGCCGGAAATAAAGGTTCTAAATTGGGGGAAGGCCGATTTTAATAGGATAAGGCAGGATCTGGCCAAAATGGACTGGGATCAGCTGCTTGTAGGAAAATCCGCATCGGAGCAATGGGAGTCTTTCAGAAGGGAGATTGAGACCATACAATGGCAACATGTCCCCGTAAAGGTCAAGGGTGGTTCCAAGAACTCCAGGGAACCTTGGATGTCAGGGGATATACGAGAATGGATTAGGAAAAAAAGGAGGGCTTTTGGCAGATACAAAAGGCTAAAGACGGAGGAAGCCCTAGAGGAGTACAAAAAGTGCAGGGGGATACTTAAAAAAGAAATTAGGAGATCAAGGAGGGGCCATGAAATAACACTGGCGAGCAAAATAAAGGAAAATCCTAAGATGTTTTATAAGTATATTAAGGGTAAGAGGATGACTAGGGAAAAAATCGGGCCCATTAGGGACAAAAATGGCAATCTGTGTGTGGAGCCGGCAGATGTAGGAAGGGTTCTAAATGAATTTTTTGCATCTGTTTTCACTATGGAGAAGGACGATGTAGACATAGAAATACGGCAGGGGGACTGTGATATACTCGAACATATTAACATCGAGCGGGAGGAGGTATTGGCGGTTTTAGCAGGCCTAAAAATGGATAAATCCCCAGGCCCGGACGAAATGTATCCCAGGCTACTGTGTGAGGCAAAGGAGGAGATTGCGGGGGCTCTAACACATATATTCAGAACCTCTCTGGCCACAGGGGATGTGCCAGAGGACTGGAGAACCGCTAATGTAGTACCATTATTCAAGAAGGGGAGTAGGGAAAAACCGGGGAACTACAGGCCAGTGAGCCTAACATCAGTGGTAGGAAAATTATTGGAAAAAATTCTGAAGGACAAAATTAGTCTCCACTTGGAGAAGCAAGGATTAATCAGGGATAGTCAACATGGCTTTGTCAAGGGAAGATCATGTCTGACTAATTTGATTGAATTTTTTGAGGGGGTGACTGGGCGTGTGGATGAGGGTAACGCAGTGGATGTGGTATACATGGATTTCAGTAAGGCCTTCGATAAAGTCCCCCACAGGAGACTGGTCAAGAAGGTACGAGCCCATGGAATCCAGGGTGCCTTGGCACTTTGGATACAAAAACTGGCTTAGTGGCAGAAGGCAGAGGGTGATGGTCGAAGGTTGTTTTTGTAACTGGAAGCCTGTGGCCAGTGGGGTACCACAGGGATCGGTGCTGGGTCCCTTGCTGTTTGTGGTCTACTTTAATGACTTGGATATGAATGTAAAAGGTATGATCAGTAAGTTCATAGAATCATAGAATCATAGAAGTTACAACATGGAAACAGGCCCTTCGGCCCAACATGTCCATGTTGCCCAGTTTATACCACTAAGCTAGTCCCAATTTCCTGCATTTGGCCCATATCCCTCTATACCCATCTTACCCATGTAACTGTCCAAATGCTTTTTAAAAGACAAAATTGTACCCGCCTCTACTACTGCCTCTGGCAGCTCGTTCCAGACACTCACCACCCTTTGAGTGAAAAAATTGCCCCTCTGGACCCTTTTGTATCTCTCCCCTCTCACCTTAAATCTATGCCCCCTCGTTATAGACTCCCCTACCTTTGGGAAAAGATTTTGACTATCCACCTTATCTATGCCCCTCATTATTTTATAGACTTCTATAAGATCACCCCTTAACCTCCTACTCTCCAGGGAAAAAAGTCTCAGTCTGTCTAACCTCTCCCTATAAGTCAAACCATCAAGTCCCGGTAGCATCGTAGTAAATCTTTTCTGCACTCTTTCTAGTTTAATAATATCCTTTCTATAATAGAGTGATCAGAACTGTGCACAGTACTCCAAGTGTGGCCTCACCAATGCCCTGTACAACTTCAACAAGACATCCCAACTCCTGCATTCAATGTTCTGACCAATGAAACCAAGCATGCCGAATGCCTTCTTCACCACCCTATCCACCTGTGACTCCACTTTCAAGGAGCTATGAACCTGTACTCCTAGATCTCTTTGTTCTATAACTCTCCCCAACGCCCTACCATTAACGGAGTAGGTCCTGGCCCCATTCGATCTACCAAAATGCATCACCTCACATTTATCTAAATTAAACTCCATCTGCCATTCATCGGCCCATTGGCCCAATTTATCAAGATCCCGTTGCAATCCTAGATAACCTTCTTCACTGTCCACAATGCCACCAATCTTGGTGTCATCTGCAAACTTACTAACCATGCCTCCTAAATTCTCATCCAAATCATTAATATAAATAACAAATAACAGCGGACCCAGCACCGATCCCTGAGGCACACCGCTGGACACAGGCATCCAGTTTGAAAAACAACCCTCTACAACCACCCTCTGTCTTCTGTCATCAAGCCAATTTTGTATCCAATTGGCTACCTCACCTTGGATCCCATGAGATTTAACCTTATGCAACAACCTACCATGCGGTACCTTGTCAAAGGCTTTGCTGAAGTCCATGTAGACCACGTCCACTGCACAGCCCTCATCTATCTTCTTGGTTACCCCTTCAAAAAACTCAATCAAATTCGTGAGACATGATTTTCCTCTCACAAAACCATGCTGACTGTTCCTAATTAGTCCCTGCCTCTCCAAATGCCTGTAGATCCTGTCCCTCAGAATACCCTCTAACAACTTACCCACTACAGATGTCAGGCTCACCGGTCTGTAGTTCCCAGGCTTTTCCCTGCCGCCCTTCTTAAACAAAGGCACAACATTTGCTACCCTCCAATCTTCAGGCACCTCACCTGTAGCGGTGGATGATTCAAATATCTCTGCTAGAGGACCCGCAATTTCCTCCCTAACCTCCCATAACGTCCTAGGATACATTTCATCAGGTCCCGGAGATTTATCTACCTTGATGCGCGTTAAGACTTCCAGCACCTCCCTCTCTGTAATATGTACACTCCTCAAGACATCACTATTTATTTCCCCAAGTTCCCTAACATCCATGCCTGATGATACAAAAATTGGTAGGGTGGTAAATAGTGAGGAGGATAGCCTCAGTCTGCAGGACGATATAGATGGGTTGGTCAGATTGGCGGAACAGTGGCAAATGGAATTTAACCTGGAAAAGTTCGAGGTGATGCACTTTGGAGGGACTAACAAGGCAAGGGAATACACAATGAATGGGAGGACCCTAGGCAAGACAGAGGGTCAGAGGGATCTTGGTGTGCAAGTTCACAGATCCCTGAAGGCGGCGGAACAGGTAGATAAGGTGGTAAAGAAGGCATATGGGATACTTGCCTTTATTAGCCGAGGCATAGAATATAAGAGCAAGGAGGTTATGATGGAGCTGTATAAAACACTGGTTAGGCCACAGCTGGAGTACTGTGCGCAGTTCTGGTCGCCACACTACAGGAAGGATGTGATCGCTTTGGAGAGGGTGCAGAGGAGATTCACCAGGATGTTACCAGGGCTGGAGCGCTTCAGCTATGAAGAGAGACTGGGAAGATTGGGTTTGTTTTCCTTGGAGCAGAGGAGGCTGAGGGGGGACATGATTGAGGTGTACAAAATTATGAGGGGCACAGATAGGATGGATACTAAGGAGCTTTTTCACTTCGTTGAGGGTTCTATAACAAGGGGACATAGATTCAAGGTAAAAGGTGGGAGGTTTAGAGGGGATTTGAGAAAGAACTTTTTCACCCAGAGGGTGGTTGGAGTCTGGAACTCACTGCCTGAAAGGGTTGTGGAGGCAGGAACCCTCACAACATTCAAGAAGCATTTGGATGAGCACTTGAAATGCCATAGCATACAAGGCTACGGACCAAATGCTGGAATATGGGATTAGAGTAGACAGGGCTTGATGGCCGGCGCGGACACGATGGGCTGAAGGGCCTCTATCCGTGCTGTATAACTCTATGACTCTATGACTCTATGACCTGGCTGACAGGACCCCTGTGATCGGCCAACCCCTCTCCCCCAATGTTGGACCATCTTCTCGATGCTGGAACCCTGCCGAAGCTGGACCCCCTCCCCGATCTTGGACCCCCCTGAGTGTTGAACCCCCACCCCGATGTTTGACTCTCCTGATGCTGGAACCCCCATGATTCTGGACACCCCCAATCTTCTCCAAGGCCCCCCAATGTCATCCACTTCTCCCCACCTCAACCCACTCCTCCGATTTCTCCCAGGTGCCACGATCTCTCTCTCTCCCTCCCTCCTCCTTCTCTGATTCACGGCTCCTTTCACTTCCGACAGGCAGCCAGCCTGTCAATCTGGCTACCTAGTGCGTGGGAAACCCGGAAGCACAAATACCTTCAATTGAGTTGTGATCGCAGATTGCGACGCACTCATTTGGCTTCCAGGTTCCCCACCGAATATCTGTGGATGCACTGAGTTCCCGGCTCTGAGCTAAAATCATGCTCAATGTAACAACAAAATGGAAGTTCCACCACTCCTGCACACTTCCAGTGGCGCATCTGTACCCATGGAATGTCTTAGCTTAAAACTAACAGAATTTCTTTGAATCTTAGCTTTGAATAGCACCTGGTTTTAACAACACATAATTCAAAAACCAAGAACGACTACCAATGAAAAGGACTCGAATGCTTCCTTTCTCCCCCTCCCACCATTAAGTGGTACCTTTATGTAGTGGGCGAACTGTGTACCTGAATGACATGTTCGGAGCTGGGGTATTTAAAGGGCCACTGCAACCGTGGATTTTGAGGGAGAAAGAAGGAATTTGATGAAATGGAGCAACAAAGGAGTAAGCTAGCACCCTGGTTTAACGATTCCTCACTGGAGTTGCTACTGGATGGTGTGAGGAGCAGGACGAACACACTGTATCCGGCTGATCAGAGGAAGCACCCTGCCTCTGCCACCAAAAAGGCTGGGGACGAGGTGGCAGAGGAGATTAACAGCAGGAGCACCATGGCAAGGTCATGGGTGCAATGTAGGAAGCGCTTTAATGACCTAACCAGGTCAGGAAAAGTGAGTACAGTTACTGATTCAACTACATCCTGTGGTGCACATTACCCCCTCCCCCACTCTGTTTTGCCAAGACTACTCCATCACATCACTCCTCAAAATCACTTAAGTCTCATTATCAACTTACCTTCACTTTCTGTGCACTTCCTCACCTCCCCCATTTGTGAACCCACCACTGCCACTAACCCCAATCCTGATGCAATGTGATGTATCTGTCTGATATTCACCCTCTGATGCATCTCTTTCATTGTCAGCCTCACCCAAAGCAATGCATCCATCGGGTGACCACGTCATCCTCACTCACTGTTCTTTCTCCTGTAGGAGAAGAGAGCATAAAATGCACGGGAGAGGAGTAGGACAGGAGGGGGCACCATAAAGAGTGCCCCTGACAGATGCAGAGACCATAAGACCAAAAGAGATAGGAGCAGGAGTAGGCCATTCGGCCCCTCGAGCCTGCTCCGCCATTTAATGAGATCATGGCTGATCTGATTTTTACCTCAACTCCACTTTCCCGCCCTTTCCCCATATCCTTTGACTCCCTCGCTGATCAAAAATTTGTCTATCTCAGCCTTGAATGCATTCAATGACTCAACCTCCACAGCTTTTTGGGGTAAAGAATTCCAAAGATTCACAACCCTCTGGGAGAAGAAATTCCTCCTCATTTCCATCTTAAACGGGTGACCCCTTATTCCGAGACTATGCCCCCTAGTTTTAGATTCCTCCATGAGGGGTAACATCCTCTCAGCATCTACCCTATTGAGTCCCCTCAGAATCTTGCATGTTTCAATAAGATCTCCTCTCATTCTTCTAAACTCCAATGAGTATAGACCCAACCTGTTCAATCTTTCCTCATAAGACAACCCTTCCATACCCGGAATCAACCTAGTGAACCTTCTCTGAACTGCCTCCAATGCAAGTATGTCCTTCCTTAAATAAGGGCACCAGAACTGTAAGCAGTACTCCAGGTGTGGTCTCACCAGCACCCTGTACAGTTGTAGCATGATTTCCCTGCTTTTATACTCCATCCTCCTAGAAATAAAGGCCAATATTCCGTTTGCCTTCCAGATTACCTGCTGCACCTGTATGTTGACTTCTTGTGTTTCATGTATGAGGACACCCAGATCCCTCTGTACCGCAGCATTTTGTAGTATTTCTCCATTCAAATAATATTTTGCTTTTTTATTTTTCCTCCCAAAGTGGATGACTTCACATTTTCCCACATTATGTTCCATCTGCCAAATTTTTGCCCATTCGCTTAACTTATCAATATCCCTTTGCAGACACTTTGTGTCCTCATCGCAACTTGCGTTTCCATCTATCATTGTATCATCAGCAAATATGGCCACAAGACACTCTGCTCCTTCATCCAAGTCATTGTATATTGTAAACAGTTGAGGCCCCAGCAACTGAGCCCTGTGGCACCCCACTAGTTACAGATTGCCATTTTGAAAATGACCCTTTTTTCCCGACTCTTTGTTTTCTGTTAGTTAGCCAATCCTCTATCCATGCCAGTATATTACCCCCTCCATGCCAGTATATTACCCCCAACACCATGAGCTCTTCTCTTGTGCAGTTATCTTTTATGTGGCAACTTATCGAATGCCTTTTGGAAATCCAAATATACTGCATCCATTGGTTCCCCTTTATCCACCCTGTCCGTTACTTCCTCTAAGAACTCTAATAAATTTGTCAGACACAATTTCCCCTTCATAAAACCATGTTGACTCTCCTTGATTGTATTATGAGTCTCCAAATGTCCTGCTATTACTTCCTTAATAATGGATTCTAGCGTTTTCCCAATGACAGATGTTAGGCTAACTGGTCTATAGTTACGTGCTTTCTGTCTCACTCCCTTCTTGAATAGGGGTGTTATGTTTGCGGGTTTCCAATCCTTTAAGACCCTCGGATGCAAGCCATCAGGTCCAGGGGACTTTTCAGTCTTTAGACCCATTAGTTTACCTCGTACTTTTTCTCTAGTGATAGTGATTGTTTTTAGTTCCTCCCTCCCCTTTGCCCCTTGATTTTCTACTATTATTGGTACATTATTTGTGTCTTCTACTGTGAAGACAGATACAAAATATCTGTTGAATTCCTCTGCCATTTCCTTGTTTTCCATTATTATTTCCCCAGTCTATTCCTCCAAGGGACCAATGTTTACTTTAGTTACCCTCTTCCTTATTATATACTTGTGGAAGCTTTTACTGTCAGTTTTTATATTTCTTGCTAGTTTACTCTCATAATTTATTTTCTCCCTCTTTATTATTCTTTTAGTCATCCTTCGCTGGTTTTTAAACTTTTCCCAATCTTCGGGCTCACCAGTAATCTTTGCCATTTTGTATGCTTTTTCTTTTAACCTGGTACCATCCTTTACTTCCTTACTTAGCCATGGTTGGTTCACCCTTTTTGTGGAGTCTTTCCTCCTGACAGGGGTATATTTTTGTTGCAAGTCATAAAATATCTTTTTAAATGTTTGCCACTGTTTATCCACCACCATACCATCTAATCTGTTTACCCAGTCCACTTTAGCCAATTCTGCCCTCAGAGGAGGAGGCGTTGGAGCTCAGCCGCACGGTTGAATGCCTGGCTGTCGGAGATGGTGAGACTGGCAACCCGCAAATGGTTGGTGACAAAACTTTAACATCCTTCATAGACATCATGAATTGATTTTATCAATGATTGACTTGTTGTACACCTCAATATGGTCATTGCAAATGACCATATTGAGCTCCATTCCTCTGAGGACGCACCATCACATCATATCCAGCCATGCACCAGCTCAGATACTGGCACTTCGGAGGGTCCTGTTAGACAGATAGTTGAGTTGTCGTCTGCTGATTCACCATTCACAAGTGTGCACGAGCAGACACTGGTGACAGGGGCAGCTGTGGAGAGTCTGTGTTGGTGGGCACACTCTGCTCCAAGCTCTGCTCAGCTGGACACAGATGCTGAACCCCGGGGCCATCGTTGAGAATGAGAATGATAGAGGTGCAGCTCCACCTTTGCAAAGTCCTAGAAAACGTGTTACGCACACTGTCCACAATAGCGGAGAGAATGGATGAGTCCAACTCCATCGCTAGTGGAAAGATGGCGCAGGTAAGTGCGGGAACGTCTGCGATGGAGAGAATGGCAGCCGCCATTGAGCTTCAAGCACGTCTCACAAATGAGTCCATTCAGGCCCTGATAATGGCCGTGTGGACTCAGCATGCCAACATGTCTGCCACCTTGAACAGGAGACAGATACTTTAGCTGTGGCCTTAGAACCCGTCACAGATGTGCTCCAAGCTGTTGCCCAGCAGAGTGATATGGCCCTGGCCCAGGGGAGGGATGATGGCGAAAGGAGACGTGGAAGTCGGGACTCCACTCAAAGTGTACCCATGCCTCACCCGTTGTTCCCACCCCGCTCTCAACCAGTACCAGCAATGCTGCCTCCTCTCCCGACGTCCGTTCACAGGTTCAGGTGGAGCCCATGGGGCATAGGTTCAGAGCATCTCAGCAGTCAGGGCAGGGACAGGAGTTACCATGTCATTACCTCTGCTGAAGCCATGGGGGTGGAACCAAATAGAAGCGTTAGGAACAGGAAGACTAAGGTTTTGTAATCACCAAGGGTATGCACAAGGGCACCTGACGAAATGTCATGTTTTTCATTTATATTTGTTTTTTGTTACATGCACATTAAATGTTATAATTCTCATCACAACTGCCACATCTTGACCATTCTTGAGTCCCGTTTGTGAAAGCGCCATTTCATGTGATTCATCATGAACACCAAGACTTGATGTCATCAATTAGTCATGTTTCCAATGGCATCACGAGCAGCCATGTGTTCCGCTGCTCTGTGATGGGTTGCCCATCTTCGTCGACCTCCTCATCGTCTTCTTCAATGTTGATGGCAGATGCGGATGCTTCATGAATGCATTTGAGCTCCTCCACCAGTAACCCTCTCTGTTGAGCGATTTTGTTCAGGACGCAACACACAGCTATTATTCTGCAACCCTCGCTGGTGAATACTGAAGGGCTCCCCGAGATCGATCCAGGTACCTGAAGAACATCTTCAGCATTCCGATGTCTTCTTTAATAACAGACCTGGTGGTGATGTGACTGTCATTGTAGCACTGCTGTGCCTCGTTGGTGGGATTTCTCACAGGTGTCATGCGCCACATCTCCAGGGGGTATCCATTGTCTCCTAGGAGCCAGCCCTTAAGTCTGTCTTGTGCGTGAAAGAGAGCTGGGATGTCAGACTCGCGCAAACGGAAGGAATTATGGCAGCTGCCAGGGAATTTGACACACACCTGCAGAAAGCTCCTCAGGTGGTCACGAACCAGCTGCGCATTGATGGAGTGATATCCCTTTCAGTTGATGAACGGTCCTGGTTCATGTGCGGGTCCTTGGATTGCTCCTTGTGTGCAATCAATTGCGCCCTGCACTTGCGGGAAGCCAGACAGAGAGTTGAAACCCACTGCCCTCACAGTCTGGCTGATGTCGTCGCGGGGGAAGTTGATGTAGCCGGATGCCCTGGCAAACAAGCCATCCGTCACCTGTCGTATACATTTATGTGCAGAAGACTGAGAGACCCTGGTGATGTCACCGGTGGTGCTCTGGAAGAAACTGGAGGCGAAGAAATTGAAGGCAGTGGTGACTTTAACTCCGACGGGCAATGCGTGGCCACCAGGCCCAGCCAGGAGCAGCTCTTCACAAAGAAGCCTGCAGATGTCTGCGACCACCTGGCAAATCAATCGAAGGCTCCATAGACACTGCTCCTCAGAGGTCGAGGAAGCTCAGCCTCTGTCAGTACAACCTCTCATGTGGGTAGTGCCTCCTGTGAGCTCGGCCCATCTCTACTCTTCTGCAGGTCTTTGTGGCGCACCACTGTCTTGAGGACCTGCAACTCCCAGAACTGCATGCCTTGCCTGCCGTGGATGGTGATGTGCCTCCTCCCCAGATGTACTGCAGAATAAATCCATTGCGCCCCCCTCCATCATGGTTAGGAAGTTGGCTGAGCGAAAGTCGACAGAGTCGGGATAATGGGTAGGTACTCACATTGGCAGGATGTGACTAGTGGAGTCCCGCAGGGATCTATCTTGGGGCCTCAATTATTTACAATATTTATTAACGACTTAGATGAAGGCATAGAAAGTCTCATATCTAAGTTTGCCAATGACACAAAGATTGGCGGCATTGTAAGCAGTGTAGAAGAAAACATAAAATTACAAAGCGATATTGATAGATTAGGTGAATGTGCAAAACTGTGGCAAATGGAATTCAATGTAGACAAATGTGAGGTCATCCACTTTGGATCAAAAAAGGATAGATCAGGGTACTTTCTAAATGGTAAAAAGTTGAAAACAGTGGATGTCCAAAGGGACTTAGGGGTTCAGGTACATAGATCATTGAAGTGTCATGAACAGGTGCAGAAAATCATCAATCAGGCTAATGGAATGCTGGCCTTTATACTTAGAGGACTGGAGTACAAGGGGGCAGAAGTTATGCTGCAGCTATACAAAACCCTGGTAAGACCGCACCTGGAGTACTGTGAGCAGTTCTGGGCACCGCACCTTCGGAAGGACATATTGGCCTTGGAGGGAGTGCAGCGTAGGTTTACTATAAAGATACCCGGACTTCAAGGGTTAAGTTACGAGGAGAGATTACACAAATTGGGGTTGTATTCTCTAGAGTTTCGAAGGTTAAGGGGTGATCTGATCGAAGTTTATAAGATATTAAGGGGAACAGATAGGGTGGATAGAGAGAAACTATTTCCGCTGGTTGGGGATTCTAGGAGTAGGGGGCACAGTCTAAAAATTAGAGCCAGACCTTTCAGGAGCGAGATTAGAAAACATTTCCACACACAAAGGGTGGTAGAAGTTTGGAACTCTCTTCCGCAAATTGCAATTGATACTAGCTCAATTGCAATATTTAAATGTGAGATAGATAGCTTTTTGACAACCAAAGGTATTAAGCGATATGGGTCAAAGGCGGGTATATGGAGTTAGGTCATAGATCAGCCATGATCTTATCAAATGGCGGAGCAGGCACGAGGGGCTGAATGGCCTACTCCTGTTCCAATGTTCCAATGTTCCTATGATGTTGTCAGTTTGAGGGGGTCCAAAATGCAGGTAAATATGTAAATATGGCCACCAGAATTCTGTGTGAACAAAGAAATCTCAGTCCAAACACAAAGAACTCCCAGCCAAAGGTTTGTCTGAGAGAATTGATTGCCCTGCTGCAAAATCTCACCTTTTATTCACAAGTCTTAATCACCGGTTTAAAGGTCCGAATGAGAGCCAGCTGCAACTCTTCTCCGTTTCCATGGCGTGTTTCAGAGGCCATGGGAGACACGTTCAGGAGAAGTTAAAATGGTTTGAGTAAGTCAATACACAAAAGGTTAACAGCTTTAAGTACTTTAAATACCTCAATTGACCCTTTAAATATCATCCCGCCAGTTTGACCCAGGTGATTCTGGGTCAATCCCAGAAGTAGGAGCCTTGGAGCCGGGATATGGTCCCACTCTGAAAAGGGAAGATTTTTACTAACCAGCCGCCTCCAGCCCACCCATTCTTGGGGGTTAAAATTTACCTCCTTGAGTAGAATACTGATTTTCAGAGAGTTCTCAAACACATGCCTGCTCAGAAGTAAAAAGCGCCCTTAGATAACTTATGATAAGAACTTTGAGGTCGGAATGTAGTTGCTACTGGGCTAAGCATTGATCTAGTTCTTGCCTCTGCAGACTATAACTGATACAATTGAGGTTTCCTCCCAAAACCTTGTACTTGTGTTCACCATGAACTGGCTGTTTCCATCAGCAGATTTGCATCTCCTGGGAACTGAAACTTGTACATTTTTGCATGATGAGAATGGGACTATCATGCCACAGGGCTATTAATTATATGCTTACTGAAGTATTTTGTCCTGGAGATTACACGGCCCACCATATTCTTCAGTCCACTTGAAAAGGCCGAACTGTTAGACTGTATTGTTTGGACTAAAACTAATAGTTGAAATACAAGTGAGATAATTACACAGTATCACAACCATGCAGCAGAAAGCTAGCAGTACTAACTGCAACAAGCAGCAGCTCACGAAAGCAGCCCACCATCACCTTCTCAGGGCAACTGGGGGTGGGCAATAAATGCCGGTCTTTCCAGTGATGCCCACATCCCGAGAATGAATAATAAATAAAACATTTAACTTAATATGTGGATTATTTCAAAACAATAACAAGTTGTGAAACATTTGCCATTCGTTTGAATATCTTTGGAACAGAATCTCTGATGCGTCATTATATGCAAAGGTTCCATAGAACCTTGGCTGTTTGCAGAGAATAGGCAGTACGAATCACCAAACAAGAAATTACATTTATATAGTGCTTTTAACATTGTAAAACATCCCAAGGTGCTTCACTGGAACGTTTTCAAAAAAAATCTGACACCAAACCACATGAAGAGATATTAGGTCATGTGACCAAAAGCTTGGTCAACGATGTAGGTTTTAAGGAGCATCTTAAAAGGAGGAGAGTGAGTTTGAGAGATGGACCTGAAGGCATGGCGGCTAATGGTGAAGCAATTAAAATCCAGGATGAATTGGAGAAACGCAGAGATCTCGGAGGATTGTAGGGCTGGAGGGGGTTACAGTGATAGGGAGGGGCAATGCCATGCAGAGATTTGAAAACAAGGACGAGAATTTTAAAATCGAGGCATTCCTGGGTCGGCAGCCAATGTAGGTCAGCGAGCACAGGGGTGATGGGTGAACGGGACTTGGTGTGTGTCAGGATACGGGCAGCAGAGTTTTGGATGAGCTCAAGTTTATGGCGTGTGGAAGATTGGAGGCATTGGAATAGTTGAGTTTAGAGGTAACAAATGTATGGATGGGGGTTTGAGCAGCAGGTGAGCTTAGGCAGCGGCGGAGACAATCGAGGTTACGGAGGTGGAAATTGGCAGTCCTGGTGAAAGTTTTCAAGCAACGTTCCTGGGTCTTATGAAACTTTCTAGGAATTCCAAAGACAGGTTTCAACACCGAAAATATTTTCCTCAACATAAAGGAAATCATAATAATTAGTAATTTCTAACATCCACATAGAGAAGATGTAAACAGAAGTCTCATCTATCTATTGTTTGCTCTTGACACTTGGCTGCAACAGAAGTTATTTTTTACTGTCTGATGTGAGTCCTCAATTTCGCACATATTAATATTTCAAAAACAGAAGGGGCTGGTTAAACATGATCTGATTGGTTCCTGATCCACAGATTTTGGGGCCGGATGGGATCCATTCTAGAATCGTCAAGGGGTTAAAGGAGGAAACTAGTGATGATTTGGTTTGTTATTTTTTTTTATTCATTCATGGAATGTAGGCATCGCTGGCAAGGCCAACATTTATTGCCCATCCCAAATTGCCCTTGAGAAGGTGGTGGTGAGCCGCCTTCTTGAACCGCTGCAGTCCGTGTGGTGAAGGTTCTCCCACAGTGCTGTTAGGTAGGGAGTTCCAGGATTTTGACCCAGCGACGATGAAGGAACGGCGATATATTTCCAATTCAGGATGGTGTGTGACTTGGAGGGGAACGTGCAGGTGGTGGTGTTCCCATGCGCCTGCTGCCCCTGTCCTTCTAGGTGGTAGAGGTCGCGGATTTGGGAGGTGTTAGAAAGAAAATTCCATAGCAAATTTACGACACAGAAGGAGGCCATTTGGCCCATCGTGTCCATGCCGGCTGAGAAAGGAGCCAAGCAGCCTAATCCCATTTTCCCGCACTTGGTCCGTAGCCCTGCAGGACACGGCTCTTCAGGTGCACATCCAGGTGTTTTTTAAATGAGTTGAGGGTTTCTGCCTCTGCTACCCTTTCAGGAAGTGAATTCCAGACCCCCAACACCCTCTGGGTGAAAAAACATTTCCTCATTTCCCCTCTAATCCTTCTTCCAATCACCTTAAATCTTTGCCCCCTGGTTATTGATGCCTCTGCTCAGGGAAATAGGTCCTTTCTATCCATTCTACCTAGGCCCCTCATAATTTTGCACACCTCAATCAGATCACCCCGCAGCCTCCTCTGTTCCAAGGAAAACAATCCCAGCCTATCCAATCAGTCACCTTAGGTAAAATTCTCCAGTCTTGGCAACATCCTCGTAAATCTCCTCTGCACCCTCTCCAGCGCAATTACATCCATCCTGTAATGTGGTGACCAGAACTGTGCGCGGTACTCAAGCTGTGGCCTAACTAGTGTTTTATCCAGTCCCACCATAACTTCCCTGCTTTTATATTCTATGCCTCGGCTAATCAAGGAAAGCATTCCATATGCCTTTTTTACCACCTTATCGACCTGTCCTGCTATTTTCAGGGATCTGTGGACCTGCACTTCAAGGTCCTTCACTTTCTCTACACTCTCAGTATCCTCCCATTTATTCTGTATTCCCTTGCCTTGTTTGCTCTCCCCAAGAACATTACCTCACACTTCTCTGGATTGAACCGCATTTGCCACTTTTCTGCCCATCTGACCAGTCCATTGATAGCTTCCTGCAGCCGACAGCTTTCCTCCTCACAATCAACCACATGGCCTATCTTTGTATCATCCGCAAATTTCTTAATCATGCCCCCTACGTTTAAGTCTAATTCGTTAATGTATACCACAAAAAGCAAAGGACCAAGTACCGAGCACTGCGGCACCCCACTGGAAACAGCCTTCCAGTCGCAAAAACACCCGTCGACCATTACCCTTTGCTTCCTGCAACTGAGCCAATTTTGGTTCCAATTTGCCACATTTCCTTGCATCCCATGGGCCTTTACTTTTTTGACAAATCTGCCACGTGGGGCCTTGTCAAAAGCTGTCGAAGATGCCTTGGTAAGTAACTGCAATGCATCTTGTAGACGGTACATACTGCAGCCACGGTGTGCTGGTGGTGGAGGGAGTGAATGTTTATGGTGGTGGATGGGGTGCCAATCAAACGGTCTGTTTTGTCCTTTGTTGAGCTTCTTGAGTGTTGCTGCAGCTGCATTCATCCAGGCAAGTGGAGAGTATTCCATCACACTCCTCACTTGTGCCTTGTAGATGGTGGAAAGGCTTTGGGGAGTCATGAGGTGAGTCACTCGCTGCAGAATACCCTGCCTCTGGCTCTTGTAACCACAGTATTTTGGTGGCTGGTTCAGTTAAGTTTCTGGTCAATGGTGACCCCCAGGATGTTGATGTTGGGGGATTCGGTGATGGATATGCCGTGGAATATCAGTGGGAGGTTTGACTCTCTCTTGATGGAGATGGTGATTGCCTTGCACTTGTGTGGCACAAATGTTACTTGCCACTTATCAGACCAAGCCTGGATGTTGTCCAGGTCTTGCTGAATGCGGGCACGGACTGCTTCATTATCTGAGGGGTTGCGAATAGAAATGAACACCGTGGAATCATGATCAAACATTCCAAGATCTGACCTTATGATGGAGGGAAGGTCATTGATGAAGCAGCTGAAGATGGCTGGGCCTGGGACACTGCCCTGAGGAACTCCTGCAGTGATGTCCTGGGGCTGAGATGATTGGCCTCCAATAACCACTACCATCTTCCTTTGAGATAGTTATGACTGCAGCCACTGGAGAGTTTTCCCCCTGATTCCCATTGACTTCAATTTTATGAAGGCTCTTTAATGCCACAATCGGTCAAATGCTGCCTTGATGTAACATCATGAATGCTGCCTTGATGTAACATTGTGCACCTCAATATGGTCATTGCAAATGTTCTCTTTTATGTTATCTTCCAGGGCCTTCAAGGACTTCTGAAGCAGCACACGACCTGGACGAGGGGGATTCCTCAGAGGAGCTCCATTCCTCTGAGGATGCACCGTCACATCACACCCAGCCATGCGCCAGCTCAGATATTGGCACTTCGCAGGATCCTGTTAGACAGATAGTTGTGTTGTCGTCTGCTAACTCACCATTCACAAGTGTGCACGAGCAGACACTGGTGACAGGGGCAGCTGTGGAGAGTCCGTGTTGGTGGGCACACTCCGCTCCAAGCTCTGCTCAGCTGGACACAGACGCTGAACCCCGGGGCTATCGTTGAGAATGAGAATGATAGAGGTGCAGCTCCACCTTTGCAAAGTCCTAGAAAATGTGTTACGCACACTGTCCACAATAGCGGAGAGATTGGATGAGTCCAACTCCATCGCTAGTGGAATGGTGGCATAGATAAGTGCGGGAACGTCTGCGATGGAGAGAATGGCAGCCTCCAAGCTTCAAGCACGTCTCACAAATGAGTCCATTCAGGCTCTGATAATGGCCGTGTGGACTCAGCATGCCAACATGTCTGCCACCTTGAACAGGCAGACAGATACTTTAGCTGTGGCCTTAGAACCCATCACTGATGTGCTCCAAGCTGTTGTCCAGCAGAGTGGCAGGAGTGATATGGCCCTGGCCCAGGGGAGGGATGATGGCGAAAGGAGACGTGGAAGTCGGGACTCCACTCAAAGTGTACACATGTCTCACCCGTTTTTCCCACCCCGCTCTCAACCAGTACCCGCAATGCTGCCTCCTCTCCCGACGTCCGTTCACAGGTTCAGGCGGAGTCCATGGGGCATAGGTCTAGAGCATCTCAGCAGTCAGGTCAGGGACCTGAGTTACCATGTCATTACCTCTGCTGAAGTCATAGGGGTGGAACCAAATAGAAGCGGTAGGAACAGGAAGACTAAGGTTTTGTGATCACCAAGGGTATGCACAAGGGCACCTGACGAAATGTCATGTTTTTCATTTAAATTTGTTTTTTGTTACATGCATATTAAATGTTATAATTCTCACCACTTCAGCCACATCTTGTCCATTCTTGAGTCCCTTTTGTGAAAGCACCCTTTCATGTGATTCATCATGAACACCAAGACTTGATGCCACCCATTGGGCATGTTTACAACGGCATCACGAGCATCCATGTGCGCCGCTGCTCTGCGATGGGTTGCCCATCTTCGTTGTCCTCCTCCTCCTCCTCCTCATATTCTTCTTCAATGTTGATGGCAGATGCGGATGCTTCATGAGTGCATTCGAGCTCCTCCGCCTGTAACCCTCTCTGTTGATCGATGTTGTGCAGGACACAACATACAACTATTAATCTGCACACCCTAGCTGGTGAGTACTGAAGGGCTCCCCCAGATCGATCCAGGTACCTGCATTCCGATGTCTTCTTTAATAACAGACCTGGTGGTGATGTGACTGTCATTGTACCACTGCTGTGCCTCGTTGGTGGGGTTTCTCACAGGTGTCATGCGCCACATCTCCAGGGGGTATCCTTTGTCTCCAAGGAGCCAGCCCTTAAGTCTGTCTTGTGCATGGACGAGAGCTGGAATGTCGGACTCAGACAAAATGAAGGAATTATGGCAGCTGCCAGGGAATTTGGCACACACCTGCAGAAACCTCCTCAGGTGGTCACGAACCAGCTGCGCATTGATGGAGTGATATCCCTTTCATTTGATGAACGGTCCTGGTTCATGTGCTGGTCCTCGGATTGCCAGCTGTGTGCAATCAATTGCGCCCTGCACCTGCGGGAAGCCAGACAGAGAGTTGAAACCCACTGCCCTCACAGTCTGGCTGATGTCGTCGCGGGGGAAGTTGACGTAGCCGGATGCCCTGGCAAACAAGCCATCCGTCACCTGTCGTATACATTTATGTGCCGAAGACTGAGAGACCCCGGTGATGTCACTGGTGGTGCCTTGGAAGAAACTGGAGGCGAAGAAATTGAAGGCAGTGGTGACGTTAACTGCGGCGGGTAATGCGTGGCCACCAGGCCCAGCCAGGAGCAGCT
The DNA here is from genome assembly GCF_035084215.1 of Heptranchias perlo. NCBI lineage: Eukaryota > Metazoa > Chordata > Chondrichthyes > Hexanchiformes > Hexanchidae > Heptranchias > Heptranchias perlo. The sequence continues at coordinate 29,487,165 of NC_090328.1, read as the reverse complement.
CTTCACAAAGGAGCCTGCAGATGTCTGCGACCACCTGGCAACTCAATCGAAGGCTCCGTCGGCACTGCTCCTCAGCGAGGTCCAGGAAGCTCAGCCTCTGTCAGTTCAACTTCTCAAGTGGGTGGTGCCTCCTGTGACCTCGGCACCTCTCTGCCCTTCTGCAGGTCCTTATGGCGCACCTCTGTCTTGAGGACCTGCAACTCCCAGAACTGCACGCTGTGCCTGCCATGGGTGGTGATGTGCCTCCTCAACAGATGTACTTTAGAATAAATCCATTGCGCCCCCCCTCTATCATGATATTGTCAGTTTGAGGGGGTCCAAAAGGTAGGTAAATATGTAAATATGAGCACCAGAATTCTGAGTGTGAACAAAGAAATCTCAATCTAAACACAAAGAACTCCCAGCCAAAGGTTTGTCTGAGAGAATTGATTGCCCTGCTGCAAAATCTCACCATTTATTCACAAGTCTCAATCACCGGTTTAAAGGTCCGAATGAGGGCCGGCTGCAACTCTTCTCCGTTTCCATGGCGTGTTTCAGAGGCCACGGGAAACACATTCTGGAGAAGTTATAATGGTTTGTGTAAGTCAATACACAAAAAGTTAACAGCTTTAAGTACTTTAAATACCTGTATAACTCTATGACGTGCTGTATAACTCTATGACTCTATAAATGCTGGAATATGGGATTAGAGTAGACAGGGCTGATGGCCGGCGCGGACACGATGGGCCGAAGGGCCTCTATCCGTGCTGTATAACTCTATGACTCTACCTCAATTGACCCTTTAAATATCGTCCCGCCAGTTTGAAGTGTCGGTGGGACTTTCAGGTGTCAGAAGCACACGTGTACCCAGGTGCGTCTGGGTCAATCCCAGAAGTAGGAGCCTTGGAGCCGGGATATGGTCCCACTCTGAAAAGGGAAGATTTTTACTAACCAGCCGTCTCCAGCCCACCCATTCTTGGGGGTTAAAATTTACCCCCTTGCGTAGAATACTGGTTTTCAGAGAGTTCTCAAACACATGCCTGCTCAGAAGTAAAAAGTGCCCTTCGATAACTTATGATAAGAACTTTGAGGTCGGAACGTAGTTGCTACTGGGCTAAGCATTGATCTAGTTCTTGGCTCTGCAGACTATAACTGATACAATTGAGGTTTCCTCCCAAAACCTTGCACTTGTGTTCACCATGAACTGGCTGTTTCCATCAGCAGATTTGCATCTCCTGGAACTTTTGCATGATGAGAATGGGACGATCATGCCACAGGACTATTAATTATATGCTTACTGCAGTATTTTGTCCTGGAGATTACACGGCCCACCATATTCTTCTGTCCACTTGAAAAGGCCAAATTGTTAGACTGTATTGTTTGGACTAAAACTTTTTTTTTATTCGTTCATGGGATGTGGGCGTCGCTGGCGAGGCCAGCATTTATTGCCCATCCCTAATTGCCCTTGAGAAGGTGGTGGTGTGCCGCCTTCTTGAACCTCTGCAGTCCGTGTGGTGACGGTTCTCCCACAGTGCTGTTAGGAAGGGAGTTCCAGGATTTTGACCCAGCGACAATGAAGGAACGGCGATATATTTCCAAGTCGGGATGGTGTGTGACTTGGAGGGGAACGTGCAGGTGGTGTTGTTCCCATGTGCCTGCTGCTCTTGTCCTTCTAGGTGGTAGAGGTCGCGGGTTTGGGAGGTGCTGTCGAAGAAGCCTTGGCGAGTTGCTGCAGTGCATCCTGTGGATGGTACACACTGCAGCCACTGTGCGCCGGTGGTGATGGGAGTGAATGTTTAGGGTGGTGGAGGGGTGCCAATCAAGTGGGCTGCTTTATCTTGGATGGTGTCGAGCTTCTTGAGTGTTGTTGGAGCTGCACTCATCCAAGCAAGTGGAGAGTATTCCATCACACTCCTGACTCGTGCCTTGTAGATGGTGGAAAGGCTTTGGGGAGTCAGGAGGTGAGTCACTCGCCGCAGAATACCCAGCCTCTGACCTGCTCTCGTAGCCACAGTATTTATATGGCTGGTCCAGTTAAGTTTCTGGTCAATGGTGACCCCCAGGATGTTGATGGTGGGGGATTCGGCGATGGTAATGCCGTTGAATGTCAGGGGGAGGTGGTTAGACTCTCTCTTGTTGGAGATGGTCATTGCCTGGCACTTATCTGGCGCGAATGTTACTTGCCACTTATGAGCCCAAGCCTGGATGTTGTCCAGGTCTTGCTGCATGCGGGCTTGGACTGCTTCATTATTTGAGGGGTTGCGAATGGAACTGAACACTGTGCAGTCATCAGCGAACATCCCCATTTCTGACCTTATGATGGAGGGAAGGTCATTGATGAAGCAGCTGAAGATGGTTGGGCCTAGGACACTGCCCTGAGGAACTCCTGCAGCAATGTCCTGGGGCTGAGATAATTGGCCTCCAACAACCACTACCATCTTCCTTTGTGCTAGGTATGACTCCAGCCACTGGAGAGTTTTCCCCCTGATTCCCATTGATTTCAATTTTACTAGGGCTCCTTGGTGCCACACTCGGTCAAATGCTGCCTTGATGTCAAGGGCAGTCACTCTCACCTCACCTCTGGAATTCAGCTCTTTTCTCCATGTTTGGACCAAGGCTGTAATGAGGTCTGGAGCCGAGTGGTCCTGGCGGAACCCAAACTGAGCATCGGTGAGCAGGTTATTGGTGAGTAAGTGCCGCTTGATAGCACTGTCGACGACACCTTCCATCACTTTGCTGATGATTGAGAGTAGACTGATGGGGCGGTAATTGGCCAGATTGGATTTGTCCTGCTTTTTGTGGACAGGACATACCTGGGCAATTTTCCACATTGTCGGGTAGATGCCAGTGTTGTAGCTGTACTGGAACAGCTTGGCTAGAGGTGCAGCTAGTTCTGGAGCACAAGTCTTCAGCACTACAGCTGGAATGTTGGCGGGGCCCATAGCCTTTGCTGTATCCAGTGCACTCAGCCGTTTCTTGATATCACGTGGAGAGAATCGAATTGGCCGAAGACTGGCTTCCGTGATGGTGGTGATATCAGGAGGAGGCCGCTCGGCACTTCTGGCTGAAGATGGTTGCAAACGCTTCTGCCTTGTCTTTTGCACTCACGTGCTGGACTCCGCCATCATTGAGGATGGGAATGTTTGCAGAGCCTCCTCCTCCCGTTAGTTGTTTAATTGTCCACCACCATTCACGACTGGATGTGGCAGGACTGCAGAGCTTTGATCTGATCCGTTGGTTGTGGAATCGCTTAGCATGTTGCTTCTGCTGTTTAGCATGCATGTAGTCCTGAGTTGTAGCTTCACCAGGTTGGCACCTCATTTTTAGGTACGCCTGTTGCTGCTCCTGGCATGCTCTTCTACACTCCTCATTGAACCAGGGTTGATCCCCTGGCTTGTTGGTAATGGTAGAGTGAGGAATATGCCGGGCCATGAGGTTACAGATTGTGCTGGAATACAATTCTGCTGCTGCTGATGGCCCACAGCGCCTCATGGATGCCCAGTTTTGAGCTGCTAGATCTGTTCTGAATCTATCCCATTTAGCACGGTGGTAGTGCCACACAACACGTTGGATGGTGTCCTCAGTGCGAAAACGGGACTTCGTCTCCACGTGGACTGTGCGGTGGTCACTCCTACCAATACTGTCATGGACAGATGCATTTGCGACAGGTAGATTGGTGAGGACGAGGTCAAGTAAGTTTTTCCCTCGTGTTGGTTCGCTCACCACCTGCCGCAGGCCCAGTCTAGCAGCTATGTCCTTCAGGACTCGGCCAGCTCGGTCAGTAGTGGTGCTACCGAGCCACTCTTGGTGATGGACATTGAAGTCCCCCACCCAGAGTACATTTTGTGCCCTTGCTACCCTCAGTGCTTCCTCCAAGTGGTGCTCAACATGGAGGAGGACTGATTCATCAGCTGAGGGAGGACGGTAGGTGGTAATCAGCAGGAGGTTTCCTTGCCCATGTTTGACTTGATGCCATGAGATTTAATGGGGTCCAGAGTCAATGCTGAGGACTCCCAGGGCCACTCCCTCCTGACTGTATATCACTGTGCCGCCACCTCTGGTGGGTCTGTCCTGCCGGTGGGACAGGACACACCCAGGGATGGTGATGGAAGAGTCTGGGACGTTGGCTGAAAGGTATGATTCTGTGAGTATGGCTATGTCAGGCTGTTGCTTGACTAGTCTGTGGGACAGCTCTCCCAATTTTGGCACAAGTCCCCAGATATTAGTAAGGAGGACCTTGCAGGGTCGACTGGGCTTGGTGTTTTGCTGTTGTCGTGTCCGGTGCCTAGTGGTCCGATGCCGGGTGGTCCGTCCGGTTTTATTCTTATTATGACTTTTCGTAGCGAGATTTTACAACTGAGTGGCTTGCCGGGCCATTTCAGAGGGCAATTAAGAATCAACCACATTGCTGTGGGTCTGGAGTCACATATCGGCCAGACCAGGTAAGGATGGCAGGTTTCCTTCCCAAAAGGGCATTAGTGAACCAGATGGGTTTTTACGACAATCCGGTCGTTTCATGGCCATCATTACTGATACTAGTATTTTAATTCCAGATTTTTATTCAATTAATTGAATTTAAATTCGCCATCTGCCGTGGTGGGATTTGAACTCATGACTCTCGATTTTAGTTCAGGCCTTTGAATTACTAGTCCAGTAATATAACCACTATGCTACCGTACCCTAACTAATAGTTAAAATACAAGTGAGATAATTACACGGAATCGCAACCATGCAGCAAGAAGCTAGCAGTGCGAACTGCAACAAGCAGCAGTTCAAGAAAGCAGCCCACCATCACCTTCTCAGGGCAACTGGGGGTGGGCAATAAATGCCGGTCTTTCCAGTGATGCCCACATCCCGAGAATGAATAATAAATAAAACATTTAACTTAATATGTGGATTATTTCAAAACAATAAAAAGTTGTGAAACGTTTGCCGTTCGTTTGAATATCTTTGGGACAGAATCTCTGATGCGTCATTATATGCAAAGGTTCCATAGAACCATGGCTGTTTGCAGAGAATAGGCAGTACGAATCACCAAACAACAAATTACATTTATATAGTGCTTTTAACATTGTAAAACATCCCAAGGTGCTTCACTGGAACGTTTTCAAAAAAAATCTGACACCGAACCACATAAAGAGATATTGGGACATATGACTAAAAGCTTGGTCAACGATGTAGGTTTTAAGGAGCATCTTAAAAGGAGGAGAGTGAGTTTGAGAGATGGACCTGAAGGCATGGCCGCTAACGGTGAAGCAATTAAAATCCAGGATGAATTGGAGAAACGCAGAGATCTCGGAGGATTGTAGGGCTGGAGGGGGTTACAGTGATAGTGAGGGGCAATGCCATGCAGAGATTTGAAAACAAGGACGAGAATTTTAAAATCGAGGCATTCCTGGATCGGCAGCCAATGCAGGTCAGCGAGCACAGGGGTGATGGGTGAACGGGACTTGGTGTGTGTTAGGATACGGGCAGCAGAGTTTTGGATGAGCTCAAGTTTATGGCGTGTGGAAGATTGGAGTCCAGTCAGGAGAGCATTGGAATAGTTGAGTTTAGAGGTAACAAATGTATGGATGGGGGTTTGAGCAGCAGGTGAGCTTCGGCAGCGGCGGAAACAAGCGAGGTTACGGAGGTGGAAATTGGCAGTCCTGGTGAAAGTTTTCAAGCAACATTCCTGGGTCTTATGAAACTTTCTAGGAATTCCAAAGACAGGTTTCAACACCGAAAATCTTTTCCTCAACATAAAGGAAATCATAATAATTAGTAATTTCTAACATCCACATAGAGAAGATGTAAACAGAAGTCTCATCTATCTATTGTTTGCTCTTGACACTTGGCTGCAACAGAAGTTATTTTTTACTGTCTGATGTGAGTCCTCAATTTCGCACATATTAATATTTCAAAAACAGAAGGGGCTGGTTAAACATGATCTGATTGGTTCCTGATCCACAGATTTTGGGGCCGGATGGGATCCATTCTAGAATCGTCAAAGGGTTAAAGGAGGAAACTAGTGATGATTTGGTTTGTTATTTTTTTTTATTCATTCATGGAATGTAGGCATCGCTGGCAAGGCCAACATTTATTGCCCATCCCAAATTGCCCTTGAGAAGGTGGTGGTGAGCCGCCTTCTTGAACCGCTGCAGTCCGTGTGGTGAAGGTTCTCCCACAGTGCTGTTAGGTAGGGAGTTCCAGGATTTTGACCCAGCGACGATGAAGGAACGGCGATATATTTCCAATTCAGGATGGTGTGTGACTTGGAGGGGAACGTGCAGGTGGTGGTGTTCTCATGCGCCTGCTGCCCCTGTCCTTCTAGGTGGTAGAGGTCGCGGATTTGGGAGGTGTTAGAAAGAAAATTCCATAGCAAATTTACGACACAGAAGGAGGCCATTTGGCCCATCGTGTCCATGCCGGCTGAGAAAGGAGCCAAGCAGCCTAATCCCATTTTCCCGCACTTGGTCCGTAGCCCTGCAGGACACGGCTCTTCAGGTGCACATCCAGGTGTTTTTTAAATGAGTTGAGGGTTTCTGCCTCTGCTACCCTTTCAGGAAGTGAATTCCAGACCCCCAACACCCTCTGGGTGAAAAAACATTTCCTCATTTCCCCTCTAATCCTTCTTCCAATCACCTTAAATCTTTGCCCCCTGGTTATTGATGCCTCTGCTCAGGGAAATAGGTCCTTTCTCTCCATTCTACCTAGGCCCCTCATAATTTTGCACACCTCAATCAGATCACCCCGCAGCCTCCTCTGTTCCAAGGAAAACAATCCCAGCCTATCCAATCAGTCACCTTAGGTAAAATTCTCCAGTCTTGGCAACATCCTCGTAAATCTCCTCTGCACCCTCTCCAGCGCAATTACATCCATCCTGTAATGTGGTGACCAGAACTGTGCGCGGTACTCAAGCTGTGGCCTAACTAGTGTTTTATCCAGTCCCACCATAACTTCCCTGCTTTTATATTCTATGCCTCGGCTAATCAAGGAAAGCATTCCATATGCCTTTTTTACCACCTTATCGACCTGTCCTGCTATTTTCAGGGATCTGTGGACCTGCACTTCAAGGTCCTTCACTTTCTCTACACTCTCAGTATCCTCCCATTTATTGTGTATTCCCTTGCCTTGTTTGCTCTCCCCAAGAACATTACCTCACACTTCTCTGGATTGAACCGCATTTGCCACTTTTCTGCCCATCTGACCAGTCCATTGATAGCTTCCTGCAGCCGACAGCTTTCCTCCTCACTATCAACCACATGGCCTATCTTTGTATCATCCGCAAATTTCTTAATCATGCCCCCTACGTTTAAGTCCAATTCGTTAATGTATACCACAAAAAACAAAGGACCAAGTACCGAGCACTGCGGCACCCCACTGGAAACAGCCTTCCAGTCGCAAAAACACCCGTCGACCATTACCCTTTGCTTCCTGCAACTGAGCCAATTTTGGTTCCAATTTGCCACATTTCCTTGCATCCCATGGGCCTTTACTTTTTTGACAAATCTGCCACGTGGGGCCTTGTCAAAAGCTGTCGAAGATGCCTTGGTAAGTAACTGCAATGCATCTTGTAGACGGTACATACTGCAGCCACGGTGTGCTGGTGGTGGAGGGAGTGAATGTTTAAGGTGGTGGATGGGGTGCCAATCAAGCGGTCTGTTTTGTCCTTTGTTGAGCTTCTTGAGTGTTGCTGCAGCTGCATTCATCCAGGCAAGTGGAGAGTATTCCATCACACTCCTCACTTGTGCCTTGTAGATGGTGGAAAGGCTTTGGGGAGTCATGAGGTGAGTGACTCGCTGCAGAATACCCAGCCTCTGGCTCTTGTAACCACAGTATTTTGGTGGCTGGTCCAGTTAAGTTTCTGGTCAATGGTGACCCCCAGGATGTTGATGTTGGGGGATTCGGTGATGGATATGCCGTGGAATGTCAGTGGGAGGTTTGACTCTCTCTTGATGGAGATGGTGATTGCCTTGCACTTGTGTGGCACAAATGTTACTTGCCACTTATCAGACCAAGCCTGGATGTTGTCCAGGTCTTGCTGAATGCGGGCACGGACTGCTTCATTATCTGAGGGGTTGCGAATAGAAATGAACACCGTGGAATCATGATCAAACATTCCAAGATCTGACCTTATGATGGAGGGACGGTCATTGATGAAGCAGCTGAAGATGGCTGGGCCTGGGACACTGCCCTGAGGAACTCCTGCAGTGATGTCCTGGGGCTGAGATGATTGGCCTCCAATAACCACTACAATCTTCCTTTGAGATAGTTATGACTGCAGCCACTGGAGAGTTTTCCCCCTGATTCCCATTTACTTCAATTTTATGAAGGCTCTTTAATGCCACAATCGGTCAAATGCTGCCTTGATGTAACATCATGAATGCTGCCTTGATGTAACATTGTGCACCTCAATATGGTCATTGCAAATGTTCTCTTTTATGTTATCTTCCAGGGCCTTCAAGGACTTCTGAAGCAGCACACAACCTGGACGAGGGGGATTCCTCAGAGGAGCTCCATTCCTCTGAGGATGCACCGTCACATCACACCCAGCCATGCGCCAGCTCAGATATTGGCACTTCGCAGGATCCTGTTAGACAGATAGTTGTGTTGTCGTCTGCTAACTCACCATTCACAAGTGTGCACGAGCAGACACTGGTGACAGGGGCAGCTGTGGAGAGTCCGTGTTGGTGGGCACACTCCGCTCCAAGCTCTGCTCAGCTGGACACAGACGCTGAACCCCGGGGCCATCGTTGAGAATGCGAATGATAGAGGTGCAGCTCCACCTTTGCAAAGTCCTAGAAAATGTGTTACGCACACTGTCCACAATAGCGGAGAGATTGGATGAGTCCAACTCCATCGCTAGTGGAATGGTGGCATAGATAAGTGCGGGAACATCTGCGATGGAGAGAATGGCAGCCTCCAAGCTTCAAGCACGTCTCACAAATGAGTCCATTCAGGCTCTGATAATGGCCGTGTGGACTCAGCATGCCAACATGTCTGCCACCTTGAACAGGCAGACAGATACTTTAGCTGTGGCCTTAGAACCCATCACTGATGTGCTCCAAGCTGTTGTCCAGCAGAGTGGCAGGAGTGATATGGCCCTGGCCCAGGGGAGGGATGATGGCGAAAGGAGACGTGGAAGTCGGGACTCCACTCAAAGTGTACACATGTCTCACCCGTTTTTCCCACCCCGCTCTCAACCAGTACCCGCAATGCTGCCTCCTCTCCCGACGTCCGTTCACAGGTTCAGGCGGAGTCCATGGGGCATAGGTCTAGAGCATCTCAGCAGTCAGGTCAGGGACCTGAGTTACCATGTCATTACCTCTGCTGAAGTCATAGGGGTGGAACCAAATAGAAGCGGTAGGAACAGGAAGACTAAGGTTTTGTGATCACCAAGGGTATGCACAAGGGCACCTGACGAAATGTCATGTTTTTCATTTAAATTTGTTTTTTGTTACATGCATATTAAATGTTATAATTCTCACCACTTCAGCCACATCTTGTCCATTCTTGAGTCCCTTTTGTGAAAGCACCCTTTCATGTGATTCATCATGAACACCAAGACTTGATGCCACCCATTGGGCATGTTTACAACGGCATCACGAGCATCCATGTGCGCCGCTGCTCTGCGATGGGTTGCCCATCTTCGTTGTCCTCCTCCTCCTCCTCCTCATATTCTTCTTCAATGTTGATGGCAGATGCGGATGCTTCATGAATGCATTCGAGCTCCTCCTCCTGTAACCCTCTCTGTTGATCGATGTTGTGCAGGACACAACATACAACTATTAATCTGCACACCCTAGCTGGTGAGTACTGAAGGGCTCCCCCAGATCGATCCAGGTACCTGCATTCCGATGTCTTCTTTAATAACAGACCTGGTGGTGATGTGACTGTCATTGTACCACTGCTGTGCCTCGTTGGTGGGGTTTCTCACAGGTGTCATGCGCCACATCTCCAGGGGGTATCCTTTGTCTCCAAGGAGCCAGCCCTTAAGTCTGTCTTGTGCATGGACGAGAGCTGGAATGTCGGACTCACACAAAATGAAGGAATTATGGCAGCTGCCAGGGAATTTGGCACACACCTGCAGAAACCTCCTCAGGTGGTCACGAACCAGCTGCGCATTGATGGAGTGATATCCCTTTCATTTGATGAACGGTCCTGGTTCATGTGCTGGTCCTCGGATTGCCAGCTGTGTGCAATCAATTGCGCCCTGCACCTGCGGGAAGCCAGACAGAGAGTTGAAACCCACTGCCCTCACAGTCTGGCTGATGTCGTCGCGGGGGAAGTTGACGTAGCCGGATGCCCTGGCAAACAAGCCATCCGTCACCTGTCGTATACATTTATGTGCCGAAGACTGAGAGACCCCGGTGATGTCACTGGTGGTGCCTTGGAAGAAACTGGAGGCGAAGAAATTGAGGGCAGTGGTGACGTTAACTGCGGCGGGTAATGCGTGGCCACCAGGCCCAGCCAGGAGCAGCTCTTCACAAAGGAGCCTGCAGATGTCTGCGACCACCTGGCAACTCAATCGAAGGCTCCGTAGGCACTGCTCCTCAGCGAGGTCCAGGAAGCTCAGCCTCTGTCAGTTCAACTTCTCAAGTGGGTGGTGCCTCCTGTGACCTCGGCACCTCTCTGCCCTTCTGCAGGTCCTTATGGCGCACCTCTGTCTTGAGGACCTGCAACTTTTAAAAAGCATTTGGACAGTTACATGGGTAAGATGGGTATCGAGGGATATGGGCCAAGTGCAGGCAATTGGGACTAGCTTAGTGGTATAAACTGGGCGACATGGACATGTTGGGCCGAAGGGCCTGTTTCCATGTTGTAACTTCTATGATTCTATGATTCTATAACTCCCAGAACTGCACGCTGTGCCTGCCATGGGTGGTGATGTGCCTCCTCAACAGATGTACTTTAGAATAAATCCATTGCGCCCCCCCTCTATCATGATATTGTCAGTTTGAGGGGGTCCAAAAGGTAGGTAAATATGTAAATATGAGCACCAGAATTCTGAGTGTGAACAAAGAAATCTCAATCTAAACACAAAGAACTCCCAGCCAAAGGTTTGTCTGAGAGAATTGATTGCCCTGCTGCAAAATCTCACCATTTATTCACAAGTCTCAATCACCGGTTTAAAGGTCCGAATGAGGGCCGGCTGCAACTCTTCTCCGTTTCCATGGCGTGTTTCAGAGGCCACGGGAAACACATTCTGGAGAAGTTATAATGGTTTGTGTAAGTCAATACACAAAAAGTTAACAGCTTTAAGTACTTTAAATACCTGTATAACTCTATGACGTGCTGTATAACTCTATGACTCTATAAATGCTGGAATATGGGATTAGAGTAGACAGGGCTGATGGCCGGCGCGGACACGATGGGCCGAAGGGCCTCTATCCGTGCTGTATAACTCTATGACTCTACCTCAATTGACCCTTTAAATATCGTCCCGCCAGTTTGCAGTGTCGGTGGGACTTTCAGGTGTCAGAAGCACACGTGTACCCAGGTGCGTCTGGGTCAATCCCAGAAGTAGGAGCCTTGGAGCCGGGATATGGTCCCACTCTGAAAAGGGAAGATTTTTACTAACCAGCCGTCTCCAGCCCACCCATTCTTGGGGGTTAAAATTTACCCCCTTGCGTAGAATACTGGTTTTCAGAGAGTTCTCAAACACATGCCTGCTCAGAAGTAAAAAGTGCCCTTCGATAACTTATGATAAGAACTTTGAGGTCGGAACGTAGTTGCTACTGGGCTAAGCATTGATCTAGTTCTTGGCTCTGCAGACTATAACTGATACAATTGAGGTTTCCTCCCAAAACCTTGCACTTGTGTTCACCATGAACTGGCTGTTTCCATCAGCAGATTTGCATCTCCTGGAACTTTTGCATGATGAGAATGGGACGATCATGCCACAGGACTATTAATTATATGCTTACTGCAGTATTTTGTCCTGGAGATTACACGGCCCACCATATTCTTCTGTCCACTTGAAAAGGCCAAATTGTTAGACTGTATTGTTTGGACTAAAACTTTTTTTTTATTCGTTCATGGGATGTGGGTGTCGCTGGCGAGGCCAGCATTTATTGCCCATCCCTAATTGCCCTTGAGAAGGTGGTGGTGTGCCGCCTTCTTGAACCTCTGCAGTCCGTGTGGTGACGGTTCTCCCACAGTGCTGTTAGGAAGGGAGTTCCAGGATTTTGACCCAGCGACAATGAAGGAACGGCGATATATTTCCAAGTCGGGATGGTGTGTGACTTGGAGGGGAACGTGCAGGTGGTGTTGTTCCCATGTGCCTGCTGCTCTTGTCCTTCTAGGTGGTAGAGGTCGCGGGTTTGGGAGGTGCTGTCGAAGAAGCCTTGGCGAGTTGCTGCAGTGCATCCTGTGGATGGTACACACTGCAGCCACAGTGCGCCGGTGGTGAAGGGAGTGAATGTTTAGGGTGGTGGATGGGGTGCCAATCAAGTGGGCTGCTTTATCTTGGATGGTGTCGAGCTTCTTGAGTGTTGTTGGAGCTGCACTCATCCAAGCAAGTGGAGAGTATTCCATCACACTCCTGACTTGTGCCTTGTAGATGGTGGAAAGGCTTTGGGGAGTCAGGAGGTGAGTCACTCGCCGCAGAATACCCAGCCTCTGACCTGCTCTCGTAGCCACAGTATTTATATGGCTGGTCCAGTTAAGTTTCTGGTCAATGGTGACCCCCAGGATGTTGATGGTGGGGGATTCGGCGATGGTAATGCCGTTGAATGTCAGGGGGAGGTGGTTAGACTCTCTCTTGTTGGAGATGGTCATTGCCTGGCACTTATCTGGCGCGAATGTTACTTGCCACTTATGAGCCCAAGCCTGGATGTTGTCCAGGTCTTGCTGCATGCGGGCTTGGACTGCTTCATTATTTGAGGGGTTGCGAATGGAACTGAACACTGTGCAGTCATCAGCGAACATCCCCATTTCTGACCTTATGATGGAGGGAAGGTCATTGATGAAGCAGCTGAAGATGGTTGGGCCTAGGACACTGCCCTGAGGAACTCCTGCAGCAATGTCCTGGGGCTGAGATAATTGGCCTCCAACAACCACTACCATCTTCCTTTGTGCTAGGTATGACTCCAGCCACTGGAGAGTTTTCCCCCTGATTCCCATTGATTTCAATTTTACTAGGGCTCCTTGGTGCCACACTCGGTCAAATGCTGCCTTGATGTCAAGGGCAGTCACTCTCACCTCACCTCTGGAATTCAGCTCTTTTCTCCATGTTTGGACCAAGGCTGTAATGAGGTCTGGTGCCGAGTGGTCCTGGCGGAACCCAAACTGAGCATCGGTGAGCAGGTTATTGGTGAGTAAGTGCCGCTTGATAGCACTGTCGACGACACCTTCCATCACTTTGCTGATGATTGAGAGTAGACTGATGGGGCGGTAATTGGCCAGATTGGATTTGTCCTGCTTTTTGTGGACAGGACATACCTGGGCAATTTTCCACATTGTCGGGTAGATGCCAGTGTTGTAGCTGTACTGGAACAGCTTGGCTAGAGGTGCAGCTAGTTCTGGAGCACAAGTCTTCAGCACTACAGCTGGAATGTTGGCGGGGCCCATAGCCTTTGCTGTATCCAGTGCACTCAGCCGTTTCTTGATATCACGTGGAGTGAATCGAATTGGCCGAAGACTGGCTTCCGTGATGGTGGTGATATCAGGAGGAGGCCGCTCGGCACTTCTGGCTGAAGATGGTTGCAAACGCTTCTGCCTTGTCTTTTGCACTCACGTGCTGGACTCCACCATCATTGAGGATGGGGATGTTTGCAGAGCCTCCTCCTCCCGTTAGTTGTTTAATTGTCCACCACCATTCACGACTGGATGTGGCAGGACTGCAGAGCTTTGATCTGATCCGTTGGTTGTGGAATCGCTTAGCATGTTGCTTCTGCTGTTTAGCATGCATGTAGTCCTGAGTTGTAGCTTCACCAGGTTGGCACCTCATTTTTAGGTACGCCTGTTGCTGCTCCTGGCATGCTCTTCTACACTCCTCATTGAACCAGGGTTGATCCCCTGGCGTGTTGGTAATGGTAGAGTGAGGAATATGCCGGGCCATGAGGTTACAGTTTGTGCTGGAATACAATTCTGCTGCTGCTGATGGCCCACAGCGCCTCATGGATGCCCAGTTTTGAGCTGCTAGATCTGTTCTGAATCTATCCCATTTAGCACGGTGGTAGTGCCACACAACACGTTGGATGGTGTCCTCAGTGCGAAAACGGGACTTCGTCTCCACGTGGACTGTGCGGTGGTCACTCCTACCAATACTGTCATGGACAGATGCATTTGCGACAGGTAGATTGGTGAGGACGAGGTCAAGTAAGTTTTTCCCTCGTGTTGGTTCGCTCACCACCTGCCGCAGGCCCAGTCTAGCAGCTATGTCCTTCAGGACTCGGCCAGCTCGGTCAGTAGTCGTGCTACCGAGCCACTCTTGGTGATGGACATTGAAGTCCCCCACCCAGAGTACATTTTGTGCCCTTGCTACCCTCAGTGCTTCCTCCAAGTGGTGCTCAACATGGAGGAGGACTGATTCATCAGCTGAGGGAGGACGGTAGGTGGTTATCAGCAGGAGGTTTCCTTGCCCATGTTTGACTTGATGCCATGAGATTTCCTGGGGTCCAGAGTCAATGCTGAGGACTCCCAGGGCCTCTCCCTCCTGACTGTATATCACTGTGCCGCCACCTCTGGTGGGTCTGTCCTGCCGGTGGGACAGGACACACCCAGGGATGGTTATGGAAGAGTCTGGGACGTTGGCTGAAAGGTATGATTCTGTGAGTATGGCTATGTCAGGCTGTTGCTTGACTAGTCTGTGGGACAGCTCTCCCAATTTTGGCACAAGTCCCCAGATATTAGTAAGGAGGACCTTGCAGGGTCGACTGGGCTTGGTGTTTTGCTGTTGTCGTGTCCGGTGCCTAGTGGTCCGATGCCGGGTGGTCCGTCCGGTTTTATTCTTATTATGACTTTTCGTAGCGAGATTTTACAACTGAGTGGCTTGCTGGGCCATTTCAGAGGGCAATTAAGAATCAACCACATTGCTGTGGGTCTGGAGTCACATATCGGCCAGACCGGGTAAGGATGGCAGGTTTCCTTCCCAAAAGGGCATTAGTGAACCAGATGGGTTTTTACGACAATCCGGTAGTTTCATGGCCATCATTACTGATACTAGTATTTTAATTCCAGATTTTTATTCAATTAATTGAATTTAAATTCGCCATCTGCCGTGGTGGGATTTGAACTCATGACTCTCGATTTTAGTTCAGGCCTTTGAATTACTAGTCCAGTAATATAACCACTATGCTACCGTACCCTAACTAATAGTTAAAATACAAGTGAGATAATTACACGGAATCGCAACCATGCAGCAAGAAGCTAGCAGTGCGAACTGCAACAAGCAGCAGTTCAAGAAAGCAGCCCACCATCACCTTCTCAGGGCAACTGGGGGTGGGCAATAAATGCCGGTCTTTCCAGTGATGCCCACATCCCGAGAATGAATAATAAATAAAACATTTAACTTAATATGTGGATTATTTCAAAACAATAAAAAGTTGTGAAACGTTTGCCGTTCGTTTGAATATCTTTGGGACAGAATCTCTGATGCGTCATTATATGCAAAGGTTCCATAGAACCTTGGCTGTTTGCAGAGAATAGGCAGTACGAATCACCAAACAACAAATTACATTTATATAGTGCTTTTAACATTGTAAAACATCCCAAGGTGCTTCACTGGAACGTTTTCAAAAAAAATCTGACACCGAACCACATAAAGAGATATTGGGACATGTGACTAAAAGCTTGGTCAACGATGTAGGTTTTAAGGAGCATCTTAAAAGGAGGAGAGTGAGTTTGAGAGATGGACCTGAAGGCATGGCCGCTAACGGTGAAGCAATTAAAATCCAGGATGAATTGGAGAAACGCAGAGATCTCGGAGGATTGTAGGGCTGGAGGGGGTTACAGTGATAGGGAGGGGCAATGCCATGCAGAGATTTGAAAACAAGGACGAGAATTTTAAAATCGAGGCATTCCTGGATCGGCAGCCAATGCAGGTCAGCGAGCACAGGGGTGATGGGTGAACGGGACTTGGTGTGTGTCAGGATACGGGCAGCAGAGTTTTGGATGAGCTCAAGTTTATGGCGTGTGGAAGATTGGAGGCATTGGAATAGTTGAGTTTAGAGGTAACAAATGTATGGATGGGGGTTTGAGCAGCAGGTGAGCTTCGGCAGCGGCGGAAACAAGCGAGGTTACGGAGGTGGAAATTGGCAGTCCTGGTGAAAGTTTTCAAGCAACATTCCTGGGTCTTATGAAACTTTCTAGGAATTCCAAAGACAGGTTTCAACACCGAAAATATTTTCCTCAACATAAAGGAAATCATAATAATTAGTAATTTCTAACATCCACATAGAGAAGATGTAAACAGCAGTCTCATCTATCTATTGTTTGCTCTTGACACTTGGCTGCAACAGAAGTTATTTTTTACTGTCTGATGTGAGTCCTCAATTTCGCACATATTAATATTTCAAAAACAGAAGGGGCTGGTTAAACATGATCTGATTGGTTCCTGATCCACAGATTTTGGGGCCGGATGGGATCCATTCTAGAATCGTCAAGGGGTTAAAGGAGGAAACTAGTGATGATTTGGTTTGTTATTTTTTTTTATTCATTCATGGAATGTAGGCATCGCTGGCAAGGCCAACATTTATTGCCCATCCCAAATTGCCCTTGAGAAGGTGGTGGTGAGCCGCCTTCTTGAACCGCTGCAGTCCGTGTGGTGAAGGTTCTCCCACAGTGCTGTTAGGTAGGGAGTTCCAGGATTTTGACCCAGCGACGATGAAGGAACGGCGATATATTTCCAATTCAGGATGGTGTGTGACTTGGAGGGGAACGTGCAGGTGGTGGTGTTCCCATGCGCCTGCTGCCCCTGTCCTTCTAGGTGGTAGAGGTCGCGGATTTGGGAGGTGTTAGAAAGAAAATTCCATAGCAAATTTACGACACAGAAGGAGGCCATTTGGCCCATCGTGTCCATGCCGGCTGAGAAAGGAGCCAAGCAGCCTAATCCCATTTTCCCGCACTTGGTCCGTAGCCCTGCAGGACACGGCTCTTCAGGTGCACATCCAGGTGTTTTTTAAATGAGTTGAGGGTTTCTGCCTCTGCTACCCTTTCAGGAAGTGAATTCCAGACCCCCAACACCCTCTGGGTGAAAAAACATTTCCTCATTTCCCCTCTAATCCTTCTTCCAATCACCTTAAATCTTTGCCCCCTGGTTATTGATGCCTCTGCTCAGGGAAATAGGTCCTTTCTATCCATTCTACCTAGGCCCCTCATAATTTTGCACACCTCAATCAGATCACCCCGCAGCCTCCTCTGTTCCAAGGAAAACAATCCCAGCCTATCCAATCAGTCACCTTCGGTAAAATTCTCCAGTCTTGGCAACATCCTCGTAAATCTCCTCTGCACCCTCTCCAGCGCAATTACATCCATCCTGTAATGTGGTGACCAGAACTGTGCGCGGTACTCAAGCTGTGGCCTAACTAGTGTTTTATCCAGTCCCACCATAACTTCCCTGCTTTTATATTCTATGCCTCGGCTAATCAAGGAAAGCATTCCATATGCCTTTTTTACCACCTTATCGACCTGTCCTGCTATTTTCAGGGATCTGTGGACCTGCACTTCAAGGTCCTTCACTTTCTCTACACTCTCAGTATCCTCCCATTTATTGTGTATTCCCTTGCCTTGTTTGCTCTCCCCAAGAACATTACCTCACACTTCTCTGGATTGAACCGCATTTGCCACTTTTCTGCCCATCTGACCAGTCCATTGATAGCTTCCTGCAGCCGACAGCTTTCCTCCTCACTATCAACCACATGGCCTATCTTTGTATCATCCGCAAATTTCTTAATCATGCCCCCTACGTTTAAGTCCAATTCGTTAATGTATACCACAAAAAACAAAGGACCAAGTACCGAGCACTGCGGCACCCCACTGGAAACAGCCTTCCAGTCGCAAAAACACCCGTCGACCATTACCCTTTGCTTCCTGCAACTGAGCCAATTTTGGTTCCAATTTGCCACATTTCCTTGCATCCCATGGGCCTTTACTTTTTTGACAAATCTGCCACGTGGGGCCTTGTCAAAAGCTGTCGAAGATGCCTTGGTAAGTAACTGCAATGCATCTTGTAGACGGTACATACTGCAGCCACGGTGTGCTGGTGGTGGAGGGAGTGAATGTTTAAGGTAGTGGATGGGGTGCCAATCAAGCGGTCTGTTTTGTCCTTTGTTGAGCTTCTTGAGTGTTGCTGCAGCTGCATTCATCCAGGCAAGTGGAGAGTATTCCATCACACTCCTCACTTGTGCCTTGTAGATGGTGGAAAGGCTTTGGGGAGTCATGAGGTGAGTCACTCGCTGCAGAATACCCTGCCTCTGGCTCTTGTAACCACAGTATTTTGGTGGCTGGTCCAGTTAAGTTTCTGGTCAATGGTGACCCCCAGGATGTTGATGTTGGGGGATTCGGTGATGGATATGCCGTGGAATGTCAGGGGGAGGTTTGACTCTCTCTTGATGGAGATGGTGATTGCCTTGCACTTGTGTGGCACAAATGTTACTTGCCACTTATCAGACCAAGCCTGGATGTTGTCCAGGTCTTGCTGAATGCGGGCACGGACTGCTTCATTATCTGAGGGGTTGCGAATAGAAATGAACACCGTGGAATCATGATCAAACATTCCAAGATCTGACCTTATGATGGAGGGACGGTCATTGATGAAGCAGCTGAAGATGGCTGGGCCTGGGACACTGCCCTGAGGAACTCCTGCAGTGATGTCCTGGGGCTGAGATGATTGGCCTCCAATAACCACTACCATCTTCCTTTGAGATAGTTATGACTGCAGCCACTGGAGAGTTTTCCCCCTGATTCCCATTGACTTCAATTTTATGAAGGCTCTTTAATGCCACAATCGGTCAAATGCTGCCTTGATGTAACATCATGAATGCTGCCTTGATGTAACATTGTGCACCTCAATATGGTCATTGCAAATGTTCTCTTTTATGTTATCTTCCAGGGCCTTCAAGGACTTCTGAAGCAGCACACGACCTGGACGAGGGGGATTCCTCAGAGGAGCTCCATTCCTCTGAGGATGCACCGTCACATCACACCCAGCCATGCGCCAGCTCAGATATTGGCACTTCGCAGGATCCTGTTAGACAGATAGTTGTGTTGTCGTCTGCTAACTCACCATTCACAAGTGTGCACGAGCAGACACTGGTGACAGGGGCAGCTGTGGAGAGTCCGTGTTGGTGGGCACACTCCGCTCCAAGCTCTGCTCAGCTGGACACAGACGCTAAACCCCGGGGCCATCGTTGAGAATGAGAATGATAGAGGTGCAGCTCCACCTTTGCAAAGTCCTAGAAAATGTGTTACGCACACTGTCCACAATAGCGGAGAGAATGGATGAGTCCAACTCCATCGCTAGTGGAATGGTGGCATAGATAAGTGCGGGAACGTCTGCGATGGAGAGAATGGCAGCCTCCAAGCTTCAAGCACGTCTCACAAATGAGTCCATTCAGGCTCTGATAATGGCCGTGTGGACTCAGCATGCCAACATGTCTGCCACTTTGAACAGGCAGACAGATACTTTAGCTGTGGCCTTAGAACCCATCACTGATGTGCTCCAAGCTGTTGTCCAGCAGAGTGGCAGGAGTGATATGGCCCTGGCCCAGGGGAGGGATGATGGCGAAAGGAGACGTGGAAGTCGGGACTCCACTCAAAGTGTACACATGTCTCACCCGTTTTTCCCACCCCGCTCTCAACCAGTACCCGCAATGCTGCCTCCTCTCCCGACGTCCGTTCACAGGTTCAGGCGGAGTCCATGGGGCATAGGTCTAGAGCATCTCAGCAGTCAGGTCAGGGACCTGAGTTACCATGTCATTACCTCTGCTGAAGTCATAGGGGTGGAACCAAATAGAAGCGGTAGGAACAGGAAGACTAAGGTTTTGTGATCACCAAGGGTATGCACAAGGGCACCTGACGAAATGTCATGTTTTTCATTTAAATTTGTTTTTTGTTACATGCATATTAAATGTTATAATTCTCACCACTTCAGCCACATCTTGTCCATTCTTGAGTCCCTTTTGTGAAAGCACCCTTTCATGTGATTCATCATGAACACCAAGACTTGATGCCACCCATTGGGCATGTTTACAACGGCATCACGAGCATCCATGTGCGCCGCTGCTCTGCGATGGGTTGCCCATCTTCGTTGTCCTCCTCCTCCTCCTCCTCATATTCTTCTTCAATGTTGATGGCAGATGCGGATGCTTCATGAGTGCATTCGAGCTCCTCCGCCTGTAACCCTCTCTGTTGATCGATGTTGTGCAGGACACAACATACAACTATTAATCTGCACACCCTAGCTGGTGAGTACTGAAGGGCTCCCCCAGATCGATCCAGGTACCTGCATTCCGATGTCTTCTTTAATAACAGACCTGGTGGTGATGTGACTGTCATTGTACCACTGCTGTGCCTCGTTGGTGGGGTTTCTCACAGGTGTCATGCGCCACATCTCCAGGGGGTATCCTTTGTCTCCAAGGAGCCAGCCCTTAAGTCTGTCTTGTGCATGGACGAGAGCTGGAATGTCGGACTCACACAAAATGAAGGAATTATGGCAGCTGCCAGGGAATTTGGCACACACCTGCAGAAACCTCCTCAGGTGGTCACGAACCAGCTGCGCATTGATGGAGTGATATCCCTTTCATTTGATGAACGGTCCTGGTTCATGTGCTGGTCCTCGGATTGCCAGCTGTGTGCAATCAATTGCGCCCTGCACCTGCGGGAAGCCAGACAGAGAGTTGAAACCCACTGCCCTCACAGTCTGGCTGATGTCGTCGCGGGGGAAGTTGACGTAGCCGGATGCCCTGGCAAACAAGCCATCCGTCACCTGTCGTATACATTTATGTGCCGAAGACTGAGAGACCCCGGTGATGTCACTGGTGGTGCCTTGGAAGAAACTGGAGGCGAAGAAATTAAGGGCAGTGGTGACGTTAACTGCGGCGGGTAATGCGTGGCCACCAGGCCCAGCCAGGAGCAGCTCTTCACAAAGGAGCCTGCAGATGTCTGCGACCACCTGGCAACTCAATCGAAGGCTCCGTAGGCACTGCTCCTCAGCGAGGTCCAGGAAGCTCAGCCTCTGTCAGTTCAACTTCTCAAGTGGGTGGTGCCTCCTGTGACCTCGGCACCTCTCTGCCCTTCTGCAGGTCCTTATGGCGCACCTCTGTCTTGAGGACCTGCAACTCCCAGAACTGCACGCTGTGCCTGCCATGGGTGGTGATGTGCCTCCTCAACAGATGTACTTTAGAATAAATCCATTGCGCCCCCCCTCTATCATGATATTGTCAGTTTGAGGGGGTCCAAAAGGTAGGTAAATATGTAAATATGAGCACCAGAATTCTGAGTGTGAACAAAGAAATCTCAATCTAAACACAAAGAACTCCCAGCCAAAGGTTTGTCTGAGAGAATTGATTGCCCTGCTTCAAAATCTCACCATTTATTCACAAGTCTCAATCACCGGTTTAAAGGTCCGAATGAGGGCCGGCTGCAACTCTTCTCCGTTTCCATGGCGTGTTTCAGAGGCCACGGGAAACACATTCTGGAGAAGTTATAATGGTTTGTGTAAGTCAATACACAAAAAGTTAACAGCTTTAAGTACTTTAAATACCTGTATAACTCTATGACGTGCTGTAAAACTCTATGACTCTATAAATGCTGGAATATGGGATTAGAGTAGACAGGGCTGATGGCCGGCGCGGACACGATGGGCCGAAGGGCCTCTATCCGTGCTGTATAACTCTATGACTCTACCTCAATTGACCCTTTAAATATCGTCCCGCCAGTTTGCAGTGTCGGTGGGACTTTCAGGTGTCAGAAGCACACGTGTACCCAGGTGCGTCTGGGTCAATCCCAGAAGTAGGAGCCTTGGAGCCGGGATATGGTCCCACTCTGAAAAGGGAAGATTTTTACTAACCAGCCGTCTCCAGCCCACCCATTCTTGGGGGTTAAAATTTACCCCCTTGCGTAGAATACTGGTTTTCAGAGAGTTCTCAAACACATGCCTGCTCAGAAGTAAAAAGTGCCCTTCGATAACTTATGATAAGAACTTTGAGGTCGGAACGTAGTTGCTACTGGGCTAAGCATTGATCTAGTTCTTGGCTCTGCAGACTATAACTGATACAATTGAGGTTTCCTCCCAAAACCTTGCACTTGTGTTCACCATGAACTGGCTGTTTCCATCAGCAGATTTGCATCTCCTGGAACTTTTGCATGATGAGAATGGGACGATCATGCCACAGGACTATTAATTATATGCTTACTGCAGTATTTTGTCCTGGAGATTACACGGCCCACCATATTCTTCTGTCCACTTGAAAAGGCCAAATTGTTAGACTGTATTGTTTGGACTAAAACTTTTTTTTTATTCGTTCATGGGATGTGGGCGTCGCTGGCGAGGCCAGCATTTATTGCCCATCCCTAATTGCCCTTGAGAAGGTGGTGGTGTGCCGCCTTCTTGAACCTCTGCAGTCCGTGTGGTGACGGTTCTCCCACAGTGCTGTTAGGAAGGGAGTTCCAGGATTTTGACCCAGCGACAATGAAGGAACGGCGATATATTTCCAAGTCGGGATGGTGTGTGACTTGGAGGGGAACGTGCAGGTGGTGTTGTTCCCATGTGCCTGCTGCTCTTGTCCTTCTAGGTGGTAGAGGTCGCGGGTTTGGGAGGTGCTGTCGAAGAAGCCTTGGCGAGTTGCTGCAGTGCATCCTGTGGATGGTACACACTGCAGCCACAGTGCGCCGGTGGTGAAGGGAGTGAATGTTTAGGGTGGTGGATGGGGTGCCAATCAAGTGGGCTGCTTTATCTTGGATGGTGTCGAGCTTCTTGAGTGTTGTTGGAGCTGCACTCATCCAAGCAAGTGGAGAGTATTCCATCACACTCCTGACTTGTGCCTTGTAGATGGTGGAAAGGCTTTGGGGAGTCAGGAGGTGAGTCACTCGCCGCAGAATACCCAGCCTCTGACCTGCTCTCGTAGCCACAGTATTTATATGGCTGGTCCAGTTAAGTTTCTGGTCAATGGTGACCCCCAGGATGTTGATGGTGGGGGATTCGGCGATGGTAATGCCGTTGAATGTCAGGGGGAGGTGGTTAGACTCTCTCTTGTTGGAGATGGTCATTGCCTGGCACTTATCTGGCGCGAATGTTACTTGCCACTTATGAGCCCAAGCCTGGATGTTGTCCAGGTCTTGCTGCATGCGGGCTTGGACTGCTTCATTATTTGAGGGGTTGCGAATGGAACTGAACACTGTGCAGTCATCAGCGAACATCCCCATTTCTGACCTTATGATGGAGGGAAGGTCATTGATGAAGCAGCTGAAGATGGTTGGGCCTAGGACACTGCCCTGAGGAACTCCTGCAGCAATGTCCTGGGGCTGAGATGATTGGCCTCCAACAACCACTACCATCTTCCTTTGTGCTAGGTATGACTCCAGCCACTGGAGAGTTTTCCCCCTGATTCCCATTGATTTCAATTTTACTAGGGCTCCTTGGTGCCACACTCGGTCAAATGCTGCCTTGATGTCAAGGGCAGTCACTCTCACCTCACCTCTGGAATTCAGCTCTTTTCTCCATGTTTGGACCAAGGCTGTAATGAGGTCTGGAGCCGAGTGGTCCTGGCGGAACCCAAACTGAGCATCGGTGAGCAGGTTATTGGTGAGTAAGTGCCGCTTGATAGCACTGTCGACGACACCTTCCATCACTTTGCTGATGATTGAGAGTAGACTGATGGGGCGGTAATTGGCCAGATTGGATTTGTCCTGCTTTTTGTGGACAGGACATACCTGGGCAATTTTCCACATTGTCGGGTAGATGCCAGTGTTGTAGCTGTACTGGAACAGCTTGGCTAGAGGTGCAGCTAGTTCTGGAGCACAAGTCTTCAGCACTACAGCTGGAATGTTGGCGGTGCCCATAGCCATTGCTGTATCCAGTGCACTCAGCCGTTTCTTGATATCACGTGGAGTGAATCGAATTGGCCGAAGACTGGCTTCCGTGATGGTGGTGATATCAGGAGGAGGCCGCTCGGCACTTCTGGCTGAAGATGGTTGCAAACGCTTCTGCCTTGTCTTTTGCACTCACGTGCTGGACTCCGCCATCATTGAGGATGGGGATGTTTGCAGAGCCTCCTCCTCCCGTTAGTTGTTTAATTGTCCACCACCATTCACGACTGGATGTGGCAGGACTGCAGAGCTTTGATCTGATCCGTTGGTTGTGGAATCGCTTAGCATGTTGCTTCTGCTGTTTAGCATGCATGTAGTCCTGAGTTGTAGCTTCACCAGGTTGGCACCTCATTTTTAGGTACGCCTGTTGCTGCTCCTGGCATGCTCTTCTACACTCCTCATTGAACCAGGGTTGATCCCCTGGCTTGTTGGTAATGGTAGAGTGAGGAATATGCCGGGCCATGAGTTTACAGATTGTGCTGGAATACAATTCTGCTGCTGCTGATGGCCCACAGCGCCTCATGGATGCCCAGTTTTGAGCTGCTAGATCTGTTCTGAATCTATCCCATTTAGCACGGTGGTAGTGCCACACAACACGTTGGATGGTGTCCTCAGTGCGAAAACGGGACTTCGTCTCCACGTGGACTGTGCGGTGGTCACTCCTACCAATACTGTCATGGACAGATGCATTTGCGACAGGTAGATTGGTGAGGACGAGGTCAAGTAAGTTTTTCCCTCGTGTTGGTTCGCTCACCACCTGCCGCAGGCCCAGTCTAGCAGCTATGTCCTTCAGGACTCGGCCAGCTCGGTCAGTAGTCGTGCTACCGAGCCACTCTTGGTGATGGACATTGAAGTCCCCCACCCAGAGTACATTTTGTGCCCTTGCTACCCTCAGTGCTTCCTCCAAGTGGTGCTCAACATGGAGGAGGACTGATTCATCAGCTGAGGGAGGACGGTAGGTGGTAATCAGCAGGAGGTTTCCTTGCCCATGTTTGACTTGATGCCATGAGATTTAATGGGGTCCAGAGTCAATGCTGAGGACTCCCAGGGCCTCTCCCTCCTGACTGTATATCACTGTGCCGCCACCTCTGGTGGGTCTGTCCTGCCGGTGGGACAGGACACACCCAGGGATGGTGATGGAAGAGTCTGGGACGTTGGCTGAAAGGTATGATTCTGTGAGTATGGCTATGTCAGGCTGTTGCTTGACTCGTCTGTGGGACAGCTCTCCCAATTTTGGCACAAGTCCCCAGATATTAGTAAGGAGGACCTTGCAGGGTCGACTGGGCTTGGTGTTTTGCTGTTGTCGTGTCCGGTGCCTAGTGGTCCGATGCCGGGTGGTCCGTCCGGTTTTATTCTTATTGTGACTTTTCGTAGCGAGATTTTACAACTGAGTGGCTTGCTGGGCCATTTCAGAGGGCAATTAAGAATCAACCACATTGCTGTGGGTCTGGAGTCACATATCGGCCAGACCGGGTAAGGATGGCAGGTTTCCTTCCCAAAAGGGCATTCGTGAACCAGATGGGTTTTTACGACAATCCGGTCGTTTCATGGCCATCATTACTGATACTAGTATTTTAATTCCAGATTTTTATTCAATTAATTGAATTTAAATTCGCCATCTGCCGTGGTGGGATTTGAACTCATGACTCTTGATTTTAGTTCAGGCCTTTGAATTACTAGTCCAGTAATATAACCACTATGCTACCGTACCCTAACTAATAGTTAAAATACAAGTGAGATAATTACACGGAATCGCAACCATGCAGCAAGAAGCTAGCAGTGCGAACTGCAACAAGCAGCAGTTCAAGAAAGCAGCCCACCATCACCTTCTCAGGGCAACTGGGGGTGGGCAATAAATGCCGGTCTTTCCAGTGATGCCCACATCCCGAGAATGAATAATAAATAAAACATTTAACTTAATATGTGGATTATTTCAAAACAATAAAAAGTTGTGAAACGTTTGCCGTTCGTTTGAATATCTTTGGGACAGAATCTCTGATGCGTCATTATATGCAAAGGTTCCATAGAACCTTGGCTGTTTGCAGAGAATAGGCAGTACGAATCACCAAACAAGAAATTACAATTATATAGTGCTTTTAACATTGTAAAACATCCCAAGGTGCTTCACTGGAACGTTTTCAAAAAAAATCTGACACCGAACCACATAAAGAGATATTGGGACATGTGACTAAAAGCTTGGTCAACGATGTCGGTTTTAAGGAGCATCTTAAAAGGAGGAGAGTGAGTTTGAGAGATGGACCTGAAGGCATGGCCGCTAACGGTGAAGCAATTAAAATCCAGGATGAATTGGAGAAACGCAGAGATCTCGGAGGATTGTAGGGCTGGAGGGGGTTACAGTGATAGTGAGGGGCAATGCCATGCAGAGATTTGAAAACAAGGACGAGAATTTTAAAATCGAGGCATTCCTGGATCGGCAGCCAATGCAGGTCAGCGAGCACAGGGGTGATGGGTGAACGGGACTTGGTGTGTGTTAGGATACGGGCAGCAGAGTTTTGGATGAGCTCAAGTTTATGGCGTGTGGAAGATTGGAGTCCAGTCAGGAGAGCATTGGAATAGTTGAGTTTCGAGGTAACAAATGTATGGATGGGGGTTTGAGCAGCAGGTGAGCTTCGGCAGCGGCGGAGACAATCGAGGTTACGGAGGTGGAAATTGGCAGTCCTGGTGAAAGTTTTCAAGCAACATTCCTGGGTCTTATGAAACTTTCTAGGAATTCCAAAGACAGGTTTCAACACCGAAAATCTTTTCCTCAACATAAAGGAAATCATAATAATTAGTAATTTCTAACATCCACATAGAGAAGATGTAAACAGAAGTCTCATCTATCTATTGTTTGCTCTTGACACTTGGCTGCAACAGAAGTTATTTTTTACTGTCTGATGTGAGTCCTCAATTTCGCACATATTAATATTTCAAAAACAGAAGGGGCTGGTTAAACATGATCTGATTGGTTCCTGATCCACAGATTTTGGGGCCGGATGGGATCCATTCTAGAATCGTCAAGGGGTTAAAGGAGGAAACTAGTGATGATTTGGTTTGTTATTTTTTTTTATTCATTCATGGAATGTAGGCATCGCTGGCAAGGCCAACATTTATTGCCCATCCCAAATTGCCCTTGAGAAGGTGGTGGTGAGCCGCCTTCTTGAACCGCTGCAGTCCGTGTGGTGAAGGTTCTCCCACAGTGCTGTTAGGAAGGGAGTTCCAGGATTTTGACCCAGCGACGATGAAGGAACGGCGATATATTTCCAATTCAGGATGGTGTGTGACTTGGAGGGGAACGTGCAGGTGGTGGTGTTCTCATGCGCCTGCTGCCCCTGTCCTTCTAGGTGGTAGAGGTCGCGGATTTGGGAGGTGTTAGAAAGAAAATTCCATAGCAAATTTACGACACAGAAGGAGGCCATTTGGCCCATCGTGTCCATGCCGGCTGAGAAAGGAGCCAAGCAGCCTAATCCCATTTTCCCGCACTTGGTCCGTAGCCCTGCAGGACACGGCTCTTCAGGTGCACATCCAGGTGTTTTTTAAATGAGTTGAGGGTTTCTGCCTCTGCTACCCTTTCAGGAAGTGAATTCCAGACCCCCAACACCCTCTGGGTGAAAAAACATTTCCTCATTTCCCCTCTAATCCTTCTTCCAATCACCTTAAATCTTTGCCCCCTGGTTATTGATGCCTCTGCTCAGGGAAATAGGTCCTTTCTATCCATTCTACCTAGGCCCCTCATAATTTTGCACACCTCAATCAGATCACCCCGCAGCCTCCTCTGTTCCAAGGAAAACAATCCCAGCCTATCCAATCAGTCACCTTAGGTAAAATTCTCCAGTCTTGGCAACATCCTCGTAAATCTCCTCTGCACCCTCTCCAGCGCAATTACATCCATCCTGTAATGTGGTGACCAGAACTGTGCGCGGTACTCAAGCTGTGGCCTAACTAGTGTTTTATCCAGTCCCACCATAACTTCCCTGCTTTTATATTCTATGCCTCGGCTAATCAAGGAAAGCATTCCATATGCCTTTTTAACCACCTTATCGACCTGTCCTGCTATTTTCAGGGATCTGTGGACCTGCACTTCAAGGTCCTTCACTTTCTCTACACTCTCAGTATCCTCCCATTTATTCTGTATTCCCTTGCCTTGTTTGCTCTCCCCAAGAACATTACCTCACACTTCTCTGGATTGAACCGCATTTGCCACTTTTCTGCCCATCTGACCAGTCCATTGATAGCTTCCTGCAGCCGACAGCTTTCCTCCTCACTATCAACCACATGGCCTATCTTTGTATCATCCGCAAATTTCTTAATCATGCCCCCTACGTTTAAGTCCAATTCGTTAATGTATACCACAAAAAGCAAAGGACCAAGTACCGAGCACTGCGGCACCCCACTGGAAACAGCCTTCCAGTCGCAAAAACACCCGTCGACCATTACCCTTTGCTTCCTGCAACTGAGCCAATTTTGGTTCCAATTTGCCACATTTCCTTGGATCCCATGGGCCTTTACTTTTTTGACAAATCTGCCACGTGGGGCCTTGTCAAAAGCTGTCGAAGATGCCTTGGTAAGTAACTGCAATGCATCTTGTAGACGGTACATACTGCAGCCACGGTGTGCTGGTGGTGGAGGGAGTGAATGTTTATGGTGGTGGATGGGGTGCCAATCAAACGGTCTGTTTTGTCCTTTGTTGAGCTTCTTGAGTGTTGCTGCAGCTGCATTCATCCAGGCAAGTGGAGAGTATTCCATCACACTCCTCACTTGTGCCTTGTAGATGGTGGAAAGGCTTTGGGGAGTCATGAGGTGAGTCACTCGCTGCAGAATACCCTGCCTCTGGCTCTTGTAACCACAGTATTTTGGTGGCTGGTTCAGTTAAGTTTCTGGTCAATGGTGACCCCCAGGATGTTGATGTTGGGGGATTCGGTGATGGATATGCCGTGGAATGTCAGTGGGAGGTTTGACTCTCTCTTGATGGAGATGGTGATTGCCTTGCACTTGTGTGGCACAAATGTTACTTGCCACTTATCAGACCAAGCCTGGATGTTGTCCAGGTCTTGCTGAATGCGGGCACGGACTGCTTCATTATCTGAGGGGTTGCGAATAGAAATGAACACCGTGGAATCATGATCAAACATTCCAAGATCTGACCTTATGATGGAGGGAAGGTCATTGATGAAGCAGCTGAAGATGGCTGGGCCTGGGACACTGCCCTGAGGAACTCCTGCAGTGATGTCCTGGGGCTGAGATGATTGGCCTCCAATAACCACTACCATCTTCCTTTGAGATAGTTATGACTGCAGCCACTGGAGAGTTTTCCCCCTGATTCCCATTGACTTCAATTTTATGAAGGCTCTTTAATGCCACAATCGGTCAAATGCTGCCTTGATGTAACATCATGAATGCTGCCTTGATGTAACATTGTGCACCTCAATATGGTCATTGCAAATGTTCTCTTTTATGTTATCTTCCAGGGCCTTCAAGGACTTCTGAAGCAGCACACGACCTGGACGAGGGGGATTCCTCAGAGGAGCTCCATTCCTCTGAGGATGCACCGTCACATCACACCCAGCCATGCGCCAGCTCAGATATTGGCACTTCGCAGGATCCTGTTAGACAGATAGTTGTGTTGTCGTCTGCTAACTCACCATTCACAAGTGTGCACGAGCAGACACTGGTGACAGGGGCAGCTGTGGAGAGTCCGTGTTGGTGGGCACACTCCGCTCCAAGCTCTGCTCAGCTGGACACAGACGCTGAACCCCGGGGCTATCGTTGAGAATGAGAATGATAGAGGTGCAGCTCCACCTTTGCAAAGTCCTAGAAAATGTGTTACGCAC
The DNA here is from genome assembly GCF_035084215.1 of Heptranchias perlo. Classification (NCBI taxonomy): domain Eukaryota; kingdom Metazoa; phylum Chordata; class Chondrichthyes; order Hexanchiformes; family Hexanchidae; genus Heptranchias; species Heptranchias perlo. The sequence goes on along the minus strand of NC_090328.1, from coordinate 29,457,343 downwards.
ACTGTCCACAATAGCGGAGAGAATGGATGAGTCCAACTCCATCGCTAGTGGAATGGTGGCATAGATAAGTGCGGGAACGTCTGCGATGGAGAGAATGGCAGCCTCCAAGCTTCAAGCACGTCTCACAAATGAGTCCATTCAGGCTCTGATAATGGCCGTGTGGACTCAGCATGCCAACATGTCTGCCACCTTGAACAGGCAGACAGATACTTTAGCTGTGGCCTTAGAACCCATCACTGATGTGCTCCAAGCTGTTGTCCAGCAGAGTGGCAGGAGTGATATGGCCCTGGCCCAGGGGAGGGATGATGGCGAAAGGAGACGTGGAAGTCGGGACTCCACTCAAAGTGTACACATGTCTCACCCGTTTTTCCCACCCCGCTCTCAACCAGTACCCGCAATGCTGCCTCCTCTCCCGACGTCCGTTCACAGGTTCAGGCGGAGTCCATGGGGCATAGGTCTAGAGCATCTCAGCAGTCAGGTCAGGGACCTGAGTTACCATGTCATTACCTCTGCTGAAGTCATAGGGGTGGAACCAAATAGAAGCGGTAGGAACAGGAAGACTAAGGTTTTGTGATCACCAAGGGTATGCACAAGGGCACCTGACGAAATGTCATGTTTTTCATTTAAATTTGTTTTTTGTTACATGCATATTAAATGTTATAATTCTCACCACTTCAGCCACATCTTGTCCATTCTTGAGTCCCTTTTGTGAAAGCACCCTTTCATGTGATTCATCATGAACACCAAGACTTGATGCCACCCATTGGGCATGTTTACAACGGCATCACGAGCATCCATGTGCGCCGCTGCTCTGCGATGGGTTGCCCATCTTCGTTGTCCTCCTCCTCCTCCTCCTCATATTCTTCTTCAATGTTGATGGCAGATGCGGATGCTTCATGAGTGCATTCGAGCTCCTCCGCCTGTAACCCTCTCTGTTGATCGATGTTGTGCAGGACACAACATACAACTATTAATCTGCACACCCTAGCTGGTGAGTACTGAAGGGCTCCCCCAGATCGATCCAGGTACCTGCATTCCGATGTCTTCTTTAATAACAGACCTGGTGGTGATGTGACTGTCATTGTACCACTGCTGTGCCTCGTTGGTGGGGTTTCTCACAGGTGTCATGCGCCACATCTCCAGGGGGTATCCTTTGTCTCCAAGGAGCCAGCCCTTAAGTCTGTCTTGTGCATGGACGAGAGCTGGAATGTCGGACTCACACAAAATGAAGGAATTATGGCAGCTGCCAGGGAATTTGGCACACACCTGCAGAAACCTCCTCAGGTGGTCACGAACCAGCTGCGCATTGATGGAGTGACTCAGGGCAACTGGGGGTCGGCAATAAATGCCAGTCTTTCCAGTGATGCCCACATCCCGAGAATGAATAATAAATAAAACATTTAATTTATACGTGGATTATTTCAAAACAATAAAATGTTGTGAAACGTTTGCCGTTCGTTTGAATATCTTTGGAACAGAATCTCTGATGCGTCATTATATGCAAAGGTTCCATAGAACCTTGGCTGTTTGCAGAGAATAGGCAGTACGAATCACCAAACAACAAATTACATTTATATAGTGCCTTTAACATTGTAAAACATCGCAAGGTGCTTCACTGGAACGTTTTCAAAAAAAATCTGACACCGAACCACATAAGGAGAAATTAGGACAGTTGAACAAAAGCTTGGTCAAAGAGGTAGGTTTTAAGGAGCATCTTAAAGGAGGAGAGAGAGGTTGGGAGGTGCAGCATTGGCCGCCAATGGTGGAGCATTTAAATTCCGGGATGCACAAGAGGCAGGAATTGGAGAAGCGCAGAGATCTCGGAGGATTGTGGGGCTGGAGGGGGCAATCTCATGGAGGGATTTGAAAATAAGGACGAGAATTTTTAAATCGAGGCATTGTTTTATCGGCAGCCAACGTAGGTCAGCGAGCACAGGGGTGATGGGTGAACGGGACTTGGTGTGTGTTAGGATACGGGCAGCAGAGTTTTGGATGAGCTCAAGTTTAAGGCGTGTGGAAGATTGGAGGCCAGTCAGGAGAGCATTGGAATAGTTGAGTTTAGAGGTAACAAATGTATGGATGGGGGTTTGAGCAGCAGGTGAGCTTAGGCAGCGGCGGAAACAATCGAGGTTACGGAGGTGGAAATTGGCAGTCCTGGTGAAAGTTTTCAAGCAACGTTCCTGGGTCTTATGAAACTTTCTAGGAATTCCAAAGACAGGTTTCAACACCGAAAATCTTTTCCTCAACATAAAGGAAATCATAATAATTAGTAATTTCTAACACCCACATTGAGAAGATGTAAACAGCAGTCTCATCTATCTATTGTTTGCTCTTGACACTTGGCTGCAACAGAAGTTATTTTTTACTGTCTGATGTGAGTCCTCAATTTCGCACATATTAATATTTCGAAAACAGAAGGGGCTGGTTAAACATGATCTGATTGGTTCCTGATCCACAGATTTTGGGGCCGGATGGGATCCATTCTAGAATCGTCAAGGGGTGAAAGGAGGAAACTTGTGACGATTTGGTTTGATATTTTTTTTATTCATTCATGGAATGTAGGCTTCACTGGTAAGGCAAACATTTATTGCCCATCCCAAATTGCCGTTGAGAAGGTGGTGGTGAGCCGCCTTCTTGAAACACTGCAGTCCGTGTGGTGAAGGTTCTCCCACAGTGCTGTTAGGTAGGGAGTTCCAGGATTTTGATCCAGCGATGATGAAGGAACGGCGATATATTTCCAATTCAGGATGGTGTGTGACTTGGAGGGGAACGTGCAGGTGGTGGTGTTCTCATGTGCCTGTTGCCCCTGTCCTTCTAGGTGGTAGAGGTCGCGGATTTGGGAGGTGTTAGAAAGAAAATTCCATAGCAAATTTATGGCACGGAATGAGGCCATTCGGCCCATCATGTTAGCGCCAGGTGAGAAACGAGCCACCCAGCCTAATCTCGCTTTCCCGCATTTGGCCTGTAGTCCTGCAGGACACGGCTCTTCAGGTGCACATCCAGGTGTTTTTTAAATGAGTTGAGGGTTTCTGCCTCTGCTACCCTTTCAGGAAGTGAATTCCAGACCCCCAACACCCTCTGGGTGAAAAAACATTTCCTCATTTCCCCTCTAATCCTTCTTCCAATCACCTTAAATCTTTGCCCCCTGGTTATTGACCCCTCCGCTAAGGGAAACAGGTCCTTCCTAGCCATTCTATCTAGGCCCCTCATAATTTTGTACACCTCAATCAGATCACCCCTCAACCTCCTCTGTTGCAAGGAAAACAACCCTAGCCTATCCAATCTGTCATCATAGCTAAAATTTTCCAGTCCTGGCAACATTCTCATATATCTCCTCTGCACCCTCTCTAGTGCAATTACATCCTTCCTGTAATGTGGTGACCAGAACTGTGCACAGTACTCAAGCTGTGGCCTAACTAGTGTTTTATACAGATCAAGCATAACTTCTCTGCTTTTATATTCTATGCCTTGGCTAATAAAGGAAAGCATTCCATATGCCTTCTTAACCACCTTATCTACCTGTCCTGCTACCTTCAGGGATCTGTGGACATGCACTCCAAGGTCCTTCCTCTACACTCTCAGTGTCCTCCCATTTATTGTGTATTCCCTTGCCTTGTTTGCTCTCCCCAAATACTTCACACTTCTCTGGATTGAACTCCATTTGCCACATTTCTGCCCATCTGAACAGTCCACTGATATCTTCCTGCAGCCTACAGCTTTCCTCCTCACTATCAACCACATGACCTATCTTGGATCCAATTTGCCACATTCCCTTGGATCCCATGGGCCTTTACTTTTTTGACAAATCTACCATGTGGGACCTTGTCAAAAGCTGTCGAAGAAGCCTTGGCGAGTTGCTGCAGTGCATCTTGTAGATGGTACATACTGCAGCCACGGTGCGCTGGTGGTGGAGGCAGTGAATGTTTAAGGTGGTAGATAGGATGGCAATCAAACGGTCTGTTTTGTCCTAGATGGTGTTGACCTTCTTGAGTGTTGGTACAGTTGCATTCATCAAGGCAAGTGGAGAGTACTCCATCAAACTCCTGACTTGTGCCTTGTCGATGGTGGAAAGGCTTTGGGGAGTCAGGAGGTGAGTCACTCGCTGCAGAATACCCAGCCTCTGACCTGCTCTTGTCGCCAGAGTATTTAGGCGGCTGGTCCAGTTAAGTTTCTGGTCAATGGTGACCCCCAGGATGTTGATGGTGGGGGATTCGGCGATGGTAATGTCGTGGAATGTCAGGGGGAGGTGGTTCGACTCTCTCTTGTTGGAGATGGTCATTGCCTGGCACTTTTCTGGCGCGAATGTTACTTGCCACTTATCAGCCCAAGCCTGGATGTTGTCCAGGTATTGTTGCATGCGGGCACAGATTGCTTGATTGATTGAGGGGTTGTGAATGGAACTGAACACTGTGCAATCAGCGAACATCCCCATTTCTGACCTTATGATGGAGGGAAGGTCATTGATGAAGCAGCTGAAGATGGTTGGGCCTAGGACACTGCCCTGAGGAACTCCTGCAGTGATGTCCTGGGGTTGAAATGATTGGCCTCCAACAACCACTACCATCTTCGTTTGTGTTTGTTATGACTGCAGCCACTGGAGGGTTTTCCCCCGATTCCCATTGACTTCAATTTTACTAGGGCTCTTTGATCCCACACTCCGTCAAATGCTGCCTTGATATCAAGGGCAGTCACTCTCACCTCACCTCTGGAATTCAGCTCTTTTGTCCATGTTTGGACCAAGGCTGTAATGGGGTCTGGAGCCGAGTTGACCTTGCGGAACCCAAACTGAGCATCGGTGAGCAGGTTATTGGTGAGTAAGTGCCGCTTGATAGCACTGTCGACGACACCTTCCATCACTTTGCTGATGATTCAGGGTAGACTGATGGGGCGGGAATTGGCCGGATTGGATTTGTCCTGCTTTTTGTGGACAGGACATACCTGGGCAATTTTCCATATTGTCGGGTAGATGCCAGTGTTGTAGCTGTACTGGAACAGTTGGCTGGTGGCGCGGCTAGTTCTGGAGCACAAGTTTTCAGCACGACAGCCGGGATGTTGTCGGGGCCCATAGCCTTTGCTGTATCCAGTGCACTCAGCCGTTTCTTGATGTCACATGGAGTGAATCGAATTGGCTGAAGACTGGCTTCTGTGATGGTGGGGATCTCGGGAGGAGGCTGAGATTGGCCATGCACTCAGCACTTCTGGCTGAAGATGGTTGCAAATGCTTCAGCCTTATATTTTGCTCTCACGTGCTAGGCTCTGCCATCATTGAGGATGGGGATGTTTACAGAGCCTCCTCCTCCCATTAGTTGTTTAATGGTCCACCACCATTCACGACTGGATGTGGCAGGACTGCAGCTTTGATCTGATCCATTGGTTGCGGGATCACTTAGCTCTGTCTATAGCTTGTTGCTTCCGCTGTTTAACATGCATGTAGTCCTGAGTTGTAGCTTCACCAGGTTGGCACCTCATTTTTAGGTACGCCTGGTGCTGGTGCCTATTGTAATGTAGGAAGTGTAGTCCCTATTGTAATGTAGGAAACGCAGCAGCCAATTTGCACACAGCAATGTCCCCCAGACAGCAATGTGATAATAACCAGATAATCTGTTATTGAGGGATAAATATTGGCCAGGACAACGGGGAGAATTACCCTGCTGTTCTTCAAAATAGTGCCATGGAATCTTTTACAACGACCTGAGAGGTTAGACAGAGCCTTGGTTTAACGTCTCATCCGAAAGCTGACACCTCCAAAAATGCTGCACTCCCTCAGTACTACACTGGAGTGTCAGCCTGGAATATGTGCTCAAGTCTCTGGAGTGGAGAAAGGCAGGAGACAGAAAGCAGGAAACCAGAGGCCAGTTCACTTAACATCTGTCATAGGGAAAATGCTAGAATCTATTATTTAGGAGGTTATAGCAGGGCACTTAGAAAATCTCAATGCAATCAGGCAGAGTCAACACGGCTTTGTGAAAGGGAAATCGTGTTTGACTAATTTATTAGAGTTCTTTGAGGAAGTAACAAGCAACGCCGATAAAGGGGATCCTGTGGATATGGTGTACTTGGATTTCTAGAAGGCTTTTGACAAGGTGCCACATCAAAGGCTACGACACAAAATAAGAGCTCATGGTGTAGGGGGTAACATATTAGCATGGATAAAGGATTGGTTAGCTAACAGGAAACAGAGTGGAGGCATCAATGGGTCATTTTCAGGTTGGCAAGATGTAACGAGTGTGGTGTCATAGGGATCAGTGCTTGGGCCTCAACTATTTACAATCTATATCAATGACTTGGATGAAGGGATCGAATGTATGGTTGCTAAATTTGCTGACGACACAAAGGTAGGTAGGAAAGTAAATTGTGAAGAGGACATAAGGAGTCTGCAAAGGGATATAGATAGGTTAAGTGAGTGGACAAAAATTTGGCAGATGAAGTATAATGTGGGAAAATTTGGTAGGAGGAATAGAAAAGCAGTATATTATTTAAATGGAGAGAGATTGCAGAACTCTGAGGTACAGAGGGTGTCCTGGTAAATGAATCACAAAAAGTTAATATGCAGGTACAGCAAGTGATTAGGAAGGCAAATGGAATGTTGTCATTTATTGCAAGGGGAATGGAATATAAAAGTAGAGATGTTTTGCTACAGTTGTACAGGGCATTGGTGAGGCCACATCTAGAATGCTGTGTGCAATTTTGGTCTCCTTATTTAAGAAAGGACATAATTGCTTTGGAGGCGGTTCAGAGAAGGTTCACTCGACTGATTCCCGGGATGAGGGGGTTATCTTATGAAGAAAGGTTGGACAAGTTGGGCCTGTATACATTGAAGTTTAGAAGAATGAGAGGTAATCTTATTGAAACATATAAGATCCTGAGGGGACTAGAAGGGGTAGATGCTGAGGGGGTGTTTCTCCTTGTGGGAGAGACTAGAACTAAGGGCCACAGTTTAAAAATAAGGAGACTCCCATTTAAGATAGAGATGAGGAGAAAATTTTTCTCTCAGAGGGTCGTGAGTCTGTGGAACTCCCTTCCCCAGAGAGCAGTGGAGGCAGGGTCATTGAATATTTTTAAGTCTGAGTTAGATAGATTCTTGATTAATAATGGAGTCAAAGGTTATAGTAGGTAAACGGGAAAGTAGGGTCGATGTCACAATCAGATCAGCCATGATCTTACCATATGGCAGAGCAGGCTCGAGGGGCCGAATGGCCTACTTCTGCTCTTAATTCATATGTTCGTATGAGTGGGACTTAAACCCACAACCTTCTGATTCAGAGGCCAGAAAGCTACAGCCGGCTGTAGTGCTGAAGACTTGTGCAACAGAACTAGCTGCGCCTGTAGTCAATCTGTTCCAGTACAGCTACAACACTGGCATCTACCCGACAATGTAGAAAGCTGCCCAGGGGCCCATAGCCTTTGCTGTATCCAGTGCACTCAGCCGTTTCTTGATATCATGTGGAGTGAATGGAATTGGCTGAAGACTGGCTTCTGTGATGGTGGGGACATCGGGAGGAGGCCGAGATGGATCATCCACTTGGCACTTCTGGCATAAGATGGTTGCAAACACTTCAGCCTTGTCTTTTGCACTCAAGTGCTGGACTCTTCCATCATTGAGGATGGGGATGTTTACAGAGTCTCCTCCTCCCCTTAGTTGTTTAATTGTCCACCACCATTCACGATTGGATGTGGCAGGACTGCAGAGCTTTGATCTGATCCGTTGGTTGTGGATTCGCTTAGCTCTGTCTATAGCATGTTGCTTCTGCTGTTTAGCATGCATGTAGTCCTGAGTTGTAACTTCACCAGGTTGGCACCTCATTTTTAGGTACACCTGGTGCTGCTCTTGACATGCTCTTCTACACTCCTCATTGAACCAGGGTTGATCCCCTGGCTTGTTGGTAATGGTAGAGTGAGGATTATGTCGGGCCATGAGGTTACAGATTGTGCTGGAATACAATTCTGCTGCTGCTGATGGCCCACAGCGCCTCATGGATGCCCAGTTTTGAGCTGCTAGATCTGTTCGGAATCTATCCCATTTAGCACGGTGATAGTGCCACACAACACGTTGGATGGTGTCCTCAGTGCGAAGACGGTACTTCGTCTCCACGAGGACTGTGCGGTGGTCACTCCTACCAATACTGTCATGGAAAGATGCATTTGCGACAGGTAGATTGGTGAGGTTGAGGTCAAGTAAGATTTTCCGTCGTGTTGGTTCGCTCACCACCTGCCGCAGGCCCAGTCTGGCAGCTATGTCCTTCAGGACTCGGCCAGCTCGATCAGTAGTGGTGCTACTGAGCCACTCTTGGTGATGGACATTGAAGTCCCCCACCCAGAGTACATTCTGTGCCCTTGCTACGGTCAGTGCTTCCTCCAATTGGTGTTCAACATGGAGGAGGACTGATTCATCAGCTGAGGGAGGACAGTAGGTGGTAATCAGCAGGAGGTTTCCTTGCCCATGTTTGACCTGATGCCATGAGATTTAATGGGGTCCAGAGTCAATGTTGAGGACTCCCAGGGCCACTCCCTGCTGACTGTATATCACTGTACCGCCACCTCTGGTCGGTCTGTCCTGCCGGTGGGACAGGAGAAAGCCAGGGATGGTGATGGAAGAGTCTGGGACGTTGGCTGAAAGGTATGATTCTGTGAGTGTGGCTTTGTCAGGCTGTTGCTTGAACAGTCTGTGGGACAGCTCTCCCAATTTTGGCACAAGTCCCCAGATGTTTGTGAGGAGGACTTTGCAGGGTCGACTTTGCCTTTGTCGGGTCTGGTGCCTAGTGGTCCAATGCGGGGTGGTCGTTCCGGTTTTATTCTTATTATGACTTTTTTGCGCGAGATTTTACAACTGAGTGGCTTGCTAGGCCGTTTCAGAGGGCAATTAAGAATCAACCACATTGCTTTGGGTCTGGAGTCACATATAGGCCAGACCGGGTGAGGACAGCAGGTTTCCTTTTGTGAAGGACATTAGTGAACCAGATGGGTTTTTACCACATTGTCAGAGACAAAGGTGGATGTGTACCGCACACACAGAAAAACCCAGAAGACACAAATATTGGCTTTCTAAGTTTTCTGTTGGAGAAAGATGAAAAAATGACCAAAACCGTTGTGTTCACCGTGAAATGGCTGTTTCCATAAACAGGTCTGTATCTCCTGGGAAATTAAATGTGTACTCTTTTCCATGATGTAAATTGAATATCATGCTACAAGACTATTAATTCTCCGCTTACCATCGTATTTTGTCCTGGAGATTATGTGGACAGCCCGCCATGTTCTTCTGTCCATTTGAAAAGGCCAAACTGTTAGACTGTATTGTTTGGACTAAAACTAATAGTTGAAATGCAACAAGAAGCTAGCAGTACTAACTGCAACAAGCAGCAGTTCAAGAAAGCAGCCCACCATCACCTTCTCAGGGCAACTGGGAGTGGGGAATAAATGCCGATCTTTCCAGTGATGCCCACATCCCATGGATGAATAGTAAAACAAAATACATGGATTATTTCAAATCAGTAAAAAGTTGTGAAACGTTTGCAGTTCCTTTGAATATCTTTAGAAGTGAATCTCTGATGAATTGTTGGGGTAAATTTTAACCCCCAAGAACGGATGGGCTGGGGACAGGTGGGCAGTAAAAATACTCAGTTCTCGGAGCGGGACCGCATCCCATTTGCTACACACCCACATCCAGGTTTGACCCAGACGTGTTTGGATGCGCGCGGGCTTCTGGCATCTGGAAGTGGCGGGTCGATATTGAAAGGGCCAATTTAGGTCTTTAAATTTCTTAATCCAATTAACTTTTTATATATTGAATTACACAAACCATTTTAACTTCTCATGAACGAGTCTCCTGTGGCCTCTGAAACACGCCGTGGAAACGGAGGCTTTAAATGAGTGATTGACACCTGTGAAGAAAAGGTGAGTTTTTGCAGCAAGGCACTCAGTTCTCTCGGACAAATCTTTGGCTGGGACTTCTTTGTGTTTACACAGATTTCTTTGCTCACACTCAGAATTCTCATGTTCAGGCATATTTGCCTACATTTTGGACTCCCTCAAACTGACAACATCAGGATGGGGGGGCGCAATGGCTTTATTCCATGGTACATCTGAGGAGAAGGCACATCACCATCCATAGGCACGGGACGTGCAGTTTTGGGAGATGCAGGGCAACAAGACAGAGGTGCACCACAAGGACCTGTAGAAAAGCAGAGAGGGGTTGAGATCACAGGAGGCACTACCCATGTGAGAGGCGTACAGACAGAGGCTGAGCTTCCTGGACCTCTGTGAGGAGCAGTGCCTACTCAGGCTCTGATTGAGTCGCCAGGCGGTCGCAGTCATCTGCATGCTCCTTCATGAAGAATTGCTCCTGGGCCTTGTGGCAATGCATTGCCCATCACAGTTAAAGTCACCACTGCCCTCAATTTCTTCACCTCTGGATCCTTCCAGGGCACCACTGGTGACACCAAGCTCAGTCATCTGCACACAAGTGTATATGACAGGTGACGGATGGCTTGTTTGTCAGGGAATCCGGCTACGTCAACTTCCCCTACGACGACATCAGCCACTGAGGGCAATGGGTTTCAACTTTCTGGCTGGCTTCCCACGGGTGCAGGACGCAATTGATTGCAAACACATAGCAATCCGAGGACCTGCACATGAACCAGGACTGTTCACCAGGACTGCTCCACCTGCACCTGTGCATGGAGCTCCTCTGAGGAATCTCCCTCGTCCATGTCACAGGCCACCTCATCAATCTTTGAAGACCCTGCAAGAGCACATAAAGCAATATTAAGAATCATCGCAGAAGTTAGTTTCCAATGACCATATTGAGGTGTGCAACAGGTCAATCATTGATAACATCAATTCATGATGTGTGTGAAGGATGTTAAAGTTCTGTCACCAGCTGTTTGCGGGTTGCCAGTCTCACCATCTCCGACGGCCAGGCATTCAACTGTGCGGCTGAGCTCCGAGGCCTCCTCCTCCGTATCTGTCAGGGGCACTATTTGTAGTGGCTCCCCCCTAGTCCTACTTCTCTCCTGTGCATTTTGCGCTCTCTCCTACAAGGGGAGAAAGAACAGACGTGTGACTGAGTGAGGGTGATTGAGTCACCTGATGGATGCATTGTTTTGGGTGAGGCTGCCAATGAAACAGATGCACCAGAGGGTGAGTATCAGGCAGATTGATCGCATTGCATCAGGTAACAAAGGGGACCAAATTCGCACCCCAATACGCCAACATTTTCATGCACAAGTTCGAGCAGGACTTCTTCACTGCACAAGACCTCCAACCAACACTATACACCAGATACATCGACGACATTTTCTTTCTATGGACCCACGGCAAGGAATCACTAAAGAGACTACACGATAACATCAACAAGTTCCATCCCACCATCAAGCTCACCATGGACTACTCCTCAGAATCAGTTTCTTTCTTGGACACACGAATCTCCATCAAAGACGGGCACCTCAGCACCTCACTCTACCGCAAGCCCACAGACAACGTCACGATGCTCCACTTTTCCAGCTTCCACCCTAACCACGTCAAAGAGGCCATCCCCTATGGACAGGCCCTGCGAATACACAGGGTCTGCTCAGACGAGGAGGAACGCGATGGACACCTACAGACGCTGAAAGACGCCCTAGTAAGAACGGGATATGACGCTCGACTCATCGATCGACAGTTCCGACGGGCCACCGCAAAAAATCGCATAGACCTCCTCAGGAGACTAACACGGGACGCAACCAACAGAGTACCCTTTGTCGTCCAGTACTTCCCCGGAGCGGAGAAACTACGCCATGTTCTCCGCAGCCTTCAACATGTCATCAATGAGGACAAACACCTCGCTATGGCCATCCCCACACCTCCACTACTCGCCTTTAAACAGCCACCCAACCTCAAACAGACCATCGTTCGCAGCAAATTACCCAGCTTTCAAGAGAACAGCGTCCACGACACCACACAACCCTGCCACGGTAACCTCTGCAAGACATGCCAGATCATCGACACAGATACCACCATCACACGAGAGGACACCACCCACCAGGTGCATGGTTCATACTCCTGTGACTCGGCCAACGTTGTCTACCTCATACGTTGCAGGAAAGGATGCCCCAGAGCATGGTACATTGGCGAGACCATGCAGACGCTGCGACAACGGATGAACGGACACCGCGCAACAATCGCCAAACAGGAGGGTTCCCTCCCAGTCGGGGAACACTTCAGCAGTCATGGACATTCATCCACCGACCTTCGGGTAAGCGTACTCCAAGGCAGCCTTCGAGACACACGACAACGCAAAATCGTCGAGCAGAAATTGATAGCCAAGTTCCGCACCCATGAGGACGGCCTCAACCGGGATCTTGGGTTCATGTCACGCTACACGTTACCCCACCAGCGAACAAATGTTATCTGTTTTTAATATAACGGGTCAGTTGCTGTCTTTTCTATGTTTCTACCTCTGTATCTCTGTTTTTTTTTGTTTGTTGTTTTTTTTTTGGTGATTTGTATATTCTGTGAGACCTGGCAGGTAACACCTGTCTGTCTGCACACTGATTGCCTTGGCAACGGGCAGTTGAAAAAACTGTCTGTACTCACCAAGCATTGTTCTGTGAATTATAAATGCGATTTCATTTCGAGGATTTCATTTTCACATCGTTCACCTGATGAAGGAGGAAGACTCCGAAAGCTTGTGAATTTAAAATAAAATTGCTGGACTATAACTTGGTGTTGTAAAATTGTTTACAATCATTTCTAACACCCACATAGAGAAGATGTAAACAGCAGTCTCATTTATCTATTGTTTGCTTTTGACACTTGGCTGCAACAGAAGTTATTTTTTACTGTCTGATATGAGTCCTCAATTTTGAACATATTAATATTTCAAAAGCAGGAGGGGCTGGCTAAACATGACCTGATTAGTTTCTGATCCACAGAATTCTGAGGCCAGAAGGGATCTATTCTAGAATCATCAAGGGGTTAAAGGGGGAATTTAGTGATACTTTGGTTTGGTATGTTTTAGGTCACTGACAGAATGATAATGAGGCACAACATGAAAATTGTTCAGGTCTTGGAGCACTTAAATCGGGCCGCCTCCCAGCCGATGGAAGCATCCACATGTAAACCCACCCCAATTATTTCAATTTCCACCACTCATTGTAACAAAGTTCACTAGTCAACACAAAGAAAGAAAGACTTAGATTTAAATAGCACCATCCATGACTTCAGGACAATCCAATGCACTTTTCAGCCAATTAAATACTTTTTGAAATGTAGTCACTGTTGTAATTTAGGAAACGCGGCAGCGAATTTATGCACAGCAAGGTCCCACAAACAGCAATGTGATAATGACCAGATCATCTATTGGTTGATGGATAAATATTGGCCAGGACAACAGGGAGAATTACCCTGCTATTGTTTAAAATAGTGCCATGGGATCTTTTACAACCACCTGAGAGGATAGACAGATCCTTGGTTTAACGTCTCGTCTGAAGGACGACACCTCCAACATTGCAGTAGTTCCTCAGTACTGCACTGGAGTGTCAGCCTAGATTTTGTGCTCAAGTCTCTGGAGTGGGACTTCAACCTACAACCTTCTGACTCAGAGGCCAGAGAGCTACTACTGAGGCTCAGCTGCAAATTTAACAGGACATTGAGGTTACACCCTACTTGGTTCAGCCTGAGTGAGTACCTGGAGAGGGGGATGGAATCACAGAATCAAAAAAGTTTACAGCACAGAAAGAGGCCTTTCAGCCTATTGTATCTTTGCTGGTTGTTTGCTAGAGCAATAGAAAACTAATCCCACTGCCCCGGGCTCTCTCCGTAACCTCTGCTTCAAATATTTATCCACTTTAACATCACAAGATGCAATAGTCTACCACTCAATCACTCCCTATACAAAGCTTTCCATGCTCCAACAACTCTCTAAGTCAAGAAATTTCTCCTATTCTCTCTCCTTACTCTCTTCATAGTCATTTCAAATTGATGACCTTTCAATTGTTTTTTCCTCTTCACTCCAGGTAAACACAGAGAGGAAGAAAAATATATACATTGGCTGAGACAGAGTTGGATGTGTACCGCATACACACGGAAAAACCCAGAAGACTAAAAACTGGCTTTCCAAGCTTTCTGTTGGCGAGAGAACAAAAACATGGCCAAAACAGTTTACTGATAAATTGCTGACTTATAAAAAATGTTACTGATTCATTAATTATATGATACATTGTAGTACATTGATTTGTAGTGCTTATGAATTATGTATTTTGCCGCTGGAGGAGGCATCACGCAGGGTTTCTTCACACCTTATCCTCATTTTCTTTTCTTACTTCTATCTCACCCTACACACTCTGTATGACAAACTGCAGATGTTTTCAGCAGCTACTTCTCTCTCTCTGCTCTTCTTTTATACTAAAAGTTAATCTTTGCCTTAGCAGACGACTGGCGCATGATGAATGAGTCATGACTGCTGGCAGGAAACTGGACACAGACCTGCATGATGAACTATACATCTGTACATTGAGAGAGAGGAATCTTTTTGGATTAACAAGATGCCAGGCAGGCGATGGGGAGCGTGCAAGGCAATGTGTGTGCAATCTATGGCACCTTGCACCCTGGGGTAGTCTGCAATGCGGGCGAAGCTTAGTGGTCTCTCGTCCTGCTTCATCCTGTCCATTGGGAGCAAGATGTAGGTGTTCCTCTTGGTGGAGGAAGCCTCAGTGATCTCCCTGACACAGTGGTGGGCGACCAATTCTGATATATCGCCTGAAAGGAGCCCCTGGCATAAAAGTTAACAGCCATGGTGACCTTGGAGCCGCAGGCAGTGCTGTCCATGCACTGGTGCGAGGCTGGAGTTGTGGCTGCAACAAGTGACATAGCTCTGCGACAGCCTCCTTTGTGAGGTGAAGGTCATGTAGGAGAGGTGCTGCCTGAATACTTGCTCTGGGTATGGCCTCCTGCGCAGTGCCCTCCTTGTCTTCCTTCCTCTTGTCGCAGCAACTCCTGCACCCTGCTGTCTTCCTGTGTGCTCCCCCTCCTCCTCCAGTCACGAGGGCAGCCCTACGAGATCACCTATGACTGCAGCCAAATCGTTTATAAGGTAGCCAACAACAATGCAACACCAGCAAAATCTTCTTCTCAGCAATCAAACTGAACTTTGTCAGAGATAGAAAACAGATTAAGAAAAGCCCAGAAGTAAACCAGCAGCCTGAAATGACAAAGTAGGAACTAACCTATAAGTAGTACATGATCCCTCGCATTAGCGCTGGTGAAGGGTCCTTCCTGCCTGTTAGCGCCATGAGTTGCTGGGCGAGTTTAGCACGTGGCAAGTCAGGCGCTGGGGTATGCCAAAATCAAGTGTAGAACCCTTTTTCATTGCTTTAAATAGTTCTGGCATGCGCTCTGTGCACCTGCAGAGATGCCCGATCTAACATGCCGGGCAGCTCACTTCCAGCTCAAAATGAGTGCATGCTTCCTACCTGCCATATTAGAAGCTAAATGCATCTGTTTAGCACCTGAAAAACGGACGCGGCGTGATCCAATTTCTAGATCAGTATCTGCTTTATATTCATTTTCACGTATTTTAAGACATTCAGTACTGTCAGTTACTGTTACATGATTTCTTCTTTTTTCTATTTTTACCAATCACAGTTTGGATATTGAGCCTTGATCTTATTAAAAGTTAAATATCACCACATTTGTCAATAGTTTTCACCACATCTTACATCAGCAATTGATCCTTTCCTTCTCGGTGCAATATCCTGTTGTGTGTTACTAAAGAAACAATCAAGTGCTGGAATGCTTAACTTCAATGAGTGCAAACTAGATGAGTCAGGTTTAGGTCAGTTGAATACTCTGCTAATCACGCATACATGCTAAAAAAAAGGTCAGATTGCGTTTAAAGATCTCTCAGTGTTTTCATAGCAGTAGTAAGTTTCTAGTAAATGGAATTAAAAATAAACTACGGTACAGAGTCCAGGGAATGTGATTATTGGAAGAAGCTCTGCATGACTTCCAAATGCTGGGAGTGAATCTCCTCAGCGCTGCACCTGCTCCACCGTCGTAACTTCGCTGGAGGTGCGATGTAAATGAGGGTCCCCTCTGTGGGACCAGATCTGAGGAAATTCCCAATTCCCAAGGGATACTCCTTGAGAAAGAGCAAACAGGATTCCACACATTTTCTCCTGTTGCGGCGGGGAAAGTAGTCTAACTTCCAAAAAAAGAGAGCATTTAATTGTACCAGGAACTGTTCATGCAAACAATTATTTATGCAATGAAACATTGGTTTGTTTAAAGAGAATCTCAGAAAAGGATTATGAGATAAAATCACCAGTGAATATTTTTCTCACTAGGAAATTAATTTTTTTTTAAAAATACGTTTCACTGGATTTTATTTCATTTCGCTAAAGTTTTCAAGAAACTTGAGCGACGGAAAGTCAGGCTTGACCGAGAATAACCCCAGAGCTCTTGTGGGTCAGTGTTCCCTAGCTGGCACCAAGCCCAGTAACAGCCTTTGTCATTTTTTTTTACAAAGAAGCCTTGAATCTATGCACAAAAAAGACATTTTATAACGAACGAACTGGCAGACTGCGGAAACCTCTCGACTAAAGAAAATAATTGGAAGTTTATTGTATCACTGTAGCCCATTGATTTAGCTTGGCATGAATGCCCAATTCCAGCTAAACAGGCTAGATTAAAAACACTGTTAAAAATATAATGATCAGAATTATACTAACAAGATCTCACTGAGTTTGCAATGCATCTTAATGCAAAGTTCATTAACTATCACAGTTGGATTGGTTTACAATTAAATAGGTATCAACATTCAATATGAAATGTTATGGAGAATGCACCATTTCTAATGGGAATGTTGTTACCATTCGGTTGTTAACGGTGTGTTTGGCATCAATGTTGTGCATATTCTTTTGGTTTTTGGCACACCTTCCTTGTTTTTTTTTCTCACAATTTTCTTCCCCTCTCTCCCAAATGTGATGACTCATGATTGGGTGCTGACGATCATCTCGTGACTCGCCCAAATAACCATTCTTCATGTGTGAGCCGTGACAGTGAGTGTCAGTGGACCATTTGACCCGAGGGCGTGGTGGTTGATTGAAATCACAACCGATCCCGATGCCGTCCACAAAGACACGCTTTCCAGAAGTTATGATCAGGATTGGGAACCATGTCTGATTTTTCCTTTCCTAGCCCAGAGGCAGAGGCCAATCGTAATGCCCTATTGTTGTTACTGAGATCAGCTAACTCAGAACAGAACGGGGATTGAAACAAGATCCTTCTTGGCTTAGTATCATAGAGTCTGTCACATTATTTTTACATATCTTTGTCTGCTAACATTGTATTTTACTGAGATGAAAACGAACAGGAACTGATGTGACCTGAATTATTTGTAAGCTCTTTTTCCCACTCAGAATAAATAAGCTGAATGTGATACAAAAATAAATCCAATGCTGCTACAGTTAGAACAAGGCATGAAGCCAGATAAATACACTGATAGTGTTGAATAATCTGTTCATATCTGACAAGTATAAACCATTATGAGAGCAACAATGAGTTTGCATAATAAAACCATTACTGCTTGTTTAGAAAGAATGTCAGTTTGCGAAACATCTCTACAATTTAAAAACATTGCAAAATTATTGCTTTCTTTGATGGGCATAGAGCACAAAATAATGGTGTGAAACAAGTGATAATTGTTATCATTATCAAAAGTATCATAGGGAGTGAATGAATGCTTCATAGGAAATGAGAGTACTCTTCGTAGTCATATGAAACAGATCATTCGTGATTATCCATTGTTTATTCAAAGCAGGTAATCTTAATTCAGAAGATGGCAATCCTAGAGTAGCTCTTATCCCAAGACTGTGACTCTAAACTGAGTGCTGCTCAGCTGTTTAAAGTGATGGTAAGCAACATTGTGGAACAGCTAAGCAGCACTTTGCAACAATTTAAACATCTGATCGATACACTGTGTAAATGCTGAACTTTAGCAGAATCACCTACAGTTCTAAAATACTGCAGTTAGTCTGAAGGGGAGGAGAGGCTGAGTAACATTTTACTGGTCAAGCTGTTTAAATTATTAGTTGACACTACTCAATTGTTCAACAATGCTGCTGACTGACACTTTGAACAGCTGGACAGCCCTATGCTTAGAGTCCCAGTCTTGGGCTGATAGCTGCCCTATAGCTCATTGTGAGATGCAAGCTTTCTTATGTATTGATCACTCGGTTGTAGTGATCATTTCAGGACCAATCCAAATGGATTATTATAACTGGATTCCATTGTAAACAAGGCTATGTACTTTCTCTTAAATGGAACTGTTATCTCACCAGGGATTCAAAGATTGTATCTTGCATCACTGCTGTTTTAGTGAAATCAAAAGGCGGTGGATGCTGGTTCAATTGAAATTTTCAATACTGAGATCGGTAGATTTTTCTTGGGTAAGTGTATCAAAGGACATGGAGCAAAGGCGTGTAAATGAAGCTATGGTACAGATCAGCCCTGGTCTAATTGAATGATGGAACAGGCTTGAGTGACTGATTGATTTACTCCTGTCCCTATGCTTAGTTCCAGAAAGCATTTAAATTTTGTTTCAGTCTCACCTCAGGATTTATTTATTTTATTGGTAGTCTTTTGAAGAAATGTAGTTCTATTTTTAATCTGCTTTTGTTCCCACATTCCAGTCATATTTCAGCTTTAGTTTTGGAAAAAATGTTGGCCAAAGTTTATTTTTTGCTTTCTTTATTTTTATTCTAGCCCTTCCAGGGACTCTTATTCAAATTTTATGCTTCTGTCAAATGTCATGATTGTTTTTTCACTTCTCATGTGACTCACAACTCAGACCACAAAGAATGTTGAGAATTTATTAACTGGATTTTAAATGACAACTGAAACTTCATTCAACCATTTCAATGTCCAACATCTGCTCCAAAGGTTCTGCAAACTCGCACTGCTGTTTAAGTTCTAGAAATAAGTTAAATTCTAGATTTAATTTCTTCTCTCTGGCTTGAATTTTATTTTCATTCTAGACTGCATAAGCAAATTAGTTATCATCTTAATTTATTTCAGTTAAATACAATTATTTTAGTCAATAAATATTTTCTTATGTGTTTTACTTGACTAAACTACACCGTCCTGTGTGTCTGTGCAATACACTCATCAAAATTAGCAATAAATAGTGTGTATGAGATACCTAATGGCCAAGGTCTGGATTGCTCTATTTGTGGGCAGTATCAGGCATCTACTAGCAGTAGAATCATAGAATCATAGAAAGGTTACAGTGCAGAAGGAGGCCATTCGGCCCATCGAGTCCACGCCAGCTCTATGCAAGAGCAATCCAGCTAATCCCACTCCCCTGCCCTATCCCCATAACCCTGCAAATTTTCTCCTTTCAAGTACTTGTCCAGTTCCATTTTGAAGGCCATGATTGAATCTGCCTCCATCAGCCCCTCGGGCAGTGCATTCCAGATCCTAACCACTCGTGTCTAAAAAAGTTTTTCCTCATATCACCTTTGGTTCTTTTGCCAATCACCTTAAGCAGGAGATAGTAGGAGCAAGGAAAACTGTTTTATTTAATTGAGTGATCCCAATTCATAAAATCTCCTTTGTTATTATTTCTGATTTCCTTATGCATTTTAATGAGCAGTAGCAAGGATTGTCACATCATTATTTGCTATTAAGTGGTTGCCACCCAATAACTGGAATAAATGCCTTTCCAAACATTTTTTGTTACTCTGCCAATGCAATTCAATGTTAAGATGTAGATCGCAGGATTGTGTATTGTGTATTGTCTGAGTCTGGAGCTTCCATGTACGGACATAGTTGCCATTATAGAGCAGCACTCTTGCCTTTGAGTCAGAAGGTTATGGGTTCAAGTCCCACCCCAGAGACTGGAGTATATAATCTAGGCTAACACTCCAGTGCAGTACTGAGGGAGTGCTGCACCATCGGATGAGACATTAAACCGAGGCCCCGTCTGCCCTCTCAGGTGGACGTAAAAGATCCCACGGCACTAATTAGAAGAAGAGCAGAGGAGTTCTTCTGGTGTCCTGGTCAACATTAATCCCTCAACCAACATCTAAAACAGATGATGTGGTCATTTATTTCATTGCTATTTGTGGGAGCTTGCTGTGCGTAAATTGGCTGCCGTGTCGCCTACATTACAACAGTGACTACATTTCAAAAGTACTTAATTGGTTGCAAAGCAATTTGGGATGGCTTGGGGGTCATGAAAGGCACTATATAAATTCAAATATTTCTTTCTTTCTTTATTTTACATGAAATAAAGCTATTGACTAAAGTTGAAAGGGATTGATAGAAATACACAGGAGTCATGTCGTCACAAAAGTAAATTTTACTGAGTTTAGTTGACTCAAAAAAATAAACTATTATCTGCACTAAGACAAACTAAATGGAGACGAATAAATGGCAAGGAAGTGAGGGAATAGGAAGTCAATGAACTCAATTGACCGGAACTCAGATTTGACTATCAATAAGCCTAAGCCCCTCGGGGTCAGTAGCCACTGGTTGCGGTTGAGCCAAGAGGCAGCTTTTGTCAAATTTTACAAAGAACACTAGAACACTTGAATCTGTGCACAAACACTTTACAATGAATAAGCTGGCAAGCTGCAGCAACCGTTCATCATTAAAAAAAATTCAACTGTTTATTGTTTCAATGTAATGCATTAATTTAGCTTGTGCAAGTGTCTTATTTCAGCAATAAAAACAGAAAATCCTGAAAATGCACAACAGGTCATTCAGCATCTGTAAAGAGAAAAGACAGGTCCTGATTAATGAGGTGTGTTTCCTTCCCCTGACTCCTATGTCAGCAAATAGTTCATCTGTAGGGTGAATGACTCCGTATGGCATGAAATATGCTAATTGGTTCAAATGTCTCACTCAGTTAAAACCAACAAACTTTAAACCACTAAACGTTAACTGCTCCTGCTCTATATATATATTTCCTGGGCTCCCTTCGCAGGTGCCCCCAGCCCTAAGCTTTCGCTCCCCCTGAAACTCATCCCTATGCTCCCAGATCTAAACCCCTCTGAATTTTCAGACAACCTCTGCCCCTTCCCCAAATACAGCGAAGGCCCAGGCAGCCTGTTGCAGTCCCAAATCTAGCCCAAGGCTGTTCACTCCCTCCTCAGAATGTAATCACCCCTCCCACTCCATTCTCGCCCTGAGCCCCAACTTCCAGTTCCACCTTCCAGTTTCTCTTTCACTTGTGTGTGATACGCCAGCTCATGGACAACCTGGGGTCAAAAATCTGCAGCGGCTACATCTCAACGTAAACATAGAAACATAGAAAATAGGAGCAGGAGTAGGCTATTTGGCCCTTCGAGCCTGCTCCACCATTCAATATGATTATGGCCGATCGTCTAACTCAGTACCCTGTTCCCGCTTTTTCCCCATATCCCTTGATCCCTTTAGCATTAAGAAATATATCTATCTCCTTCTTGAATACATCTAATGACTTGGCCTCCACTGCCTTCTGTGGTAGAGAATTCCACAGGTTCACCACCCTCTGAGTGAAGAAATTTCTCCTCATCTCGGTTCTAAATGGCATACCCCGTATCCTGAGACTGTGACCCCTGTTCTGGACTTCCCAGCCATCGGGAACATCCTTCCTGCATCTAGTCTGTCCAGTCCTGTTAGAATTTTATATGTTTCGATGAGATCACCTCTCATTCTTCTAAACTCTAGTGAATATAGGCCTAGTCGACCCAATCTCTCCTCATACGTCAGTCCTGCCAACCCAGGAATCAGTCTTGTAAACCTTCATTGCACTCCCTCCATGGCAAGGATATCCTTCCTCAGATAAGGAAACCAAAACTGCACACAATACTCCAGATGTGGTCTCACCAAGGCCCTGTATAACTGCAGTAAGACATCCCTGCTCCTGTACTCAAATCCTCTTGCAATGAAGGCCAACATACCATTCACCTTCCTAACTGCTTGCTGCACCTGAATGCTCATTTCCAGCGACTGGTGTACAAGGACATCCAGGTCTCGTTGCACCTCCGCTTTTCCCAATCTATCACCATTCAGATAATAATCTGCCTTTCTGTTTTTACAACCAAAGTGGATAACCTCACATTTATCCACGTTATACTGCATCTGCCATGTTCTTGCCCACTCACCCAACTTGTCTAAATCACATTGGAGCATCTTTGCATCCTCCTCACAGCTCACATTCCACCCCAGCTTTGTGTCATCTGCAAACTTGGAAATTATACATTTAGTTCCCTCATCCAAATCATTGATTTCTATTGTGAATAGCTGGGGCCCAAGCACTGATCCCTGCGGTACCCCACTAGTCACTGCCTGCCACCCGGAAAAAAAACCGTTTATTCCTACTCTCTGTTTCCTGTCTGTCAACCAATTCTCAATCCATGCCAGTATATTCCCCCCAATCCCAATTTAATTTTGCACACTAACCTCTTGTGTGGGACCTTATCAAAAGCCTTCTGAAAATCCAAGTACACCACATCCACTGGTTCTCCCCTATCTATTCTACTAGTGACATCCTCAAAAAACTCCAGTAGATTTGTTAAGCATGATTTCCCTTTCATAAACCCATGCTGACTTTGTCCAATCCCGTTAATGCCCTCCAAGTGTTCTGTTATCACATCTTTTATAATAGACTCTAGCATTTTCACCACTATTGATGTTAGGCTATAATGTCTGTAATTCCCTGTTTTTTCTCTCCCTCCTTTTTTAAATAGTGGGGTTACATTTGCCACCCTCCAATCTGTAGGAACTGTTCCAGAGTTTATAGAATTTTGGAAGATGATCACCAAAGCATCCACTATTTCCAGGGCCTCTTCCTTTAGTACTCTAGGATGAAGATTATCAGGCCCTGGGGATTTGTCAGCCTTTAGCCCCATTGGGCCCGATTTTAGCAGCGGGTTTCCGGTGCGTTCTCGGCGGGGGGTCCTCGAAAATCCCGATATCCAGGTGCGTGACTGGATCGCGCCTCGATCCCGGCCACTTCTGGGTTCCGCGCTGACGTGCGGGGGTGCGTGCATAGCCCCCGCTGGTGGGAGTCCCGCAGGCAATCAAAGCCAGCGGGATGCCACTTGAGTGTATTTACTTTGCTTGTTCAGGTCATTAAATGACCTGATGCAGCTGTCTTATTAGGAAGTGTGGGATTTTACCTTCAACTCAGACTGTTTCACATACTGGGGAAAACAGTCTCACTCCAAACGGACGTGTTGCAGCCAGCAACCTGTGGCAGCTGCCAAGGTGCATTCCACAGGTGGGGGGGGGGGGGAAGAGCCTTCCCCAACGCAGGAGGACACTCCGTAACATTGGGCAACGCCTGCCCTCCACCACCCTCCTCCTAGCAAGAAGATTCACCGGCGTGGAAGTGCAGCCCCTATGCGAGGACACACTTTTCTACCGTGGACAACCCCTCAGACCTACACCTGCCAGATGGGTGCTGCGTTGACATCCTCGGAGTACGAACAGCATGACCAGCCTCAGCAGCCTCACAGTCCACGCCGTCCGCCTCAGAGACGTGCATCCCCACAACATGGTGCTGCGGCACATCCACCTGCACAGCAGGATGGAGGGCATCCGCAGAGAGAGATGCGTCGCAGGAGGCACTACCCTCCGCACAGGGTCTACAGACCGAGGCTCAGCTTCATGGACCTCTCTGAGCAGCAGTGCATACGTAGGCTCAGAGTCACTCACCAGGTAGTCGCCGACATCTGCAGCCTCCTTAATGACGAGCTGCTCCCGGATGGACCAAGCAGCATCTTCTTACCCGTCGCCGTCAAAGTCACCACTGCCCTCAACATCTTCGCCTCCGGATCCTTCCAGGGTGCCACGGGGGACATCACCGGGGTCTGTCAGTCGTCTGCACACAAGTGCATAAGGCAGGTCACCGATGGGTTGTTCCGCAGGGCCTCGACCTACATCAACTTCGCCATGGATGAGCGCAGCCAGACGGAGAGGGCGGTTGGATTCCATGCTGTGGCTGGCTTCCCATGGGTGCAGGGTGTAATCGACTGCACCCACATCGCAATACGGGCACCTCCGCATGAGCCAGGGCTGTTTATCAACAGGAAGGGGTATCACTCCATGAACGCCCAGCTCATCTGTGACCACCGCCAGAGATTCCTACACGTGTGCGCCAGATACCCTGGCAGCTGCCACGATGCCTTCGTCCTCAGGGAGTCCACCGTCCCGCCCCTCTTCCACGCACCCAACACCGGCAACGGCTGGCTCCTCGGCGACAAGGGATATCCCCTGCACACGTGGCTTATGACACCTGAGGAACCCCATTACCGAGCCGCAGCGTCGATATAATGACAGCCACATTGCTACCAGGTTTACAATTGAGCAGACTATAGGGCTGCTCAAGATGCGCTTCAGGTGCCTTGATCGTTCCGGGGGAGCACTCCAATACACGCCACTCCGAGTGGGATGAATTATAGTTGTCTGCTGTGCCCTGCATAACATGGCACTACAGAGAGGGGTGCCGCTGGAGGAGGCCCCATGCACACCCGCCACCCACATTGAGGACGACAATGAGGAGGAGGAGGAGGAGGAGGAGGAGGAAGAGGAGGAGTACGAGGGAGAGGAGGAGGAACGACCCATGGGCCGAACACCGACTCACCTGCGTGCTCGTCAGGCCAGGGAGGCACTCAGATGCCAACGGTTCTCCTAACATCACACTGTGTGAGGCTTTCACATGTCATAACGTGCACAGACGAGGGTCCATACAGGCTCCCTCCACAGAAGAGTGGTGCCTGTACACCTGCGCCCACTGTATTATGCCCAATGGGTGGGACGGGGTGGTCGTCGTCATGATGAGGCGCACGGAAGGGACATATTGCACAAGCCGCAGAATTATGGACAAGAGGTGGCAGCATTGGTGAGAAAAAGTGAGTTTATTTTGTGTTGCCATTCAAAGACTGGAAATAAAAAAAAAACAAATAGACAAACATCCTGGTGCAATCCATGTGTGCTCACGGAACTTTGGGTTTTCGTTTCCGGGTACCCCTACGTGGTGCTACCCCTGTGGCTCCAGCAGAGGTGGTGGCAGGTTGCTCATGTTCGTGCCCTGACCTGGTAGATGCTTTGGGCCGACGCCCCCTGGGTTTCGGTGCCCGTGAGGGCACCTCCACAGACTGCTCCTCCTGCACCTGTGCAGGGGCAGACTCGGCCACCTGGAGAGGATGGACTATTGCGGGCACTGGTTGAGAGGGGGGCAACGGGTGAGATGTGGGGGTGCCTTGAGTAGCGTCCACACTTCCATTTCCCCGTTCACCATCTTCCCTCTCATGGCCAAGGCCCACATCACCCCTTCCACCCTGCTGGATGGCAGTTTGGATGACGTGGGTGAGACCTTGCAAGGCCACCTCCAATGTATCTGTCAACCTGTTGATGGCGGCAGAATGTTGCTCACCCTGAATCCGAACAGCCGTTGTGAGGGCCTGGATGGACTCATTGGTGAGCTGTGCGTGACGCTCAAGGGAGGCTAGCCTGTCCTCCACCACAGACGTTCCCACACCTACCCGCGACACTATCTCAGAGCTGCCTTCACATCCCTGTGACACTATCTCGGCGATACCCTCCTGCACCTGTGCCACCATTCCCCTCATGCAGGAGTTGGACTCCTCCATCCTCTGTGCGATTGTGGAGAGTGCGCGTGGCACCTCTCCCAGTACCTCAGCAATGTGCTGGTGCCCCTCGACGACTCTCCTTTTGACTGGTGGCCCCCTGGGTTCAGCATCTGGGTCCGGCTGAGCAGAGCCTGGAGAAGAGTGCTCCCACCGACGCGGACCCTCCGCGGCTGCCCCTGCCACCAGGGTCTGCTCATGCTCACGTGTGCGCGGTGACTCACCATGTGCAATCCCAACTAACTGAGGGGGGGGACCCACCGAGGTGTGTGTATCTGCACTGGTGGATGCAAGGCTCATGTGTGACGATGCACCCTCAGAGACGGGCATGTCCTCTGAGGAATCGCCCTCAACGGAAACGTCAATCGCAGACGGCCCTGCAAGAGAACAGAGGGCAATATCAGGCATGTGACCAAATGTGGCGGTGCGGCATATGCCATGTGATGCTCAGATCATTCGCGCTCATGAGTGCTGAGTGCCAGCTTTCCCTTACCGGCCGTTTCGCCAGAACCAGCCTCGCCATCCGCCACAGACAGGCAATGCAGCGTGTGGCTGATCGCCAACGCCTCGACCTCGGCGTCTGTCAGAGCCACCTCGTGTGGCGGGCCCCCTCCGGTGCGTGCCCTATCACGTGCGTTCCTGCACCTCTTCTCCTGTGAGGGCAAAACACAAAAACGTTATTGGGTGATGATTGCATTGTAAGACGCTTCAAGCATTGGTGTGAGTGGGTTGAGCGTGTGGCAGATGGATGGGAGGATGCGTGTGCCACATGGCCATCCCATTGTATGGGCATTGGGGTGTGTGGTAGTGGTCGAGTGGGGACAGGGACGGTGGGTACGTGCAGGCACGGTGAGGATGATAGTTGAGTGGCTGTGAGGATTGGTGCGGGAGCGCAGTGCTGTCAGTGGAGAAGGGGTTGTGAGGTGTTTGAGGTGATGTGGAAGACGGAGTGACGCAGAGTGCGTTAGTGTACTCACTTTCCCGGACCTGGTGAGGTCATTGAATCTCTTCCAGCACTGAATCCAGTCCACTGATACACCAACCCACTGATATACCAACCCACTGGGAGCTACAGTCCACTGATACACCAACCCACTCGGAGCTACAGTCCACTGTTGCCCCTGCTTGTGACCTCCGCGGCAACCTCTTCCCATGCCCTCTTGGTGGCGCTGCCAGGGCACCTCCTTCCATCGGTGGGGAACAGCGTCTCCCTCCTCATACGGACCCCGTCCAGCAGCACCTGGAGGGCGTGGTCCGTGAATCGGGGAGCAGCCTTACCCCTGCGCTCCTCCATCCTTCATGGACTCTAGGTTGTGGCTGGAGGGGCTTTGGTGGACTGCCCCTTTAAATAGAGCTCCACCATCGCTCAGACGTCAATGCGCATGCGCAGGCCGCCGGCGCGCAGCTGAGAAGCGGGGAACCCGTAACTGCCGGCTAATTACATCAATCATCCCGCGATCGCGCGCGGGACGCACTCAATTCGCACGGCGCGTTTTTCTCGAGCCCGACTGACCACCCGCTGCGAACCCGCACCCCTGGTAAAATTGGGCCCTTTGTGTCTGTCTTCACGGAAGAAGACATAAAAAACCTGGCGAGAATGAGGAACTGAAAGAAATTAGTTTTAGTAAAAAAAAATAGTACTTTTGAAATTAATGGGACTGAAAGAGCAGGCTCGAGGGGCCGGATGGCCTACTCCTGCTCCTATTTCTTATGTTCTTATGTTCTTAAATTCACGTGCTGCCTGCATAGGGGTCATCGGGCGTGGGGTAATAGCGCATCATGCTATCCTTGCTCGAAAGTGGCCCTTATCAAATTTTCCTCCCAAGACTTGAGAAAAAAACACTCACCAGTTACTCACCGATCAACTCCTTCCCTTGTGCTGACATCACTTTGTGTTTTTTCACTCTCTCCTGACCCTCGCGCTCCCTCCGCCGCTCACTCTCCTCTACTTTCTACTTTGCCACCTCAGCTGATCTCAGGCCTCCAACTCCCGCCTGTTTTATGGGCCGATCCCTCTCCTCTGCTATGCCGCCTCAGTTCAGCTCAGATCTGGTCTGTTTCCAATTGCTAAATTTCTAGTTCCTTTTCTGCTAACTGATACTCTATTTCTTGCACAACTGTTTTCCTGTTAAAGCTACTGCTTATATTTTAGTTACAAGCCATGTTTCTCTTTGCTCCAATTCTGTTCCCTGCTCTTTAGATGCTCTTTTATTTCTTCATAGTCTATGTTAGCAGATCTTCCTGTTACTGTCGCAACTATGGGTTGTTAGTCCTTCAACAATATCTTCTGTTTGCTTCTAGCCCGAGTGGTTATAAAATAGGAAGTTTAATAGATTGACGTACAACAGAGTTGCACTATAACTGACTTCAACATTACATTCAACAGTATTATAGTCATAAAACATCTGTCTACAGCTTACATTAAATTAAGGAATCACTTTGGTAGGAAGAATAGAAAGCAGAATATTTTTTAAAAGGTGAGAGACTAAAAAATGTTGGTAGTCAGAGGGATTTGGGTGTCCTTGTACACGAATCATAGAAAGTTAACATACAGGTACAGCAAGAATTAGGTAGGCAAATAGTATGTTAGCCTTTACTGCAAGGGGTATGGAGTACAAGAGTAAGGATGTTTTGCTGCAATTATATAGGGCTCTGGTGAGACCACACCTGGAGTACTGTGTACAGTTTTGGCCTCCTTATCTAAGGAAGGATATACTTGCCTTAGAGGAGGTGCAATGAAGTATCACTAGATTGATTCCTGGGATGAGAGGGTTGTCCTATGAGGAGAGATTGTGTAGAATGGGCCTATACTCTCTGGAGTTTAGAAGAATGAGAGGTGATCTCATTGGAACATATAAAATTCTTAGAGGGCTTGACAGGGTAAATGCTGAGAGGTTGTTTCCCCTGGCTGAAGAGTCCAGAACTAGGGGCCATTGTCTCAAGA
This sequence comes from Heptranchias perlo, assembly GCF_035084215.1. NCBI lineage: Eukaryota > Metazoa > Chordata > Chondrichthyes > Hexanchiformes > Hexanchidae > Heptranchias > Heptranchias perlo. The sequence goes on along the minus strand of NC_090328.1, from coordinate 29,428,786 downwards.
TAAGGGGTCAGACATTTCAGACCAAGATGAGGAAAAATGTCTTCACTCAGAGGGCTGTGAATGCTCAGTCGTTGTGTATATTCAAGACTGAGATCGATAGATTTTTGGACACTAAGGGAATCAAGGGAAATGGGGATAGGGCAGGAAAGTGGAGTTGAGGTAGAAGTTCAGCCATGATCTTATTGAATGGCGGAACAGGCTCGAGGGGCCCCATGGCCTACTCCTGCTCCTATTTCTTATTATGTTCTTATCGATACAACTTGATCTGTACTTTTGATCTGTCCACAAGCCCAAGTTGATCAGACTTAGCCTTCGCAGCTACACTGTGGCAATGGACTTCCAGCCATCCCCTTTTGAGAGCTCTAACTTTTTGGAGGGAGTATGCCCTATCTTTATTCGATTCGGCTGCGTTGTTCTGTATGAAAGCACCGCTGATCTTATCTCATGGTCGTAAACCAGCCCACTTTGCTGACTCTCAGAAACCACCAAGGATTGGTGTTTTTACTATCTGCAGTGTCACCAGTTTGTTCCATGTCAGCCTTGAACATGGATCCAGTGATGTCTAACATTTACATAACCATTCACTGTTATCAGCTCTTAGTATATGGTTTCTTTTGCAACTGTATCTCTTGTTTTGATGTAAACCACCTTCTCACGTTATAGCATCTAGAAATGGGCCATCTCTTGACCTTTGGGTATTTATAGTTCTGAAGTTTCTGCATTCTCTGTCTCTTGGAAACTGTCTTTGTTCACAGACAGCGAGACACGACTTTCCCACTCCTATTAACATCTCCCGCTTGCTGAATGTCTGGGTGCTTGATGCGAGATGGGATGTTGACCATGCTTGGCTTTATAACATATTCTTACAGCCTGCTTACTTGCACTATTTGTGCTTCCTTCTATGTAAGTTCTATAATAATTGAGTATGGAAATACATTAAAGTGAAAAGAAGAGGTGATAGCTCATTTTAATTGTTTAGTCTGTCCACTTTCAAGCTTTTCACAAGTATCACTATAAGAACATAAGAACATAAGAAATAGGAGCAGGAGTAGACCATACAGCCCCTCGAGTCTGCTCCGCCATTGAATAAGATCATGGCTGATCTTTGACTTCAACTCCATTTTCCCACCCAATCCCCATATCCCTTGATCCCCCTAGAGTCCAAAAATCTGTCTATCTTAGCCTTGAACATATTCAACAACTCAGCATCCACAGTCCTTTGAGGTAGAGGATTCCAAAGATTCACAACCCTCTGAGAGAAGAAATTCCTCCTCATCTCAGTCTTGAATGGGCACCCCCTTATCTTGTGACTATGCCCCCTAGTTCTAGACTCTCCAGCCAGTGGAAACAATCTCAGCATCTACCCTGTCCAGCCCTCTCAGAATCTTATATATTTCAATGAGATCACCTCTCATTCTTCTAAACTCCAGAGAGTATAGGCCCATTCTACTTAATCTCTCCTCATAGGACAACCCTCTCATCCCAGGAATCAATCTAGTGAACCTTTGTTGCACCCCCTCGAAGGCAAGAATATCCTTCCTTAGGTAAGGAGACCAAAACTGTACACAGTACTCCAGGTGAGGTCTCACCAAAGCCCTGTACAATTGTAGGAAGATTTTCTTACTCTTGTACTCCAACCCCCTTGTAATAAAGGCATACCACTTGCCTTCCTAATTGCTTGCTGTACCTGTATGTTAACTTTTTGGTTTCTTGTATGAGGACACCCAAATCTCTCTGAACACCAACATTTAATAGTTTCTCACCATTTAAAAAATATTCTGTTTTTCTATTCTTCCTACCAAAGTGAATAACCTCATATTTCCCCTCATTACACTCCATCTGCCGCCTTTTTGCCCACTCACTTAACCTGTCTATATCCCTTCGCAGACTCTTTGTGTCCTCCTCACGGTTTACCTTCCCACCTACCTTTGTATCGTCAGCAAACTTGGATACATTACACTCGGTCCCTTCATCTAAGTCATTAATATGGATTGTAAATAGCTGAGGCCCAAGCACCGATCCTTGCGGCTCCCTACTAGTTACAGCCTGCCAACCTGAAAATGACCCGTTTATCCCTATTCTCTGTTTTCTGTCCATTAACGAATCCTCTATCTATGCTAATATATTACCCCCAACCCTATGAGCCCTTATCTTGCATAACAACCGTTTATGTGGCGCCTTATTGAATGCCTTTTGAAAATTCAAATATATTACATCCATTGGTTCCCCTTTATCTACCCTGCTAGTTACGTTCTCAAAAAAAACTGATAAATTTGTCAAACACGATTTCCCTTTCATAAAACCATGTTGACTCTGCCCAATCATATTATGATTTTCTAAGTGCCCTGTTAACACTTCCTTAGTAATGGATTCCAGCATTTTCCTGACGACCGATGTCAGGCTAACTGACCTGTAATTCCATGTTTTCTCTCTTACTCCTTTCTTGAATAGCAGGATTACATTTACTACCTTGCAATCCCCTGGGACAGTTCTAGAATCTAGAGAATTTTGGAAAATCATAACCAATGCATCCACTATCTCTGAAGCCACCTCTTTTAGAACCCTTGGATGTAGGCCATCAGATCCAGGGGATTCATTGGCTTTTAGCCCCATTAGTTTCTCCAATACTTTTTCTCTACTGATATTAATTACTTTAAGTTCCTCACTCTCATTAGCCCCTTGGTTCCCCATTATTTCTGATATGCTTTTTGTGTCTTCTACTGTGAAGACAGATACAAAATACTTGTTTCACATCTCTGCCATTTCCTTATTCCCCATTATAATTTCTCCTGTCGCAGCCTCTAAGGGTCCAATGTTTACTTTTGCTACTCTCTTCCTTTTTACATACTTGCAGTAGCTCTTACAATCCATTTTTATATTTCTTGCTAGTTCATAGAATCATAGAAAGATTACAGCACGGAAGGAGGTTATGCATACCATCGAGTCCATGCCAGCTCTATGCAAGAGCAATCCAACTAGTCCCATTCCCTCATTCTATCCCCGTAGCCCTACAATTTTTTTCCTTTTAAGTATTTATCCAGTTCCCTTTTGTAGGCCATGATTGAATCTGCCTCCACGACCCCCTCGGGCAGTGCATTCCAGATCCTAGCCACTCCTTACTTTCATATTCTATTTTCTCCCTTTCTATCAATTTTTTGGTCATCCTTTGTTGGTTTCTTAAACTCTCCCAATCCTCAGGCTTACTACTCTTCTTCACAACATTGTGGGCTCCTTCTTTTAATCTAATACTATCCTTAACTTCTTTAGTTAGCCATGGATAAATCACTTTTCCTGTGGAGTTTTTATTAGTCAATGGAATGTATATTCATTGAGCATATTGAAATATTTCTTTGAATGTTTGCCATTTCTTATCTACCGTCATACCTTTTAATCTAATTTCCCAATCTACCTTAGCCAACTTGCTCCTCATTCCTATGTAATTGGTTTTATTTAAGTTTAAGACTCTAGTTTTGGATTTAAGTACGTCACTCTCAAACTCAATGTGAAATTCTATCATATTATGATCACTCTTCCCCAGAGGATCCTTTACTGTGAGATTATTAATTAACCCATCTCATTACACAACATAAGATCTAAAGTAGCCTGTTCCCTGGTTGGTTCCATGATGTATTGTTCTATTGGGCCACTCTTCTCTATAGCACCATATCATTGCATAAAGATCCACCCCAACATCACTAGCTGGAACAATTTCTGAGTCATTCTGACTGTATTAAATTAATCCAGGTTCAAACATTGGTTGAGAGCTATTTTAATATTTAAGTATCTCTCTCTTTCAGTGGTTAAAACAGTTGCAAAATATTGATTTAATAATCCAGCCATTCAGTCAAGTTTCAGTAACTCCAACAATATCTAACAGCTTCCTATTCACCATTATTTCAAAACCATCCATTTTATTCATTATGTGTTTCTTTCATTCTAGGATGAGTCCACTCAGAATTCACATAACCAAGTTAAAGTTCAGCAGCAATGAGTTATGCAGAGTAGGAAAAGAGTTCTCCTATTTGTCATCAGAGGATTTTTAAAAAATTCATAAACAAAATTGAAGATTGTTTGGATTATATGGGACAGATTTTTCCTGTCAAAACGAGGTAATTCTACCCCTCTGTCTGCAGATATGGGGGCATGGGTGCTAGCGGGAGGGCACTGTGCACCTCTGGGACAGCTTGATTTGCCCCGTCCCTCCATTTCCTCTGAACACATCAGCCAACGGGATCCCTATTGGCAAAATCACTGGTACCAGTAGAGGGAGCAGGAGGCATAAAAAAAATCAATTGTTGGCAGAAAGGCTTGAGCCTAAGTGCCCACAGTAAAAGAAAAGTAAGTACCAAGAGTGCAGAAAAGCCTTCCAAACACTTACTTTAAACATCTGCAGGCTTTTTGAAGGACCTCCCGCAGAAGGTCAGCACTAAGGTCTCTTACTATCAGGGCACTGTTTAAAACTCCAAGAACTGTACAGGAACATTTTTGGGAAAGGTCTATCAGCTTATCAGAGTCAAGTCTCTAGCCCAGTCAGTTTCACTGTCACAATATACTGTGTTGATTAACAGAATCTCATTGGCCTACAGACCCCTCCCATCCTTTGCTGCTCTCATAGCTACGAGTTGGCAGCACGTAAAAGCTTCTGCTGCTGGGCAGGAATGATATGAGTTATAATTAGAGCCATTCATTGTTGTACTATATTGTCGCAACATAGCTTTAATATAGCAAATAAGCATTATTTGTACTATTATCAAAACCCCTAAAATACACAACAAAGCTTTGAAACTAATTCCCCATAGATGCTTTCATAGACATGAAAATCTTCCCCAGGATTTGAAATTTCTTTGCTGTTGTCCATGTCATTACTTTAACTTTAACAAGGTGTTCCCTTTTCCTAGCCATTAATTGTTACAACTTAATTGACAGTTTAGGTGAGGGGAATGTTAAGAATTTATTTCTATTTCTACTTCTTTCTCTACTTCAAGAGAAAACTATCCTAGCTACAATTACTGTCAATGGGCTCATAAGTACCACTCTCAAATTACATGTCCCTATAATATTTCCATATAGTCTTGTCACCTTGTCGGAACATAAGAATAGGGATAGGCCATTCAGTCCCTTGAGCCTGTTCCGTCATTCAATTAGATCATGGCTGATCCGTACCTTAACTCTATTTACCTGCCTGGATTCCATATCTGTTAATACCCTTACATAATTGTTAGCAGATTTCTCCCGTTACTGACACAACTATGGGTTGTTAATCCATCAATAATAACTTCCGCTTGATTCCAACCCAAGTGGTTATAAAATAGCAACTTTAATAGATTGACTTACAACAGAGTTGCACTATAGCTGTTTTCAACATTACATTCAACAGTATGATAATCATAATACAACTCTCTACAGATTACATTAAATGGCAAGCAATCAATACAACCTGATGGACTTCCAACCATACCCTCTTGAGACCTCTGATTTTTTGGAAGGAAGCAAGCCTTATCCTTATACTATTCGGCTGCGTTGTTCTGTACATAAGCACCGCTGGTCTTATCTCATGGTTGTAAGTCCTCCCACCATGCTGAGTCCACGTTAGCAACTCAAGACAAGCTGTTTTATGTAACATAGCTTTCACTAGATTGTACATTTATACCAGATTGATATCTTTCGGTAAATCATACCCAGGTGATTTACTTATCCATAATCACCCAGGGTAAAAGCGGGACTTGTGCTTGGTTGTGCTTGGTGTATCGTGGTTGAATAGCTGCCAGTGTGTGTGGCCTATGAGTTGTGGGTGGACGGCTTGAAACAGTGGTAATGTGTAAGGGTGAGAGGAAGCATCTAATTGGAAGAGTTGAGTACTGATGGAAAGAGTTTGTTGGTATGTGGGTGATGGGGGTGTAGTGCGTGGTGCAGTTGGTACGAGACGCCACTTGACAGTTAACCTCACTCACCTTAACCACTCATGTCAAAGCCTTGAACTTCTTCCTGCACTGCATCCATGTTCATGATGCTGTGCGCCTGGCATTGACTTCGTACCCCGCTGCCTCCCACTGCCTTTTGAGTATATGTCTGGAGGGCCTCTTGCCTCCCCCGCCCCCTGTGGATATAGGATGCCCCTCCTTCTGACCACCTGTTGCACCCAAGATCTCTAGTGCATCAGCAGAGGTGCATGCACTCTCGCAGGCCTGGTACCAACTCAGATCGGCAGATTGCTGAGGTCTGGCGTGCAGATTGGAGGATGTGGGAATTAGTAGTGCTCAATCTTTATTCAATGTTTTAACATAACTCATCAGTGTGTAAACATAGGGAGGGGATCTGCATCTGTGTTTTACGTGTGCGATGTCTGATCTCTGTTCAGACTCCATGCAGACAGTTGACTGTTATTTTCAGCAAATAACAGGTACAAGCTACCTTTAAGAGGTTTCTAAGAAACAACCTCCCTTTAAGAGATGGCGCTCCCTCCGGTGGTGGAAAGTTTGAATTGCATTGATCCACGTGCAAGGCCTGGAAAGGAACGCCGATTGCAGGTAAGTGCTCCCTTGGGTCCAAACTTGGGTCTTGCCTGCCCAGGGTCCGTCGGGCGTGGGGAGTTAGCGCATCGCGCTATGATTGCCCAAATGGGACCCTTATCCAATTTTTCCCCTCTTATATTTTAAAATATAATTTAATTATCCCTTAAACTACAGGTAAATTTTCCCTTCTCGAGTGCTTGAACAGCAACTCATATCAATTTATCTGATCAATTCCAATTTCAGAAACAAATTATGTCGGGGCTTTGTGGTTTTGCAATAGAGGCAGATGTGCTTGTAATCACTTATGGCAAAACGTTTTCAAAAGAGGAAAAGCAACTTGGTCAAGGCTGATGATTGCTTTTCCTTCTCTATGTAATTTTGAATTTTTGATAGGGCTTAAGTCTTAGTCCAAAACATAACCACGCTGTGACATTTGATATCTGTCGATGTCTGCAGATCAGGTCTTAAATTTTTAACACCACTGGATCATTTCCTGCACCAACACTTTTGTAGGCACGAGAATCACGGTCCCCTATTTAAAAAGAAACACAGAAAATCCATTGTGGCTCTACTTGACAGCCCAAGGGTTTAAAAACAACAAACAATTCATTAATTTTCTTCTGTTACCCTTTTTCCCAGGACCAGAGAGGACTCCACACACGTTATCGTGAATGAATCTAATTACCTCACTCCAGGAAGAATAGTCAGCAAAGGGAGGACAAAAATTCTGCCTAATATTTCCTTCTATCTCGTGGGGAAATGTCCATTTAAATTAAGAAACTTATTTCAAATAAATGCAAAGGTTGTTGCTTTGTGAATTAAAACAGATGTCGTGTCCTTGGAAGGAGTTAACCATTTTGCAGAAAAATAAACCACTAGCACAGTGTTCACGTAAATTTTTCAAAAAGTCTTTCATGTCAGGGAAGATAACGGACACAATTTTAGCCCCCAAATCTAGGTGGGTTGGGGGCGGGGCGGGGCGGGGGGCAATCAAAACAGTGGATTTCTGGAGCGGGAACGAATCCCGGCTCCAACCTTCCGAAAAAATGCATTCGGCCCAGGCGCATCTGGTTGTGTGCACTTCGGGAAGCCAAAAGACCCATCGGCAATTAAACTAGTAATTAAGGCATTTAAACTTGTTGAAGTGTTTAATTTTTTGTGCATTGAGGCAGGGAAAAGATTTTAACTCTGCCTCAATGTGCTTCCCGTGGCATCTGAATCACACCATGGAAATGGAGGCAAGTTGCAGCCGGCTGCCATTTGGCCATTTAAATCACTGTTTGACAAAAGGGGATAAAAGATGAGTTTTTGCAGCAGGGCAAGCAGTTCTCTCAGACAAACCTTTGGCAGGGAGTTCTTTGTGTTTAGACTGAGGTTTCTTTGTTCACACTCAGAATTCTTCTGTTTACACATATTTACCTACTTTTTGGACCCCGTTAAACTGACATCAGGATGGGGGGTGCAATGGCTGCATTCTCCAGTACATCCGAGGAGGAGGCATATCACCATCCGCAGCAGGCATGGCGTGCAGTTCTGGGACTTGCAGCTCCACAAGACAGAGGTGTGCCACAGGGATCTGCAGAAAAGCAGAGAGGGGAATAATGGAGGGCCAATGTCGCAGGGGGCACTAGCCTCGTGAGAAGGTCTACAGACAGAGATTGAGCTTCCTGTACCTGCCTAAGGAACCGTGCCTATGAAGGCTCAGCGTGAGTCGACAGCTGGTCGTAGACATCTGCAGGCTCCTTCAGGAAGAGCTGCTCCCGGCTGGGCTTGGTGGCATCGCATTGCCTGTCGCACTTAAAGTCACCAATGTCCTCAACTTCTTTGCCTCTGGATCCTTCCAGGGCACCACCAGTGACACCGCTGGGGTCTCTCAGTCGTCTGCTCACAAGTGTATACGACAGGTCACGGATGGATTGTTTTGCAAGGCGTCCCACTACGTTAAATTCCCCATGGATGACCTCAGCCAGTCTGAGAGGGCAGTGGGTTTCGACTCTCTGGCTTCCCACGGGTACATTGATTGCACACACGTAGCAATCCGAGCACCTCTACATGAGGCAGGACTGTTCATCAACCGAAAGGGATATCACTCCATCAACGCTCAACTCATTTGCGACCATCGGAAAAGATTTCTTCATGTGTGTGCCTTTTTCCCTGGCAACTGCCATGGTTCCTTCATTCTGTGAGAATCCAACATCCCAGCCCTTTTCCACGCACGAAACAGACTTAAGTACTGGCTTCTTGGAGACAAGGGATACCTGCTGCAGACATGACTCAAGGCACCTGTGAGAAACCCCACCAGCGACACCAAGCAGCGGTACAACGACAGTCACGTCACCACCAGGTCTGTCATTGAACATGCCATAAGACTGCTCGAGATGAGGTTTTGGTGCCTGGATCGATCTGGGGGAGCCCTTCAGCACTCACCAGCGAGAGTGGGTAGAATTATAGTCGTCTGTTGCACCTTGCACAACATCGCTCAACAGAGAGGGTTACCGGTGCATGAGGCCCCATGCCCTCATGAAGCATCCGCATCTGCCATCAACAGTGAGGAGGAGAAGGACGACAACGATGGGCAACCCATTGGCAGACCAGCGGCTCACCTGGCTGCTAGTGATGCCAGGGAGTCACTCATATTTGATAGAATATCATAAGGAGATCTGCAAAGTGAAGATAGTCAAGCTCTCAGACCATCTGGAACGAGCACCATCGACACCAGCAACCCCCCCCCCGCCAATCCCCGCACAAAACATTCCTACAACCACACATAAACCCACTGTAAACCTGCCCAATGGGTGGCATCAAGGCTCGGCATGAAGCACATGAAAAGGTGCTTTCACCAAAGGGACTCAAGAATGGTCAAGACGTGGCAGTTGTGAGAATTATAACATTTAATGTGCATGGAACAAAAAACAAATATAAATGAAAAACATGACACTGTCAGACATCCTTGTGCATACCCTTTGTGATCACAAAACATTAGCCTTTCTCTTCCTACTATTTCTACGTGGTGCATCCCCTGTAGCTGCAGCAGAGGTAGTGGCTGGTTGCTTACGTTCATGGCCTGACTGCTGGGATGCTTTAGGCCTACGCCCTCTGGGTTTTGGAGCCCGTGAGGGCCCCGCCAAGGATTGCTCCACCTGCACCTGTTCAGGGGCAGACTCGGCCACCTGGAGAGGAGGCAGCTTTTCTCAATCAGGCACTGGTTTTTATCGCACTCATTCCCACACTTACCTGTGTCCCAATTCCACTAATGCTGGAGGTGCACTCCTGCGTCCTGTTCGCTATTGTGGAGAGTGGGCGTGGCACCTCTTCCAGTACCTCACTGCTGTCCCTCGATCATTCTCCTTTTAAAGGATGGCCCCCGGGGTTCGGCATCTGAGTCCAGCTGAGCAGAGCCTGGAGAGGAGTGCACCCACCGACACGTGTTCTCCACAGTTGCCCCTGCCACCAATGTCTGCTCATGCTCACTTGTGTGTGGTGACTCACCAGTTGCCAACCCAACTAACTGACTACTAGGACCCACCAAGGAGTGAGTATCTGCACTGGTGGATGGCTCATTAAGATGTGACGGTGCACCCTCGGAGGCTGACAGGTCCTCTTGAGGAATCGCCCTCTGCAGTCACTGCGGTCGCTGAAGGCCCTGTAAGAGAACAGAAAGCAATATTAAACATCATTACATATGTGTCATGTTGCGATGAGCATACTGAGGTGCTAAAGATGGCAAGGCATTGTTAACATCAATTCATATTGTGTCTGTTGAATGTTAAAGTTGTTCACCAGACGTTTGTGGGGTGCCAGTCTCGGCGTCCCCGACGGACAGGCACTCGAGGGTGTGGCTGAGCTTCAGCGCTTCCTGCTCCACGTCTGTGAGGACCACTATTTGTTGTGGCCCCCCCCTCCAGTCCTCGCCCTCTCGCATGCATTTTGCGCTCTCTTCGAGAAGGGGAGTAAATACAGACGTGTGAGTGAGCGATGGTGAAGTGGCCCACCGATGAATGCATCGCTTTGGGTGAGGCTGACCGTGAAAGAGATGCACAGAGGGTGAGTATGAGGTAGAGCCATCACATTGGATGAGGATTGGGGTGAATGGTAGTGGTGGGGTGACTAATGGGGAAGTGAGGAAATGCAAGTAAGTTGAGGATGAGCCTTAAGTGGGTGTGAGGAGTGATGTGATGGAGTAGTGTTGGCAGTGCAGAATGAGTCAGTGGGGGAGTGATGTGCACCACAGAATGTAGGAGAATCAGTAAGTGTACTCACTTTTGCTGACCTAGTTAGGTCATTGAAACGCTTCCTGCAGGTGTGGGATATGTTGCTGCTGGTGACCTCCTCTGGTACCTCGAGCCAGGCCTTCTTGGTGGCAGGGGCAGGGCACTTCCTCCCGTCCGCAGGGTAAAACATTTTCCTCCTCCTCCTCACACCGTCCAGTAGCACCTGGAGTGAGGCATCGTTGAACCTTGGAGCAGCCTTGCCCCTGTGCTGCTCCATTGTGGTGTGTGGGTGTTTGTTCCAGCAAAAACCTTTGGAGCAATGGCCCTTTAAATAGAGCTCCTCCAGCTGACAGCGCAGTCCGCCCGCTGCGCAGCTTTCCGACGGCAAACCCGGAAGTCACGTTAATTGGCACCAATTCAATTGCGATCGCATGGGGAACGGACATTTTTTATTGGTCAGGTTACCGCGCGCCCACTCACCGCCTCCCCCACTGCTGCCATCCCGCCTCCATTCTAATACTGGGACCATTGTTCCTGAACTTTGACAAAAAGACTTTGATTCTGAGCTTTGACCAAACCACTTTGTCTCTAAACTTTGATGAAAAGACAAACCTTGATGAGAAGAACCTCGACACATCACGCAACACATCTCTGAATGACGCACCTGTTACTACAGCAATTGTCACCCTCCTTTTAGACCTAGACGGACGCATTGATGCATAAGGCTGTTTGTGCTACTTGCTCACTTTGCTTCATGCCTGCTTGTGTGCTCTTTTAAATCATTAAATAAAGAACGATGCGAACCCCCACTTGTATTATCGGGTAGAGTAATCCACGTATTGATTGAGTTGCTTCATGTTTGCTATGTGCTCTTTTTAAAATCACTAAATAAAGAATCACTTTGATTCACAAAACTACCGTGTCAGGTGGTTTTCTTTGTCTGAACCTTCGTCCAGCTCTGTGAATCTCTGGGAAAGACCCTAAATTCCCTACAATACCCTTGCCTAACAAAAAACTAACAATCTCAGTTTCGAAATTTTCCAATTGACGTCCAGCCTCAACAGTTTGTTGGGGGGAAGAGTTCCAGATTCCCACTATCTTTTGTGTGAAGACATGCTTCCTGACATCACCCTTGAATGGCCTAGCTCTAATTTTAAGGTTTTGCCCCCTTGTTCTGGACTCTCACACCAGAGGATATAGTTTCTCTCCATCAACCCTATCAAATCCTTTAATCATCTTAAACACTTCAATTAGATCATCCCTTAATCTTCTATATTCAAGAGAATACAAACCTAGGGCTCAATTTTAAAAGGGTGGCAGGATGGCAGCAGGGGGGTGGGGGTGGCTTTGAAAGTGCACGTGGCAAACCCGAATAAAAAAAACTTACCTTTTCCGACGTGATCATGATGTAATATGGCGATTAAAGTTGTTTCCGGGCTGATTGACAGGCTGGCTGCAGACAGGAGCTGCAACGCCGAAGAGAGAGAGAGAGAGAGAGAGGGCTGTCATCCGGCGCTGGAACAGAGAGTGGAAGGCGCTGAAGATTGGGGTGGGGAGGGAGAGAGGGAGATCGGTGGGAGGAGAGGAGGAGATCAGAGAGGGAGATGGGGAGATCAGAGAGGGAGACATCGGGGGCTGAGAGGGACATCGGAAAGGTTCATTGGGGGGAGAGAGGGACATCAAAGAGGGGGACATCGGACATCGGACATCGGAGCAGGGAGATGCAGGTGACATCGGGGGAAAGGTCGATTTATTTCGTTTTTTAACTTTGTGCAATGGTTTTTTATTTAATTTATTTCGTTTATTTTTGCCTGACCCTGGTTTCACCAGGCGTAAATCGGAAGCTGTGGGAAAGCCACCCAGGTAAGTTTAAAATTGTTTTAACTATCTACTACATCAGAAATAAAATACATTAATTCCCTCAATGAGGTACATTTAGTTTTTAACTATCATCCCGCCGGCTTTAATTGCCAGCCGGACTTCCGCATTCGGGAAGCACGCGCGCACACAGGCGCATCTGTGGGAAACCCGGAAGTCGGCAGGTTGAGGCCGGCTTCCTCACCGCTCGGGATTTTCCTGATTTTCGCAGCCGCCCCGCCCTCAACGCACCCGCAATTTGATTTGAAAATTGGGAGAAATCTGCTAACAATTATGTTGGTGTTCTCTCTCCATCACTCCCAGCCTCCCCCACCCCAACTGCACAGGAGCTTGAAAGCGGGCAGAGCCAGGCTGTTCCCGCAGCAGTGAATGAGCTGAAGCCTGAAGCCACCCATCAAGTGTGTGAGCTCGCAAAGGTCAAGAGCCACCTCAGGTCCTGGAACCTGACAGTGACATAAGGCTGCCATGCTCCTGTTCTGTTCCTGCTACCAGGAACCATTTAGACAAAGCACCAGGCTAGTTAGTCATGCACAGAAGACATCCATTGTTAGAAAGGAGAAACAAGGTGATGGAAACAATTAAGCTGATAGTCACAATTGGATGTATGTGCAATAAATGTATTAGCTATAGATTATGCTTTTTGCAAAGTCCCATTGATGTTACTGGGAGTTAAGGCTTTTGTAGTAAGTCGGTTCAATGGTGATGAGTTCCATTTTGGCCAATCACCCACTGTTGCTGGGCTTTAAGGGTCAACAGGCCTCAATGATGGACAATTGTCCGTTGTGCGTCACTCAACTTCAAGATGTTGAACTTTATCTCATCCTTCAACTGCCAGCTGTCTCTTGTCTCACTTGTTCCAGACCACGTAGGTCTCCCTTACCAGTGTCCAAACCCACTCAAAGCTTTGCTTTGTCCACTTTGTTTCTCATTATTTTAATTTTGTATTGTTCCCAAAGCCTTGCTTTGCTCAGACATGTCAAATTATATAATATTAGCCCAATAGGAAACTCCAAGTTTTACAGAACCATTTTGTTCTCAGTTTATCAGTAATGTTTTGTGCTGGTTCAGCGATTTCTGCAAAATGCTGTCTTTGCACTTTTAAATTGATGTTGTTCAAATGTTCCAAAGGGACAATGTTAAACTTTCCTTAATCCAGGTGTATTGTCCAAAGGTCCAATAGGTTTTAAATTCACAATGCACCAAAGGGCAATGTTAACCATTTTCCTTACAGCTCCCGCTCAAGTGGGTCTGTCTAACTTTTTGGACGGATCCACTTTATGCCTTTGAGCATTGTCCTTGGTTGTTATTGGCTCCCGTTTGGAACGGGCATGCCATGACATTCTAAAAAGAATATTTCCTTTCCATGTTTTCCAATTAAATGCCATGTTACACATAAGCAAATTATCATAATAAACACTAGTATATATTACGTACATATCAAAGTCATATTAATCATTCTAACCCATGGGTGTTGTCCAAAATTATACATTATTTCCCACCATTCATAGTCTCCTAGTTTTGTACTTTTTGTTCTATAAGCACATTGGCTTGTTTCGTTTTAACCAGGTGGTGAAGTGCCAGTATGGACTTAAGACTTAATAATAAGAGGAATAGGGTGACCAAAGGGTAATGCCTCCTCCTGCAGGATGAGATTAACATGAATTTCTGTTACTTTTATGGTCGCATTGGCATGAGAGTATGTTCCCCAACCTAAGTAATTTCCGTGAGGGTGAGAAAGGAAAATAAGTGATAGGACAGATGGTGGTGCCATGTCCAAATGTAATGTTACTGGGGATTATGCAGCATCGACCTCAGTTTGATAGGCCACATGGTACCTACCCACCTATTGATAACTCTCACCAGGCGTTCAGGATCCTCATCCTCCAAGGTGAACCCGCAGGTAGACATAGTTCCATGGAGTATGTCACATTGACAAATCCAGGTCACCAAAACCACTGAGACCCGTTCTTCAGTGCATCTTCATCATGCAATTCCACATACTTGTTGCCTCACACGTAACATATCACATTCGCTCTCAAGATCATGCTACATGTGACATCCGATACAAGCCATTCTTAGGCTTTCAGGTGCTCTTATCAAAAGATCGGGGGTAGGGGGTGGTGTCTGGAGGTCTTTACTTATATACCCCTGCTTGGTCCCGATGTCTCAGGTAATGGCCAGGCTATTAAATGCAGTTTTCTCATTGTTCAGTGTAGGCAAGGACACAAACATCTCCAAGAGAAAGTTATCAATTTACTATTCTCAACTACACTGTCCTGACTTTCACTAGATTGTACATTGATACCAGATTGATATCTTTTGGTGAATCATGCCCAGGGGATTTATGTTATTCGTGGATGCGCTCACACATCTTTCCCTAATCCCTTTGGTTTGGATCCTGAAATTCACCTATACTCACCCGGGGTAATAACTTTAGAAAACTTTCCATGTGGTGGTGTAATTTCCCTGTTTCTATCTTATATCCTCAATCACTTCCTCTCATCCAATTTTACACATCCCATCACATTACCATTTCATCTCATTCATGAGCCCTGGAGGAACGTTACTGTCCAATACAATATTTACAGTCTGATCCAATATCTCAATACATTTTTTGTTTGTTTATTTTACTTAAATTCTTCTTGAACTGCTTTTTATTTCCAAAAATATCCCGTTATATTGTGCCTGAGTCCATTCCATCATTTCAAAATTACCCCAATTCTAGTCAGCATTGATGGACTATTGGACTGACAGGACTTGACAATTTACAATTTTCTTCCTTGTTATACAGCATCGGACAGGAACCAGTTAGATTTTTTATTTTAAATACATTTGATTATCCCCTTAGACATCAGGTAAATTTTCCCTTCTTGAGTGCTTGAACAGTAACTCATATCAATTTATCTTATCAGTTCTAATTTCAGAAACAAATTATATCCAGGATTGGTTGTTTTACAATACGGACAGAAGTGCTTTTAATTATTTTTGGATATATCTCTCCCCCCCTCACTGCCCTTAAGCACCCTGTCTCAGAAAATAAATGGGTTAAAGCAAAACAAATCAAAATGTTTTCAAAAGAGGAAAAGCAACTTCGTTTATTTTTAGTTAAGTAGGGAAGAGATTTGATCAAGGCTGATGAATGCTTTACCTTTTCTATGTAATTTTGAATTTTTAATAGGGCTTAAGTCTTAGCCTAAAATGTCACCGCACTGTGACATATGGGGCTCGATTTTAGGGTCGGGTTACCTGCGGGTTTCCAGCGGGGGGGCCCCGAAAATCCCGATCTCCGATCACGTGACCGGATTCGGACGAAATCCCGGCCACTTCCGGGTACCGCGCTGACGTGCGGGGCTGCGCGCGCAAGCCCCTCTGGTGGGAATCCCGCAGGCAATTAAAGCCAGCGGGGTTCCACTTGAGAGCACTTAACTTGCTCGTTGTGGTCAGTTAATGAGCTGAAGCAGCTGTCAAAAGAGGAAGTGTGGAATTTTAGGTTCAACGCAGTCAGTTTCCCACACTGGGGGAAACAGTACCTTTCAAACCAGGCGTGTTGCAGCCAGCAGCCTGTGGCAGGTGCCAAGGTGCGCTCCACGGGGGAGAGCCCTCACCCACGCAGGTGGCCACCGCGTCACATAGGGCAACCCCTGCCCTCCACCAACCCCCGCCAAGCCAGAGGACAGACCGACACGAAACCGCAGCCCCAGTCCGAGGACTCACCCACCTACCCTGCACAACCCCTCAGACCAACACCTGCCAGATGGGTGGTGCGTTGACATCGTCGGAGGACGAACAGGATGACCAGCCCCAGCAGCCTCGCAGTCCACGCCGTCCGCCTCGGAGAGGTGGGGCCCCCCAACACGGTGCTGCGGCACACCCACCTGCACAGCAGGAGGGAGGGCAACCGCAGAGAGAGATGCGTCGCAGGAGGCACTACCCTCCGCACAGGGTGTACAGAGCGAGGCTCAGCTTCATGGACCTCTCCGAGGAGCAGTGCATACGGAGGCTCAGAGTCAATCGCCAGGTAGTCGCCGACATCTGCAGCCTCCTTAACGACGAGCTGCTCCCTGATGGACCAAGCAGCATCTTCTTACCTGTCGCCGTCAAAGTCACCACTGCCCTCAACTTCTTCGCATCCGGTTCCTTCCAGGGTGCCACCGGGGACATCACCGGGGTCTGTCAGTCCTCTGCACACAAGTGCATAAGGCAGGTCACCGATGGGTTGTTCCGCAGGGCCTCCCACTACATCAACTTCGCCATGGACGAGCGCAGCCAGATGGAGAGGGCGGTTGGATTCCATGCCATGGCCGGCTTCCCACGGGTGCAGGGTGTAATCGACTGCACCCACATCGCAATACGGGCACCTCCGCATGAGCCAGGGCTGTTCATCAACAGGAAGGGGTATCACTCCATGAACGCCCAGCTCATCTGTGACCACCGCCAGAGATTCCTACACGTGTGCGCCAGATACCCCGGCAGCTGCCACGATGCCTTCGTCCTCAGGGAGTCCGCCGTCCCGCCCATCCTGCAGGCACCCAACGCCGGCAACGGCTGGCTCCTCGGCGACAAGGGGTATCCCCTCCACACGTGGCTCATGACACCTCTGAGGAACCCCATCACCGAGCCGGAGCGTCGGTACAATGACAGCCACACTGCTACCAGGTCTACAATTGAGCAGACCATAGGGCTTCTCAAGATGCGCTTCAGGTGCCTTGATCGTTCTGGGGGAGCGCTCCAATACACACCATTCAGAGTGGGACGAATCATAGTTGTCTGCTGTGCCCTGCACAACATGGCCCAACAGAGAGGGGTGCCGCTGGAGGAGGCCCCAACCACACCCGCCACCCACATTGAGGAAGGCGAGGGCGAGGAGGAGGAGGAGGAGGCGGAGGAGGAGGAGGCGGAGGAGGAGGACGCGCCAGAGGATGTTGGACGACCCATGCGCCGAGCCGCGACTCACCGGGATGGTCGCCGGGCCAGGGACGCACTCATACGTCAACGGTTCTCCTAGAGTCAGACACTGCGAGGCGCTCGCATCTCCTCACCTGCACATGCGAGCGGCCATACCAGCCCCCTCCACTGAAGAGTGCTGCCAGTACTCCTGCACCCACAGCAGTGTGCCCAATGGGTGGCAGCAGGTGTTCGCCGTCATGATGGCCTCCACGGAACGCAACTATTGCACAGGCCGCGGAAGAATGGACGAGAGGTGGCAGGAGTGGTGAGAATAGACTATTTAATATCTCGAATGTGACATTATATAAGAAACAAAGTACAAAATAATAAACACCCTGGTGTATTCCCTTTGTGATTATAAGGCCTTTGCAATTCTTCTCCGGGAACCCCTACGTGGTGCTACCCCTGTGGCTCCAGCAGAGGTAGTGGCAGGTTGCTCGTCTTCTTGCCTTGACCGGGTAGATGCTTTTGGCGGACGGCCCCTGGGTTTCGGTGCCCGTGAGGGCACCTCCACAGACTGCTCCTCCTGCACCGGGGCAGGGGCAGACTCGGCCACCTGGAGAGGAGGCACCATTGCGGGTACTGGTTGAGAGGTGGGCGACGGGTGGGACGTGGGGACGCCTTGAGAGGCGTCCCCGCTTCCATGTCCCCGGTCACCATCATCCCTCTCTTGGCCTCGGCCCACATCACCCCTTCCACCCTGCTGGACGGCAGTTTGGATGGCATGTGTGAGGCCTTGCAAGGCCACCCCTAGTGTATCCCTCAGCCTGTTGGTGGCGTCGGAATGTTGCTCACCCTGAATCCGTACAGACGTTGTCAGGGCCTGCATGGACTCGAAGTGGAGCTGTGCGTGACGCTCGAGGGAGGCCAGCCTGTCCTCCACCGCAGACAGTCCCGCACCTACCCGCGACACTGTGTCGCCGGTACCCTCCTGTGCCTGCGCCACCAATGCCCACATGCAGGAGTTGGACTCCTCCATCGCCTGCGCTATTGTGGACAATGCGCGCGGCACCTCTGCCAGTACCTCAGCAATTAGCTGGTGGCCCTCGACGACTCTCCTTTTCACTGGTGGCCCCCTGGGTTCAGCATCTGGGTCCGGCTGAGCAGAGCCTGGAGATGAGTGCTCCCTCCATCGCGGACCCTCCGCGGCTGCCCTCCACGGCTGCCCCTGCCACCAGGGTCTGCTCATGCTCACTCGTGCGCGGTGACTCACCAAGTGCTACCCCAACTAGTTGGCGAGGGGGACCCACCGAGGTGCGTGTCTCTGCGCTGGTGGATGGTTGGCTCTGATGTGACGATGCACCCTCAGAGACCGCCATGTCCTCTGAGGAATCGCCCTCCACGCTCGCTTGACCCAAAGACGGACCTGCAAGAGAACAGAGGGCACTTTGAGGCATGTGGACCAACTTGACAGTGCGCCTGATGGCAGGCGATGAGACGGTAACTCGCGATCATGGGTGTTGAGTGTCAGCTTTCCCTTACCGGCCGTTTCGGCAGCGACACACTCGCCATCGGCCACCGACAGGCAATGTCGCGTGCGGGCGAGGTCGAGCGCCTCCACCTCTGCGTCGGTGAGCTCCACCACTTGCGGCGGCCCACCTCCGGTGCGTGCCCTTTCCCTATTGTTCTTGCTTCTCTTCTCCTGTGAAGGCAAAACACAGATGTGTGAGTGGGTGCGTCTTGCATCGTGAGACGCATCGAGCATCGGTGTGGTTGGGTTGAGCGTGGCGCGGAACGGATGGGAGGAAGCGTGGGCCACGTGCCCATCCCATTGCATGGGGATTGGGGTGTGTGGTAGTGTTCGGGTGGGGTCAGGGACGGTGGGTACTTGCGTGCACGGCGAGGATGGTGAATGAGTGGCTGTGAGGATTGCTGATGGAGCGCAGTGGTGGCTGTGCAGGAGGGGGTTGTGATCTGCTTGGCGTGATGGTGGGGACGGGATGTGGGAGGGTGCGTTGGTGTACTCACCTTGCCAGACCTAGTCAGGTCATTGAAGCGCTTGCGGCACTGCTCCCAAGTCCTTGGGGTGTTGCCCCTGCTGCTCACCTCCGCCGCCACCTCTGCCCATGCCTTCCTGGTTGCGGCGGCAGGGAACTTGCGCCCATCTTCTGGGAAGAGTGTTTCCCTCCTCCTCCTCACGCCCTCCAGCATCAGCTGCATTGCCAGATCTGAAAAACGGGGCGCAGCCTTTCCCCTTTGTTGAGCCATTCTCTCAAACCTCTTGCTTGCAGCAGGAGGGGCTTTGGGAGACTGCCCCTTTAACTGGAGCTCCTACATCGCGTCGACGGTACTGCGCATGCGCAGCCGGCCGGCACGCAGCTGGGGAGCGCAGAACCCGGAAGCTGGGCTTAATGGGTCCAATTATCCCGCGATCGCGTGGGGGACGCACACGATTAGCCGTCCGCGTTTTCCACGCTCCCGGAGGACCACCCGCTGGGAACCCGCAGGCCTGCTAAATTCGAGCCCATGATATCTGCCGATTTCTGCAGATCAGATCTTAAATTCTTAGCACCACTGGATCGTTTCCTGCACCAACACTTCTGCAGCAAAGGTTGCTTCGTAACTTTGTGAAGCCATTTTTATATCAAAGAACTACTCTTGGTAATCCTGCACCATTAACACTCATGCGGTCCCAAAAACCACGGTCCCCTGTTTAAAAAGAAACACAGACAATCCATCGTGGCTCTTCTTGAGAGCCCAAGGGGTTAATTTGACAATTCACGATTTCATGATTTCATTCTGTCACCGTGGGGAAATATCCAATTAAATTATGCCAACTATTTTAAATAAATGCAAAGGCTGAATTTAGAGCAGGTATCGATATCCTTAGAAGGCGTTAACTTCTTTACAAAAAAAACCCGACAGAGCCAGATATCATCAGACTCACGCAGCTTACATCAACGCAGCTTTCATGTAAATTTTTAAAGACCATTCTCATCGGGAAAGATAGCATTTTGGTTCATTGATCTCAGTTTTTTTCCAAAAAAGAGTACTTGTGCCTGGCCTTTTTTTATCTACAAATGTTGCGGATTAAATTCCAATTGTTGTTAAAGCATTTAGAATTTATTAAAGAGGTGTCCAAAATTTATTGGCCACAATTTTAAAAGGGTGGCGGGATGGCAGCGGGGCGGGGGGCAGAGGGGGGGGGGGGGGTGAACGGGCGCGCGGTAACCCGAATAATAAAAACTTACCGTTCCCCACGCAATCTCAACTTAATTGGTGGCCATTAACCTTGTTTCCGGGTTTGGCGACCGAAAGCTGCGCAGTGGGCGGACTGCGCACCCGCATGGCCTGCTGGCAGCTGGAGCATAAAGGGCCATTGCTCCAGTGGATTTTGCTGGAGCGAGGAGCAAGGAGACCCAATGGAGCAGCACAGGGGCAAGGCAGCTCCAAGATACAGTGACTCCTCACTTGAGGTGCTGCTGGCCGGGGTGAGGAGGAGGAGGAGGGAACTAGTTTATCTGGCCAACAGGAGGAAGTGCCCTGCTTCTGCCACCAAGAAGGCCTGGCTCAAGATGGCAGAAGAGGTCACGAGCAGGAGCAATATATCCCACACTTAGTTCCAGCGCAAGAAGCACTTCAATGACCTAACTAGGTCAGCAAAAGTGAGTACACTTATTGATTCTCCTGCATTCCATGTCACACATCATCCCCAACGCCCCCCACATCATTCTGCACTGCCAAAACTACTCCACCACATCAATCTTCACACCCATTTAAGGATCATCCTCAACTTACCTTCACTTCCTGAGCACTTCCTCACCTCCCCATTTGTGTCCCCACCACTGCCACTCACCCCAATCCTCATCCAATGTGATGTGTCTGTCTCATACTCACCCTCTGATGCACCTCTTTCACGATCAGCCTCACCCAAAGCAATGCATTCATCGGCTGACCACTTCACCATCACTCACTCACACGTCTGTACTTTCTCCCCTTGTAAGAGAAGAGAGCGCAAAATGCATGCGAGAGGGCGAGGACTGGAGGGGTCCACAACAAATAGTGGTCCTCACAGATGCAAAGGAGGAGGCCCTGGAGATCAGCCGCACCCTCGAGTGCCTGTTCGTCGGGGAGACCGAGACTGGCACCCCACAAACGTCTGGTGACGGAACTTTAACATTCGTCACACACAACACGAATTGATGTTAACAACGATTGGCATGTTGAACACCTCATTATGCTCATCGCAACATGACACATCTGTGATGATGCGTAATATTGCCTTCTGTTCTTTTACAGGCCCTTCAACGCCTGCAGTGACAGGAGAGAGTGATTCCTCAGAGGAACTCCTGGCCTTTGAGGGCGCACCTTAGTGATCCATCCACCAGTGCAGATACTCACACCTCGGTGGGTCCTAGTGGTCAGTTAGTTGAGTTGGCACCTGGTGAGTCACCACACACAAGTGAGCACAAGCAAACACGTGGCAGGGGCAGCTGTGGAGAGTCCACGTCGGTGGGCGCTCTCCTATCCAGGCTCTGCTCAGCTGGACGCAGAAGCTGAACCCCGGGGGCCATCCTTTAAAAGGAGAATGATCGAGGGACAGCAGCACATTTGCGAGGCACTGGAACAGGTGCCATGCACACTCTCCACAATAGCACAGAGGATGGAGGAGTCCCACTCCTGCATTAGTGGAATGGTGGCACAGGTATGGGAGTGAATCTCTGAGATAGTGTCGCAGGTAAGTGCGGAAATGTCTGAGATAGTGTCGCAGGTAAGTGTGGGAATGTCTGCGATGTAGGGAAGGCTAGCCTCCATTGAGCTTCAAGCATGGCTCACAGATGAGTCCATTCAGGTCTTGACAACGACCGTTCGGACTCAGGGTGAACAATATTCTGTTGCCTTAAACAGGCAGACAGAAACTTTACAACTGGGTTTACAAGGCATCAGACATGTCCTCCAAACTGTGGTCCAGCAGGGTGGTAGGAGTGATGTGGGCCTGGCCCAGGAGAGGGATGATGGTGAAAGGGGACATGGAAGTGGGGACGCCACTCAAAGCGCTCCCACATCTCACTCATTGCCCCTCTCTCAACCAGTACCCACAATGCTGCGTCCTCTCCAGGTGGCCGAGTCTGCCCCTGCACAGGTGCAGGTGGAGCAGTCTTTGGAGGGGCCCTCACAGGCTCCAAAACTCAGAGGGCATAGGCCCAAAGCATCTCAGCAATCAGGGCATAAACATAAGTAACCTGCCACTACCTCTGCTGCAGCCACAGGGAATGCACCACACAGAAGCAGTAGAAAGGGAAAGGCTGAGGCTTTGTGATCATGAAGGGTATGCACAAGGGTGTCTGACTGACTGTCATGTTTTTCATTTATATTTGTTTTTTTGGTAAAGTTACATTAAATGTTAGCCTCACCACTACTGCCACGTCTTACCCATTTTTGACTGCCTTTTGTGATAGCGCTCTTTCATGTGCTTCATCGTGAACAGCGAGACTTGATGCCACCCAGTGGGTGACTTTACAGTGGGTGTATGTGTAGTTGCAGGACTGTTTTGTGCAGTTGTGGGGATGGTGTTGGTGCTGCTCTTTCCAGGTGGTCTGAGGACTGGACCATTCTCACTTTGTGATCTCCTTATGAGAAGCATTCACATATTAGTGACTGCCTGGCCTCAAGAGCAGCCAGGTGAGCCACTTCACTGCTGATGGTTTCCTCCTCTTCCTCTTCCTCCTCCTCCTGCTGCTGCTCCTCAATGTTCATTGCAGATGTGGATGCTGAATGAGGGCATGGGGTCTCATCAACTGGTACCCCTCTCTGTTGCGCCATGTTGTGCAGGACACAACGCACGAGTATAATTGAACCCACTCTCTGGTGCGTATTGAAGCGTTCCCCAGAACGATCGAGGCACCGAAATCTCTTCTTCAGCAGTCTTATCGCACGTTCAATTACAGACCTGATGGCGATGTGGCTGTCATCGTATCGACGCTGTTCCTCGCTGATGGGATTCCTCAGAGGCGTCATGAGCCACGTGTGCAGGGGGTATGCCTTGTCCCCGAGGAGCCAACCCTTAAGGCTATTTGGTGCGTGGAAGAGGGTCAGGATGTTGGATTCCCTCAGAATGAATGAATCATGGCAGCTGCCAGGGAATATCGCACACACTTTAAGAAATCTTTTGCGGTGGTCACAAACGAGCTGAGCGTTGATGCAGTGATATCCTTTTCTGTTGATGAACAATCCTAGCTCGTGTGGAGGCGCTCGGATTGCGCCCTGTACCCGTGGGAAGCCAGCCACAGAATGGAAACCCACTGCCCTCTCCGTCCGGCTGAGGTCGTCCACGGGGAAGTTGACATATTGCGAGGCCCTGCGGAACAAACCGTTAGTGACCTATCTTAGGCACTTGTGGGCAGACGACTGAGAGACCCCAGCGATGTCCCCGGTGGCACCCAGGAATGATCCAGAGACAAAGGAATTCATGGCATTAGTCATTTTAATTGCGACGGGTAATGAGATGTCGTCAGGCCCAGCCGGGAGTAGCTCAGCATGAAGGAAGCTGCAGATGTCTGCGACCATCTGGTAACTCACACTCAGCCTCCGTTGGCACTGCTCCTCAGAGAGATCCAGGAAGCTGAGCCTTGGTCTGTGGACCCTCTGATGAGGGTAGTGCCTCCTGTGATGTCGATCCCTCTGTTGTTCCCCTCTGCTCTTATGCAGGTGCCTGTGGCGCACCACTGTGTTATGGAGCTACAAGTGGTGGAAGTACACGCCGTGCCTGGCGAGGATGGTGATGTTCCTCGTCCTCAGATTTACTGGTGAATGCAGCCATTGTGCCTCCCCCATCCTGATGGTGTCAACTTGAGGGGGTCCGAAAAGTTGGTAAATATGTGTAAACAGAACAATTCTGAGTGTGAGCCAAGAATTTCCAGTCTAAACACAAAGATCTCCCAGCCAAAAGTTTTTCAGAGAGAACTGAGTGCCCTGCTGCAATAATTGACCGTTTATCCCCATCTGTCAAACAGCCATTGTCCAAATAGCTGCTGGCTGAAACCCGACTACTTTCCCATGGCATGTTTCACACAAGGGAAACACGTTGAGGCAGCGTTGAAATCGCTTGCCATCATTCTTAATTGCATTTATGCACATTTCAAGTACTTGAATTGTTGCTTTAAATATCATCCTGCCAACTTTAATTGCCGGCGAGATTCCTGCCCACTCAAAAAAATCCTGAATTTCTTTGACCCCCCCCCACCATCCCCAAACTCTTGTCTGGAATTTTAAAATAGTGCCCATTAACTCTTAGGTAGTCCAACTACACGACATTTCCCAATTCTTGTCATAGAGATACGAGATCAAGATCCTTTAATTAATCTTTTCTTTCTAGTTCATTCAGTTGTTTTGATCACAGTCAATCACAAGATAAAAGGGGTGCTGTCAGTTTGCTATCAGCTATCACATTTCAGTACAACCAAGATGATTATCTCAACATTTTCAAAGTTGATCCCTGTACTGAATTAGTCTTCTTAGATAACAAGATATCATTCTTCGATTACAGTTACGCACAACATTAACTCCTTACACATCAATTCATAATCTCTGATTCTCAACACAACTCCAATCAGATCAATTCAATATTCAATACACTAAACATTTAAGAAATTCAAAATGCTAATTTTCATATATGATAAACTCTTGTCTGGAATTTGACACACTCGCTTTAAAATTTACAATAATTCTAATTTCACTGTGGCCACAATAAAAGTCTGGTTTTCACAATTCAACAGGTTAGTTAACCTCAATATCTCCAATTTTAATTCAGCAATAGCAAAATTTAACACAAGAAAGAATAGATAAAATTATCACTATAGCACGTGATTACTAAAACCCAATAAATTACATCATGTTTCTTTTTATTCGTTCTTCGGGCACGCCTTTCCAAAAATCTATAAAAAATACTGAATATGACTGAAGGAAAAGTTAGCTTTCACATCTAAACAAAATCTTTGTAACATTGCACAAAACAAGCATTGAAAAGGGGGCATAGCCCACAACAGAGAAAAGGAAGTACTCACAATGAGGACAGGCTTTTAAAGAGACAGTACACCAAAAACAAAAACTTCTATAGAACAGCAGAAAAGAGACAGGATCTTCCCCTTTCTCCTTCTCTATTCCATCAGACTAATTTATCCTTTTTCACTTAAACCAATTTTTAATTTCTGATGTTGGTGACTTAACCCCATTCTGTAATGATTTTTACATAATTCCTTTACAGGCTCTGTCTGCTATGAAAGGATTAATTTTAACTCCTTGTCCTCCTGCACAATTTCTTTCCCTCTTCTCTTTTGGTATATGGGAGGGGTGCGATAACATAGAGTAAAGGGGGAAAGGGGCACTGAGGAACCAGTCACCTCTTTCACTGCTGGTCTCAACTCTGCAATTCCCATTCTGCATCCCTTTAGAGCATGTTTACACCACTCACATTTTTCCTTTTCACTGAACATCTCATTCTCACCATCAAGTGCCTTTCCCAATTGTTCCTTTATCTCTTCCAATTCCATCTTTAGATGAAATACCTCTGTTTCTAACCCTTGCTTTTCCTTCTCGTCACTATCTTTTTGTTTGCTGTAGGCAAGTAGCCATATGGCTTTAGCCTGTTTCTTTAATTATGGCCACTCTCCTATAATACATTTCCACCTATCACCATATGCTTCGAAGGGATCTGGCTGATCCTCTCCGGAAAACCATTCCTCTCTTCTTGGCAATTTCTTCTCTATGGGGTACCACAGGGATTGGTGCTGGGTCCCTTGCTGTTTGTGGTCTACATTAATGACTTGGATATGAATGTAAAAGGTATGATCAGTAAGTTCGCTGATGATACAAAAATTGGTAGGGTGGTAAATAGCGAGGAGGATAGCCTCAGTCTGCAGGACGATATAGATGGGTTGGTCAGATGGGCGGAACAGTGGCAAATGGAATTTAATCCGGAAAAGTGCGAGGTGATGCACTTTGGAGGGACTAACAAGGCAAGGGAATACACAATGAATGGGAGGACCCTAGGCAAGACAGAGGGTCAGAGGGATCTTGGTGTGCAAGTTCACAGATCCCTGAAGGCGGCGGAACAGGTAGATAAGGTGGTAAAGAAGGCATATGGGATACTTGCCTTTATTAGCCGAGGCATAGAATATAAGAGCAAGGAGGTTATGATGGAGCTGTATAAAACACTGGTTAGGCCACAGCTGGAGTACTGT
The DNA here is from genome assembly GCF_035084215.1 of Heptranchias perlo. NCBI lineage: Eukaryota > Metazoa > Chordata > Chondrichthyes > Hexanchiformes > Hexanchidae > Heptranchias > Heptranchias perlo. Next base: position 29,402,059 of record NC_090328.1, on the reverse strand, counting down.
GCGCAGTTCTGGTCGCCACACTACAGGAAGGATGTGATCGCTTTGGAGAGGGTGCAGAGGAGATTCACCAGGATGTTACCAGGGCTGGAGCGCTTCAGCTATGAAGAGAGACTGGGAAGATTGGGTTTGTTTTCCTTGGAGCAGAGGAGGCTGAGGGGGGACATGATTGAGGTGTACAAAATTATGAGGGGCACAGATAGGATGGATACTAAGGAGCTTTTTCCCTTCGTTGAGGGTTCTATAACAAGGGGACATAGATTCAAGGTAAAAGGCGGGAGGTTTAGAGGGGATTTGAGAAAGAACTTTTTCACCCAGAGGGTGGTTGGAGTCTGGAACTCACTGCCTGAAAGGGTTGTGGAGGCAGGAACCCTCACAACATTCAAGAAGCATTTGGATGAGCACTTGAAATGCCATAGCATACAAGGCTACGGACCAAATGCTGGAATATGGGATTAGAGTAGACAGGGCTGATGGCCGGCGCGGACACGATGGGCCGAAGGGCCTCTATCCGTGCTGTATAACTCTATGACTCTATGACTCTATTTTTGGATTGCTGCTTCCATTTTTTTTTCATAGTCCACCCACCTCTGCCTGTTTCTGTTTGGACTTTGTCCTTTAACCTTCTTGTTATACCTTCCACCCATCTCTGCCCAGAAAAGCCCTGTTCTCTGTCTAAGCGTTGGACACAGTGTTCTTTCTTTACTCTGCCTGTCATATGCCTCTATACAGAAAGCCCTGTACTCAGCCCAGACGTTGGACACAGTATTTTGACCCTCTTTGTCTCTTTCACATTTTCTTTGTCTGTCTGTCAGGTCCCTGCTTTCGGGCACCAATGTATGAAATGCCTACCTTTCCAGTGGTTCTTAAACCTGGACAAATAGTCAGACAGAGAAAGTCCCCACTCACGGTAGTTTCATTAATCAAAAGTGATTATTTAATGATGTTATAATTCACACAGGCATGAAGCAAAATCAAGCAATGCTTACAACCGTACTCTACACTTAAACAAGCAGCAAGCAAATCAAGAAATATATATCACCTGAGGGTCAACAGGCCTCAATGATGGACAATTGTCTGTTGTGCATCACTCAACTTCAAGATGTTGAACTGTATCTCATCCTTCAACTGCCAGCTGTCTCTTGTCTCACTTTCCAGACCATGGAACACGCAGGTCTCCCTTTTAATGTCCAAACCTGCTCAAAGCCTTGTTTTGCCCACTTTGTTTTTCATTATATTAATTCTATACTGTTCTCAAAGCCTTGCTTTGCTTAGACATATCAAATTATATAATATTAGCCTGATAGTTTTACAGGACCACTTTGTTCTCAGTTTATCAGTAATGTTTTGTGTTGGTTCAGCAGGTTCTGCAAAATGCTGTCTTTGCACTTTTAAAGTGATGCTGTTCAAATGCTGCAATGGGGCAATATTAACCCTTTCCTTAATCCAGGTGTGTTGTCCAAAGGTCCAGTAGGTTTTAAATTCACAATGCTCCAAAGGGCAATGTTAACTCTTTTCCTTACAGGACCATAGTTTCAGGTCCTGTCCTAACAGGTGTCACAACTCTGTGACAATCTCCATACTTAATTGGAGCCTCCAGATATATTACTCCTCATTAAGGTCCAGGAATGTCAATTGGGGTCTATATACCCACCCAGCTGGGTGCCCCCAAATTGGTGCTCTGCTCCTTTGGTGTTACTTTCCTGCTCTTGCATCCAATAGAACTTCCTGCTTACCTTCCTCCTCCGCCTCCTCCCCCCAGGCAATGCAAATACGGAGGGATTCCAAAGGCGACCCCAATCCTGCAACTTTGATAGTTGTCCTCACAGCAGCCAAAGATTTTGGGAGACATTATCCTGTTAAGGTCTAGAAATAGCAATAAACCAATGACGTTTTCTCAGTAACTAAAGTTCCTGCATTGATGTTGACACAGGCACTTAAGAAAGCTCTTCATTTTTTGCTAGTACCCTTTTTTATGTGGGCACCTTGCATGCAACTTGCAAACAGCATTGGGGCAGTAAATCTGGTCACAATTATTCTGATGTCACAAAAGCAATTAACAGAATCATTTGAATAACTACACTTCTTTCAGGCACAGTGCTGTGTGGGCCTTCTCTGATGAGGATGGAACATTTGTGGGCAGCTCAATGGGAGTGGTGAGCCAGCTGTATGGGTCTCTGCCCATAGTTCTGGTTGACTGCGTCTCATGTTCGGACACTACTGGGACGTAATCCCCAGGAAAATCAGCCTATTAAGTAACCCATAATAATGAGTATATTATAAATCTTACATCACCGCACATGCCCGACCTACAAAATCTTACTTCCTGTTGTCTTGTTTTTGTTACACTTTTGTGTAAACTATTCTTTATGATTATAAATTCCCATGGCCACAGTTATAATGGAAATTGCCTATTTAACCTTGTCATGCTATAATGACACCCTCCCATCAGTGGTGGTGCTTTATTGATTCAGTTTTGTGTGTCCCAGCTCCTCAGCCTGTACTGCAGAAAAATTGCTATAGTCCAATGAACTCTAATTCTCTGCTGCCCAAATTTCTGTAAGTGTTGCTATTTAATTCTGACTAATAATATAAAATCAGAGTATTATATGAAAATAAGGGCAGAATGTACGAATTTCAAATGGGGATTGAATTATGTCTGTGCAGCCTGGTCTAATTCCCCACACTTTAACTTGCTTCACCTGAAGACTACACCTAGTATTGACTCCCTGGGAGTAATTTTGACTTTTGGCGATAGGGTAAAGCGGGTGATATTGAATCAGCTGCCCGTTATACATCTATTGATCAATAGAACACCATTGATCAATAGAAATAAAAATCAGGAGAGCTGTATAACACACGGCTGATCCCATATCATCTGCTTTAACCTATCGCCCAAAGTCAAAATTACCCTCACCCCCTCCCCCGTGTATGTGTGCAACACCACAGGAGATTTAGATAATTATCTAACTTGGTTGGTAGAACTACTTTTGCCATCCATTATGGATTAGAGGTGTACCATACTGATCCACTGATGAAAATGTGAACAAGGTTTTTGAATAATGTTATTTACACTTTGTTCTTGTTCCAGCAATTGGCTACATTTTTAAAGAGGGGCATGAGACACATGGGGCTCGATTTTCAAATGGGATGGCAGCGGGGGAGGGGGGGAGGGGGGGTCAATGGGCGCGCGGCAAACCCAGATAATAAAATCTTACCTTTCCCCATGCGATCGCGACTCAAGTGGTGACCCTTAACGTGGATTCCAGGTTTGCCATCCGAAAGCTGCGCAGTGGGCAGACTGCGCACCCACATGATAGGATGTCAGCTGGAGCGTCTGTATTTATAGGGCCATTGCTCCAATGGCTTTTACTGGAGCAAAGACCAAAAAGACAGAATGGAGCAGCACAGGGGCAAGGCTGCTCCAAGATTTAACGATGCCTCACTTCATGTGCTACTGGCCAGGGTGAGGAGGAGGAGGGAACTGTTTTACCCGGCTCAAAGGAGGAAATGCCCTGCCTCTGCCCCAAGGAGGCCTGGCTCGAGGCGCCAGAGGAGGTCACCAGCAGCAACAACATCTCCCGCACCTGGGCCCAGTGCAGGAATCTTTTCAATGACCTAACTAGGCCAGCAAAGGTGAGTACACTTATTGATTCTCCTGCATTCCGTATTCTACATCACCCCACCCCCCCACCCCAACTCATTCTGCACTGCCAAGACTACTCCATCACATCACTCCTCACACCCACTTAAAGCTCATCCTCAACTTACCTGCACTTCCTCAGCACTTCCTCACCTCCCTATTTGTGAACCCACCACTGCCACTCACCCCAATCCTCATCCAATGTGATGTTTCTGTCTCATACTCACCCTCTGATGCACCTCTTTCACAATCAGCCTCACCCAAAGCAATGCATTCATCGGCTGACCACTTCACCATCACTCACTCACACGTCCATACATTCCCCCCTTCTAGGAGAAGACAGTGGAAAATGCACACGAGAAGGCGAGGACTGGAGGTGGGCCACAACAAATAGTGGCCCTCACAGACCCGGAGGAGGAGGCGCTGGCGATCAGCCGTACCCTCGAGTGCCTGTCTGTCGGGGACGCCGAGACTGGCACCCCACAATCGTCTGGTGACACAACTTTAACATTCATCACACACGACACGAATTGATGTTAACAACGATTGGCATTTTGAACACCTCAGTATGCTCATCACAACATGACACATCTGTGATGATGCTTAATATTGCCTTCTGTTCTCTTACAGGCCTTTCAACAACTACAGTGATGGGAGAGGGCGATTCCTCAGAGGAGCTCCAGGCCTCCGAGGGTGCACCATCACATCTTAGTGAGCCATCCACCAGCGCAGATACTCACTCCTTGGTGGGTTCTAGTAGTCAGTTAGTTTGGTTGGCACCTGGTGAGTCACCACACACAAGTGAGCACGAGCAGACACTAGTGGCAGGGGCAGCTGTGGAGAGTCCGCCTCGGTGGGCGCACTCCTCTCCAGGCTCTGCTCAGCTGGACGCAGATGCTGAACCCCGGCGGTCATCCTTTAAAAGGAGAATGATGGAGGTACAGCAGCACAATCGCAAGGTACTGGAACAGGTGCCATGCACACTCTCCACAATAACGCGGAGGATGAAGGAGTCCAACTCCTGCATTAGTGGAATGGTGGCACAGGTACGGGAGGGAATCTCTGAGATACTGTCACAGGGATGTGCATAACTGTCTGAGATAGTGTCGCACGTAATTGCTGAAATGTCTGAGATAGTGTCGCACGCAATGGCTGAAATATCTGAGATAGTGTCGCAGGTAAGCGCAGGAATGTCTACGATGGAGAGAAGGCAAGCCTCCATTGAGCTTCAAGCACGGCTCACAAATGAGTCCATTCAGGTCCCGACAACGGTCGTTCGGGATCAGGGTGAACAACATTCTGCCACCTTAAACAGGCTGACAGAAACACTAAAAGTGGCCTTCCAAGGCTTCACACATGTCCTCCAAACTGTGGTCAAGCAGGGTGGTAGGAATGATGTGGGCCTGGCCCAGGAGAGGGATGATGGTGAAAGGGGACAAGGAAGTTGGGACGCCACTCAAAGCACTCCCACGTCTCACCCTTTGCCCCCCTCTCAACCAGTACCCACAATGCTGCCTCCTCTCCAGGTGGCCAAGTCTGCCCCTGCACAGGTGCAGGTGGAGCAGTTTTTGGCAGGGCCCTTACAGGCTCCAAAACCCAGAGGGTGTACGCTGAAAGCATCTAAGCAACTCCGGTCAACAATGGAGTGTTTCCCACAGCACGGGAAACACGCTGAGGCTGAATGAAAATCGCTCCGCTGCCTCAATGACCATGAAATTAACAACTTCAACAAGTTCAACGACATTAATAAGTACTTAAATATCAGCCCGTCGGCTTTAATTGCCGGTGGGACTTCCACATTCCAGAAGCGTGCGCGCACACAGATGCGTCTGTGTGAGACTCGGAAGTCGACAGGTTGGAGCCGGCTTCCTTACCCGCTCGGGATTTTCCCGATTTTCCCAGCCGCCCCACCCCTAACGCACCCACACTTTGATTTGAAAATTGAGTCCCTGAAAACTTGAATTTCAAATTTTACATTGCTTGTTTATTTTGCAATATGTTCCGAGTGCTTCGGCCAGTTGAGTTTTTTTTTTGGTGGGGGGTGGGGCAGTGAATTTTCTCAAGGCTCCTCCCGCTCCACCACCCTAACTTTGGAGGAAACCATGTTTATGTGTGCGAAGAGAGGAAATTCAAACAGATCGGCTGATGGCAATGATTAGTGTCCATTAAGACCCATTTCAAAATAAGAACAGCTTCCAAGTGTGGCCAAAACTGAATCACATCCGAAATCCCATGTTGTATAAAGTAGTGATAAAGTAGTGTCAAATTCTGACCCAAATGGGGTGGTAGTGTTCTATTTTACAAATTCAATAAGGGATCTTAACTCAGTCCATAACTGTTGTTTCAATCCAACACAGTTCGATTTCTAGACCACTAATTGCATGTAATGGTTTTCCACAAAGTTGTTTCTTCATCTGTATTGTCAGAGTTTTCCTCAGTTAATGCCGGGTCATAAAGCAACTCAATCACATCCGGATTGATTTTAGAATCTATCAATGTATCTGTTGTTTGCATATCAGCAGGCAACCATCTCTATAGTTTTTTGCACAGCATCAGTTAACTCAAGATTCTGCCAACACTCTTGCACAAATGTAAGTTTGAAATCAATCCAATATGTTCATTCTTTACAGTTTCTTTCAATGTGTGCTGCTTCTCAAAATCAACAATGGTTTTGTTAGATGTCAGCAATTCATAGTTAAAGTTCTTTTTGTATATTTATTTGACCTCCACCCCGACCTTACTCCATCAGAGGAATTTTTATGCAGTATTTTTTTTCAAAGAAAAAGGAACAAATATTCTCCATCATATATTCCAGAAGACCCTGTTGATGATTTGTCCTGCTGCAAAACAACATTTCTACATGGATTTCAATCAGGTGGATTGCTTTAGGAGTTTAAGTTCTATATAGAGATCAGTCAACTTCACTCTTTTTATAGCAACTGTGAAAGCTAACTGGCCTGACCTATCTCTTTGAAGATTTCAAGCTGACTCAATAAGGGGAATTTTAACTCGCTCCTCACCATGGAAACCAGGCGGAGCAGAAAATCCAATGGTACACTTATCACTCATTCCCTGCCCCACGGCTATTTTTAACGCCGTTGTTTTCTTGGGTAGCTGAGGTGCCCATCTGACTCAGGCAGGAACCTCATAAATGTATGCAAATCTGGATCCTATCATTTAAGTAGGACCCCAAAACTATTTTAACTGCCTTTTGAGCTGGTACCGTTGCGGACGCCCCATTCAGTAAAATCTGGCAGTCACTCAGCGTGGGTAAGTGTAAAACTTATCATTGTGGGGCCTGGAGGAGCAGGGGTGCTCCTCTGAACCCCACAAAGAAAGCTTGGACTACTGCCACCCCGGTCTCCCCCACTTCCCACCTGCAAAATCCTCATGACCTCTCCCGCGTGATTTACCTAACTGCTGGCCTGGCGGCCTCTGGGTCACCCAATCTTTATAGGCACAAAGCCAGCGAGCTGCTTGTGAACGCCCTTTTTGGGCCAGCAGCGAGCCAGTGGTATATTAATGAAGCCTGGCTGTTATACTGGACTGGGCTATCCCACCGCAGCTCCCGAGCGGCAGGCCGCATGTCCCACTGGCTTCCTGTCCAAGAATTATAATTCCCCTAATGACTTGACCAGTTCACAGTCAAAAATACTTCCTTAGCAGATATGGAATTTAATGACTGACAGCTAAATTGAAAAGTAACTGCCAATCTTTTCCAAGAAATGACACAATGAAACGGCTGAGTGCACTGGATACAGCAAAGGCTATGGGCCCCGATAACATCCCAGCTGTAGTGCTGAAGACTTGTGCTCCAGAACTAGCTGCGCCTCTAGCCAAGCTGTTCCAGTACAGCTACAACACTGGCATCCACCCGACAATGTGGAAAATTGCCCAGGTATGTCCTGTCCACAAAAAGCAGGACAAATCCAATCCGGCCAATTACCGCCCCATCAGTCTACTCTCAATCATCAGCAAAGTAATGGAAGGTGTCGTCGACAGAGCTATCAAGCGGCACTTACTCACCAATAACCTGCTCACCGATGCTCAGTTTGGGTTCCGCCAGGACCACTCGGCTCCAGACCTCATTACAGCCTTGGTCCAAACATGGACAAAAGAGCTGAATTCCAGAGGTGAGGTGAGAGTGACTGCCCTTCACATCAAGGCAGCATTTGACCGAGTGTGGCACCAAAGGAGCCCTAGTAAAATTGAAGTCAATGGGAATCAGGGGGAAAACTCTCCAGTGGCTGGAGTCATACCTAGCACAAAGGAAGATGGTAGTGGTTGTTGGAGGCCAAGCATCTCAGCCCCAGGGCATTGCTGCAGGAGTTCCTCAGGGCAGTGTCCTAGGCCCAACCATCTTCAGCTGCTTCATCAATGACCTTCCCTCCATCATAACATCAGAAATGGGGATGTTCGCTGATGGCTGCACAGTGTTCAGTTCCATTCGCAACCCCTCAAATAATGAAGCAGTCCAAGCCCGCATGCAGCAAGACCTGGACAACATCCAGGCTTGGGCTGATAAGTGGCAAGTAACATTCGCGCCAGATAAGTGCCAGGCAATGACCATCTCCAACAAGAGAGAGTCTAACCACCTCCCCTTGACATTCAACGGCATTACCATCGCCGAATCCCCCACCATCAACATCCTGGGGGTCACCATTGACCAGAAACTGAACTGGACCAGCCATATAAATACTGTGACTACGAGAGCAGGTCAGAGGCTGGGTATTCTGCGGCGAGTGACTCACCTCCTGACTCCCCAAAGCCTTTCCACCATCTACAAGGCACAAGTCAGGAGTGTGATGGAATACTCTCCACTTGCCTGGATGAGTGCAGCTCCAACAACACTCAAGAAGCTCGACACCATCCAAGATAAAGCAGCCCGCTTGATTGGCACCCCATCCACCACCCTAAACATTCACTCCCTTCACCACCGGCGCACTGTGGCTGCAGTGTGCACCATCCACAGTATGCACTGCAGCAACTCGCCAAGGCTTCTTCGACAGCACCTCCCAAACCCACGACCTCTACCACCTAGAAGGACAAGGGCAGCAGGTGCATGGGAACAACACCACCTGCACGTTCCCCTCCAAGTCACACACCATCCCGACTTGGAAATATATCGCCGTTCCTTCATTGTCGCTGGGTCAAAATCCTGGAACTCCCTTCCTAACAGCACTGTGGGAGAACCTTCACCACACGGACTGCAGCGGTTCAAGAAGGCGGCTCACCACCACCTTCTCAAGGGCGATTAGGGATGGGCAATAAATGCCAGCCTTGCCAGCGACGCCCACATCCCGTGAACGAATAAAAAAAAAAACAATATGCTTTGGTTAGGATGTGACTTGGCTCCTCCTGCTAATCTGTTGCCATGAAAACAATTGAACAAATCCTGACAACATTTGCATTGAGTTAGGTTTGGAACATGATTTTGAATGTCGACAGTTACATAGAATTACATAGAATTTACAGCACAAAAACAGGCCATTCGGCCCAACTATGCTGGTGTTTATGCTCCACTAGAGCCTCCTCCCACTCTATTTACTTCATCTCACCCTATCAACATATCAAACTCCTTTTATCATGACTGAGTTAAAAGAACCACCAGCAAGTTAAAACCGGACAAAAGTGTTTCATTTTTGATGAAGTTTAAGGTTTGTAGGATGTAGCTAGATATACAGTTTCTTCACTTTTTCCATCTCCTCCCTTTTATGTACTCTGTGGTGGTATGAATAGTATGCCATTAGTAAAAGTTTAAATGTGATCAAGAGTTTGAAGGTTATGGTTGCATTTGTCAAGAGGATGCAAATAGTCCAAACTCAATTCAGAACCCAAACTAACCAGAACTGGGAAATTTCAACTTAATTCTTTAAAACCTAAAATTTGCCAGATTTGATTTAGTTTGGTTCATCCTATTCTAACTATGTATCTGCAGCACAGCTCAAAGCAAAGCTTTACACATGAACCTAGAAATTACTGTCTCTGTGTAGCTTTATAACAGCAGCAATTGTGTGGTAGCAATTTTGGGTGTGTGGTATAGAGCTCCCTTCAGGCCCATTTCCCAATACTATGTTAAATTGCTGCAGAGTGAAAATGAAATATGACTTTTAATTCATTCAAATCTTGTGGAACAACAATTAATGAAGCATATTGGGTACTTAAGGGGACTTGTTGGTGTGATTAACTAATTTTGCTAAATGGAACAGGAATTAATGGAGGACTGCATTGAGAAAGCTGGAGTCTTCACTTAAAGATGAGAAGATTAAAAATTTTCTTTCCACATTTTAGATTTTTCTTAACTGTATGGACAACAAATAGTAATCTGTTAACACTGGACTTGGAACAGGAAGACTAGCAAGAGTGGGAAAGAGCTAGCCATTAAATCAGTTGCAACGCATGACATACTGTTAAATCCTATTTCAGAGAATTACACAGAAGTTACAGCACAGAAACAGGCTGTGCTGCAAATTCGGCCCAACTGGTCTATACCAGTGTTTATGCTCCAAACGAGCCTCCTCCCACCCTACTTCATCTAACCCTATCTGCATAGCTTTCCATTCCTTTCTCCCTCATGTACTTATCTACCTTCCCCATAAAGGCATCTATGCTATTCGCCTCACCTACTCCATGTGGTAGCAAGTTCCACATTCTAACCACTTCTCCAATATATAGCAAGTCTACATTACCAGCCTGCTATCTTGAGCAAAAGCAGAAGGCTGGGATGTAGCAGGGAAGTTGTGACATAGTTGTGTCTTCAGAAAGACCTCTGTATAACATGTCACATCAATGCATCACTATCAATGGCCATCGAAATGAGCAGGTCCTTCAATATTTATGCATCAAGCTTCTTCCAGGCTAGCACTGAGAACATCTGCAGTGTCAGCCAGCTTGCTGGCCATAGATGTGTCAAAGAGACTACGGATACATTATTCAACAAAGCCAACATTACTTTTGCCACCAACCAGCAGCAACAATGTGAGAAAGCAACACAATTTGGCAGATATGCTGCACCTATGCTGTCATTTGGGTGCCTCTGCACAATGTTTTGCTCTATATATGGTATGCAATGACCTGCATAAACATAGTCAGGTCAACATCTGTTTCCCTCGAACCTTTCACAGTGTATTAATTTTCAGTCAATCATTGCCATGCTTAATTGATGGGGAATGAGGAGTAGAACCATGACTCTAAAGAGACCAGGGGCTCGATTTTACCACCCGCTATCGGGTGCGTTCTCGGCAGGGGGGCCCCGAATATTGGGGAATCCCGGCGCGGGACCGGAGCCCGCCTCGATCCCGCCCACTTCCGGGTTCCCCACGGACGCGCCGGCGTGCGCGCGCAGCCCCCGCTGGTGGGAATCCCGCAGGCAATTAAAGCCAGCGGGATGCCACTTGAGAGTATTTATTTAGCTATTTTAGGTCAGTAACTGGCCTGATTGAGCTGTTTTATTAGGAAGGGTGGGATTTTACCTTGAACTGAGACTGTTTCCCATACTGGGGGAAACACTCTCACTTCAAACGGACGTGTTGCAGCCAGCAGCCTGTGGCAGCTGGCAAGGTGCATTCCACAGGTGTGGGGGGGAAAGAGCCTTCACCAACGCAGGAGGCCACTCCGTCACATAGGGCAATGCTTGCCCTCCACCACCCTCCTCCTAGCAAGAAGATTCACCGATGTGGAACTGCAACCCCGGTGCGAGGACACACTTACCTACCTTGCAGAACCCCTCAGACCAACACCTTCCAGATGGGGGCCGCCTTGACATCTTCGGAGGATGAACAGCATGACCAGTCTCACCAGCCTCGCAGGCCACGCCGTCCGCCTCAGACACATGGAGCCCCACAACACGGTGCTGTGGCACATCCACCTGCACAGCAGGAGGGAGGGCAACCGCAGAGAGAGATGCGTCGCAGGAGGCACTACCCTCCGCACAGGGTCTACAGAGCGAGGCTCAGCTTCCTGGACCTCTCTGAGGAGCAGTGCATACGGAGGCTCAGAGTCACTCGCCAGGTAGTCGCCGACATCTGCAGCCTCCTTAATGATGAGCTGCTCCCGGATGGACCAAGCAGCATCTCCTTACCCGTCGCCGTCAAAGCCACCACTGCCCTCAACTTCCTCACCTCCGGATCCTTCCAGGGTGCCACCGGGGACATCACCGGGGTCTGTCAGTCGTCTGCACACAAGTGCATAAGGCAGGCTACCGATGGGTTGTTCCACAGGGCCTCGCACTACATCAACTTCGCCATGGATGAGCGCAGCCAGATGGAGAGGGCGGTTGGATTCCATGCTGTGGCTGGCTTCCCACGGGTGCAGGGTGTAATCGATTGCACCCACATAGCAATACGGGCACCTCCACGTGAGCCAGGACTGTTCATCAACAGGAAGGGGTATCACTCCATAAACGCCCAGCTCATCTGTGACCACTGCCAGAGATTCCGACACGTGTGCGCCAGATACCCTGGCAGCTCCCACGATGCCTTCGTCCTCAGGGAGTCCACCGTCCCGCCCCTCTTCCACTCACCCAACACCGGCAACGGCTGGCTCTTCGGCGACAAGGGATATCCCCTGCACACATGGCTTATGACACCTCTGAGGAACCCCATCACCGAGCCACAGCGTCGATATAATGACAGCCATCCCTGGTGCTAGGGTCAAGGATGTCACGGAGCGGCTGCAGGGCATTCTGGAGGGGGAGGGTGAACAGCCAGTAGTCGTGGTCCATATTGGTACCAACGACATAGGTAAAAAAAGGGATGAGGTCCTGCAAGGTGAATTTAAGGAGTTAGGAGATAAATTAAAAAGCAGGACTTCAAACGTAGTGATCTCAGGATTACTACCGGTGCCACGTGCTAGTGAGTATAGGAACAGGGGAATAGACAGGATGAATGCGTGGCTGCAGGGATGGTGTAGGAGGGAGGGATTTAGATTCCTGGGACATTGGGACCGGTTCTGGGGAAGGTGGGACCTGTACAAGTGTGACGGGTTACACCCGAGCAGGACCGGGACAAATGTCCTCGCGGGGGTGTTTGCTAGTGCTGTTGGGGAAGGTTTAAACTAGAGTGGCAGGGGGATGGGAACCTGAGTGGGGAGTCAGAAGGGAATAAAGTTGAGAGCAGCAAGAGAGGGGAAGACCCAGGAGAAATCTACAATACAAATATTACAAACAGTTGTTCAAGAACAAGTGAAAGGGAAAAGCATAGAGCAGCGGAAAGAAAGTGTACTTTAGGCACTTTAGATACTTTAGGCACGACAGATAAAATGAAAACTAGAAGGCGTAAGGCGATTAACCCAGCATCAAAGCTGTGGCAGGGAGTTGGGAACCTGAGCAGGGAGACAGAGGAAAGCATATCAGGAAGGGATAGAAGGTATGGAGTAAAAGGTAAAGTGTTAAAAAAGGAAAAAGCAGGAACTAAGTGTCACAAAACATATTTGAAAGTTCTTTATCTGAATGCACGTAGCATTCGTAACAAAATGGACGAGTTAACGGCACAAATAACGACGCATGGGTATGATCTTGTGGCCATTACAGAAACATGGCTGCAGGGTGACAACGACTGGGAATTAAATATGCCAGGGTATTTAACAATCAGGAAGGACAGGCAGGAAGGAAGGGGAGGTGGGGTGGCTATGTTAATAAGGGAAGGAATCACTGTAATACAGACAAAAGATATTGGGACAAAGGATCAGGATAATGAAACAGTTTGGGTAGAGATAAGGAATAATAAGGGGAAAAAACACTTGTGGGCATAGTATATAGGCCTCCTAATAGTTGCAACTCTGCTGGAAGAAGTATTAATCAGGAAATAGTCGGGGCATGTAATTAGGGAACAGCTATAATTATGGGGGATTTTAACTATCATATTAACTGGACAAATCAAATTGGGCAGGGTAGCCTTGAGGAAGAGTTTATTGAGTGTATTAGGGATAGATTTCTTGAGCAGTATGTAACTGAACCAACAAGGGGGCAAGCAACCTTGGACCTGGTCCTGTGTAATGAGCCAGGATTAATTAATAATGTCCTAGTTAAGGATCCCCTTGGAATGAGTGACCATAACATGGTTACATTCCATATCCAATTAGAGGGTGAGAAGGTTGATTCTCAAACAAGCGTACTGAGCTTGAATAAAGGAGACGATGATGGTATGAGAGCGGAATTGATTAAAGTGGACTGGGAAAATAGATTAAAGGGTAAGACGGTACATGAACAGTGGTGTTCATTTAAGGAGTTATTTTACAACTTTCAAAACAAATATATTCCACTGAGGAAAAAAGGGTGTAAAAGAAATGACAGCCATCCGTGGCTAAGTAAAGAAATTAAGGATAGTATCCGACTAAAACAAGGTAGCAAAACTTAGTGGGAGGATAGAAGATTGGGAAGTCTTCAAAAGACAGCAAAAAGTAACAAAAGGATTGATTAAGAAAGGGAAGATAGATTATGAAAATAAATTAGCAAAAAATATAAAAACAGATAGCAAGAGTTTCTACAGTTATATAAAAAGAAAAAGGGTGGCTAAGGCAGACGTAGATCCTTTAGAGGATGAGACCGGGAAAATAATGGTGGGAAACATGGAGATGGCAAAAATGCTGAACAAATATTTTGTTTCAGTCTTTACAGTAGAGGACACTAAGAATATCCCAACACTGGACAAACAGGGGGCTCTAGGGGGGGAGGAGCTAAATACGATTAAAATCACTAAGGAATTGGTACTCAGTAAATTAATGGGACTCAAGGCGGATAAATCCCCTGGACCTGATGGCTTACATCCTAGGGTCTTGAGGGAAGTGGCAGTAGGGATTGTGGATGCTTTGGTAATAATTTTCCAAAATTCTCTGGACTCGGCAAAGGTCCCAGCAGATTGGAAAACTGCCAATGTAACACCCTTATTTATAAAGGGTAGTAGGCAGAAGGCTGGAAATTATAGACCAGTTAGCTTAACATCTGTGGTGGGTAAAATTTTAGAGTCTATTATTAAGGAGACAGTAGCAGAACATTTGGATAAACATAATTTAATAGGACAAAGTCAGCATGGCTTTACAAAGCGGAAGTCATGTCTGACAAATTTGCTTGAGTTCTTTGAGGATATAATGTACAGGGTGGATAAAGGGGAACCAGTGGAGGTAGTGTATTTGGACTTCCAGAAGGCATTCGACAAGGTGCCACATAAAAGATTATTGCTCAAGATAAAGAATCACTGGATTGGGGGTAATATTCTGGCATGGGTGGAGGATTGGTTATCTAACAGGAAGCAGAGAGTTGGGATAAATGGTACATTCTCGGACTGGCAACCTGTAGCCACTGGTGTTCCGCAGGGGTTGGTGCTGGGTCCCCAACTCTTTACAATCTATATTAACGATTTGGAGGAGGGGACCGAGTGTAACATATCAAAGTTTGCAGATGATACAAAGATGGGAGGGAAAGTAGAGAGTGAGGAGGACATAAAAAACCTACAAGGGGATATAGACAGGCTGGGTGAGTGGGCGGAGATTTGGCAGATGCAATACAATATTGGAAAATGTGAGGTTATGCACTTTGGCAGGAAAAATCGGAGAGCAAGTTATTATCTTAATGGCGAGAAACTGGAAAGTACTGCAGTACAAAGGGATCTGGGGGTCCTAGTGCAAGAAAATCAAAAGGTTAGTTTGCAGGTGCAGCAGGTGATCAAGAAAGCCAACGGAATGTTGGCTTTTATTGCTCGGGGGATAGAATATAAAAACAGGGAGGTATTGCTGCAGTTATATAAGGTATTGGTGAGACCGCACCTGGAATACTGCATACAGTTTTGGTCTCCATACTTAAGAAAAGACATACTTGCTCTCGAGGCAGTACAAAGAAGGTTCACTCGGTTAATCCCGGGGATGTGGGGGTGGACATATGAGGAGAGGTTGAGTAGATTGGGACTCTACTCATTGGAGTTCAGAAGAATGAGAGGCGATCTTATTGAAACATATAAGATTGTGAAGGGGCTTGATCGGGTGGATGCGGTAAGGATGTTCCCAAGGATGGGTGAAACTAGAACTAGGGGGCATAATCTTAGAATAAGGGGCTGCTCTTTCAAAACTGAGATGAGGAGAAACTTCTTCACTCAGAGGGTAGTAGGTCTGTGGAATTTGCTGCCCCAGGAAGCTGTGGAAGCTACATCATTAAATAAATTTAAAACAGAATTAGACAGTTTCCTAGAAGTAAAGGGAATTAGGGGTTACGGGGAGCGGGCAGGAAATTGGACATGAATTTAGATTTGAGGTTGGGATCAGATCAGCCATGATCTTGTTGAATGGCGGAGCAGGCTCGAGGGGCTGATTGGCCTACTCCTGCTTCTATTTCTTATGTTCTTATGTTCACATTGCTACCAGGTCTGCAATTGAGCAGGCGATAGGGCTGTTCAAGATGCGCTTCAGGTGCCTTGATCGTTCTGGGGGAGCGCTCCAATACACGCCACTATAGTTGTCTGCTGTGCCATGCACAACATGGCCCAACAGAGAGGGGTGCCGCTGGAGGAGGCCCCATGTACATCCGCCACCCATATTGAGGACGACGATGAGGAGGAGGAGGAGGAGGAGCAAGAGGAGGAGGAACGACCCATGGGCCGAACACCGGCTCACCTGGATGCTCGTCAGGCCAGGGAGGCACTCATATGTCAACGGTTCTCCTAACACCAGACTGTCTGAGGCGTTCACACCTCATCACGTGCACAGAGGAGGGGCCATACCAGCCCCCTCCACAGAAGAGTGGTGCCATTACTCCTGTACCCACTGTAGTGTGACCCAATGGGTGGGACCAGGTGTTCGTCGTCATGATGAGCCCGACGAAAGGGACCTATTGCACAAGCCGCTCAAGAATGGACAAGAGGTGGCAGTAGTGGTGAGAACAATTGTGTTTATTGTGTATGTGGAGTAAACGACTATAAATAAAAACATAACAAATTGTCATACACCCTGGTGCATTCCCTTTGTGTTCATAACACCTTGGCCTTACGTTTGCGGGAACCCCTACGTGGTGCTACCCCTGTGGCTCCAGCAGAGGTAGTGGCAGGTTGCTCTTGTTCGTGCCCTGACCGGGTGGATGCCTTGGACCGACGCACCCTGGGTTTCGGTGCCCGTGAGGGCACCTCCACAGACTGCTCCTCCTGCACCTGTGCAGGGGCAGACTCGGCCACCTGGAGAGGAGGCACCATTGCGGGTACTGGTTGAGAGGGGGGCAACGGGTGAGACCTGGGGGCACTTTGAGTAGCGTCCCCACTTCTATGTCCCCGTTCACCATCTTCCCTCTCATGGCCTAGGCCCACATCACCCCTTCCACCCTGCTGGACGGCAGTTTGGATGACCTGTGTGAGACCTTGCAAGGCCACCTCTAATGTATCTGACAGCCTGTTTATGGCGGCAGAATGTTGCTCACCCTGAATCCGAACAGCCGTTGTCAGGGCCTGCACGGTCTCGATGTGGAGCTGTGCGTGACGCTCGAGGGAGGCTAGCCTTTCCTCCACCGCAGACGTTCCCGCACCTACCCGCGACACTATGTCGTCGATACCCTCCTGTACTTGTGCCACCATTGCCCTCATGCAGGAGTTGGACTCCTCCATCTTCTGTGCGATTGTGGAGAGTGCGCGTGGCACCTCTCCCAGTACCTCGGCAATGTGCTGGTGCCCCTCGACGACTCTCCTTTTGACTGGTGGCCCCCTGGGTTCAGCATCTGGGTCCGGCTGAGCAGAGCCTGGAGAAGAGTGCTCCCACCGACGCGGACCCTCCGCGGCTGCCCCTGCCACCAGGGTCTGCTCATGCTCACATGTGCGCGGTGACTCACCATGTGCAATCCCAACTAATTGAGGAGGGGGACCCACCGAGGTGTGTGTATCTGCGCTGGTGGATGCTTGGCTCATATGTGATGATGGACCCTCAGAGACCGGCATGTCCTCTGAGGAATCGCCCTCCACAGACACGGCGCTCGCAGACGGCCCTGCAGGAGAACAAAGGGCAATATCAGGCATGTGGACAAATGTTGAGGTGCGGCAGATGCCAAGTGATGCTAAGATCATTCGCGATCATGAGTGCTGAGTGTCAGCTTTCCGTTACCGGACGTTTCTGCAGCTCCAGCCTCGCCATCCGCCACGGACAGGCAATGTAGCGTGTGGCTGATCTCCAAGGTGTCCAGCTCTGCGTCCGTTAGAACCACCTGGTGTGGCGGGCCCCCTCCGGTGCGTGCCCTTTCCCGGGCGTTCTTGCATCTCTTCTCCTGTCAAGGCAAAACACAGATGCGTGATTGAGTGATGATTGCATTGTGAGACGCTTCAAGCATTGGTGTGGGTGGGTTGAGCGTGTGGGAGATGGATGGGAGGATGCGTGTGCCACATGCCCATCCCATTGTATGGGGATTGGGGTGTGTGGTAGTGTTCGAATGGGGACAGGGACGGTGGGTACGTGCAGGCACGGTGAGGATGATAGTTGAGTGGCTGTGAGGATGGATGCGGGAGCGCTGTGGGGGCAGTGCAGAAGGGGTTGTGAGGTCTTTGAGGTGATGTGGAAGACGGAGTGTGGGAGAGTGCGTTAGTGTACTCACTTTGCCGGACCTAGTGAGATCGTTGAATCTCTTCCGACACTGCATCCATGTTCTTGTGGTGTTGCCGCTGCTGCTAACCTCCGCGGCCACCTCCGCCCATGCCTTCCTGGTGGCGGAGCCAGGGCACTTCCTTCCGTCACTGGGGAACAACGTCTCCCTCCTCCTCCTTACCCCATCCAGCAGCAGCTGGAGTGAGTGGTCAGAAAATCGTGGGGCAGCCTTACCCCTGGGGTGCTCCATGGTGTGCTACTTCTTGTTTGCAGCAGGAGGGGCATTGGTGGACTGCCCCTTTAAATAGAGCTCCACCATCACTCAGATGTCACTGCGCATGCGCAGGCCGCCGGCGCGCAGCTGAGCAGCGGAAAACCCGTAACCACAGGTAAATGACTTCAATTATCCTGTGATCGCGCGGGGGGCGCACTCAATTCACTGGCCGCATTATCCACGTGCCCGATAGCAACCCCGCCGAGAACCCTCAGGCCTGCTAACATCGGGCCCAAGACTCAGTTCACAGTTGATTAAGAAGAATAGTTCTGCTCACTTTTCATTGACTGGATCACTCTATGGTAGATGTAGCCTACATTTAGTCTGCAGATTTCAAACCAGCCCTTTGCTTTTCCTATTCCCTACCTGAAATCTGATACACTTCAACTGACATTCTCAAAAATAATAGTGTGAAATCTATGTCATGAGACCATAGAACTTTACCCACACTTAATATGTGCCTTATAACTGAATTCCATATGATATGCTGCACACCTGAACTCCTAGGTATGAGATCCATGACCATATATGAGATCCAGTACCAAGTGAGGTTGGTTTGTGGCAAAAGGGATAAATGCAAGAATATTGATATTGGCACATCAAAAACACGGTTGACAGCAGAGAATGGCCTCGGGCTGAAGATAAAGGGGGTATAACATGTAACAGAAAGATAGACCTACAGTTTGAGGAATAAACAAGTTGTTTTATTGATAAGGATTGATATAGTGGTTTGAGAAAGGGCAAAACGGAATAAGGTTGAAACAATATGGATAAGAACATAAGAACATAAGAAATTGGAGCAGGAGTAGGCCAATCGGCCCCTCGAGCCTGCTCCGCCATTCAATAAGATCATGGCTGATCTGATCCCAACCACAAATCTAATAAGAACTGAGCAATGTTAAGAGTAGCAAATTATTAACTGGTAATTGCTATAGACCACCAGCACAAGGTGAGTAGGTGGACAGGGAGGCGTTTGGACAGATAAGGAAGACTGCAAAATATTGTAACATTGTACTTCAACACCCCACAGCTTGAATGGACAGATCAAGGTAGAACCTGAAGGAAGGGATGAGAATACAAACAAATTCATCGAAGCAGACAGGATGATTTCTTCACACAACATGTGAGTCAGGCTACTAGAGCGGAGGCTGTGTTGGATTTGGTGTTTAGTAATCCACCAGGGCTAGTTAACAGCCAGAGGTTGTAACCACCCAAGGATCTAATGATCATTGTATTGCTGGATTTGATATTGTTGTTAAAGTTAAGGCCAAGCATAACAATGTGATGATACAGAACTTTGGAAAAGCAGATTTTCGAGCTATGAGAAAAGTCTTAGGGAAAATTAATTAGGAAACTAGACTTTGAAATAAATCAACACAAAAAAGCAATATTATTATATAAGATGAGGAAAGAAAATATATTCTGTTTAAAAAAGAATGTAGCAAGACCTAGAGCACACTGGTTGAATAAGGAGCTTAGAAGGAATATATATAAAAAACAGAAATCCTTAAAAGAGACAAGGAAATGATAAATCAGGAGGATTGGGATTCCTACAAAAGGTAATAGCTGAAGAAAGTATTTGGAGAAAGTAAGAGGAGAAATAGAGAGACAAGCCACAGAAGGCAGCAATAGTGGCCCAAAAACATTTACAACTATGCTAATAGTAGAAAGAAGGTAAAAGAACAAATTGGTCCAGTGAAGGATAAATTGAGTAAAACTATTATCGATCATGATATGGCAGATGTATTGAATCGATTATTCACATCTATTTTCTTAAAGCAGGACTGAAGACAAATTCTAGCCGTAATAAATAGGGTTATGAAATCCATAGCACATAAAATGTAAGGCAGGAACCTGGTAGTTACATGTCAGTTAGCCATGATAGGCCAGATAGCATGGCTATCATAGTCAGCAATCAGTTGGTCTTTTACATTACATTGAGGCTACAGCACAGAAAAAGGCCATTCGACCCAACTGGTCTACGCCAGCATTTATACTCCACACGAGCCTCCTCCCTCCCGATTTCATCTACCCCTATCAGCATACCCTTCTATTCCTTTCTCCTTCATGTGCTTATCTAGCTTTTCCTTAAATGCATCTATGCTATTTGCCTCAACTACTCCTTGTGGTAGCGCATTCCACATTCTTACCACTCTTTGAGTAGAGAAGTTTCTCCTGAATTCCCTATTGGATTTGTTAGTGACTATCTCATATTTATGACCTCTAGTTTGGACTCCCCCACAACTGGAAACATTTTCTCTACATCTACCCTATCAAACCCTTTCATTATCTTCAAGACCTCTATCAGGTCACTGTTATAAGTAGGATAGCCCAGTGGTGAAGGATAGAATACTAGAGCCAAGTCTTCAATTGCTTCCAAGACTTTATTCACAGAACTCCACATTACACACCCTCCACACCCTAGATCAGCTCTCTTATAAATGGATACAAGCGAGTTCCCAATTGATACACACGACCTGAATACAATTAACACTACTTGATATAAATCACATGGATACAATTAACAGTCACCCCTCAGCCTTCTCTTTGAAGTAATACAATATTAGAAACATACTGAAATTCTTTGGTAGGGTAACTAAGCTAATGGATAAGGTTAATATAGTTTACATGGATATTAAAAAGATATTTGACAAAGTTCCTCATGTCAGGCTAGTAAAGAAGATTATGGCTCATGGCATAGTTCGCAAATTGTTGGATGGATTGAGAATTGCTTTGGCAACAGAATACTGTGGGTGATGCTAAATGGAAAATGTTCCATTTAAGAAAAACTAACTAATGATTTTCCACATGCTTCTGTTCTGGGACCCCTGCTGTTTACAAACTTTGTGGATGATATGGAACAGAATATTTATCATAATGGCATTATTACATTTACTGATCTAAGCTCTGTGGGAAGGCAATGAATAGAAAGGAGACTCATTGGGCCCGATATTAGCACCCGCTATCGGGTGCGTTCCTGGTGGGAGGGCTCCGAAAATCGGGGAATCCCTGAGCGGGTCGGGAGCCCGGCTCCAACCCGCCCACTTCCGGGTTCCCCACTGACGCATCGACGTGCGCGCGCAGCCCCCGCATGTGGGACTCCCGCAGGCAATTAAAGCCAGCGGGGTGCCACTTGAGAGTATTTATCTTGCTATTTCAGGTCGTTAACAGACCTGATTAAGGGAATAGTTCAGGAGGGGTGGGATTTTAGAAACAACTGGGACTGTTTCCCGTACTGGGGGAAACGCTCCCAGTTGAAATGGACGTGTTGCAGCCATCAGCCTGTGGCAGCTGCAAAGGTCCATTTGACAGGTGGGGGGGGGGGAGACCCTCAATCGTTGCAGGAGGCCACTCTGTCACTTTGGACAAAGTTTGGCCTCCAACACCCTCCTCCTGACAATCAAATTCACCAACTTGCACACTTACCCCGGGGTCCAGACACATGTACCTACCTTGCGGATCCCCTCAGATGTGCATCTTCCAGATGGGGGCCGCCATACCTGCAGTCATGACCTCCTCGGAGGGCAAACAGCATCACCAGCCTCGCCGGCCACGCCATCCACCTCTGACATGTGGAGCTCCACAACACAGTGCTGTGACACATCCACCTGCACAGCAGGAGGGAGGGCAACCACAGAGAGAGATACGTCGCAGAGGGCACTACCCTCGCCACAGGGTCCACAGACCGAGGCTCAGCTTCCTGGACCTCTCTGAGCAGCAGTGCACATGGAGGCTCAGAGTTACTCGATATGTAGTCGTGGATATCTGCAGCCTTCTTCATGCCGAGCTGCTCCCGGCTGGCCCGAGCACCATCTTCTTACCTGTCGCTGTCAAAGTCACCACTGCCCTCAACAACTTCTCCTCCGCATCCTTCCAGAGTGCCACCAGGGACATCGCCGACGTCTCTCAGTCGTCTGCACAAAAGAGCCCTGCAAATACACCTACACCCACTCTGCAGTGACACAATGGGTGGCATCAGGTGTGGGTCTTCATTGTGATCCTCAGGAAAGGGCATTATTGCACAAACCAGACAAGATTCGCAAAGACGTGGCAGTAGTGGTGACAATATAATATGTAATGTGAGTTGGTCAGATATTAAATATAAGTAAAAACCATGACAAACCCTCAAACACCCTTGTGCATCCCCTTCATGCTCACGACACGTTTGCCTTACGCTGCCTACTGCACATATGTGATGCATGCCCTGTGGCTGCACCTGTGGCAGGTTGAGTGAGGCTGACCGTGAAAGAGATGCATGAGAGGGTGAGTATGAGATAGAGCGACGAGATTGTATGAGGATTGGGTTGAGTGGTAGTGGCAGGATGAGTACAGGCGAGGTGATTAAGTGCAGGTAAGATGAGGATGAGGTTTGAGTGGGTGTGAGGGGTGATGTGACAGAGGAGTGTTGGCAGTGCAGAAGGAGATGTGGGGTGGGGGTGGTGATGTGGCAGATGGAGTGTAGGGGAATGAGTAAGTGTACTCACTTTGGCTGACCTACTTAGGTCATTGCAGCGCCTCCTGCACTGTATGCAGGTGGGCGATATGTTGGTGGTGCAGGTTACCTCCTCTGCCACCTCGAGCCAGGCCTTCTTGGTGGCAGAGGCAGGCCGCTTCCTCCCGCCTGCCGGGGGGAAGATCTCTGTCCTCCCCCTCCTCCTCACCCCATCCAATGATACCTGGAGTGAGGCATCATTAACCTGGGAGCAGCCTTCCCCCTGGGCTGCTCCATGCTGTATTTTTTCCTATTTGTTGCAGCATCTGTCAGTGGAGGACTGCCCCTTTAAATAGAGCTCCTCCAGCTGACAGACCTTACTGCGCATGCGCAGTCCGCCCGACGCGCAGCTCAGCAGCGGGGAACCCGGAAGACCAGGTAAGTGGATCCAATTAGGCTGCGATCGCGCAGGGGGCAGACTGATTTCACCGGGCGCGTTACCCACGCGCCCAGTCGCCCCCCCCCCCACCGCGAACCCACAGCCCTGGTAATATCGTGCCCATTATGTTCACAGAGGTGTGGACTGAAAGAGGGCAAATGGATTTTCATGTGACTCATTGTAGGGTAATTCATATCGGGAGAGGTAACAGTAAATGTGCATATAATGAAAACATTTCCACTGACAAAGGCTGAAAATGAAAAGGAGTTGGGAGAGCCCATTGAACATTCTTTCAAAATATCTGATTCGTCAGCAAGTCAGGGACTGTGGTGTTACAAATTCAAGTCTGTCAAAGACACTTGAGCAGAGAGGTTGGGAAAGACAGAAAGTGAACCTCTAACGGAGTGAAGTGCTAACAGGGTGAAAACATTCAACTGGGAATTTGGTAGGTTTGGGGATTAGATGCAGAGGGGAAGGAGGTGCTAAGTGATTTAAACCAAAGAACTATAGACTAATCTATCAACTTTTAAAACTTAAATAAAAAAAAACATAATTTTTTTTTAAAGACTAAGACTAAAGGAGGGAGGAAGTGGGAAGGGAAGCCAGATTGGAGGGGGTAATGTCAACGGGAGCAGAGAAGGATAGATTGGTAGAGATAAGCATCATGGGAAGCCAGAGAAAGTCCCATTGAGAGGGGTGGTGGCAAAAGGAGTCAGATTCGTAAAATAAGCCAGATTGGGAGGGGTAAGCATTATGGGGAGGTAGCAAGGGAGAGGCAATAGCAAAGAGAGCTAGAGGGAGTCAGTATGGGACTGGTAATAGGACAGGAGGCCAGAAATGGGTGGGAAAAAAAAAAGTGTACAAAATTATGAGGGGCACAGATAGGATGGATACTAAGGAGCTTTTTCCCTTCGTTGAGGGTACTATAACAAGGGGACATAGATTCAAGGTAAAAGGCGGGAGGTTTAGAGGGGATTTGAGAAAGAACTTTTTCACCCAGAGGGTGGTTGGAGTCTGGAACTCACTGCCTGAAAGGGTTGTGGAGGCAGGAACCCTCACAACATTCAAGAAGCATTTGGATGAGCACTTGAAATGCCATAGCATACAAGGCTACGGACCAAATGCTGGAATATGGGATTAGAGTAGACAGGGCTGATGGCCGGCGCGGACACGATGGGCCGAAGGGTCTCTATCCGTGCTGTATAACTCTATGACTCTATGACTCTGAAGCTAAGACTGAGCGGAGCATGAAGGGAGCAGTGGAGGAATCAGAAATCCAGAAAAAGTCGAAAAGTGGTGTCACAAGACAAGGAGGAACATCGAGGGTAAGTCAGTAAATATTTAGTTCATTGGTTAGTGCTTTTAGTGGTTATTGTTCTTAGTGGTTAGTGTCTTTAGTGGTTGGTTAGTATTTTATCGTGGTTAGTGTTTTAATGTTAAATAAACTGTAAATTGCCTTAAAGCTAAACAAACAGTTTAAATAGCTGTTAGCTAACATGGCAGGACAGCTGGGGCCCGTCACATGCACATCCTGTGTCATGTGGGAACTCCAGAACAGTTTGTGTGTCCAAGAAAACCATATGTGCAGGAAGTGCCGCCAACTGCTCAAGCTCAAGATGAGTTTCTGAGCTTGAGGGGCAGTTGGTGTCACTACAGTGCATACGGGAAGCTGAGAGTTTTGTGCCTAGCACATTTCAGGAGGAGGTCACCCCGCATCTACAGAGAGTTCAGGCGGAGAGGGAGGGGGCGATGACCAGACAGACGAGGAGGAACAGGCAGGCAGTGCAGGAGTTCCCTGGGGGTGTGGCACTCACAAACCAGTATTCAGTGTTCAATACCAGCGAGGGTGTTGACACCTCGGGGGAGTGCAGTCAGGAGCAAATTCACGGTACTGTGGGAGACTCAGCTGCACAGGGGGGAAAAGGAAATGCAGTTGTTATAGGGGATTCGATAGTCGGGGGATAGACAGGCATTTCTGCAACCGCCAATGTGAGTCCTGCGTGATGTGTTGCCTCCCTGGTGCCAGGGTAAAGGACATCACAGAGAGGATGTAGAATATTTTTAGGGGGGGAAGGAGAACAGCCAGAAGTCATGGTCCATGTGGGAACCAATGACATAGGAAGGAAAAGGGTTGAGGTCCTGCAGTTAGAGTTTCAGGAACTAGGGAAGAAGTTAAAAAACAGGACCTCAAAGGTTGTAATCTCTGGATTACTCCCAGTGCCACGCGTTTGTGAGTATAGGAATAGTAGGAAAAGACAGGTTAATGCATGGCTGGAGCAATAATGCAGAAGGGAGGGCTTCAGATTCCTGGGGCATGGGGACCAGTTCTGGGGCAGGAGGGATCTGTTCAAGATGGACGGGTTGCACAGAGCTGGGACCAATGTCCTCGTGGGGAGGCTAACTAGTGCTGTGGGGGAGAGTTTAAACTAATTTGGCAGGGGGATGAGTACAAGGAAGAAACATTAGAGAGGAGAAACAAGGTGCACAGAACACTGAGAGAGACAAGTAGCACTAGAGTAAAGAATGGTTCAGAAATAGGAGGGATCAGACAGGGGATAAATGCAAGGCAACCTAAGATGAGATTGGAGTGCATGTGCGTAAATGCACGGAGCGTGGTAAATAAGGTTGGTGAGCTGCAGGCTCAAGTTCCACATGGGACTATGATATAGTGGCAATAACAGAGACCTGGCTCAAAGAAGGGGAGGATTGGGCACTTAATATTCCTGGCTACATGGTATTCAAGAAAGGTATGGAAGGAAAGAAAGGAGTTGGGGGGTGGGGGGGGTTGGTGGTTGCAGTATTGATCAAAGAAACTATTATAGCACTGGAAAGGGATGATGTAGTTGAGGGGTCAAAGACAGGATCTATTTGGTTAGAAATAAGGAAGCTATTACGCTACTGGGTGTGTACTATAGGCCACCAAATAGTGGGAAGGAGATAGAGGATAAAATTTGCAAGCAAATTACAGAAAGATGCAAAAACTATTCAATTATTCCAATATAGACTGGGACAGTAACAGTATAAAGGGCAAAGAGAGGGAGGAATTCCTGAAATGCGTTCAAGAAAACTTTCTGGAACAGTGTGTTTCCAGCCCAACCATGAACGAAACAGTGCTGGATCTAGTTCTGGCAAATGAAGTGGGGCAGGTGGAGCATGTTTCAGCGGGGAAGCGTCACCGACCAGTTCGTGATCTGGACCAGCAAGAGGGAGGTCATGTCAACGTTGAAAGTGGACGCCCAGGGCAACATCCTCCACCCCCCCTCCAGCTTCGCCATCGGAGGAAGTTGAGGGTACATCATGTACATGGGGAAACCCAGAGTCTGTCGCACCTGCGGCAAATCTGGCCATGTGGCGGCCTCCTGCACTGCAACCATCTGCAAGAACTGCAAGCAGGAAGGACACCAGACTAAGGACTGCAAGGAGAGCAAGCGCTGCAACCTGTGTGGGGAGGATGGCCATCTCTACAGGGCCTGCCCCAAACACAGCTTCAGCTACGTCCAGAGCAAGACAGCAGAGGAGGAAGGGGAAACAAGCAAGGCTGCCCCAAAGAAGGCCAAGAACCCTCGCCCGGCCATGACGCCATCCGAGAAGTCCCTGACCCAGGAAGACAAGGAGCGAGGAAAGGGTCAAGCCGAAAACTGCCAGACCTTGACACCCAGCTCCAAGCCTCCCCACCAGACAACAGAGTCCATGGATGAGGAGGCAGCAGAGGAAGAATGGCAGCTGGTGAGCAAGAAGAACAGAAAGAGGAAGCCAGAGGAAAGGAAACGAGCTCCTGCCAACACTGCAACCAGGGGTGAAAGAGCGCTCGAGTCGCAGTCGGACTAAAGCGACTACCCTGCGTCTGACGAGGAGGGACAACAGGAGCGAAGCAGTCAGGCGTCCCACTGAAAGCGGCAAAACGTCCAAGGGGACACCGACGCGATCGACAGGCCCCATCTCCAGAACACTGGGAGCTACAATGCCTCCAGCACCCTCCAGCTCCGGGACACCGGGAGCAGCACCGCAGAGAGCGAAGAACAGCTCGAGGAAACCGGGAGCAGCAACAACGAGGAGCCTCAACCGATTGAGGATCGCACAGGCTCTCCATCCGACACCACACCGCCAATGTCACCCCGGCGGAACGACGACCCCCTCTCTGAGGCAGAACAGGACTCGTACCTCAGCTCAGGGAACGTGGAACACTTTGCAAAGATCACCTGGATACAGAGACACGGCCAAGAGCTGGAAACAGCAAACGGACTGTCGGGTGAGACTTTAAACTGTTGTTAAAATGGGTCTGAAAGTCGCATCCATTAACGTGCGTAGCGTTAAATGCACTACACGATGTGTGTTGACCTTGGACTACCTGGCCAAGGTCAAGAACGACCTGCTGTTCTTACAGGAGTGCGGCCTGCCACACCTCAGCAATTACCGGCAATGGTCGCAGCGGTGGGCCCACGGGCCGTCGATCTGGTCGGGAGGCAACAATTGCCGTGCCTCCGGCCTGGGGATTCTGCTGCGGGGAGGCAACTTCACCATCACCGAAGTAAAGGAGGTGGTGGGGGGTCGCCTCCTCGTAGCAGACGTAATGTACAAAAACACTCCGCTCCGGCTGTTCAACGTGTACGCCCCGACTCTAAACAGCGAGCAGCTGGCCGTCTTCCAGCAGCTCCAGCTGCTGCTGGCGACGTCCAGGCCGGTCATTCTTGGCAGTGACTTCAACTGCATCATCGATGCGGCTGGACGATCCGGCAGAGCCGACAGCAAACTGGACGCCACGTCCAAACTCCTGATGGAAGCGGTGAAAAACGCCAAGCTGTGCGACGTCTTCAGCAACCCTGCAGACGGAGCGGCGCGTCAATACACCTGGTCCAGACCAGACGGGTCCGTCCGTTCCTGGATAGACTTCCTGTTTGTGTCCCCGAAGCTCAAGGTCAGATCCACCAAAGTCACACCGGTGTTCTTCTCTGGCCACTGCCTCCTCCTGGCCAACTGTCACCTACAGGACGATCAGAGAGTGGGCAGGGGGACATGGAAGCTGAACGTGAAACTGTTGACCCCGGGAAACATTGAGGAACTGACGAGGGATTACAAGGGTTGGAGAACCGTAGAGCCCCTCTTTGACTCCCCAATGCACTGGTGGGAAGCCATCAAGGCGAACATCAAGAGGTTCTTCATCCTCAAAGGTGTTCACAAGGCGAGAGAGAGGCAGAGGGAAACATCCCGACTCCAGAAAAGCATGCAAAATCTTCTCCTGCTGCAGTCGATGGGGATCGATGTCGGGGAGGAACTCAGAGAGGTGAAGGACCAGCAAGCCTCGCTCTTTGCCTCCGAGGCCTCCAAGATCATTTTCCGGTCCAGAGTCCGCTCCGTGGAGCAGGACGAGTCTTGCTCGCATTTCTTCTTCCAAAAGGTGCACAGAGAGAGCTCTGTGATCAGCAGCCTGAAGGAAGAGGACGGCTCGGTCACATCCTTGCAGCCCGACATAATGAGGATCTGCATATCCTTTTATGCCCGACTGTACGTCGTGAAACCCACAGACAGCGCGGCCTCCCAGTCCCTCTTGTCGTCTATCACGGAGGTTCTAGACGACAGCAAGCGGGAGAGTCTGGATCAACCGCTAACTCTGGACGAACTGACATTCCTTTGAGAAGAGTAGGACTCCCGGAAGCGACGGCTTACAGTTGGAGTTGTACTCGGCTCTGTGGGACTGGATAGGCCCAGACCTGCTGGAAGTGTACGGGGGTATGCTTCTGGCAGGCAGCATGTCAGACTCCATGAGGAAAGGCATCATCACCCTCATCTACAAGCAGAAGGGGGAGAGGGAAGAAATCAAAAATTGGCGACCCATCTCACTACTTAACGTGGACTACAAAATTCTGTCCAAGGTCATTGCCAATCGGGTCAAGTCAGCCCTGGAGGTGGTGATCCACCCCGATCAGACCTGCACCGTACCCGGCAGGAAGATCTCTGATAGCTTGGTGCTACTCAGGGATACGATCGCCTACGTACAGGACAGGGGGGTGAACACCTGCCTGATCAGCCTGGACCAGGAGAAGGCCTTTGACAGAATATCCCACACGTACATGATGGACGTGCTCTCCAAAATGGGGTTTGGGGAGGGAATCCGCAATTGGATCCAACTGCTCTACACAAACATCAGTAACGCAGTTTCAATCAACGGGTGGGAATCAGAAAGCTTCCCGATCAAATCGGGAGTCAGACAGGGCTGTCCTCTCTCCTCCGTCTTGTTCGTGTGTTGCATCGAACCCTTTGCCGAGTCTATCAGGAGGGATGCGGGCATAAGAGAGGTGACGATCCCAGGCAGCGGAGGCACTCAGGTCAAGGCCTCCTTGTACATGGACGACGTCGCCGTCTTTTGCTCAGATCAGCTGTCGGTCCGCAGATTGATGAGCATCTGCGACCTGTTCGAACTGGCCTCAGGGGCCAGGGTAAATCGCACCAAGAGCAAGGCCATGTTCTTTGGGAACTGGACCGACCGATCCTTTGTCCCCTTCACCGTCAGGTCGGATTACCTGAAGGTGCTGGGGATCTGGTTCGGGGGGGCCGGGGCGTGCACCAAAAACTGGAAGGAGCTTATTTCTAAGGTGAAGCAGAAACTGGGACTGTGGGATCGACGATCCCTCTCGATCGTGGGCAAAAACCTGGTCATCAGGTGCGAGGTGCTCTCAGTGTTGCTGTACTTGGCACAGGTCTGGCCCATACCTCGCTTCTGTGCCATGACGGTCACCCGAGCCATCTTCCGCTTTATCTGGAGATCAAAAATGGACCGTGTCCGCAGGGACACGATGTACAAATCTCTGGAGAAAGAGGCCACTTTTGTGTGCGGCTTCATCAAGCTTTGCGTGAACCCTTGGTACGAAAACACAAAATGTCACTACATGCTGAGGTTCTACCTATTCCCGGTGTTGCGAAGGATGGGCCTGACCACGCTGCCACGGAACACTCCGTCCAGTTGGACTGTTCCGCCCCACCTGTCCCTCGTCGAAAAGTTTATGAAAAAAAACACTTTCCACCACAAGGCGATCAGTAAGTGGTCCGCACGTAACGTCCTCGAGACCCTGCGGAAAAAGTAGACGATGGATCCTGTCAGTCGGTTCCCCGAGCAGACTGTCAATGTCATTTGGCAGAACGCCTCATCGCCAGAACTTTAAAACAAGCACCAAGACCTAGCTTGGCTGGTGGTGAGAAGGGCTCTTCCTGTCAGATCCTTCATGCACTCCCGGACTCTCAGCCCCACCGCGCGCTGCACCCGAGGAGGCTGCGGTGCAGACGAAACCGTCACCCATCTCCTTCTGGAATGCGCCTTTGCAAAGAAGGTCTGGAGAGAGATGCAGTGGTATCTGTCCAGGTTCGTCCCGAGCAGTTCCGTAACACAGGATTCTGTGCTCTACGGGCTGTTCCCGGGGACGCACACTGAGACGGACATCAACTGCTGCTGGAAGACTATCAACTCGGTGGAAGACGCCCTTTGGTCTGCCCGAAACTTGATGGTCTTTTAGTGCAAGGAGCTGTCCTCGACCGAGTGTTGCAGACTGGCACATTCCAAGGTCCAGGACTACGTGCTCAGAGATGCACTGAGGATGGGTGCGGCTGCTGCAAAAGCTCTGTGGGGAAAGGCAACCGTTTAGAGCCTTCCCGCCATTGTATACCGAGGGGCTGCAATCAGGGAAAAACCCACCTCGGGCAGAATGCAAAAATCAAATTGCTGTAATGTACCTGTAATGAATCTGTAATGTACCTGTAATGAATCTGTAAGCAATAATCTGTTTTGAGTGTGATGCAATGAGGCACCTTAGAGTGTCATGAACTGCAATTATGTCCAATGTGTTCACTGAACTGTACTTGATGTAACCTGCAAATTGTATGATCTGTATTGTGTATGTTTGGAATGTGATATGACAACTGTATTGTATGTTTTTTGCTACAAATTTTATGAATAAAGTATATTTTTTGAAAAAAAAATCATTAGGTTTAGAATAGTTATGGGAAAGGACAAGGAACAATCAAATGTGAAAATGCTTAACTGGAGGAGGGCAAATTTCAGTGAATTAAAAAGGGATCTTGTCCAGGTGGATTGGAATCAAAAATTGATCAACAAAACAGTAATTGAATAATGAGAGGCCTTCAAAGAGCAGTTGGCTTGGGTACAGAGTAGACACCTCCCTATCAGAGGGAAAGGAAGGGCATCCAAAGCTAGAGCTCCCTGGATAACTTAAGATAAATCATAGAGATTAAAATGAAACAGAAAAAGGGGGCTTATGGCAAATGTAAGGTTCATAATACAGTAGAGAACCAGGCTGAATATAGAAAGTACAGAGGAGATCTAATAAAGCGAATAAAAGGAGCAAAGAGAGTTTATGAGAATAGATTAGTGGCTAACATTAAAGGGAACCCAAAAGTCTTTTATAAACATATAAATAGTAAAAGGGTAGTCAAAGGAAGGGTGGGATTGAATAGGGACAAAAAAAGATCTTCTTGTGGAGGCAGAGGGCATGACTGAGGTACTAAATGAATATTTCTTCAGTAGACAAGAGGATGCTGTCATTGTAGCAGTAAAGGAGGAGATAGTAGCGATATTGGATAGGATAAAAATAGATAAAGAGGAGGTACTTAAAAGATTGGCAGTATTCAAAGTAGAAAAGTCACCCAGTCCAGATGGGATGCATCCAAGGTTACTGAGGGAAGCAAAGATGGAAATTGTGGAGTCTCTGACCACAATCTTAGAAACATAGAAACATAGAAAATAGGAGCAAGAGTAGGCCATTCAGCCCTTCGGGCCTGCTCCGCCATTCAAAATGATCATGGCTGATCGTCTAACTCAGTACCCTGTTCCCGCTTTTTCCCCATATCCCTTGATCCCTTTAGCATTAAGAAATATATCTATCTCCTTCTTGAATACATCGAATGACTTGGCCTCCACTGCCTTCTGTGGTAGAGAATTCCACAGGTTCACCACCCTCTGAGTGAAGAAATTTCTCTTCAACTCGGTTCTAAATGGCATACCCCGTATCCTGAGACTGTGACCCCTGGTTCTGGACTCCCCAGCCATCTGGAACATCCTCCCTGCATCTAGTCTGTCTCATCCTGTAAGAATTTTATATGTTTCGATGAGTTCACCTCCCATTCTTCTAAACTCCAGTGAATATAGGCCTAGTCGACCCAATCTCTCCTCATACGTTAGTCCTGCCATCCCAGGAATCAGTCTGGTAAACCTTCGTTGCACTCCCTCCATGGCAAGGACATCCTTCCTCATATAAGGAGACCAAAACTGCACACAATACTCCAAATGTGGTCTCACCAAGGCCCTGTACAACTGCAGTAAGACATCCCTGTTCCTGTACTCAAATCCTCTTGCAATGAACGCCAACATACCATTCACCTTCCTAACTGCTTGCTGCACCTGAATGCTTGCTTTCAGCGACTGGTGTGCAAGGACACCCAGGTCTCGTTGCACCTCCCCTTTTCCCAATCTATCACCATTCAGATAATAATCTGCCTTTCTGTTTTTACAACCAAAGTGGATAACCTCACATTTATCCACGTTATACTGCATCTGCCATGTTCTTGCCCACTCACCCAACTTTTCTAAATCACATTGGAGCCTCTTTGCATCCTCCTCACAGCTCACATTCCACCCCAGCTTTGTGTCATTTGCAAACCTGGAAATGTTACATTTAGTTCCTTCATCCAAATCATTGATATAAATTGTGAATAGCTGGGGCCCAAGCACTGATCCCTGCAGTACCCCACCAGTCACTGCCTGCCACCCGTTTATTCCTACTCCCTGTTTCCTGTCTGTCAACCAATTCTCAATCCATGCCAATATATTTCCCCCAATCCCATGTGCTTTAATTTTGCACACTAACCTTTTGTGTGGGACCTTATCAAAAGCCTTCTGAAAATCCAAGTACAGCACATCCACTGGTTCTCCCCTATCTATTCTACTAGTTACCTCCTCAAAAAACTCCAGTAGATTTGTTAAGCATGATTTCCCTTTCATAAACCCATGCTGACTTTGTCCAATCCCGTTAATGCCTTCCAAGTGTTCTGTTATCACATCCTTTATAATAGACTCTAGCATTTTCCCCACTACTGAGGATCTTCCAATCCTCCTTAGATATGGGGACAGTGCCGGAGGACTGGGGGATTGAAAATGTCACACCCCTGTTCAAAAAAGGAGAGAAGGATAAACCCGGCAATTATAGGCCAGTCAGCTTAACGTCAGTGGTGGGGAAACTTTTAGAGACAATAATCCGGGACAAAATTAATTGGCACGTGGAAAAGTTTGGACTAATAAATGAAAGTCAGCATAGATTTGTTAAAGGAAATTTGTGTTTGACTAACTTGATTGAGTTCTTTGATGAAGTAACGGAGAGGATTGATGAGGGTAGTGTGGTTAAAGTTGTGTATATGGACTTTCAAAAGGCTTTTGATGAAGTACTACATAATAGACTTATTAGCAGAATTAAAGACCATGGGATTAAAGGGACAGTGACAGCATGGATACAAAATTGGCAAGGGGACAGAAAGCAGAGAGTAGTGGTGAACGGTTGTTTGTCAGACTGAAGGGAAGTATACAGTAGCGTTCCCCAAGGGTCAGTATTAGGATCACTGCTCTTTTTGAATTAAATTAATGACCTGGACTTGGGTATAGAGGTTGTAATTTCAAAGTTTGCAGATGACACAAAACCTGGAAATGTAGTAAACAGTGAGGAGGATAGTAACAGACTTCAAGAGGGTATAGACAGACTGGTGAAATGGGCGGACACATGGCAGATGAAATTTAACGCAGCAAAGTGTGAAGTGATACATTTTGGTAGGAAGAATGAGAGGAGAAAATATAAACTAAATGGTACAATTTTAAAGTGGGTACAGGAACAGAGAGACCTGGGGGTGTACATACACAAATCTTTGAAGGTGGCAGGACAAGTTGAGAAGGCTGTCAAAATAACATTTGGGATCCTGGGCTTTCTTAATTGAGGCATTGAGTACAAATGCAAGGAAGTTATGCTAAACCTTTATAAAACAGGCCTCAGCTGGAATATTGTGTTCAATTCTGGGCACCACACTTTAGGAAGGATGTCAAGGCCTTGGAGAGGGTACAGAAGAGATTTACTAGAATGGTAGCAGGGATGAGGGACTTCAGTTATGTGGAGAGACAGGAGAAGCTGAGGTTGTTTTCCTTAGAACAGAGAAGGTTAAGGGAAGATTTGATAGATTTGATAGAGGTGTTCAAGATCATGAATGGTTTTGATACAGTAAGTAAGGACAAAGTGTTTCCAGTGGCAGAATATGGAATACACCATACTTCCCCACATCAGTGGGCTATCTTACTTGACATTAGAACATGAGAAATAAGAGCAGGAGTAGGCCATACGGCCCCCTCGAGCCTGCTCCGCCATTCAATAAGATCATGGCTGATCTTTGACCTCAACTCCACTTTCCCTCCCGATCCTCATATCCCTTGATTCCCTTAGAGTCCAAAAATCTATCGATCTCAGCCTTGAATATTCTCAACGAGTCAGCATCCACGGCCCTGTGGGGTAAAGACTTAACCAAGATGTCTTCTAACTGTTCCTCCAGAATTTCTAACATCTTGATCCTGAGGTACAGATCAGCCTTGATCTAATTGAATGGTGGAAAGGGCTCGAGGGCTGAATGGCCTATTCCTGTTCCTATGTTCCTCTGCATAAAGCTTTAAAAAAGTAGACTGACCTCAGGGCCTTCCTTGTTCTTCCCAAAAGCTTCTCTCTGCTTCTCCTTTTATCTTCTACCTGTTTATCAGCAGATAGGGATCAAAAGACTTTCCAACATAATGGTTGTGAGATGTTTTCTCATTATCTTGTCAAGCTAATGAATTGATTAGTGTTTAGTCTCTTAGGGGAAGTTAAAGAAGGAAAGTGATGTGCATTTAACAGAGGATCAACAAATGGTGAATTTGGCTGGGGGTGGGGGTTGGAGGGAGAATCCATGATATATAATAATCATACATAGACTCTGAATGGGGCAGGTTTTGTTCACTGAATGGTTTATGCTCACTCTCAAATTTCTTATCTTCTTATGATGACTAAAGCATGAGATGAAGCAGTTGGTTAAAAGCATGCTGAAATTTAATGAAGCCATGTAAATATCTGTCAAGTGCAAAGATATGCAAATATGGACTAGGGCTTGTGTGCTAGTTGATTAAATAACCTGAACATCCTATTTATGGTCTGCATAGATTTCATGGCGAACAGTTATTAAACTAAATGCTAGAATTTGTTATTTTTTTTTGCTTTGGAAAGTATGTCAGGTAGCATTCTTCTTGTTCATTTTTACTGACTAGTGATAAAGCAGAAAAAGAAAATTATTAATAAGGTTGTCATGGTGAATTCAAAGTTATAGTCCAGCAATTTTACAATAACTTGGTGTTGTAAAATTGTTTACAATTGTCAACCCCAGTCCATCATGGTGAATTCAAGCACAGATGCCATCATTATTGCACTAATTTGTTGCTGAGGAGATTTGCAATAAGCTCAATCTTTAATTTCATATTAATTGTGATTACATTGTGTTATGTCACTGCCCATTTTTCATCTATTGAAGAAGGTGACCTATAGAGCCATAGAAGAACCATAGAAGTTTACAGCGGAGTAGGAAACCATATCTGTTCCAGCTCTTGCCAGAGTAATCCAAAAATAATGCCATTGCCCCACATTCTCCCTGTAGCCTTATATCTTCCTCTACTTCAAGGCTAGGATTCTCCTCCACAGTCCCACCTGAAATTGGGCAGAATTGTGGTGGAGAATGAGGGAACATTTGGGCAGTGAGGCCGACTGCTGCTTCACCACCCCGACCAGGAGTTTCCTCCTCCACCCCTGCCAGGACTGCCACACGCATATGGCAGTGAGGAGAAGGGGCCTGGGCCCCTGGAGGATTTTTCGTATTGCTGATTCCCATAGCCACCATCGGGAAGGTGGAAGTAGGCACCTCGAAGCAATGGTAATGGCCTTAAAGTCCATCTCCCCACCCCCCCCACAATGGAGTAGAGTACCTTGTAGTAGTCTCCTCTTCCTCCAGTCTTACCCCAAACCTTTACCTGCTGAAGGCCCTAGTCTCAGCCAAAGCCTTCGGTCGGACTGTGATACTGATCTTCGGGGTACTTCTACCCTGTTTAGATCCCTTGCTGCTCCTTCTGGTTCTGCAGCAATGTCCCTGTTACAGCACCATCAATATTCTCCTCTTCACACTGGCAGGCTCCATCTTGGCAGTGGGAATCCCACTAGGAGTTCTCTGTGCATATGGGATGAACCCCAATTCAGGGATATGAGCTGGAGTGCATTCGGATGGCGGACAGATGTCACGACCCACCAGAACTCCACCTCAAAGAAGAGAATCTGGTCCTACTGTAATCTACTTTTCTCTTAAAAGACATAGTGGTCACTTCCTGAACTATTCCTTGTGGAAAAGCATTCCATGCTCCAACAGCTTGCTTGTCAGGAAATTTCTCCTAACCCTTATCCTCACTCTCTTAAATACAATTTAAAAATGATAACTCCTTATCATTGACCCCTCAACCAGAGGAGATAGTCTTTCCTTTCCCACTCTATCAAAGCCTTTCATAATTTTAAAAATCCTGATTAAATCTCCTCAGCCTATTCTGCTTCAGTGGAAAAAGTCCCAATATCTCAAGTCTCTCTTCATAACTTTGCTTTCCCATCTCTGGTATCATCTTGTATATGCTGTATAGTCTCTATGACTTTCTATAATGAAACATTCAAAATTGCACCCATACTGTAACTTTGGCATAACCATTGCTTGTACAAATTTGTTTTAACCTCTTTGCTCTTGTACTCTATGCCCCTATTTATAAAAGCCTTTACTCTTTTAACCTTGAATGTCCAATTCAACCTACTGT
This sequence comes from Heptranchias perlo, assembly GCF_035084215.1. NCBI lineage: Eukaryota > Metazoa > Chordata > Chondrichthyes > Hexanchiformes > Hexanchidae > Heptranchias > Heptranchias perlo. Next base: position 29,364,830 of record NC_090328.1, on the reverse strand, counting down.
GATGACCAACTTCACATAAATTGAAACAATTTTTTAAAATTAAAAATATGAACTGTTATAAGTGGTCTAAGATAAGTCAGAATGCAGCGTTTTAACATAGGATTCCAACTTTTGCAAAGGGAGGGGCATTGGAGCAGGGATGGCAATATGCCCAAAGACACTATCTATAAATGTACATAATAGCGCACAGCAGAGGGAAGAGTAGCTTTTAGGAGGAATGCGTACAATTTTAAATGTACTACCTACAACCAGTTGGAAACACTAAAAGCTGCGTGAATTGTGATCAGATCACCGATGGACAAACCGTCCAGCAGGAAAAGAGAAGCAAGTAACAATCAGAGACCCAAGTGATGGCCAGGTTATAATGGATGAAAGGTCATCGACCTGAAACGTTAACTCTGTTTCTCTCCATAGATACTGTCTGATTTGCATTTTCTGTTTTTATGCCAGGTTATAATGTCCCTTGAACACCACCAGGGGTTGTTGATTATATTGTAGTGTCTCATCAGATGTATGATGAAAATAATGTATAAACGTATTTAATATTAATATGATAAAGGCAGTTATCATATGTTTTTGAATAGATTCGTATTGCTCAAAAGTTTTGTGCGAAAACTTTATGCAGGAGGCTCCCTTCTGTTCACATCTTACTTCCATCTGAATAGAAACATTGAGCACGGACTCAGGAGTGTATACAAAGTAATCATTTTTATTTGAATTCAAAGACATACAATATTTTCCAAAAACATATTTACATTGTTGTATGTATTCCATACCTCCTCTTAAATACACACACCTTATTCCTTTAAATGGGTGTAAGGATAAACCTAGCAACTATAAGCCAATCAGTTTAACCTCGATGGTGGGGAAACTTTTAGAAACGATAATTTGGGACAGAATTAATAGTCACTTGGACGAGTGTGGATTGATTAGGAAAAGCCAGCACGGATTTGTTAAAGGCAAATCGTGTTTAACTAACCTGTTTTTTGATGAGGTAACAGAGAGGGTAGATGAGAGCAATGCAGTTGATATGGTGTATATAGACTTTCAAAAGGCATTTGATAAAGTACCGCATGGTAGGCTTGTCATCAAGATTGCGACCCATGGAATAAAGGGGGCAGTAACAACATGGATATAGAATTGGCTAAGGGACAGGAAACAGAAAGTAGTGGTGAACGGTTATTTTTCAGACTGGTGGGAGGTATACAGTGGTGTTCCCCAGGGGTCAGTGCTGGGACCACTGCTTTTTTTGATATACATTAATGACTTGGACTTGGATGTACAGGAGGCACAATTTTTAAATTTGCAGATGACATGAAACTTGGAAGGGTAGTAAACAGTGAGGAGGATAGTAATAGACTTCAAGAGGATATAAACAGGCTGGTGGCATGGGCGGACACATGACAGATGAAATTTAATGCAGAAAAATGCAAAGTAATACATTTCGGTAGGAAGAATGAGGAGAGGCAATATAAACTAGAGGGCACAATTCTAAAAGGGGTACAGGAACAGAGAGATCTGGGGGTATATGTGCACAAATCATAGAAGGTGGCAGGGCAGGTTGAGAAAGCGGTTAAAAAAGCAGACGGAATCCTGGGCTTTATGAATAGAGGCATAGGGTACAAATGTAAGGAAGTCATGATGAAATTTTATAAAACACTGGTTTGGCCCCAGCTGGAGTATTGTGTCCAGTTCCGGGCACCGCACTTTAGGAAAGATGTGAAGACCTTAGAGAGGGTGCAAAAAAGATTTACTAGAATGATTCCAGGGATGAGGGACTTTAGTTACATGGATAGAATGGAGAAGCTGGGATTGTTCTCCTTTGAACAGAGACGGTTGTGAGGAGATTTGATAGAGGTATTCAAAATCATGAAGGGTCCAGACAGAGTAGATAGAGAGAAACTGTTCTCACTGGTGGAAGGGTCAAGAACCAGAGGGCATAGATTTAAAGTGATTGGCAAAAGAACCAAAGGTGATATGAGGAAAAACTTTTTTACACAGCGAGTGGTTAGGATCGGGAATGCACTGCCAGAGGGGGTGGTGGAGGCAGATTCAATCATGGCCTGCAAAAAGGAATTGGATAAGTTCTTGAAAGGAAAAACATTGCAGGTCTACCTGGATAGGGCGGGGGAGTGGGACTAGCTGGATTGCTCTTGCATACAGCCCGTATGGACTCGATGGGCCGAATGGCCTCCTTCCGTGCTGTAACCTTTCTATGATTCTATGAAATACACGTGGCACACATTTGGAAAGTAGACCGAATAGATAAGACAGAATTCGTCTCCTCGGTCTCTTCACGCTATACATTACACAAGATCATTAAAACATTCATAAATCTGACACATTGTTAAAACAGGGATATTGTTACGATATGTTTATCTTACATCTAGCAGTGAACACGAATAGAAACCCCCTTAATATCGCAGATATTACACTTAGCTATATTCGAAGTATTTCGTTCTTTTTTGAAAATGTCCAAATAAATACTGGAAGAGACTGTCAGCATCTGACTTTCGGCATCATATACGGTCACATTCCTCTAAATTGAGACTATTCCACTGCCAGTCCATTTGTCAGTCACCTCCATTGGTTTCATTCGACATCTGGTTTTACACTGGAGAAATGCAGCTGCGAGCAACAGTTTGATGGGACACATTTTATTATTGATGTCATTTCAAGTCTCCACCTGCTTCCCGTTTCTTTTTTTGCATCTCTAGGACGGCGGGCGAGCGTGTGCAGTCGCAGTATGTACCAAAAAGCCAGTCCCAGTGAGAGAAGAAGGGGGCAAAATGGCACTGCACTTTCTGATGGTGGGCATCGTGCTTAACAGTGCCACCCCAGAGCCCGAAAGGGATGATATTGTGAAGGCCCCACGGGAAGTCATAGCCGCTGTGATCGTCCACTGAGATCCAGACGTTGAAGAACATGAATACAAACCCTGTGAGGCAGTGACATTGTAGAATAATTGGGTTTATGGTGGTCCAGAAGCCAACACTGATCAGTTCCCAGGCAGAGAGGTACTGAGTTGACCACGAGAAAGGGACATAATATTTGTGATGGAGAGCATGAAAAGTGGTGTAGAGCCATCGGACTTTATGGTGCGTCAGGTGCCAAATGTAGTACTGGAAATCGAAGAGTATTGTACAGCCCAGGACGCCAATGAGCAACTCGGAGAGCAGCGGTGCCTCCTCCTTTAATGGGATCGGTGGTCTCCAGTACCACTGACCCACGGTAGCTGGAAAGACAAAGATAATGTGGTTGTAGCCAGTGTGCCACAAAGTCTTGAAGACCTCTTCCCACGTTACATGTTGATCGGGGTGGATCTTGTATCTGTTGAGGGCCGGGCATTTGGGAGCCAAGAAGTCGAGGATCATGTAGCAGGAGCACAGGGAGAAATAGGTGGAGACCGAGAGGAAAACGGGGAAGAGAGGCGATCGGAGAGCATCCTGGTGGTTGTAGCGCAAGTAGTCCCACAAAGGTTGCAGCAAGGATTTGTCCCAGATGTACTGAGTGAGATTGGCATTTTGCATTACCTGCACGTAGGGGTCGAAGACTCTGCTCGAACCTATAGAATACATCGGGACCGGCTGCACAAAGTCGCTTTTTGGTGCGATCACAGGTGAAGTTGCACAGACTTGCAGTGGGTTTTTTTTTTCCCGCCCAACTTTAAGCAAACTTTGAGAGACTCTGAAATTGACACGAAGAAATTTAGATTTTTTTTTGAAACGTTAAACTGGAGCTAAGTTTTCTCTCCACTTTATGCTGAAGTCTCTCTCTGATAGTTGATTGAACTGAAGTTCAGTTTGGAAGTGGTGGGTCGGTGCACTATTTATAGCGATGGAAGGGGTTACGTCGAATGAAATGTGCCTGTAGCTCGGCTCCTTTTTGAAGACGCCCAAGAACTCCGATTGGCCCTGGAACGAACTCGAAAAACGGTCAAATGAGGGGGGAGGGGGAAAAAAACAGTAAAGTTGGGTAAATTTAACCGTCTAAATACAAATCTGACTCAACCACGGCAACTCTATGTTAATTCTCCCACTCCCATGGAAATACTAATTAATCTGAAACAAATACATAACCCAGTGCAAACATGCAACAGGTCAGGCAACATTGGTGGAGAGAACAGATAGGTTAACGATTCGAGTGCGGACCTTCCTCAAAACTCATCATTTTCTATTTTGGTTTACGACTTCCAGCATCTGCAGTATTTTGCTTTGAATTCATCTGTTGTATACCTCCAAGCAAATGCAGCGTTCAAAGGGGCTGCATTTCGTTCAGTTTAACAGAAATCCACGAATTTCAATACAAATTTTAAAAAACAAATATTTTTTACCCGTTCCCTTCCACGAAAATTGTTGAATTAAAACACCTCCCTCTGCCTCCACACACATTAACAAAAATCTATGCCTGCGAATTTATCACCTTAACCTACTGAACAGGACTGAGAACAAATGAAAGGATTGTGGAATATTTTCTTAAAAAGAAAAGCGGAAAAACTAAAACAGAATGCAATGGGGAAACCAAAGACTGGACATTGAATTCGCCTCAGAAATAAAGGTCGCTTTGAGTTTCCAAACTATTTTTTGATTGCTGGTTCTTGCTGATTTCCCGCAGTGCAAAACTCATCATTTTCTGTTTTTGTTTACGACTTTCAGCATCTGCAGTATTTTGCTTTGTTGGTTACGAAGCATTGGTTTTCAATATTACAGTGCGGCAAATACAGAATTTAAAACTCTCTCAGCAAAGTCAACACTGACTCCGTTTTTGTTTGTTTTATATGAAGGATCCAAAGACAAATATGTTGCTATCGAAGTGAGAAAGTCCTGATCCACTCCTTAGCCAGATGGGCCATCTTGTGGTTGGCTCTGGTATTTACCGCTGTGTGAGCGTTTTAAGGGACAAGGGCACTTCTCCTCAGGGTCAGATGGAGTTGGGAAATTTGGAACAAACACGAGAAAGAAGAGTTGGTTAGAATAAATAGAAGCACGTCAGATTGGGGAGAAAAACATCAAATTTGGAAATCTTGACATATTCTGAATTCAATTTACTTTACAAACCTACTATAATAGGGGAAGAGAACTGTTCAATGAAAAGTCTTCAGTAATTTTTTAATTTGCCGAAACACTGCAACTTGTACAACATCCTTTCAATCTTCTCAGTTTGAGAGAACACAGCCCTAATGATTCCAATCTTTCCTCATAACTCATACCCTTCATCACTGGTATTATCCTCAAAAATCTGCATTACACTTTTCGAGGGATGTTAGATTCATCATGTACGTAATATTTCAGAAGTCACCTAACCATCATGACATCTTTGCTTTTGTATTCAATCCCTCTAGATACAAAGCTCCAAATCTCCAAATACCCATTAGCCTTTTTAATGGTTTTTATTTTACCTTCTCACTTCTTAGGATTTAAATATCTACACAACTAGATCTCTTTGCTCCTCCACTTAAGTTATATTTCCAGTTTATTCTTGTTCCCAGAATAGATTACCTCACATTTTTCTATATTAAACTGCATTTACCACTTGTCTGCCCATTCTCCTTGCCTGTTTAAGTCCTTCTGTAATATCCTGCATTCTTCCTGATGGCTTGCGACTACTTCTAGTTTGATATCTACCCCTTTGTGTAGATTCATTTGAACGGAAGGTTTGATGGACGGATGTAAAAGGTCGAGGAAACTTGGGTGTATTTTAGTTACGCACATAACTCACGCCCAAAAGTTTGCGATCTTTTAAGCCGCATAATTAGATTGCGCCCAGATTATGGGTGTGGCTGGGCACAAATGCAGTGGAAACACCAGGCCATGGTTCCCACATTGGAGGGGTTGTGACCAGGAGTTGGGGACTCCCAGGATGGAAGTGTTTTCATCCCCAGACAGCTAGTATGCCAGGTGGGAGGAGGCGTCTGACAGAAGTGTAGTCGATCTGGGGATCCAAGCCTGGGACTTGGCCTGGGCACCCGAAGATTTGCCAAAATGTTTTTCTCGGCAATCTTATTACAAGGGCTGATGGGATTACACATTTTATTCTCTCCATGTCAGTGGCATTACAACTTCTTTCTCCCCCTCCCCAGAATTGCTTTCCAGCACCATAATATCTACCCCCTCTGTAATGGTGGATGCCTGAGATGTACCACAGTACTGTGGGTGCCTACTTGTAATATTTAATTTGAGAAACATTCCCTGACGGGTTCAGTGGCGGGGATTTCTAGCAGTGGATCTAAATAAATAACCAGTCTACCACGGTGCACAAAGTCCTTCTGTAATATCTTGCATTCTTCCTGGCAGTTTGTGACTACTTCTAGTTTGATATCTACCCTTTTGTGTTGATTCATTCAAACGGAAGATTTGATGGATGGATGTAAAAGGTCGAGGAGACTTGGTCGTATTGTTGTCATGCGCATAACTCACTTACACCCAAAAGTCTGCGACCTTTTAAGCCGCATAATTTGTTTGTGCCCAGATTACGGGTGTGGCTGTCAAATGCAAAACATTTAATGTTATCATGGGTTAGGCTAGTGTTATAAATGCTCTGGTGAAGCCAAGGCGCAAGTTACCAAGTTATTCATATTAAATACTGTTCTATGTCCATCTGGTGAACACAGTTGCCTGGATTCTCCTCTGAATTGTCGCTCATTCTGGAGTAGATTTAGGGCAGCAAACAGAAGAAAATACATTCATAAAGGCAACCACTTCATATCTGCCACAATAAAAAAGGTGCAGCTGAATTCTCCTCCCCAAAAACTGCCAGTACCTTTTAAGGCCTGCCACAATCCCATTCTACCCATATGGTCAAGTGGGCATGGATAACCCCCCTGCCCTATTCCCCTCCATGTCCACCCAAACCCTGCCCGATGTAGTTACCACCACTATATCAGTGGCAGTAAGAGCTGCTGCGAGGTATTCTTGAGATGGCTAACATATCGTGGAGGCCATTTTATGTGCTGTTACTGAGGGTGGGTGTATCTTCCCTATACATTGGCACTCACTCACCAGGGTCTACAGACTAAGAAGGTCCTACTTAAGGATCCCCACAGCATGAGGAGGTTACACAAAAAGGAGAGGAAGTGGAATAGAAGAGCTAACAGTCTGTTTTTAAAGCAAGGAGAGCACAAATTACAGCCTGGAACTTTCAATAAATAAAAATTGACTCGCCAAATAAAGTCACTTCACACCTGCCTGTTCTTCCCCCACACTCTCTCACAAAGTCCCTCGTTTTCCAAGACTTCTGCCACTTCCTTCATAAGATAGAAATCTACATTTCCCCTGCCATCATCTACCTTCCAAAAATTAAAAGCAGGCACAGAAATGAACACAAGTCTACGTGATCAAGCTATCTTTTTTTTTTATTTGTTCATGGGATCTAGGCGTCGCTGGCAAGGCCAGCATTTATTGCCCATCCCTAATCGCCCTGGAGAAGGTGGTGGTGAGCCACATTCTTGAACTGCTTTACTTGAAATAACATCGTTCACCAGGAAGTGCCAACAAAATATATCATTCCTATTTATAACTACTACTTAAGCACCTTTATGCCAGCTAACTTACTTACTCTAGTTTTTAATCTACTGCTCATATGAAGTGTTCTCTGAGTGAGATGAGGTTGAGTGTGGAGGTGCTGGGGGCGGGGTGGGGAGTTGTTGGGATGGTTCCCCTGGAACCTTTTGGACCTGATGTGACTCTTTTCTTAGGAGCATCTGCTATCCAAGAATGAGCAGCCTGGTGCATGCAGTATTAACGGGTGCCGGGCCCATTCCTAAAGCTTCCACATGTGAAGACATTGAAGGAGCCTTAGGAAGTATGTTCAGTCTCACTCTCTGGAGAAATAATGACTTCTGCATCCACTCCTTGTAGCTCAATGCTTCTGGGCACTGGTCAGTATGATCACGGACTAAATAGTCCCAGTGAGGTCTTGGAAATCCTGTGAAAGTGCTCTGCTCAAGGCTCCTATTGAAGAATTGGTAGCTGCCACTCCAAAAGCCATCAATGTCTTCAGAAGCTCTTCCAGCCATCTTGATGCCGCAGCAATCTTCTGGTCTCCAGAGTGTTCTGCAGGTCATGAGAAATTTTCCATGTAATGTGTTGCAGACGCTGGTCACAGACTCCTCCACTTGTGCATCATCTCAACCATATGCCTGCACATGAGATCGATGCTCCCAATCAGTCTGTTTTCCGGCCAACTGCCCAAACACCTTGAGCCCCAGCTATCCACAATCTATATCAATGATTTGGATGAGGGGGACCCAGATGTAATATTTCCAAGTTTGCGGATGACACAAAACTGGGTGGGAATGTGAGTTGTGAGGAGGATGCAAAGAGGCTTCAAGGGGATATAGACAGGCTAAGTGAGTGGGCAAGAACATGGCAGATGGAATATAATGTGGAAAAATGTGAAGTTATCCACTTTGGTAGAAAAAACAAAAATGCAGAGTATTTTTTAAATGGTGAGAGATTGGGAAATGTTGATGTTCAAAGGGACCTGGGTCACTGAAAGCTAACATGCAGGTGCAGCAAGCAATTAGGAAGGCAAATGATATGTTGGCCTTTATTACAAGAGGATTTGAGTACAGGAGTAAAGATGTCTTACTGCAATTATATAGGGCCTTGGTGAGACCACACCTGGAGTATTGTGTACAATTTTGGTCTCCTAACCTAAGAAAGGATACACTTGCCATAGAGGGAGTGCAACGAAGGTTCACCAGACTGATTCCTGGGATGGCGGGATTATCGTAAGAGGAGAGATTGAGTAGACTAGGCCTGTATCCTCTAGAGTTTAGAAGAATGAGATGTGATCTCATTGAAACATACAAAATTCTTACAGGGCTCAACAGGGTAGATGCAAGGAGGCTGTTTCCCCTGGCTGGAGAGCCTAGAACCAAGGGGTCACAGCCTCAGGATAAAAGGTAGGCCATTTCGGACTGAGATGAGGAGAAATTTCTTCACTCAGAGGGTGGTGAATCTTTGGAATTCTCTACCCCAGAGGGCTGTGGAGGCTCAGTCATTGAGTACATTCAAAACAGAGATCGATAGATTTCTACATATTAAAGGCATCAAGGGATATGGGGATAGTGCAGAAAAATGGCATGATCTTGTTGAATGGTGGGGCAGGCTCGAGGGGCCGGATGGCCTACTCCTGCTCCTATTTCTTATGTTCTTTTAGTCTGTCAAAGTCATTAATTTTTCCGGGTTAACTCTGTTTGGGGAGGGCATGTTATTGATGTCTTCCCTCATATATACTTGGAAGATTTAATTATTCAGAATGCTTCTAATCTTGTGCTCATCCTGTTTGATCTTCTATGATCTGCCCCTCGTCTCTGCCAGTCCTCTTGCTATTGAAGTACTGAAAGAATTTCTTACTGATATGCTATGCTTTTTGCTAGGTCTCTTGTTGCTGCTCTCATCACCATTTAACATGTTTCTGTACCCCCTTTCTCCCTGCAGGATCTGTAGAGGCTTTTAAAAAAATAATTTCATTTTTGATTTTTTTTGTTCGGTTAATCCATTTAGGTTCATGTCCGCTTAGTCTGAGTTTACTGCTTTTAGGTATGCTTTTGTCCTGCATGTTCAACATAATGGGCCCAAAACTCCGACAACGATCTTACATCACCTGAAGTGAGGTCGGGTGAGACTTTGGCACTGACTCCATCGGTGTCAGATAATTAGCATATTGAAAATCATGCAAGGTGTGTAAATCAAGCCTGCAACTCCTCAGAACTGCTAGGGAGTGGGAGGGGGGGGGCAGGAATTAGTCCCCAAAGAGGCCCTTTATAGTTGCCAGGTGGGATAGTATGGATCAGAAATAGGAGGAAAATCAATGATTGTAAGTAGAAAGGGCAATTAGGGATGGGCAATAAATGCTGGCCTCGCTAGCGACGCCCACATCCCATGAACGAATAAAAAAAAAGGACCCTGCCTCACTTCAAGATCGATTTCGGAATTTTGGGCCTATAATGTTGAACTTGCAAGACAAAAACCAGTAAACTCAGACTTGCTTTAATGTCTCATCCGAAAGACAGTACTTCTGACAGTGCAGCACTCCCTCAGTACTGCGCTGAAACGTCAGCCTGGATTATGTAGTCAATTTTGGAGCGGGGCTTGAATCCACAAACTTCTGTCTCCAAGGTGAGAGTACTATCATTGAGCCAAGACCAATACTAATACACTCAATGGAAGTATGGAGAAAGGACATGAATGAACAGAGAGACATAGAGGTTCAATTAATTCCCTGAAAGTGCGAATGCAGGTAGATAAAGCCATAAAAAGGTAAATAGCGTTCTGGGTTTTATAAATAAGGGAAAAGAGTTCAAGAGCAAAGAGGTAAATTTCTAGACAGCAATGGTTAGGCCACAGTTACAGTACTGTGTGAAGTTAGAAAGGAAATTAAAGCCGTAAAAAAGTTTACATTGTAGATTAACCAGAATGATACCAAGAATGAGAAACCACGGTTATGATGAGATAGTTGAGATACTGCGACTATTTCCTGAAGACAGCGAGGAGGGAGATTAAGAGAAATTTCTTTACACAGAAAGTTATTGGAGCATGGAATGCTTTACTATAGGGAACAGCTGAAAAAAAAATTGGCTTTTTTTAAGGGAAAAATGGATAAATATTTGAATCAGAGGAAGTTACAGGGCAGTGGGCTTAGTTTTGGCTTGTTCTTGCAAATAACCAACGGAGATACAATGGGCTCAGTGGCCTTCTACTGTGCTGTAAATGTTTATAGTTTTAGGACTAAACTGAAGGGAGCAGGTGTCCCTAACAACATTTGCATTAAAGAGGCACTCAATCTTGTCAGGTGCTGCTTCCACTTCCCAATCATATTATCAGGAAATTACCTCCTTTAAATTAAGTTGTAGGCTATGTAAGATTGTACCCTTGCTCATAGAACAGTGGTCAAGCGCGATCATTATAATGGTGTCTGTATGTGTATCTCTTTTTATATGATTTTGTGTGACTAAATACTCTGGTGCTGGATGTGTGAACCGTGCAGGACAAATAGCAGAGCGGGGAGCATTTAGATCACATCAACTTGCAAGAAAGGCAGCCTCAGCATTCCGCCTTCTGGCTTGTTTATACAAACAAATTAAAAGATGAAACAAACAAACAATCCTGACTGGTTAGGGCTGGGACCCTTATCAGATACCGGGTAGCCATAAACAATGGAGCCTTACAAGACCGGTCCATGAAACCTGGCCTGGGATCTGAAGGAGTCAAGGGAAGGCCTGGAGAACTATCAACTCCCAGCCTTGACACGAAGACAAGACTAGTTATGATGAGGCAAAACAGTCTTGAGCTACTGTGTAAAGTCATGATTGGTTAAGACCAGAGGTGGGACACAAGCTGCTTCTGCAGATCCCTGAAAGGTGGAAGATAACAGGGGAGGCTGACCCTTTTTCTTAAAGAAACAAAGAAGGCATTATTGGGCACCTTTGTCCTTTTGGGATACCCCAATAGGGCAGGGGCCCATGTCAATAGCTGACACTGGGTCTACCCCCAAAAGTGGCATAAAAGGAGCATCCCGCGCTGGTATTAGATTGTAGAGACTTGTCAGAAGTAAAGACTGGTAGCATTGGAGACCAGTCAAACTGCTATTCGACGATTGATCCGGATCAACAGAAGTGGCTCCAGGAGGATCAGGACTGAGGTCAAGAGTTCCAAGAGCTGTAAGGAACCATGCGCACAGTCAGCGTGCAGGCTTCAAGCATACACTACACATGTCCACAAAATTATGCAGCGCTAGACACACTGGGCGCAGTGAAGTTGCAGGCAATACAAGGACTCAGCGCATCAAGCACCCGCTACGAGATCATGGACTCCATTGTTTACCTGTGCAATAATATAATTATATAATAATAATCCCCAAGTACAGGTTAGACTTTATTTGACTGTTGAGTTTGGTTTACAAAAGTAAGTTTCCTGAAAGAATAGGGAGATGTAAAGATGTATAAACAACAACAACAACAACTTGCATTTATACAGCGCCTTTGATGTAGTAAAATGTCCAAGGCGTTTCTCAAGAGCATTATCAAACAAAATTTGACGGTGAGCCACATAAGAACATAAGAAATAGAAGCAGGAGTAGGCCACATGGCCCCTTGAGCCTGCTCCGCCATTCAATCAGGTCATGGCTGATCTTTGACCTCCACTCCACTTTCCTGCCCGATCCCCTTATCCCTTGATTCCCCTAGAGTCCAGAAATCTGTCTATCTCAGCCTTGAACATATTCAATGGGCCCGATATTAGCACCCATTATCGGGTGCGTTCCTGGCGGGGGGGGGGGGCTCCAAAAATCGGGGATTCCCGGAGCGGGTCGGGAGCCCGGCTCCAACCCGCCCACCTCCGGGTTTCCCACAGACGTGCTGACATACGCGCGCAGCCCCCGCATATGGGACTCCCGCAGGCAATTAAAGCCAGCGGGGTGCCACTTGACAGTATTTATTGTGGTATTTCAGGTCGTTAACAGACCTGATTAAGGGAATATTTCAGGAGGGGTGGGATTTTACTGACAACTGGGACTGTTTCCCGTACTGGGGGAAACACTCCCAGTTGAAATGGACGTGTTGCAGCTGTCAGCCTGTGGCAGCTGCAAAGGTCCATTTGACAGGGGGGCGGGGGAGACCCTCACTCATTGCAGGAGGCCACTCTGTCACTTTGGACAAAGTTTGGCCTCCACCATCCTCCTCCTAACAATGAAATTCGCCAACTTGCACACTTACCCCGGGGTCCAGACACATGTATCTACCTTGCGGACCCCCTCAGATGTATATCTTCCATAGCTGCAGTCATGACCTCCTCGGAGGGCGAACAGCATCACCAGCCTCGCCAGCCACGCCATCCACCTCTGACACGTGGAGCTCCACAACACAGTGCTGTGACACATCCACCTGCACAGCAGGAGGGAGGGCAACCGCAGAGAGAGATGCTTCGCAGAGGGCACTACCCTCGCCACAGGGTCCACAGACCGAGGCTCAGCTTCCTGGACCTCTCTGAGCAGCAGTGCACACGTAGGCTCAGAGTTACTCGACATGTAGTCGTGCACATCTGCAGCCTCCTTCATGCCGAACTGCTCCTGGCTGGCCCGAGCACCATCTTCTTACCTGTCGCTGTCAAAGTCACCACTGCCCTCAACAATTTCTCCTCCACATCCTTCCAGGGTGCCACCGGGGACATCGCCGATGTCTCTCAGTCGTCTGCACAAAAGAGCCCTGCAAATACACCTACACCCACTCTGCAGTGACACAATGGGTGGCATCAAGTGTGGGTCTTCATTGTGATCCTCAGGAAAGGGCATTATTGCACAAACCAGACAAGATTCGCAAAGACGTGGCAGTAGTGGTGCCAATATAATATGTAATGTGAGTTGATCAGAAATTAAATATAAGTAAAAACCATGACAAACCCTCAAACACCCTTGTGCATCCCCTTCATGCTCACGACACGTTTGCCTTACGCTGCCTACTGCACATATGTGATGCATGCCCTGTGGCTGCACCTGTGGCAGGTTGAGTGAGGCTGACCGTGAAAGAGATGCATGAGAGGGTGAGTATGAGATAGAGCCATGAGATTGTATGAGGATTGGGTTGAGTGGTAGTGGCAGGATGAGTACTGGCGAGGTGAGTAAGTGCAGGTAAGATGAGGACGAGGTTTGAGTGGGTGTGAGGGGTGATGTGACAGAGTAGTGTTGGCAGTGCAGAAGGAGATGTGGGTGGGGGCGGTGATGTGGCAGATGGAGTGTAGGGGAATGAGTCAGTGTACTCACTTTGGCTGACCTACTTAGGTCATTGCAGCGCCTCCTGCACTGTATGCAGGTGGGCGATATATTGGTGGTGCAGGTGACCTCCTCTGCCACCTCGAGCCAGGCCTTCTTGGTGGCAGAGGCAGGCCGCTTCCTCCCGCCCGCCGGGGGGAAGATCTCTGTCCTCCCCCTCCTCCTCACCCTATCCAATGATACCTGGAGTGAGGCATCATTAAACTGGGAGCAGCCTTCCCCCTGGGCTGCTCCATGCTGTAATTTTTCCTATTTCTTGCAGCATCAGTCAGTGGAGGACTGCCCCTTTATATGGAGCTCCTCCAGCTGACAGACCTTACTGCGCATGCACAGCCCACCCAACGCACAGCTCAGCAGTGGGGAACCCAGAAGACCAGGTAAGTGGCTCCAATTAGGCTGCGATCGCGCGCGGGGCAGACTGATTTCACCGGGCGCGTTACCTACGCGCCCAATTGCCCCCCCGCCATGAACCCGCAGCCCTGGTAATATCGAGCCCCATGAATCAGCATCCACAGCCCTCTGGGGTAGAGAATTCCAAAGATTCACAACTTTGAGTGAAGAATTCCTCCTCATCTCAGTCTTAAATGGCTGACCCCTTATCCTGCAACTATGCCCCCTAGTTCTAGACTCACCAGCCATGGGAAACAACCTCTCAGCATCTACCATGTCAAGCCCCCTCATAATCTTACATGTTTCAATTAGATCAACTCTCATTCTTCTAAACTCCAGAGAGTATAGGCCCATTCTACTCAACCTCGCCCCGAAGGTCACCCACATAGGAGATATTAGGACAGGTGACCGAAAGCTTGGTCAGAGGTAGGTTTTAAAGAGCATCTTAAAGGAGGAGAGACTGAGAGGTGGAGAGGTTTAGGGAGGGAATTCCAGCACTTAAGGCCTAGGCAGCTGAAGGCATGGCGGCCAATGGTGGAGCGATTAAAACCAGGGATGCGCAAAAGGCCAGAATTGGAGGAGTGCAGAGATTTCAGAGGGTTGTAAAGCTGGAGGAGGTTACAGAGTTATGTAGAACCATCCAGTAGTCAGAGATGGGATTGATATAAAAACATCGTTGCCCTGGTGCCTGGGGCTAGGCAGGTGGACCACACTCGTAGTGCGCTCCTCCTGCAATGGCTTGCATTCACCTGTATTTTGATGCTTAAGCCATTTAAATATCCCAGATGCCCTTCCAGGTAAGGCTTGTCCTGTGAAAGTGGGAGAGGAAAGTCACCCGTTGCTGCAGCAGTGGTAATGGCCACCAATGGTTGGGGCCTACTGTTGTCCAAAAACAACAACCAGAAGGTCACCAGCACCAATCCCTGACCAAACGTCCCTGTTTAAAAAAAAGGATTTATCTTTGGATCCTATCTGTTTGCTGCCTGCCCTCCTCTCCGATCCTCTGGCCAGAGAGTGACTGTGCCCTCAAAATGGGTGCCCTGCTGGTGATGGTGGGCAATGAAGTTGTAATATCCCATTGAATCCATTCTGAAAATGTTTAATTAATCATGCGATCTAGAGTAAAGTGAAACCATCAATGGTTTTTAGTTTTAAAGATTTTTATAAGTGTGTCATACGATTCGTGTGCATAGAAAAGAGAGATAGGTACTACAGAAGATCTCTGAGGCATTAGTCAAACCTGTCATCATTGCATCAAGTCATAAAAAGAGGAATGTTTACATCAACGGACTAATCTTAAAACTCCGCAATACATATTAGTAAAGCTTTTCTCCTGCAAGATGGAACATTGGGAAGCAAGCAGATTTAACTCAGCTGAGTAGTTGTAGCCTTTGTAGACAGTGCTTTTTATTCAGGTGGAGAATCAATTGGAAGTCACATGTTGTTCTAAGACTTCACTCTGCCATAGATATCTTAGCTTTCATTCATTTTTAAAGTCACACAAATATGTATGTTTGTTTCATCCAAAATTGAAAAAAGAATCCCCCTACCAAAGTTGGCATAATTTCCACTGGAATTTCTGACTGCATTCGTTCACTGGATGCCTATGGCTGCATAAAGTGGCTGCTATCTTCATAATGGCTGTGCGCAGTGCGTGAGTTCATTTGCAATTTATCTTTCATTTTGAGGGTTACATTTTTTGACATTTTTACTTCAGCACCAGAGGGAGCTGTGGCAGCATGAGTTACTATAATCTATGACTTAGCAGTGTCTATAAATTTATGGAAACATCTTCAGAGTATTTTCTTCCAAAACAGAAACCCTTTGAGGGTTTGGTTTGTAATAACAAACACATACCATATCCTCCCCTATACAAAGATTTCATAGACTGAAAATTACACTGTGCAATATTATTGTAGGAACACTTGTATCAAATTCCTCTGTCCACTATTTTAAATAAATTAATGCCTCTACTAAAATAGCAGATAAAGGAATCTGATATGAATGCAATAAAAGTGTTCAATGATAATATTGCACAACATAATTTCCAGGTGAATATTCATAGAATGTTTCATGCGCTTTGTTTCGCTGTATTATTTGCAAAAAAAACAATGGAAAATGAGTCTTTAGGAAAATGGGAGGCTATGGAAACAGATGAAAATGATTCACTTGCCAACCCAGTTCCTTCAAACAAATCAAATCAGAAAAGTGAAAAGTAGCATTGTGGAAATAATTTAGTTTGGATGGAATCCAGACAGAAGTAGATAAATATGGTCTATATTTTTCAAGTGTTATCCAGTTGTTTGATCTTGTATGGTTCTTTACAGATCCCAGCAGCTCCATGTTACTTGATGTGGAGCTATAGGTTAGGGAAATTGCACCAGCTCTGTAAAAGAATCAGAGAGCAGCCCAGTCACAGTGGCACTTGAAGCTGCATTGACATTCCCCACAGATATGCTGTCTGACATCTCATGGGCAATTTGACTGGCAACACATCTGACGTACGTGTGTACAAGGAAACAAACTGAATCAGTGGACAGACAGTGGCCTACTCAGTCATTACCCCAGCTGCATTACATGGCTTCGGGTATGTTTTTCAAGCTATTATGTATTTGGGTGAAGCCAGTCTGATTAACAGCCCATAGTTCTCCCATTACCATATTAAACAGAAAGTTTCCTCCCTCTTTCAGCATATTAGTTATGCTGTTACCCCTGGTACCTTGGTTGAAGTGCCCTTGTTTTCTTTCCCCTCTTAATCTTATACTGAGAAGCTTATGTTTAATAACATGTGTAGCTTGCATCTGAAACACATTCAAAATAAAAGGATTTTTCAGAACTCCATTAATGAGGAATGAGGAATTTATTGCATTCATAATTTTGAGCTCATCCATAACTCTGCTGCCCATATCCTAACTCACACCAAGTCCCGTTCACCCATCACCCCACTATGCTCGCTGACCCACATTGGCTCCCGGTCCACCAACACCTCGATTTTAAAATTCCCATCCCCATCTTCAAATCCATGGCCTCAGCCCTCTCTATCTCTGTAACCTCCTCATACCCTACAACCCTCCGAGAACTCTGCATTCCTCCAACTCTGGCCTCTTGTGCATCCCTGTCTAGGCTCTAAGCTCTGGAATTCCCTCCCTAAAGTTCTCCACCTCTTTCTCCTCCTTTAAGACACACCTTAAAACCTACATCTTTGATGAAATTTTTGGTCACCCGTCCTAGTGTCTCCTTTTTTGGCACGGTGTCAATTTTTGTCTGATTATGCTCCTGTGAAGCACCTGGAGATGTTTTACTACGTTAAAGGCACTAAATGCAAGTTGTTATTGTTTCCTCACGCATATAAGTTTGAAAGTTTCCATCAGGAGCAGCAAGATACCAAAAAAATTAGAGTGTCAGCAAGCAGTGCCACAAAGTAGGGTAATGCAGGTTTGACCTACCCCCCCATTCTGACAGATTCTCAGCTTCTGTCAAGTTGTAGGATAGGAGTCTGTGTTTATCAAATTAACAGCTGCATAAAGACAGCACAGACAGGAAAGTAGGATGAGCAAGTTCACATGTAAAGTTTGTCTGTTGGAATTTCCACCCTACCGTGTTTTTGGTATCAAATGTGGAAAGCTGCATTAATTCATTAAGGCCCACTTTGAGCAAATATTATTATTTAATATTTAATAGAAATGATAATTTCCTATCACATCTCCTTATTTAATGTGCCAGATGTCTATTAAACATAGAAACATAGAAAATAGGAGCAAGAGTAGGCCATTCGGCCCTTCGGGCCTGCTCCGCCATTCAAAATGATCATGGCTGATTGTCTAACTCAGTACCCCATTCCCGCTTTTTCCCCATTTCCCTTGATCCCTTTAGCATTAAGAAATATATCTATCTCCTTCTTGAATACATCGAATGACTTGGCCTCCACTGCCTTCTGTGGTAGAGAATTCCACAGGTTCACCACCCTGAGTGAAGAAATTTCTCCTCATCTCGGTTCTAAATGGCATACCCCGTATCCTGAGACTGTGACCCCTGGTTCTGGACTCCCCAGCCATTGGGAACATCCTCCCTGCATCTAGTCTGTCCAGTCCTGTTAGAATTTTATATGTTTCGATGAGATCACCTCTCATTCTTCTAAACTCTAGTGAATATAGGCCTAGTCGATTCAATCTCTCCTCATACGTCAGTCCTGCCATCCCAGGAATCATGGCAAGGACATCCTTCCTCAGATAAGGAGACCAAAACTGCAGATGTGGTCTCACCAAGGCCCTGTATAACTGCAGTAAGACATCCCTGCTCCTGTACTCAAATCCTCTTGCAATGAACGCCAACATACCATTCGCCTTCCTAACTGCTTGTTCCACCTGAATGCTCGCTTTCAGCGACTGGTGTACAAGGACACCCAGGTCTCGTTGCACCTCCCCTTTTCCCAATCTATCATCATTCAGATAATAATCTGCTTTTCTGTTTTTACAACCAAAGTGTATAATCTCACATTTATCCACGTTATACTACATCTGCCATGTTCTTGCCCACTCACCCAACTTGTCTAAATCACATTGGAGCCTCTTTGCATCCTCCTCACAGCTCACATTCCAACCCAGCTTTGTGTCACCTGCAAACTTGGAAATGTTACATTCCGTTCCCTCATCCAAATCATTGATATATATTGTGAATAGCTGGGGCCCAAGCACTGATCCCTGCGGTACCCCACTAGTCACTGCCTGCCACCCGGAAAAAGACCCGTTTATTCCTACTCTCTGTTTCCTGTCTGTCAGCCAATTCTCAATCCATGCCAGTATATTCCCCCCAATCCCACGTGCTTTAATTTTGCACACTAACCTCTTGTGTGGGACCTTATCAAAAGCCTTCTGAAAATCCAAATACACCACATCCACTGGCTCTCCCCTATCTATTCTACTAGTTACATCCTCGACCTATGAACCTTATAATTTTGTTTAAAAAACCTCAGTTTCACACATCTTAAAGCTGCAGTGCACATAATTGTCAAAAATGATCGCCCATTAAGAAAATATCTTCCTTCCATCATTCAGTGCCCATAGAAATTCCCCATTCCTCATTATTCATAACTTTCTCTTTAATTTAGAAAAAATGGCTGATACACAAACCATGCGTTCCTCAAATTAATCTATGATGTGAAAACTTGAATATCTTTACTATAGCTGATGCAAGAAATGTCTTTTAACAGGTTTGTTTAGCTCCCACTAACGCTTGTTTGAGGTCCCCTTCTCTAAGATTGGTTTGCCCTGAGGCAGCCAGCGACACTGCAGGCTGCACTCAGGGAAGCCAGCCCTGAGGTTTGCCTGCAACAAAGAAAGTAAGTAACTTATTGAATGTGAAGCTGGAAGGAGCAGGAGTGCTCCTCCCAAACCCAAATTAAAGGACCCGATTGCCGCTACCAATCCCCCCCACCCATCGCCGCTGCTCCCAACACACCCCATCACTGCCGTTCCCTGCATGAACCCCGATGCCCAGCCCCGATCTCCCATTTGCTCCAGACACCAACCCCTACGATCCCTGACACCGAGTCCCATGATCCCCAACTGAGGAAGTGACCCAGGATCCAATCCCAATCCCTGACCCAGGCCTCCATCCTGATTCCCGACCCAGGCTCCAATCTCTGACAACATTTACCTGAGGGCCATTAAAATGCTAACAGCGGCCCAAACCTGGACTGCAGTTCACCAGTGAACTCGTCACACTGGGAACATAGAAATGAGCCTCAGGCCTCACCATTCGCCCTTCACTCGCTCAAATATGGTTGCGGTCCAATTTTTGAGCTATTGATTTTAGTGCCATCAGCTTATGAGTATTATCCATTTTATTATACAGACAATGCAAGTTGATGCAGCCATGGGAAGGCCTCCATAACCATCTGCAGCATAACTGTGGCTTAAGTGACCTTCAATAAGTCTTTGAGCCACCTAATAAATGCTGTATCTTTAGTTTTCCTTTCTTCACTTTAGGGATAGTGGTAGTTTGTAATGTCTAGAATTTCTTTTATTTCAATGGGAATTGAGTGATCATTTTGGGCTACTGAGAAACTATGTTCAAGCCAAATAAATCCATGACTAAGGTTTTCTCAATCCCATTAACCAGCATGTTGAAGCTGGGTAAGAGGGCCCTATTAGATTTGAGCCTATAAAGCATTTTGAGTAATCAAGAAAGATACTCCCAATGTACCTGAGGCCGACATAAATGAGTGATCTGCTGCATGTGTGATAGGAGTTGTCATGTACTCCATGGTAAACTGCCGTGCAGACAACCATTCATCCACAACTGCACAGACTTGGAAAATGGACTCTTCCATACTCCTTGCTAGATCTTGAAGGGTATTTTGCACTTCACAAGTGACTCATGTAGGCAGGTCACTTGGACAGCACAGCAACACTTGTGGAATCAATGGTGATAGTGGAGAGATAAAGTTGGGCATTACTGGCATGCATATAAAACTGACCCCATATTTATGATAACATTGCTTATGGATGAGGAATGGAGGGGCTAAAGATGGGGTACAAGGGCACACCACTGCAGGAGATATACTTGCTTAAAATTCATTCTCAAGATGTGGGCGTTGCTGGCAAGGCCAACATTTATTACCCATCCCTAGTTACAATTTCAGAGGGCAGTTAAGAGTCAACCACATTACTGTGGGAATTGAGTCACATATAGGCCAGGTTGGGTAAGGATGGCAGGCTTCCTTCCCTGAGGACACTGGTGAACTGGGTTTTTATGACAATCCAACAGGCTTTATGGTCATTTTTACTGGTACCAACATTTTTTTAAAAACTGAATTTAAATTCTCAAACTGCTATAATGTGGTTTGAACTCATGTTTTCTGAATTATTAGTCTAGGCCTACTAGATTACTAGTCTGGTAACACAACCACTACGTTACCATGCCCTACTATAGGGGAGGGCAGGTAGGAATGGAGCTATGTGAGGACAGTACCATAGAGGTAGGTAGACCACAGAGGCGAGCTGCTGAAGAAGGATGATGTGGTACCAAATGCCGCAGAAAGATCGAGGAGGATTACAGAAAGGTGACTCAGTGCTGCGGGTGGGACAGAAGCCAGAATAAAAGGATTTGAATATGAAGTGATAGGACAGGTGGACACAGAGTTAGATGGTGACAACACATTCCAGAACATTAGAGAGAAAGAAGAGTTGGAGATAAGCAGTAGTTGCAGAGGATGCAGGGGTCAAAGATTGGCTCCCTAGGAAGCAGGCTGAATTATGGTCTTTTAGTAAAGTGGATAAGAGTCCCAGAAGAAACTGAACAGTGGACAGTGTTGGCAAGTATTGGGCTGTTGAGAGGCAGTTGAATAGTACGTCAATGGGTGGCCAAGGGAGCATGAGATGGATCTCAACAAGGGGATGAGCCCTGTTGACAGCTAGGTTGGACATGGAGAGAAGGTGTAGATTGTTTTGCGGTAAGAGCTGGGTTGGGGTGAGCTGGAGATAGTCAGGGAGATCGGAGGGGCTAGAGGAGGTTGAGGCAGTTGGGCCAATAGCCTCAATTTTGATGAATTCTTTACAGCATAAATCAATCAAATGCTGTGATGTTAAAAAGCTTAATTTTGAAATGTACACTGTCAGCATTCCTATTTAAATCGTAATTATAACTGCTCATTTAATCAGCCAGGGTCCCCACTCCAGATCATTATCAGTGCTTCTGTTTTAAAGTGCACATGTTGGGGGTTGTGAAGGAATTGGACTCAATGATGTTCCCAGGGTTACATTAACCTACAAAGGCTCACTATCTAGGCTGGCACATGAAGAATAGTCACTTGAACAAGGTACCAGAAGACTAACAGTGCCATGGACTGCCAATGCCCATGGGACTGTACCGCAGCATAGAGAGAAGGGGAGCCAAGGAGAGCAAATGGGGGACATTGTTCAATTAACAAACTATATTCCTTAATAGGTGATATCGTTGAGCTTATCTATTTCCCAGAGAGAGACAGAAAGGAAGGAAAAAGTATTTCCAACAAGGGGATTGAGACACCTGCCACAGGATGCAGTAGGGAGAATAACAAACACCAATAACCTAATATTGTCAATGCAGGTTTGGCAAGGAAAACTACAGGCCAGTGAGGGGAGGAATTATTTTATACTGGATTACAGTGAATATAAGATGTCGGTTATAACGGGGGGAGGGGTGCGATTTTAGAGATTACGTTAAAAAGTGCTGTATGATTCTTATTTACAAAGTGCAGCCGAGCCACTGCTGATGATAACTCACATGAACACACGGGCTATACAGAGACAGGAAATTACTGTTTGTGACCCTCATGGGTGAGATCCCTGAATCCGGTAAACTGCTGATCCAGCACTAATCTGACCACTTAGTTTAGTATCTTGGGAGGGCGGGTGATCACCAGAACTGTTGTTTTCGTTTCTGTATTTAACCGACCAGACTGTTTTTATTATTGGTTGATGCATTACTTGAATCGGTGTGTTTAAATTAATCTTTCGGCTATAAATCCTGCAGAGAGTTACCAGTTAGTCCACTGTCTATCACCCCGATTGATTCTAGCTGCCTATCGTACAGCAGGTAATCACCTCCCTTGCTTTGCTTTACTCTTTGTGGTTTACTCAGCTCCTTTCATCTTCCAATTGGTTTATGTATTTATGCAAATACTTTTTATCATTTTCTGGTAGAAATTACTCATTGAGTGGCAGTGCGTTCATTATTCGCACTTATAACATTACTGCTGGTATTCATACCTGTGCCGGATATAATATTGTTAGGACTAAGACTGACATTCCTGTATTATTGTCGTGGATAGATTTTACCCGACTATAGTTGTGCTCTTTTTCTGAGATCGTGTATATCCCTCCTATTTAGTCGGATCGCTTGCGTTTACTTCTTTGTTGTTTGGTGCATGTAGGAGGCAGATGGAGCAATATTATTCTAAGGTGCGGATTTCCGCTTGTGCCTTGTTTCTCAGAGCTTTGCCAAGATGCCATCCCAGCTAGAGAGTGCCATGGACACTCTGATCCACGTCTTCCACAACTACTCCGGCAAAGAGGGGGACAAGTACAAACTCAACAAGGGCGAACTCAAGGAGCTTCTGCACAGCGAGCTGGATAATTTCCTGACGGTAAGAGCAACAAGGGATCCTGTGAAGGGAAAGGGCATACAGGCTTCAACACAACAGGCTCCTTTCTCTTTCTCCTTTTCTTTCTTACTTTCTCTGTTGATAATGCACGACTTCTCCATAGTGACACCCTCCCACCCACCTTTACTCCGTGACTCTAATGTGAAGGTTACTTGAGTTCTGCAGTTTCTAGTATTAGGTACCACAACCCGTGCTAAACACTGGGGTGTAATTATAGGGAAACTCAATAGCGGTTGTTCAATATCTGATCGCTTTCTGAAGCCTATTCCCACACCTTCCGCTTCCCATCAGGGATGAGTAAGATGCACTTATCATAGAATCATACAGCACAGATTGACATGGACTGATTTCCCATATCTGTAACTTACCTCTAAAATTATTGGCCCTGAATTTCTGTAGGAAGAGCTATCCAATTAGTCCTACTCCCCTGCTCTCTTTCCCCGTAGCCCCCCAAATGTTTCCTTATCAATTATATATCTAATTCCCTTTTGAAAGTTATTATTGAATCTGCTTCCACCACCCTTTCAGGCAGTGCATTCCAGATCATAACAACGCCCTGTGCAAAAAAAAAAATTCTCCTCACCTCCTCTCTGGTTCTTTTACCAAGAAATATTATTGTGCAAGATTAGCACAAAGCTGTTCAGCAGCCTGGTCTGAGTGACATTACTCCTTATAATAGATTAGCCAGTTTATATCATTTACTCCTGCAGTCTGAGGTCAAGTATCATCAGGGTTAGGGATTGCTGGGCCAAACCAGTTGGATATTGTAATGCAAGGAGTATAGATTTTTTTCCCCACAGAATGGCTGCGCAAAGATCGGCCCAATGGCCTTCCTGATCCGTATTTATCTTCTACACCCAGGTCTGGGAGATTTTATGTGGAACTCACTACCACATGGAATGGTTGAGGTGAATAGCATAGATGCATTTAAGGGGAAGCTAGATTAACACATAAGGGAGAAAGGAATAGTGGGATATGTTGATGGGGTGAGATGAAGTAAGGCAGGAGGAGGCTTATGTGGAGCACAAACACCGGCACAGACCTGTTGGGCCGAATGGCTTGTTTCTATGCTGTAAAATTCCATGTAATTGTCCATCAGTGTGTGACAATGACTCACCCTGGTATTAGCCACCAGCCTCTGCTACACTGTCCGCACTGAAGAGATTTTCATGGAGTTGCTTTGTCATGAAATGGGAGTGAGGTCAACAAGGACCAGATTCACTTGCAACTGTCTGCATTTCAGGCAATCAGATCTCATTTTGCACTGCTACCCATTTGTTTCTTGGGTCACAGCACCCTTTTTATTTTTTGCTTTATGCCTACACTAACTCCATTTGTATGTAATAATTTGAAATTTCTTCACAAACAAGATAATGATGGTATAAAATCCAAAAAAAGCTTAATTTTTTTTCAAAGACTGTCTATTATTGAAGTTTGTCATTTGGATTTTTTTGTGCTTATATCAAGAGGGTGGCTATCAATGCTCAGGAATGGAATACTGTCCATTTCAGGCACCCAGTGTGGACATCAAGCACTCCCTAGTCAGGCGTAGTACAGCCAATTGCAGAGTAAAACTCCAACAATGTACTTCAACCCCAACTTCAGAAGAGCACCTCCTACTGCACCAGTCTGGCATCACGAACATACGAACATAGGAATTAAGAGCAGGAGTAGGCCATTCGGTCCCTCGAGGCTGCTCTGCCATTTGATAAGATCATGGCTGAACTGATTGCGACGTCAACCCTACTTTCCCGTTTACCTACTATAACCTTTGACTCCCTTGTTATTCAGGAATTCTTGCCATTTCCCACACCAAACATTGTGTCTGAATAACAATGACAATTAATGCCAAATTGGGCTTCATTAGATCTTTTAAGAGAATGTCAATCCTAGAGGGATTTCTATATAAGCACTAAACATCTGCTACAGATAGCAGGCAACACCTTCTGTGCACTTAAATAACCTTCACTGAATTTCCTTTTAATATATTGGGTCTTTAATATGGTCCAGTTAGTGAAAATGACATTACTAGTCATTATTACAAGCTGAAAAACTGAAAAGTCAATGGCACAGACGACTATCAACCAGAGTGCCCACGGCCTCCCTGACATATGTTTTTGCTGTCTATATATTTATATAAAAGTTTTGAAATACAGCTATCACACTTAGGGTGTCACACATGCAAATTTCTGTCACTTTTTTTTTTAAAAGCCTCTTTTTTTAAAAAAAGTCAATCATTTCCAATTTGCAGAAAGAAAATCCTCACCAACAGAAAGTAACTTCTTAGGATAAAAAATTATTAGACGGCCAGTTTGATCTAGTAAGCTTTTGCTGTGAGGGTTGCAAGTGGCCATGAGTTTCTTGTAACACTTGAAGACGGGGTCTTAGGCCATCATTAGACGCCTGTAATCAGGTCTGTAGATCTAGACAATAGTTTACAAATTGTAACCTTAAAGTACCAGTCAGTATTTGTACCTTTGGATTACATTTTTTTACCCTTTTCAGCTATTTTGGCAAGTGATTGCACTAAAATAGGATATAGTCCTGTGTTCTCCCATTGACGTTGAAATTGTTTTTCTTTTCTGTCTGCTTTTGGTCCCCAAACACCATTTCCTCCACAGGGTAGAAAAATCTGTTGGGAGATCTCTGCCAGTGCTACTCTATGTGGACGCGTGGAGTTCCATAAAAGTGGCATGGGGTGAATTAAGGCACTAGTAAATTCTGTATTCACAGGGTGCCCCTGACTCAAGGAGAGCCTCTAATGCAGAGATGTACAAGTCTTACACAGCTTTGATCTATATTTTCAATCTTACTAAGTTGATAAATAATTTTAACTGTTGCTGGTTGGACTCAGACACTTGTTTCCTGACTATTGAACCCAGAACAACTCGTTTCATGACCCAGTTTGCCAACACTGTGCACGTGATGCACATTAGCAGGAGACTACCACCTTCTTGGTAGTGTCGTGCAGATCACTCTGATCTCTCCTCACATCATAGTCACTGCTGCTGTGTGTGCTGTACTGCTAAGGGTTTTGTTTTTGCTGGAATTAAAATAAATCAATACATTGAGCAGGGACTGTACTGCTCCTTTGGTTGCCGCCTATCACCTCGGGGAACATGAGAAGAACTTTGGGATTCAATAAGATAGAGACTGTTAATGTGTACAAGAGATATCTAGTGTAAGATGGTCAAACTTATGTATCTGATTTGCAAATTTACAATACTATACATTATAAAAGCTTTTTGGAGCCAATCAAAATATAAGAGTAATTTGACGAATTACTCTCACTCCCAGCTCAGGGCATTGCCTACCAGGGCTGCATATCATCAATAATTTTATTGTTACTGTGCTCTTCTGTTTTATAATCTATATTTATATGTTATTAAAAATCTTGATGCACACCTCCTATCCACAATTGTTACTTCCTGTAACACTTTTTATGTCAACATTTACAATAGAAATTGCCTATGTAAACATTTATAGTGGGAAAACCCTTTCCAAGCATGTCAATATTTTATAATGGGAAAACCCTATGCAAACATTTTGTTACCACGGTTTGTTGATGAACCAATCAAATCACTGAAAATGCTTTTTCAAAAAAACTTCATCTACTTTTCTTCCTCAACAACTC
Organism: Heptranchias perlo; assembly: GCF_035084215.1. Classification (NCBI taxonomy): domain Eukaryota; kingdom Metazoa; phylum Chordata; class Chondrichthyes; order Hexanchiformes; family Hexanchidae; genus Heptranchias; species Heptranchias perlo. The sequence goes on along the minus strand of NC_090328.1, from coordinate 29,337,891 downwards.
AAATTTCCATGTCTAAATTAAAATTCAAAGAAATACATATTTCACAATAATATGGTTAAATTTATCATTGAATTATGAAAGACCTTCATTAAACCTTTTATGTGAAGGCCTCAGCCTCTCCTAAAAGCCTGGTACTTGGATTTGATATATTTTCTCAAAGCAGTGACTCTAGAAGCTGAAGCCAGATCCAATAGTCTGAGCAGGTGTTGTGTGCACAGGTTCCTAGTGCATTAATGCACTAATCAGCTGTTCAAGGGAAACAAAGGTTGCTGCAATAAAATAACACAGGATACCAGGGAATCCACCAGTGAGTCAAACCGCACATTCTATCTCCTGTTCTGTCAAACCCCAAGTTTCCCCTTGCACAGCACTACCAGGTCTAATGATCTCCCCATGCTGCCAAGTTCCAGGATTACCACCCCAGTTCTGCTAAAGTCCAGGGGGTTTCTCCAGTGCTACTGAAGCCCAGAACTGTCCCCTGTGCTATTTAATAAAAATAGAATTTGACTTTTTAGTCACTGTAAATCAGTGGCCTGATGTAATCCCCTACATGGCATTCGCATCCCAATTGTAAAAAAGCATATCCTCCAACTCACCACGAGCAACAACACAGGGGATCGGCTAGCTATATATTATTTCTAGTAGGATACATTTATTGTTGTTGTGGATTGTCTGTATTATAATTGCACTAAATATTAAGATTATTATTGCTATCTAGAAGGAGAAGAGTCTGAGGCCTGGCAAGGGTTTGCATGGGACAAGGGACTGGAAAACCGGGAGGAGGATAGTATAAGAGGCAGAGGCTGTGACTTTATGGCTGCGAGTCCCAGGCTGTTTGTGACTATTTGGCAGTCACGTCAGGACTCTGACTAAGAAGCAATAACATCGGGTTGTCGTATGGAAGCAGGTAGGTCAAGGTTGAGACGAGGGGGCAGCAAGATTGTTGCTGAAATAAATCAAATAAATGAAATCATAAGTTAGTTCATTAGAAATAAAAACAGAAAATGCTGGAGAAGCTCAGCGAGTGAGGCAGCATCTGTGGAGAAAGAAACAGAGTTAACATTTCAGGTCGAAGACCTTTCGTCAGAACCTGTTGCATTCTGAAACGTTAACTCTGTTTCTTTCTCCACAGATACTGCCTCACTTGCTGAGTTTTTCCAGCATTTTCTGTTCTTATTTCAGATTTCCAGCATCCGCAGAGTTTTGCTTTTGAGTTAGTTCATTAGAGATGGATTCATACATCGAGGCAGATGTTGGTCACATGAAGAAAGAATTGTTTTCTATTACAGATGTATTGGAGCCCAAGCTATGCAGAGGCTATTGGTAATTGTGGTCTTTTACACTGGAAGCGGGCTTTTGTGCCTGGAAGCAGGCTCGGTTATATTTAGTTTGATTGCATTGGACTGTTACATTGTACCTCCAGATATCAGGGGAAATTCAGGTGGCAGGGTAAGGGTGGTACTCTTGGTCACAAATGTCAGGGACTCCTTGAAGTGCATTGTGCTGTTCGTTGAAGGGTGCTGGAGGAGTTATTGAAGCAAAGTTTATGGGTAAGTTTGTTATTTTTTTGAATTGTATAACCCTTCATCAGAACTGGAAGATATTACAGATGACTTGCTAAAAGAAAAAAACAGCAAGGGAAAGGGAGAAAACACATACCTAAGAAAAGAAAAAGAATAAGCTGTAAAGTGACTAGGTGGAGTACAGGAAATGATTAAATGACAGAAGTAAGAATAGCATAAGGAGGCATGATGAGAGAAATTAGAGAAACAAAAGACATATACGAGACCCAGAATGTGTGAATAGTTAAGGCAGGTTAATTTAGTTGGAGAGGGAAAGCATGAAAACCTACCAAAGTGGAGGAGGCTTCAGTGGCCCAGACATCTGGTAGAAGGAAAAGGGAAGTCAGCACACAACCCCCCAGTGGTGTGCTGATGGGGGATCTTTGTCCCAAGCACCAACTCTCGCCCCCTCCCTCATTCACAGAAGCACTGGTACACCCATTCTACTTTACCAGCACTTACTGTCAAGGAGAAAATAGGAGCTGTGGTTAAGGTCCGAAGTTGTTGAAGTCATTATTAAGGCCAGATGGCTGCATAGTGCCTAGTAGAGAGATAAGATGCTGTTACTCAAGCTTACAGTGAGCTTTACTGGAATAGTGTAGTAGGCAAAGGACAGAGAGTAGGAGCGTTATGATGAATTAAAGTGGCAAGCAACAGGGAGCTTAGGGTTGCTCTTGTGGACGGAACGGAAGTATTCAGCAAATTGCTCACCTAATCTACGTTTGCTCTCCCTGATGTAGAGGAAACCACGTCATGAGCAGCGAATACTCTCCTCTACACTGGGGAGACCAAACATAGATTAGGTGATCGCTTTGCCGGACACCTCTGCTCTGTCCGAAAGTGCGACCTCAAGTGCGAAATCAGCTCACTCAGAAAACCTTTATCATCTTTCCATTGATTATATACTCCCATTCCTTGTTTTTCCTCCAAAAATGCATGACCTCATACTTCTCCACATTAAATTCAATCTGCTCCTGTTCTGCATATTGTGCTAACCTGTCTATGTCCTCCTGAAGTCTTTTACTAGACAGTCTTGCTGTTTACTAGAACAAAAGTGGACCTAGTATGGATTCCTAGGGTACACCACTTTCAACCCTTCTCAAATCCAAACAGCACCTATTAACCTTAATGCTTTGTTTTCCATCCATCAACCAACTTTCTATCCATGTTGTTACATTTCCTCTTATATTCCATATCCCAAATATTGTAAAAAAGCCTCCTGTGAAACGCCTTATCGAATGCCTTCTGAAAATCTATATACTGCATTCCCTTTATCTATCCATTCAGTCACTTCTTGAAAAATCCCTTTTAAATGTGTCAAACACCTTTTAACGCCTTTTAACAAATCTGTGTTGGTTGTCTTCGATTAACCCATGCGTTGCTAAAGGCATACTAATTTGAAGGGGCAAACTCATATCTACAAATAAAATTAAGCATTAGTGCTTCAACATCTGCATCAGTGTGCTACCTTGCAGATAGGTATTATTGAAAGGATCAGTATAAATTTGGTCAGGAGAAAAAGGGTAACACAAAAATAATATTGATTTTTGAATTAATGAAGGAGCCAAAGTTAATTTCTGTAAACAGATACTGACATAATGGCACTTCGGTTAAGGATAAATAGAAAAGCATCTAATAGAAGGTCCCCCATCTTCTGCCATGTTCTACTGATCTTCAGCTATAACTTGGGAGGGATATTTGCAGAAACCCCGAAAAACTGGCGTAAATATCCATTTTTAGCCACTGACGACATTTCTCCAGTGGTTTTAGAAACATAGAAACATAGAAAATAGGAGCAAGAGTAGGCCATTCGGCCCTTCAGGCCTGCTTCGCCATTCAAAATGATCACGGCTGATCATCTAACTCAGTTCCCTGTTCCCGCTTTTTCCCCATATCCCTTGATCCCTTTAGCATTAAGAAATATATTTATCTCCTTCTTGAATACATCTAATGACTTGGCCTCCACTGCCTTCTGTAGTAGAGAATTCCACAGGTTCACCACCCTCTAAGTGAAGAACTTTCTCCTCATCTTGGTTCTAAATGGCATACCCCGTATCCTGAGACTGTGACCCCTGGTTCTGGACTCCCCAGCCATCGTGAACGTCCTCCCTGCATCTAGTCTGTCTAGTCCTGTTAGAATTTGATATGTTTCGATGAGATCACCTCTCATTCTTCTAAACTCTAGTGAATATAGGCCTAGTCGATTCAATCTCTCCTCATACGTCAGTCCTGCCATCCCAGTAATCAGTCTGGTTTAGCCAATCTCCCGCTGGAGAATCCCTAAGGAAATTCCAGGCAGTGGTGTTTTATGTTTTGTGAAGCATTGCATTTGGATGTATTGTCATCCAAATGATAAGATAACAGATGGGATGGCCTGTTCGTGTGTGCGTGTGATAAGTGGAGTGGTTTGACCTTTGTCTTCACCCGTGATTTCACACATGATGAGTTCCTGACCTTAGTTGGGTTGTCAGGAGAGGCACTGAGTGGAACTGAAGAGTTTCCCCAGAGAGCGCAGAAGAATGGAAATCAAAGGCCAAGTCAAATCAACCAACATCATTCTCAACCACCTCTTAGCATCTGGTTACAGAGCATCATTGTCAGAATCCAGGGCCTAAATTTTAACACGGAGCCTGGAAGACGGTGGGGAGGGGGGATTTCCTGATGGGAAAGCTGGAAGTACTGGTTTCCTGGAGGTCCTTACGATTTTGACATAAGGGTGTCTTTTATTTTTTTTGTCGGTTTCCCGCCCGACAGGCCAGCTTGATTGACAGGCTGGCCGTCAGTCGGATGGGAGAAGAGGAAGGAAGCAGATGCGAGAAGGTAAGTCTTAGACTGGGGGGTGTCGGTCATTGGTGGGGGGGGGGGGGGGGGTCGGGGGTCACGGGAATCGTCGGGGGGGTCAGGGTTGAGAGCCATCAGGGGGTCGGGAGTCACGGGGATCATCGGTCATCGGGAGTCAACAGGAGTCAGGGTTGGAGGTCGGCGGTCATCGGGGATGGGAGTCATCAAGGGTCGGGAATTATTGGGGGTTCTGGAATCATCGGGGGATCCAGAATGATCGGGAGTTATTGGGGGTCATCAGGGGGATCGTCGGGGTAGGGAGTCATCAGAGGGGGGTGTCAGGAGTCATTGGGAGTCATCGGGAGTCATTGGGGAACGGGATCGGGGGTCAGGAGTCATCGAGGTCGGGGTCATTGTGGTTCGGGGGTCATCGGGGGAGGGTCGGGAATTGGGAGTCATCGGAGGGGGTCAGGAGTCATTGGGGGTCGGGAGTCATCGGGCGGTTGGGGGTCATCGGGCGGGGACAGAGATCATTGGGGGAGGTCGGAAATCGTTGGGGGTGGGTCGGAGATCGTTGGGGGGGTCGGAGATCGTTGAGGGGGGGAGTCGGAGATCGTGGGGGGGGGGGAGTTGGAGATCGTGGGGGGGGTCGGAGATTGTGGGGGGGGGAGGGGAGTCGCAGATCGTGGGGGGGGGGGTCGGAGATCGTGGGGGGGGGGTCGGAGATCGTGGGGGGGGTGGTGGGTCACTGCAGGTAAGCTTGTTGGGCCTGGAGGAAGCATTCCTGCTCCTCTGGGCCCACAAGCAGTGCGATAAAGGCACTTTCCTGCTGTTTCAAGCCTTCTCGCCTCCTCTTATGTGGCGTGAAGCAGAAGGCCCAGGAATCCCGGCCCCCAGGGGTTAAAAATTAAACAGCTGTAAAAATGGAGGCCTGCAGCCTCCTTGAAAGCTTTCAGTTACCGACCTGCCTCCTGAGAGCGGGTTGGTCACCTGCCCCTCAACCCATTAAAACCAGAAGTGGGCGGGTTGGAGGCGAGTTTGGGTCAGATTTAGATTTTTAAAATTTTTACAGTACTCCAGGTGTGGTCTAACCAGGGCTTTCTGGAGCTGTAGCGTAACTTCTACCCCTTTGTATTCGAATCCTTTTGATACAAAGGCCAGCATTCCATTAGCCTTTTTGATTATTTTCTATACCTGTCCATAGCATTTGAATTATCTGTGTACAAGGACCCCTAAGTCTCTTTGGACCTCCACTGTTTTGAGCTTTTCACCATTTAGAAAGTACTCTGTTCTATCCTTTTTAGGTCCAAAGTGGATGACCTCACATTTGCCTACATTCAAATCCATTTGCCACAGTTTGCCCATTCACTTAATCTATTAATGGGCCAGAAATTGCTCCCGAAATAACGGTCAATGGCGCTCTCCGTTTTTAATGGAGAATCGAAGGAGCAAGTTCCCACATTCGCACATGCGCACTAATACACAGAAATCGTGAACTTGCTCCTATTGGTTTGCTGGCGATTTGACAGCTTCAAATTAAAGGGCCATCGCACACGGCAATCAAAGAAATCAAATAAAAATTGCAAACTTGCTCATCTGCCCAGCTGGAAAGTAACTAATTACACCACTAAACAGGTATGCTTAAAAATACAGGTCTAAACTAAGTTTTAAAAGTGCAGTTAGTCTTAATGACTGCCAAAAAACTAAAAATTAAATTTTAAAAATGTGGACTCTCATATTATGCCTTATTTTAATAGTTTTTGGCATTATTAAAATTATGTTTTTGAATTTTTCCCTCCTGTCTCTTTAATTTAATTCAATTATTTCTTTGGCGTTTTATAAAAAAGAATTAAAATTTTTATTTACAATGACATCCAGAATCCTAACTTTAAATGAATGAAGTCTGCTTGCCTGTTTGAGCAATGCAGCCTGAATCTCTGGGTGTGATTTCTCTTCCTGACAGATTTTGTGGGCGTATCTTCTATTCTCACAGACTGTTCCATGCGCGTCAACTCACGCTGCTCAGAGGCTGGGTTGATAGCGCACAATTTTTTAAAGTTCAAAATCAAGCAGTTCAACGCCACAAAGCCCACAGTAAGTATTTTCATTAACTTAATACGCAGGAGCTGTGGTGAGCCTTGTCACATCGCCCTGCGTGATTTCTGGCCCAATATCTCTCTGTAATTTTTTGCTCCCATCCCGACTGCTTACAATGCTACCTATCTTTGTGTCATCGGCAAACTTGGATATGTGGCTCTCTATCCCGTCATCTAAGTCTTTAATAAATACAGTGAATAGTTGAGGCCCCAACACAGATCCCTGTGGGACACCACTAGTCACATCCTGCCAATTTGAGTACCTGCTCATTATTCCTACTCTATGTCTCCGGCCGCTCAGCCAATTACCTAACCAGGTCAATAATCAGCTGAAAATTTTCAAGGTGTTCACTCACTCTATCCTTAATTATATACGCTAGTAATTTCCCGACAACAGATGTTAGGCTAACTGGTCTATAATTCTTGGTTTCCCTCTCTCACCTTTCTTAAATAGCGGAGTGATATGTGCAATTTTCCGATCTAAAGCAACGGTTCCTAAATCGAGAGACCTTTGGAAGATTATAGTTAGGGCATCTCCAATGTTCTCACCTACTTCCTTTAAAACCCTGAGATGGAAACCATCTGGGCTGGGGGGTTTGTCACTCTTTGGTGCCATTATTTTCTTCATCACTGTTAATTTGCTTACGTTAATTATGGTGAGTCCTCATCCCTGATTAAAAATTAGTTTCCTTGGTATGTCCGGCATGCTATCCTCTTCCTCTATTGTAAATACTGTCGCAAAGTAATTATTTAACATGACCGCCATTTCCTTATTTTCCTTTACAATATCACCATTATCAGTTTTTAAGGGGCCCACATTGCTCTTGCCCATCCCCTTTTTCCTAATATAATTGTAAACATTTTTGTGTTGATTTTGATATCCTTTGCAAGTTTCTTTTCATACTCCCTTTTTGTAGCTCTTACTATCTGTTTTGTCACCCTTTACTGTTCTTTGCTGTTCCCAGCCACCAGGATCTGTGCTATTTTTTGCATTTTTGTATTCTTTTTCTTTTAGTTTTATGTTGTCCCTTACCTCTTTTGTTGTCCATGGCTGTTTTTTTTTGGCAAGTAGAGCTCTTGCCCCTTAGGGTTATAAACTGGTTCTGAATCATTTAAATTCTTTTTTGAACACCTCCCACTGATCTTCTGTCATTTTATGCAATAACAGATTTGCCTAGTTTACTGTGAACAGTCTCTGTCTCGTCCCGTTGAAGTCAGCCTTACCTAAATTTAGAATTTTGGTAGCTGATACGGATTTCTCCCTTTCAAACACAATGTTGAACTCAATCATATTATAATTGCTATTAGATAAATGTTCACGCACCAATAGGCTGTTAACTAAATCTGGCTCATTACTCATTATTAAATCTAATATGGCCATCCCTCTTGTTGGTTCTCGGACATATTGTTGCAGAAAGCTGTTCTAAACACACCCAAGAAATGTGTTATCTTTCTGACATGAGCTCGTCTGCTTATCCCAATCTATATGAAAGTTAAAATCCCCCATTAAAACCACTCTGCTTTTGCTACATGCTTGTCTAATATATAAATTCTGCCACTTCACAGCTGCTACCAGGGGACCTATGCACAACTCCCACTACAGTCTTAAATCCTTTTCTATTTCTTAATTCTACCCATAAAATCTCCATTGCCTGCTTACCTCTCGTCGTATCCTCGCTTATCACTGAAGTAATTTCATCCTTAATCACTAAGGCTACTCCTTCCCCTCCACCAGTTTCTCTGTCCTCCCTGTGGACCTTATAACCTGGTATATTCTGTTCCCAGTCCTGAACCGTCTTGCAGCCAAGTCTCAGTAATGGCTACCCTGTCATAGCCTCTAAGTTGAATTTGCGCTTGTAATTCATTCAGTTTGTTCCTTATACTTTGTGCGTTTGTATAAAGAACACTTATTTGGGTCACACACCCTAACCTTCTGTTTTAATGTTGTTTTTCTCACACATTTCTTATTTCTCTCTCCTGATTTAATTAGTTTACATCTTTTAGTTTTCCCTTTACCTGTGGTGCCTAAAGCATAATTTCTGACTATTACTCTACTCTCTTCCTTTTTGTTTGTTTTAGAATGATTATTTATACTGCCTTTTCCACCTGAGCTCATTTATTAGTTTAAAGTCCTTGTGACAGCGCTTGTACGGCATTGAATGCCCTCTTTAAAACTATAGGCCCTATACATCTACTAAACTTAGAATCCAATGTCGTCCCCTAGTCTACCAGGTAATTAAAATAAATTATTTTATTTTTAGACACCTAATTTTGTTGCTGTAGTTCCAGCATGCCCATTTTGTCACACCACCACTAAAACCTACTGCATAAGTTGTCACTTCACAGAGATTTTTCTGACCTGCAAACCCAAGGGTGTTACTTCTACACTGGTGCTTAGCCTACCCAGCTGAGGGCCTATTTTTACATTGGTGTTATTTTCTTATTGGCAAAACTGGAGACACATCCTTCCTTCAATAAAACATTTCACTCCCACACCCAGTAATGCATTCCCACCCATGTGGGTGCCAAATAAAACTCCTTTACCTTGAGGAGATCTAGCAAACCAATTGTACCACTGACTAGTAACATTGCTGTCCAGTGGAATACCAGAATAACACATACAAGTGATCAATTGTGTTCCTTTTGTCCCTGTATAATTTGGTGCAAAATTTGCTAATAGATTGTTATCTATTGACCTTTTTTAATGAATTATTTGTACAAACCATTTCAGTTGGACCTCAACGGTGAAAAATCCAATTTAACCAAAGGATTATGTACACAAGACCCTATAATATTTGCTACTTCATTTTCTTTTTCTATTCAGAATTATTTTCATTTGGTTTCAAAAGTCTTTTAAAATTTGATGGCTCAATTTTTTAACAGCTAATTTTGAATAACGTTGAATAACGTTAGCATTCCCATGATCCTTTGGTCCTATGGTCATCCTAGACAATAGTGTATGAACTGCATCGTGTCCACTTAAAAGGAATCAATTACACTTTGGTCAGAGTACTTGTAAAGTAGTAGTAAAGGGTCTGAGAAAAATGGCTGGTGCATCTTTAGCGTCATAAATGGTCACACACCCTTTGGGGTAGAGCTGGGAATTTCTCAGCTTTGGGTGGGGATTGGAAAACAAGTCATTTTAGAGGGACCAATATTAATCAATACTTCCAATATACAGTACAAGATTTGAGGAAGGTGAAAATATTTGGCCGATGGAGAGCCTTTGCTGATCTGTCCCTTCCACCAATTTAGTTAATGTGAGGTGGCATGGGACTTTCATTCATCTATTCGTCAGCACAGACACAGAGGGCTATCTCTGTGGAAACTTCTGATTGTGTCCCTGGGATTAATCAATCTGGCTTTTCTTCAAATATGCACCTCCAACCCCTCATAATAAAGAATTTGTTTTCAAAAGTTTTTTTTAAAAGCCAAAACATTTGAAACATTGAATCTATTCCTGAATTTTGAAAGATCTATTTTAAGAAAGCTGTTAAAAGAACATATCAAAGTGTCAAAATAATAAGGGAATATTATATGATATGAAGTGGTGGTGATCTGTAACTATAAAACTTTCATACTATTTACACCATTGTTACAAACATGACTTGGTTCTTTCTTGCTAATCCATCAGAATCCAGCCTCCACAAAGTATGAGTGAATTATGGGCTCATCCAATTGTGTCTGATTTGCTATACCAAAGCAGAGATTATTGCACAGGCCACCTAGATACGTGTGTGGGCACCACAAATTGGACCCAAGAAATTCATCTCTTTATCTACTGGAAATTTGTCAAAAGCCATGTGATGATCAATTAGGGATGAGCAATAAATGCTGGCCTTGCCAGCGATGCCCACATCCCATGAACGAATAAAAAAAAAATTAGGTTTTAAATTGTTTTCATATAACGCCATCCTCACTGGTCTAAAGATGATGAGCTGAGAAGGGATGAGGGGCACAGGGCCTCACTCACACTGCTGGTGCTCAAGCTGAGATAACCTAACCAGGCAAGTGTGCTGTGCGTTCAGGCGTGCACTTGCTGCTGGTGAACGGACTGGAAGTGCTAAAATTATTGTCCGCAGCAGAAAGAACTGGATGGTCAGACAACAAAATAGTTTGCACTGATTCCCAACAGCTTGCGATTATTTCCTCCTTGTCTTAATACAATGTGCTTTAGCCATGTCAGGCAAACTTGTTTACATTAAAACTCAGAATCTAACCAACTGAACAATTTATTAGTTCTTAAAGGGCTTTTTTTTCTGTTTAAGTTCCCATTTGGGTTTGACATGTTCCTGCAAGTTGTAAATTCTTTCAGTCTTTTTCTTTCCTTTCACAGTATACATTTGATTTATTTAAACATGATTAATGTTTTACTAAAGTAGACACATTTGCTTTTGTAACTATACTTGAAGCACAAGTCAGTGGCCCTAAATGCCCATGGGGGTTATCCAGATCTCCGGTGTCCCGCTGAAGTTACAGCAGGAGATTGGGACAACACCCACGGAAATTCAGGGCCAATAATTTTAGCGGCAAGTTACAGATATGGGAAGTCACTCCATGCACCTACATGTCAATCTGGAAAACTGGCAGACGCTGACCGACAGCTTCGAAAAAGCTGATGCAGCCCTATAAATATGGACCTTATGACACGTGAAGGCTAGGGGCTAGAATGAAAGTGCAGGGGAACACAGATTTGTCACAACTTAAGCTGCAGGTACACTCAACAATCAATGCAGGACAGTAGTGCAGTTTGCAGCTGTGGTGGACTTAGAACTCACTAAAGGGAAGTATGAGAGCTGAAGACAAAAAATTAATTTTCTAGGGGGACCTGGGAGCATCCCCAGAAAAGTTTAATTTAAATACTTTGAGGGCGATCTTCAACCTCCACCTGAAATGGCCACAAAGTCGGCAGAGCAGCCGCACTGCCCGCCCATTGGTGCTGACATGAGGCCTGAGCCGAGGCCTCATTAACATACAACCAGTGAGCTATGGGAGACGAGCGGGTGACCCGCTACAGCTCACCTGTTGTTAGAGGATGGGAAATTGGCCTATGCTGAGCTGTTCATCAGTTTGGGGAAAGGAGGCGTTATCAGGAGGCTCGAATGGGTCAGCAGCAGGATGGAGTTTTCTTGGATGCCCAAGAGGAGCAATCCTTTAAAGTTTGCTAGGCAATTTTTTGAATGGCCACCAGTGATCCCTTGAAGGGCCGCTGGTTGGACCACTCAACGTCTGGTACAATTGGGCAGAGTGTTCACAGCACACAGCCCACCTATTTGTTCCTGAAGATTGCAATTGGGATACTGCAGCCGGGGTAGGACCCCAATTTACATATTTAAGTAGCCTTCTTGCATCAGGCGGCCCTTGGATGTCAAAGTACCCTCCTCCCCCCCAATTTTCAGGAGAGAAACAGGCGGCCGACAGTTGAAAATCACCTCCTTTGTTTTCTGACATTTTGGAGCTGACTGTAAAACTTCCTTTTGAGCTGAAAATAATTTCTCCTGAAATGGATTACAGATACTTTAAATGTGAAAATGAAAAGAAAAATAGCTGCACAACTGACGCCAAATACATCATGAAATCTTTTACAACACACACCTACCATAATCTCAAGCAGCGATACAATCTACATGTACAAAGCAAGCTGGCTCATTATATCATCTGCACCCTGTCTCCAACCCCCCAGCAGCCCTGAAACAGGCATGGAATTACATGAATTGAGAGTGTGCTGATGTAACTGTTTTAAATAAACAACCTCTATTTTTGAGTAGCTTCAGGATGGAAAAGGGTGAGTCAATATCATTGAAAAAGAGAAAATAGAACCGAGTTCTGATAAAGGGTCACACATAAACATTAACCGGCTTTTTCCGCTTTTAGATGCTCGTCAACATGCTGCACATTTCAAGTATTTTCAAACATATGAAACCTCAAATTACCATTGGTGATAATAGCAGACTCAGGATTAATATGCTCGAATGATATTCCTCTGTCTGTTATTCTAACAGAGTGATTTAACCTACTTAAAACAAAGGAGTTAATGTTCACCATTAATATAGCAGACAGAGGAAAGTCATTTGAAAGTGCTAAGCATTCGTCTGCTATTATCACTAACAGTGATTTCTGTTTCTGCTCTTTTGGCACTGTCAAAAAGGTTTATTGTACTAGAAATAAAAACCTGTCCCATACTGCAATCATTAAAAAAAGACACTAAAAATGCGCAAAAACACGGGATCTGAAATTCTGGTGTCCTTGCTCCCCTCCTTGAATTGTGGGGGAAGGGGAGTTGAAAATCCCAGTGGCCACTGTTCCCTGGAATTACCTCCATCTCAAATTGTGGGGACAGAGTCCTGCAGAGGTGCAACTGAGGGGACCACCCCGATGCTACTTGGACAGGGGGAACCCAAGACCTGAGAAGGAAGGCAGAAAAAAAGTAGCTCTATTTTCTTCCCCCCGGGAAGGATTTGGAAAGTAATCGATCCCTCCTTATATTTTTCTGTGGATGAAGTCTGCTCTAATATGGATGATGTAAGTTCTCTCACTGTTAATGCATGATAATAAAGGTACATCCACTAAATTAAGTTTGTGCAAACAAACTGAAAACTGCTTTCAAAGTTACAGAACCTTCCTGAGTGCTACAACTCACCCCAAACCAGCCTGAATCATACATCATAGTAGCAGAATGCAGTAAAATCCTATATATAGGGATCTCAGGGTAATTGTTAAACTAAGTAAATCTCATCACCTTTCCAAGCCCACTCTCTACTTTGTTTCTATACTCTCGGAATTGTGCAAATACAATGACAGGAATGCTCAAGTAAGGAAAGTTAATCTAGTCACAACAGGAACAGCCTCTTAGTATCAAAAAAGCCTCTGCCGCTAGTCTTGAAGAAAATAAACTTCCACGTAACTCAATTATTTGGCATGCTCCACAAAGTTCTTTTGAGGAAAGTGAAAACTATTTAAAATCAGCATTTAGCAGTTATTTATTACATACAGCGTCGGACACTAACACTAAATTAGCTCACCTGTAATTGCAACTCTCAGACCCATCAGCTCACCCGAAATAATTTCTGCCCCAAGTTTGTGAGCAATTAACAGTGGGAGAAAGTAACACAAAATCAAAAGGAAAATACCGCAGATGCTGGAAATCTGAAATAAAAACAGAAAATGCTGGAAATGCTCAGCAAGTCAGGCAGCATCTGTGGAGAAAGATACAGAGTTAACGTTTCAGGTCAATGACCCTTTGTCAGAACTGGAGAAAGTAACACTTGATTCATTGGAAGAAATTTTAACCTAACCCGGTGGGCAGGAAATGGGCAGGTTTGGGTGGACTACCCATTTTACACTCTGCTCGACTTTACTCTGCATTGACTTCAATAAACAGTAAAATTGGTTGGGGTTTAAAACAGGCGACCAACCCGATCCCGTTGGTTTCCTGCCGGGTGGGTTAGGTTAAAATTACCCCCATTGATTCTACCAGCCTAGCATCCCAGCATTCAACCAATCTGGTTGATACTGACAGGTTTCAATCCCAAGGAAAAAAAATGTTCTTGTAAAATGCTTACATGCTAATATGTGAGTTAAAATGCTGACTGTCAGCAAAAAATACACATGGTTGACATATCTGCACATAATCATTAATAAAAGAATAGCTTATTGGAAGGGCTGAGGGGTGTATGTGATGAAATAATGCAACCTTTTCAGTAAACAGTTTTTAACACTGGAACTAGTGTTTGTTCAAAATGAATTAGCTAACCCATGCCAGTATGGCAGCTGTTATAATTTTGATATATGCGATAATTTCCATTCTGTGCCTACTGCTAAATAAAGCTTTAATGCAAGTGTTTTCCTACCTCTGGGTGTCTTTGTGACACAAAATAGTGTATAAGTTCAAGGCTGGGGATAACCCAACCATCTCCAATTGAAATTTAGGAGCCACATTTTCATAAAAGTTTTAATTCTTATTCATTTTGTTTTCTATGCTATTGTCATCAGTTTTTTTTTCCTTTTTTAATATTCAGCAATATTGTGTGGGATAGGGGTATCTAAACAATTTCTGTATGCTATTAATTCTTTTTAGTGGTATTTCAAAGAGTCATACCGATTATTATGTTAAATGTGCCTAATTATCTTCCTCCTTTCTTTTTTCAGTCTCAGAAGGACCCAGCTCTAGTGGACAATATCATGAAAGATCTTGATACAAATAAAGATAATGAGGTGGATTTCAATGAATTTGTTATTTTAGTTTCTGCCCTGACTGTTGCCTGCAATGAGTTCTTTGAAGAGAAACTTAGAAAAAAAGGGAAAGCCAACTAGAAATGAAAATTTCATAAAACAGGCATCTTGGTGAACACCATGTTAAAGAAATTATAAAGGCCTGTCCCTTTTCCCATGTAGAACTGCTATAACTTCTATGTCTATGTATTTTGTAAGTAAAAAAATATCACTCACTTTGAAGGCAATAAAATGTCTGCAAGTTACATAAAGGCTTTTTAAAAAATTATTTTACACCGGTTTATATCAATGAAAACCCTCCCAAAAAATCCAGAGATCAAAGGATGATGATAGCTCATGTCTCACTTAATCATGAAGAAAGCTCATGTGCCTGTAGAATGCAGTGCCATCTAGTACAGCTCCTGTCCCAGTGTCTGTTCCAATTATATTATTAAAAATGAGAGTTGAAATAGTTCTACATAGATGATACACTATGGCGAACAATGAAATACTTAGTTTATTCCATATGTGAGGAAGCCAACAGAACCCTTGAACCATGAAGTCACAAACACATATCAGGCCAATATTTATGAATGCATGCTACCAGCTGGGAGCCTTATCAGCTGGATATGTTCATTGGGAAATCACAAGCATGCTGCCTTGATTCCTCTATATGTGTGGCTAATAGTCGAGACTCCCAGCCAGTAGCATGCATTTGTAAAATCGCCCCATAATGAATGCCTTCCACACATGGGATAAGCTGAGTATTTAGTGTTCTTCCACTTTGAATAATTTGATTTGAAATTCAGTTTAAATTGGATATTTTTTGATTTAATATTAATCAGTATTATTCAAAGTATTGAAAAGAAAAAATATGTACGACTACCAATTTGCATGCAGCACGATCCCACACACAGCAAATAAAATGAATGACCTGTTAATCTGGTCATTTCAATTTCTGTGGTGTTGGTTGATGAAAGAACATTGGCTAGGACAGCAGGAGAACTTCTAGCTCTTCTTTGAATAGTACCAGAGGGTATTTTACTTAAAATAGAGCCTCAGTTTAATGTTTTATCTAACAAATAGTACCCCTAACAATGCAGTACACCCTTAGTGCTGCATTGAAATGTCAGCCACAATTATATGCTTAAGTCCTGGAGTAGGGCTTCAACTCACAATCTTCTGATTTAGGGGCAAGAGTGCCACCAAGTGAGCTAAGCTGACACTGAAAGTGGCTTTCAAGCTTCTCTCCAGACGTAATTGGTCACCATCCTGAAAAAAATCCTCTAAATTAAGTTTTAAATTGATTGGAATAAAACCAGAAAATGCTGGAGAAGCTCAGCAAGTGAGGCAGCCTCTGTGGAGAAAGAAACAGAGTTAACATTTCAGGTCGAAGACCTTTCGTCAGAACTGGAAGAAGTTAAAGAGTTAAAGTTTTTAAGCAAGTACAGAGCCAGGGGAAGGGGGGACAGAGGGGAGGGGAGAGGAGGAAAGAACAAAAGGGAAGATCTGTGATAGGGTGGAGGACAAGAATGATTAAATGACAAAAGGAATGATGGTGCAAGGCAAGGAGGGTGGGAATGGGACAGGTTAAAAAACAAAAGATTGGTCAGGAGTAGCTGTAAATGGCAACAGCAGAACCATAACTCAACATTGATTTCAATAACTTCAGATCATAACCACTGCTCCCATTTTCTCAGACAGCAAGTGCTGGTAATGGTTCCAGCATCCACAGTATTTTAAATTGATAGGCATATCTCAGCCACAACATCAATTGCTTCTTTCTGCAATGACTCATGGAGCTGATATTTATAGCTAGATTCCGAACTCTACAAAAAGAAAAAGATGGAAATATCTTGACAACACTCAGGACGTGTACCGAAAGTCAAGCCACTTGCTGCATAAGTGCTATACAAGAGACCAAGGGGCACTAAATTGTGGCCGTTGTTTCGGCATTATGCGGCCTCCCGAAGTGCCACGGTGGCGTCTTGGCTGCGCACGCACATTTCCAGCGTGACGTGCGCCGGACGCCTTTTTGGTGTAGGAGTTAGTGCAAGCACAGATAACGAATGCCAGAAGCAAGTAAAGTAGGAGAAAATGGATACAATCGGTGTGCAATGCTGATTTAAAGTGATAGACATCATTTTGGCACTTAATGCTCAACTCAATACGCAGTCTTAACCCCGAACATCTGAACGTGTCTTAGAGTGCCTGGAGGACCCCCACCAGCGCTATTTAAAGGGACCATGCAGGATTTACAGATTAGTAGCTTGATTACTGCTTCTGGCTGCTGATACAATTGTAACTATTTTTGGAGGTCACCTCGACTTGAATACTAGGACGCGGGGACATAGCATAACATTTAGAGCCAAGACATGCAGGAATCAAGTTAGGAAATGCTTCTACACGCAAAGGGTGGGAGAAGTTTGGAACACTCTTCTGCAAATGGCAGTTGATGCTAGCTCACTTGCGAATTCTAAATCTGAGATTGATAGATTTCTGTGAACCAAAGGTATTAAGGGATATGGGGTTAAGGCGGGTATGTGGAGTGAGGTCACAGGTCCAACATGATCTCATTGAATGGCGGAACAGGCTCAAGGGGCTAAATACCACTGCCACTTGCTGCCTTGTGACCTTCTCCTCCAAGAAAGTGGGATGTGTGTCTGGGTGATATGCCTGTTCTGGTTGAAAAGCTGCCAGTGTGTGTGGCCTGTGAGTTGTGGGTGGGCGGCTTGCAACAGTGGTAATGTGTAAGGGTGAGAGGAAGCATCTGATTGGAAAAGTTGAGTACTGATGGAAAGAGTTTGTTGGTATGTAGGTGATGGGGGGGGGGGGCGGGTGGGGGCAGTGTAGTGCGTGGAGCAGTGGATGTGGCTAGTGGTACAGTTGGTACGAGACGCCACTTGACAGTTGATCTCACTCACCTTGACCGCTCATGTCAAAGCACTGAACTTCTTCCTGCACTGCATCCATGTTCATGATGCTGTGCGCCTGGCATTGACTTCGTCCCCCACTGCCACCCACTGCCTTTTGGGTATATGTCTGGAGGGCCTTTTGCCACCCCCCCACGGATAAGGACGTCCCTCCTTCTGTCCATCTCTTGCACCAAGGCCTCTAGTGCATCAGCAGAGAACCTTGGGTGCACGCACTCTCGAAGGCCTGGTACCAACTCAGATCAGCAGATTGGTGAGGTCTGGCATGCAGATTGGAGGATGTGGGATTTAGTAGTGCGCAACCTTTATTCAATGTTTTAACATCAGTTTGTAAACATAGGAACGGGAGCTGCATCTGTGTTTTGCATGTGCAATGTCTGATCTCCGTTCAGACTGTGCAGACAGCAGACTGTTATTTTCAGCAAATAACAGGTACCAGCTACCTTTAAGAGATTTTTAAGCAACAGCCTGCCTTTAAGAGATTGGAGCTCCTCCTGCTGGTGGAAAGTGCGAATTGCATGGAATCTTCGTTCAACGCTAATTTCCAACGCAAATTGCAGGTAAGTCCTCAGGCGTGACGGAAGTCTCGTCCTGCCTGCGCAGGGGCCATTGGGAGCGGGGTAATAACGGATCGCGCGACCCCTGCCCAATAACGGCCCTATCCAATTTTTCCCCCATAATTATTACCACTACTGTAAAGTGTCCAGTACTGCAGCTTTATGGCATCAGTGAAGGTTGGACAAACCAGGCATCCTTTGGCATCTGAGCACGATTACCAATAGTTGGTGAATTAAGAACTGTTTAATTAGCAGCATCCAGTAAGGATGACCAAACACTTGGAATTAAGAGCAAAAACTGAAATTTGCTTTACAATCCATTCACAATCAAGTTCAGTGGTGTTTTGAAGTGTCATGTGTCTGTACCTGGAAACAAGTAAAGAGGTCTATAGTATTGTGCTCTCTAAACAAACAAAATTATATTTACCTGAAAATATAGTTTAAACAGTCATTATAAAGCCTGTTGCTAACCTACATAAAAGGGACATTTAGTAAGTCTTATGCAAACCTATTAACTTGATGATTCAAGATAGTTATCTCAGCTGTGTGATAAATGTGCATATTAATTACATTTTTTGACCCTTCTTTGTTTAATCACCAATACACCCATCAGGCATTTTCAGATAGCATAGATGATGGATAGCATGTTGTGTAATGGACTCCACTTATCTCTGAGCATTGGTTCCAACTGGCCTATGATACAACTGAAAAAAGCTTGGTTACCTCTCAGGCATCCCATGCTAAGAGTCATTTTCAAGCAACGAAACACCAAATAATCATACCTGCATGCCTGCAATTCAAGTGGATCAACAATAAAAGAATGCCATATTTTAAATAAAGTAGCTGACTCATATTCTGTCAAGAGCATCTTTAAATGTTAAAACCAGTGAGTCACCTCACCCATTATTTTTATAACTAGTTACAGGAAACATCTATGAAGGACAAAGCTTAAGGAAGCACTTTGCTGTCTCATACCATGGTAAAGAATATTTTCATATTCATCACAATATTAAATATTACAAAAACGTAAACTTAATCTGGGAACCTAGAAACTAGCACTGAAAGCCTGGCAAACATCACTAAAATGTTTGTAACTATTTTTGTACTATTCAAACCAAAAATTGAAACATTTTACCATAAGTCTTTCAAGAGATTCTTGGCCAGTTCAATATCAAACAATACAAATCTTAGAGGAAAGTTAGTGTATTGGAAACAGATTTTCAAAGGTAGTGGCTTAGGTGAGCACACTGCACTTTCACCTCTGTAACCTGAGTTTAAATCCGATCCATTCCATGGTTTGAAAGTATCTCCAACTGTAATGTTTTTTGTTACTTGTGTTTGCCCAGTTTCACACTTTCCATCAGGATGGGCTCACACTTCTTTAAACAAAATAAAACAAAAATACTTCTGTCTGTAACAACTAGTGATGGTGTCACAATGATCAGAAACAGTCTCCATCTAAGGGGAGGATGCCTGTGCCAACTGGACCATCTTGGAGCTAGATGCACAGTCTGCAGCTCCAAGATGGTCCAGTTGGCACAGGCATCCTCCCCGGGCGCCTCGCTCAGTAAAACCTGGCGAACACCATGCGGAGATAAATGGAAAACATACCGTAATGTAAGAGAGCATCTCCGGGCCCCACAAAGAAGATTTGGGCCGTTGCCATTCGGGGCTGATCCCCTTTCCCACCCGCGAAAACGGGAGCAGCGAGGTCTAATTTCACCCCCGACATCTTTCAATGTTAAAGTTGTTGCTGGATTATTCAAAACGGAGGACTGAATGAATGGAGCAGTTAGGAAACAATTGGTGCTGCAATTGCTAATGAATTAAGCAGAAACCGCAAGAAGTCATTTGTAAACATAGCACCTCGATTAAACAAGCTGTGTCTTTAGTGTCATCAGATTTTCAGTTTGACAATTTATAAAACATTTTCTAGTGCTACCCATTTACATGTAAACAATCAAAGTTAAGTTCAAAATAATTAAATCATTGATGGATAGAAAATGGAAGACTAGCTAAGAATCCATGCAGAGCTCAGGGAGCACATGCTGAAATACTAATATAATCACTAATACAAGTACAAAGGTAAATGCAATGATAAAACAAATATATTATACATAACTGTGTGCTTTAAGATCTCTGGCTACCATTGTCCATCTAGCAGAGAGCCCTGATTATATTTATAAGACTAATCGGATTACATGGGTTACAATGTATCGAGCAGCTGGTATTTAAATTCATGTGTTTGCTTTATGAAGTTGTTGAATGTAAAAAGTTTCAGATTCATTCCCTTCGAATCATCAACCTACTGTTTAAGTTTGATGTTTTTTTCAACCAAACGGTATGATGGCTGGGCAAAACACACCCACTGACATTTCACTGTATCCTGCCTGTTATCCAACAATTTCATCAATACTTGAACTGGGTTCTTATATCCACTATCAGAAGACACTTCTGTATAGAAAGCGAATTCTTAATGACATTTGTTGCACTCACTGCTTTCTATGGTTTACTAATCAATATTCAGCAACGACTGTTATGGTCTGTCAGATATTGAAAGGTTAGAAGTGATATATGCCACTGAGCACATCAGTACCTGTCTGTCCTCAAGGCAATGTTTTGCCTTTTCATACTTTATAACACTAAATCAGATTTGTAGCATGTGTCATTCCATTTACTGAGGATAACCCCTGAAATCAGTTTCATTTTCACATGTATTTGAAAATAACTATGGCAAAGAGAATGGACTTCATAACATTCAACCTGAACATCGTTAGTTGTCTTTTAGATTTTGGTCAATTTTCAAGAGTGACAGGGATGAACTGCTATCAGTTCTGCTTTTAGTCATGTTCCATAGATAAGTAAACATGGATTAAACTTTAACCTGCTAGAAAAGGATTATACCTGTGGCCAAAGAAAATGTGTGGATATAGGTAGATGCATAGGATTATAAACAAAGAAAAGATCAACATAAACCATTCTACTTTACTAGTTCAAATCCAAGGTCATTAGCAAAAGGCCATTTTAATTTACATTTTGTAAATTACAAAAAAAAAATGAAAGATGTCACTTTGACAGCAACATTTTAAATATACGGGGAAAGCTGAAACCAAATTTTGAAGGACTAAATCACTAGCATGTAAATTTTCATAAAGATTCTTCTTTGAAGTAAATTATAAGACAACAAAGGAGTAATTTATGACCGCATGCTCCCAGCAGGGAACATCATCCATCAAGAATATATATTGGAAATTCACGTGCATACTGACCATGATTGTTCAACCAAAATTGTGGACATGCCCAAATTTATGACATTTTTAAAATTCATTCATGGGATGTGGGCTTCGTTGGCAAGGCCAGCATTTATTGCCCATCCCTAATTGCCCTGGACAAGGTGGTGGTGAGCCGCCTTCTTGAACTGCTGCAGTCCATGTGGTGAAGGTATTCCCACAGTGCTATTAGGTAGGGAGTTCCAGGATTTTGACCCAGAAGGAACAGCGATATATTTCCAAGTCAGGATGGTGTGTGATTTGGAGGGGAATGTTCAAGTGGTGTTGTTCCCATGCACCTGCTGCCCTTGTCCTTCTAGGTGGTAGAGGTCGCGGGTTTGAGTGGTGCTGTCGAAGAAGCCTTGCAGCCACAGTGGTGGAGGGAGTGAATGTTTAAGGTGGTGGATGGGGTGCCGATTAAGCGGGCTGCTTTGTCCTGGATGGTGTCGAGCTTCTTGAGTGTTGTTGGAGCTGCACTCGTCCAGGCAAGTGGAAAATATTCCATCACACTCCTGACTTGTGCCTTGTAGATGGTGGAAAGGCTTTGGAGAGTCAGGAGATAAGTCAATCACCGCAGAATAACCAGCCTCTGAACTGCTCTTGTAGCCACAGTATTTATGAGGCTGGTCCTGTTAACATGCACTCTCAACCACAAAGACGGAAAATAACCCCTCAAATTTTTATATGTTACAGACTTATATCTAACAGGCCTGAGAAATTCACACCATGAAAATATTGTTAAATGCATTAATAGTTTTCTCTTTATATTCTCCATTCCTCTCCTGGAGTCATTGACTCGTGGTAGGATGTGGTTGCAAATGCCTCTGGTACCTTGCCCAAGTGATGATTTTTTATAGTATGAGCTTAGACATTGAAAAGGTGATTCTGTGATCCGCCATTGCCAGAGGGGAGTTGCACTTATAGGGAGCACACCTCTGAAAATCACAACCGCGCGATCTGTGAATTTCCATCCTAGTGGTTGGAAAATCACCAAATGTCAGCCCACAATTTCCCATGTGCATTGATTTGTCCTTGAGTATTACAGATGTTACTAATCAGATATTCCATTCGCAATTCAGCCACTGTTTATATAAATCCATAAACCTGAAGGTAAATTTTTTAATCTTTTAAGATGCATTTTCCATGCTCTTATGACATTTATACCAAATGTGGTGATATTTGCTGTGAGGATTACAAAGCCAGTAGACTATAAGCAGATCAACTCATTCTTCCTGTCAAACTTTTGAAAGCAGAAGTACAGAAAGTTCTGTAGCAATTACTCAAAAACAATACAACTGCTAAATCAGATTTATGTCCTTCTTTCCCCAAGGTTAGGCATACAACTTGGAGGAACATTGCCCACCAACTTATTGGATATATTCCAGCCGCTCTGCTCACAGGCTTTCAACCATTCTTTTAAATGATCGTAAAGTCATGTGTAGCATGCTTTGGAATTTCTGATATGCGCTCTCAGCAAGGTAGGCTTCCCGCAAGTAATCAAAGTTGGGAAATGACCTCTTTCAACTGTTGACTCAGAATAAATGCATACCCTAATTGAGTACCAAATTTAAATATAACACATCATTTCCCATCCCCATTTCTAATTATACAGGACTCCAAAACTAAGGAAACCATTCCAATTTAAATCCTGAGCCAAGAGTAAGATGTGATCCAATTATTCAATTCTGAATGCTCAACATAATATGGGTTAATCTACTGCCAAATTTTTCATAAAGACATTTCAGAAGTCTGATCAATTCTGCGTAGGTCATGTTTTAGTTGGGTGTTTTCTTTTGTTTAGATTAAATTATTAAATTAGTTTAATAGTGGTAAAGATTGTATTGCCAGGTTATAGAAGTTAAGATCTATGCACATTTCTTAGCACATTAGTAACACATTTTTAAAGGTTTACTTCCAATTTACTAACCAGCCCTGATAGATTGCTAAATACCAAATTCAACACAGCCTCTACTCTAGTAACCTGAATCACAAGTTGTGTGAGGAACCACTCCTGCCTGTTTTAAAATATTCTCACACCTCTCTTCACATCGTACCCTGGTATGTTCATTCAACCTGTGGGATGTTGAAATTCCCCATGATTAGTGCATTACAATGTTCCACAGCCCTATGTACCAGCGTAAGCAGCTCCCCATCTGTTTGCTCACCTTGTCTTAGTGGTCTATTGCAGTTATCAGTTAATAGCTTGCCACCCTTATTACTCAGTTCTATTCATATTGTTTCTGCTGTTATATCAACTCTTTCTATTGACACAGATGATCAACACTATGGAACACCATCAAGCTGTGACTTTCTCCTCACTGACCTCCCAGACTCCATGGTATATTAATTCTAATGTGTCCAATAATTTACTCCCTGCATCCTATCCCAAACTAGGTGCCTCTCAGTTATCACCACTGTCTTTGTTGCCCTTCATTGGCTGATTGTTCCACAATGTATAGACTCCAAAATTCTCATCTTATTTTACAAAAATCTCCATGGCATCACCCCACCTATCTCTGTAACTTCTTCTATGAACCAGCTTGCATCCTCCACTCTTCTGACTCTGGCCTACTATGCATTCCCTCTCTCACTATTCTATCAACAGAGGCAGAGCATTTAGCTACCATGCCCTTGTATTCTGTAATTCCTTCCCTAAACCCTTCCACCTTGCTACACTTCTCCTCACATTCAAAAACTTGCTCACAACCTATTACTTTGGCCATTCCTTCAGTTATTTCTTTAACTTTCCTCCTTCTCCTACTCCTGTTTTGTATACATTCCCCCCATTTTTGTGAAGCATCTTGGGGTGTTTCGATACATTAAAGGTGTGAGTTGTATTGTTGTTGCTTATTTTTGTCACAATGGCATAACATTGTGAACCACAATGAGTTAAATCATGGATTGTAATGTTTGGTGACATTCTGGGATTTACCTTTTGGTTAATTTTTCATAGAGTTTTACCTGTTGTTATTATCTCCCTAATGATATTAAATGAATTGAGAAGAATCCATGACAATGCAAACTGTATATGAAAGTTGGGTATAGGGAAAACCATTAGGGTTAGGAATAGAAGAACTAATATTGACTCTTCCTATCACAGTTTACAGAAACAACAAACTTGTTTTAGAGACTGGAAATGGATTGGGATTAGAATTGACAAAAATATTAGCCTGGGTCTGTTATTAAAGGCCACTCCATGGCCCTCTTGTCTAAGCTTTGTGAATGTTGGTTTAACATATTTCTTTACTAATTTTAGGAGATGCTTTTGATACAGTAAGATATGGTTGTACTTCATAATCCCAATAAACTCAGAAAGGAAACACATTCATTTTTTTAGCCCTATCTTTGGCTGTAGACCACTTAATTCCATAAAACATTTGACTACAAGTTGAAGTAAAGAATGTTTTGACACATTAGTCAGTCTTAAAGGTAGCTTGATTTCTTACTGAACTCAGGATACTGAATAAGTAGAAATGGATTACGATGGACACAGGTTCTCCCAGAATAGTAGGAAGTGGTGCAAGGTATATAAATAAAGAAGTACAAAGTATAGAACTCTTCCACCACATTGATACATTCCCTATAGTGATAACTTAAACAGTCCACAACAATTTGTACCTGTACAATTTATCAGAAGTATCTCTTGTGGTTGCATGTATTATTTAATGTCGCAACATCTTCATGAAATACCTATTAAAACTTCCCCTAAATGGGTTTGCTCTGGGATCTTCGATTCCCTCTAAAGGTTTTGTTGTATTAATGTGTAAGGAACAGAATTCTATGCAATACCTTCCAATTTTAAAAACTAATCGGGGTTGTCTTTCTTTTCATTTAGAAATATAAATAACGATAGACTATATCACTCATGGCAGCTCACATCCTTGAAGTACTTGGTCTTTCCCCCTATTTACACCACTGAGGGAAACAGACAGACAAAGGTACACCATCAGGCACAAACTGAATGTTCCAGATCTGTACATTTGCGCATCCCCAATTTTAACCACTCCACCATCGGCAGTGGTGCCTTCAGCTGCCTATATCCTAAGCTCTGCAATTCCCTCCCTAAACATCTCCACCTCTATATCCTCCTTTAAGACTTAAAGCCTAGCTTTTGGTCACCTGTCCTAATATCTCCTCATGTGGCTCCTGTCAAATTTTGTTTGATAATCGCTCCTGTGGAGGTCTTGGGACGTTTTTCTACATTAAAGGCGCTATATAAATGCAAGTTGTTGTAAAGACATTTGAAGTAGTCATGTTTCATAAAGATGCTCACATTAAGCAGAGTAGCATTAACTGAAAGTGTTCTTTCCCCTTTAGCTTTTCTGGGACACATATCCCAGCAACGGCAAGACCGTGAAGTGATGCAGGAGAATAACAGCAGAATGGGCAGAAATTCTCATTTCTATGGTTTAGAAGAGTTCCCCGTTTGTTTTTAGTTCAGTTTAAATGTTAATTGGGACGTTTTGGCCAGTGGAGGAAACATTCAATCGGATTATTTTAACATTGTTTTTTCTTAAATAAAAAACACAGATAAGGACTGGAAGTTATAAAGTGGAATGTGTCTAACTATTTCCCAGTTGTTTTTTTTTAATTGCAGTTACAAAGTATATTGATGGAAGCCCGCTGTTCAGTTTATCGCTTCTGGTGTCACATTGCATCTAAAGTTAACATTTGGGCTGATTTTTCTGTCTATATGATAATGAGAATCCGTGTGCTGCCACCGTCACATTCACGTAACTTAGGTAAAAGAGATAGGGTAGCCTAGTGACTCGATTGTTATCAGCGACTTCTACCCACAGCATAAATTACAGACAGTTTTCACCGCGGTATAAAAGGGGAATTTTCAATCATGTTCTCCAATACTCGTCAGCGACTGCAAGCTGCTAACACACCGAGACAGAAAGAAAGATGTCTTCTGGCTTCAAGGTTCCGCTGCACATCGCACTGCTGTGGATGGTGATTCTCCAGGGACAAGCCAGATACATAGAGGTGGGACACTACCATCAGTCAGTGTCTGGGAGTCAGGGATTCCTCTGTCCATCCATGTGTTCATCCAAACACCCATCTGTCTCTTTTAGTCTTTTCTTTACTTCTGTGATATTAAGAAATATTTTTAAAAACTTGTTACTATATTTTGATGTACATTTTTCTTTCTCATTCTGCATTGAAATAAATCTGTGTTTTTGTATTTTCTATTGATAACCATCACATGTAATCCTCACTGTACGAGTTCATTTAAGTAACCCATTCTCTGTCTTGCATTCCTTCTAATATCTGTGCCAACGTTACCTTAACTTGTGTCATTTCATGGACGGTAAGATGTGCGGACTCTCTCCCTCCTTAAAGCTTTCTTACTACAATGAAAAACTTTACAGAAAGCGTTTCAGTCATTGCTTTTTTGAGCTCCCCCCGCCCCCTTTCCCTCTAACCGTCGTGTTGAATTTATATTGGAGACCTTTTCTCAGTTTAGTTTAGCAGTGTGCAGAAGCGTCCTATAATCAGGTTAAAAATCCTGACACAGGTACTGCACAATATATAAATGCTGGTTAAATGTACTGATATGGGTCTGAAAGATGTCGGGATTTAATTGATAGAAACTACAGGAGGGAGAGACTAGTGTCTGATCTACCCTTGTACAGTACTAAATCTGATTCATCGCACTCTTTTAGAAATCCAATTTACTTCATTTCTAAGAAAAAGTTTGCAAAAGACTGTTTTCTCCACATTTGGATGTTTACGTTTCCTTTTCAGTACAGCATAACGTGGCCCTATAAAATGTCTTTTTTTAAGATTTCGCAGACGTCTTAAATTTAACATATAATTTTCCACTTTTTAAAGAAAAATAAAATAATCGAGGACCCGTTTGGGCTGCTAAACTCGGAACTGAAGCGAGAACTTTCTCAAGAATACATTTACAGCCGAAGTCTGAGTGAGTATTATGGGTTGGGTGGGTGAGAGGGTCTTTGCTGTTTGTGATTTCAGACTGTACTACTGGGAGGATTCATGCACCCTGAACCATTCAGGCTCAACCAGTTATAAAGAAATAAGCACTGATTCTGAAGTTGCAATCCACAAATCAAAATCGGCATAGATTGCTGCTGCGACTTGGTTAGGTTCAGGCCCGGTGCGATATTGAACTAGATACCAAATCTGTTCATCCTTTTTTTTAACCCGCTCCTTGTTATAAGGATGCTCCAGTGATAATCTTGCCCATTGATTTATTGACTCGCGAACTGTTAACAACTGGTTAAATCTCACGCCCAAAACTTATGTCCTAAACGATTTATGTAAAGTAACCATCCTTATTGTCGCTTGTTTTCAATTCTAAATCACAGCCGATCACCGTGTCTATTTGGGATGTTAGGTCCAGATGTTAACCAACTTTGAATAAATGGGGTTTGCATGTCGCCCCGCCTCTCTCTCAACTCGAAACAAAAAGCAAAATACTCCACGTGTTGGAAATGTGAAAACCTAAAATAGAAAAAGGAGGAAACACTCTGAATTCTAGTTTCGAAGAGAATGCGCCTGAGATGTGGTCAGAGTGGCCACACCTTAGAGCGCAGCGTGCGGGGCAGGTTTGGTGTGGATTCTGAGCCGGATCCTGGTGTATACTGGCTCCAGAGGTAAGTTTGCGATTTTTTTTATTCGTTCATGGGATGTGGGCGTCGCTGGCGAGGCCAGCATTTATTGCCCATCCCTAATTGCCCTTGAGAAGGTGGTGGTGAGCCGCCTTGAACCGCTGCAGTCCTTGTGGTGAAGGTTTCCCCACACGAATGGGGTAATTAGCCACACCATGCCAGCGGTACCAGCCGTTGGAGCTGTACCAGTGCCATGTTGGCTGAGGTTACTTTGGAATGAAGATACCGAAATGGGATTTCTTGAGGGGGGGGGAATAATTGTATACATTGGTATTTAAAGTAAGCTTCAAAATGACTTTTCTAATCAGTTACTAAGATTCTTGATAATTCCAAATCCCTTTATGTTTGTTCGTAGAATACAATACTTTTGTCTTTAAATAAAGAGCGCTGATTATGCTTTTGTTCGAGAATTGGTTTAGAGGAGTTACTGAGACCAGTATGGCGAGAGCTGAATTAATATCAGCAGCCCAAGGTACCGTATGTAGCCACTGTATCATTTCAACTGTTTCTGTTAACTTTACCCCTCTACACTGAGGGCTCAGTAATACCTCCAGTCTAGTTTCCCTATGACGCCATCATTGTCTAAACTACCCATGAGTTTGATTTGTTGAAAAGGAGCGTTTTGGAGTGAAGCCTCCCCTTTACAAAAATCGCAGGGATCTTTTAAAAACAGAATTCTGTTGTGGAGCTCGATCACGGTCATTTAAAAGAATTAGAAAACATGTAATCTGAATGCTGAAAAGACAGATTATTCATCAATTCTAAATCTTTAGCAGAATTACTGTTATAATCTGCAGATGTTAACATAAGATAAAGACTTTTAATTTGGAAGTTTCACAGTTCGATTTTAGTAAATGTAAACATCATTTAATGGTAGCCTTCCACTTGGCACATCAGATAGTTTATGATTATCTTAATGCAATCCATTCTGCCTACAGAATGCATTGACATGTTGAGTGTAGACGGACAGTTCACATTCACTGCAGATCGACCACAGCTCTATTGTGCTACCTTCTTCATTGGCAGCCCAGATGAGATTATCTCCTTTGAATACAATTATGTCAACATAGACTGTGAAGGCGGAGACTTCCTCAAGGTAAGCACAAACAAGCTTGCTATTAAAAAAAATAATTCAAACTTTAAGAAATACTGCTGTGTCAAACATTTATTGCTTGATTTTTATCTTTAAAAAAAAGTCTAATCTGGTTAGTAGTGTCATCTCTTACCATTCTTTGTCATTTTTCATTCGTTGCTGTTCTTGGCCTCACTGTCTCCTACGATTCAAATGGAAGCCTCACAACTCCTCTATTGTTAAAGTTGCCTCCAAGAAGCTCAGTTTCCACTTTCATGCCATTATTTATTTTCCCCTCCACAATGTTTAACTTGCTTTTAAAGCCCAGATCCATCCAAGATCAGAATGTTGCCCTCACTCTAGGGAAAGCTCTTGTAATACTTGTATTGCTGGACAGAATATAAGAAAACATATGTTACCTGATGGACAACTGCTCTCTCATCTCTAGAATCTAAGCTTTCTCTCTCTCTAATGGAGCCTTTCTTACCGTTCTCTATTTTATCAATACTATTAGTCAGTGCGTCTCTGAACTTTCCTTTCTTGATCATTACAGTCTCCTAACACATTTCAACCTAACTTGCCGGGTGGGAAATGGCCAGGACCGGGTCAGATGCCCAAATTACACCCCGCCTGATTGTTCTCTCCATTGAGTTCAATGGAGAGGAAAATCAGACAGGGTGGAAAACAAGTGTCTGACCCAAACCCGCCCATTTTCGCCCAGCATGTTAGGTTAACAGTACCCCCATTCTTTCCCAGGAGAAAACTATATGGAACTCCTTACCTTCCGCAGTTTTTCCTTCCTCTCATAACCCGCAGGCTCTTAAAACCTGAGCTTGGTGTCACCTAATCACTACTTCCTGACCTCTCCCATATTTTCCTTTACTACTGAGAAATAACCCACTGAGTGACATCCAGCCTCAGCCCATTAGTTCCTGATGTGCTCCAAGATCAGCGGGCTGGTTTATTTCTCAGTTAACTTCAGCTCTTTATTATTTGTTCTACTTAAACCAAACACTGTGTAACTCTTCTTTCTCCTTCCAGGCTTCTTTGTGTTTAAAGAAAGGATAGTTTATTTAATTGTTTACAGAATGAACAAGGGCCCAAAAAAAGCTAAAGTCTGAAGCTGGGTAAAGTGGCTGTGTATTACTGCCAGGCTCAGTTTCATACTGACAGCTGTGGAAAGAAGTTGGGAGCAGATGGAGTCAGAAATACGGGCTCGGGAGGAAAGAAAGCAAATGGGGCAATGTCAGCCCAGGGGGTTAGATAGATGTGCAGAATGAGAGACAGACTGTGATGAAAATCTGCAAAAAGGAGAGGGGAGATGGTGGGGATAATGGCTAGAGAAATGTAAATCTAGAAACAGGTTAGTCAGAAAGTCAGCATGATGGAAAAGTTTGAATTCTTCGGGATATGGACAGCACTGGCTAGGCCAGCATTTATTGCCTCTTCGTAGTTGCCCTTGAGAAGGTGGTGGTGGGCCTTCTTCTTGAACCGCTGCAGTCCACTTGGTGAATGTAACGTATTCTCACAATGCTGTTAGATAGGGAGTTCCAGGATTTTGACTAAGCAGCGATGAAGGAATGGTTATATATAACCAAGTCAGGATGGTGTGTGACTTGGAGGGGATCTTGCTGTTCCTATGCACCTGCTACCCATGCCCTTCTAGGTGATGGAGGTCACAGGTTTGGGAGGTGCTGCCAAAACATAACAAGAGGAGGGAATCAAAGTGGAGGTAGAATGATTGGAGAAGGGTGGATGCTGAGAGGCAGGTTGAGAAAAAAAGCAGTGTAAGATGAATGGTCCAGTCGTCCATTAATTCAAGTGCCTTTGTGTCTCTCTCTAATAATCAATGAGATGGAGAGGGAGAAATGGGACTTGGTTTAGGAATGGGAAAATGTGTGTGGTTATCTGAGCAGCAATAAAAGCAGTAAAACTTGTAGTATAACAGTGACAAGCAATAAAAACAGTCCAAGTGGATAAATAAGCCATCAGTTCTCAGAGCACATGTAGCATAAAAGATATCAAACCAGTATAGAATCATAGAAATTTACGGCACAGAAGGAGGCCATCTGGCTTATTGTGTCTGTGCCAGCTGAAAAAGAGCTTTCCAGCCTAATCCCACTTTCCAGCTCTTGGTCCGTAGCCCTGAAGGTTACGGCACTTGAAGTGCACATCTAAACACCTTTTAAATGCGCTGAGAGTTTCTGTGTCTAACCCCCTTCCAGGCAGTGAACTCTAGACACCTACCATCCTCTGGGTGAAAACATTTTTCCTCAGCTCCCTTCTAATTCTTTTACCAATTACTTCAAATCTATGCCCCCTGGTTATTGACCTCGCTGCTAAGGGAAATAGGTCCTTCCTATCCACTCTATCTAGGCCTCTCATAACTCTATAAACCTCAATTAAATCTCCCCTCAGCCTCCTCTGTTCCAAAGAAAACAACCTCAGCCTATCCAATCTTTCCTTATAGCTAAAAGTCTCCAGTTCTGGCAACATCCTCGTAAATCTCCTCTGTACCCTCTCTAGCGCAATCACATCTTTCCTGTAAAGTGGTGACCAGAACTGTATGCAGCTCTCCAGCTGGGGTCTAACTAGTGTTTTATACAGTTCTAGCATAACCTACCTGCTCTTATATTCTATCCCTCAGCTAATAAAGGTCCCATTTTGTTTATGTACAATACAAACTTCACTAGCACTGCTGGTTATGGCTGTACTGGTAGAAAACAGAAAATGCTGGAAATACACAATGGATTGATCAATGCCTTGGAGAAAAAGATAAATTAACCCTATCCCATCTTTCTCTTTCAGATGATGACTTGACTGGTTGTGTTTCCTGCATGCCTGCTTTATTTCAGATATCTAGTATTTGATTTTTCCTTTTTGCCTCTTCCTATTATTGGCTTTTGTTCAATCTTCTTCTTGAAATTTTCCTGCATTACAACAGTAACTAACTTCAAAATCATTCATTGGCTGTGAAGCACTTTGTGACGTCCTCGGTTAGTGAAAGGCACTTTAGAAATGCAAGTTCCTTTTTCTGTCCTTCTAAATCATTTTGTTTTGATGCACAGGTCTTTGATGGCTGGATATTAAAGGGGGAGAAGTTTCCAAGCACAATAGACCACCTCCTCCCCATCTCAGAGCGCTACATTGATTTTTGTGATGGCAACATCAGGACAATAATCAGGTCCTCTCAAAATGTGGCAATGCTGTTCTTTAGAATTCACATGCCTGGAAATGGATTTTCCTTTACAGTAAAGAAATTAATCAATCCTTTCCGTAAGTATAAAGAGGTATTAAGAAATATTTTTGCATGGTAAGTACTGTTTAGAAGCAATAAACTATCATGATGTCTTTTAGGAGTTAATCCTTTGCTCTAATAACACTGTATTCCAAATTTCTTACCGTTCTCTCCTGAAGGCAATGATTTATGCTGGGTTACAGTTCCCTTACCACTGGCAGCCCTCACCTAAGGGACCACTTGGCATATATGATCTTAGTCAGTGAGTGCTATTTGACTATGTGTGGGGGGAGGGGGTTACCATAGTCAAACTTGATCCTAGCCTCACCTGACATCCACATGAAAGCATTTTCCAACATGGGTCAATGGATAGCACAGACTAGGGGTTTGAACCTTAATAGCTTTCTTATTTCTTGCCATTCAAGCACCAAGTAACTATAGTGGGGGTGTAAAACGGGGGATGTTGGATCAGCCACCCATTATACAACAGCCTGATTTTCCTTTCCTTTGAAGTCAATGGAAAGAAAAATCGAGGAGGTGTATAATGGGCAGCCAATCCAATATCCCCCGTTTCCACCCGTATTGAAGTTCACAGTTCCACCCAATCTGTTTGCATTCTTAAGAGTGTGCACAATCTAAATACAATGGGCGCTAAATTGGGCTGTGTAGCACCCGTTGTTTCAGTGCTATGCGGCCTCTCGAACATCCAAGGCGGCATCTTGGCTGCACACACACGTTTCCAGCGTGACGTGCGCCAGACACCATCTTGATATAGGATTTGCACATATGCAAAAACTGAAAGCCGGAAGCATGTAAAGTAAGAAGAAAATGGATACAATCAGTGTGGAACACTGATTTAAACATCATTTTGGCACTTAATGCTCAACTCAACACAGTCTTAACCAGGACCATCTGAACATGTCTTAGAGTGCCTGGATGACCCCCACCAGTTCTATTTAAAGGGACCATACAGGATTTACAGGTTAGTGGCAGGATTATTGCTTCTGGCTTCCTAGACATTTGTAACTGTTTTTGGAGGTCTCCTATACTTGAATACTAGGACGCGGGGACATAGCCTAACATTTAGAGCCAGGACATGCAGGAATGAAGTTAGGAAACGCTTCTACACACAAAGGGTGGGAGAAGTTTGGAATGCTCTTCTGCAACGGCAGCTGATGCTAGCTCAAATGCAAATTCTAAATCTGAGATTGATAGATTTCTGTGAACCAAGGGTATTAAGGGATATGGGGCTAAGGCGGGTATATAGAGTGAGGTCACAGGTCCAGCATGATCCCACTGAATGGCGGAACAGGCTCGAGGGGCTAAATGCCACTGCCACTTGCTGCATCCTGTTGTGTGCCACCTTCTTCGGTAAGAAAGAGGGACCTGTGTGTGGGTGATGTGCCTGTCATGGTTGAATAGCTGCCAGTGTGTGTGGCCTGTGAGTTGTGGGTGAGCGGCTTGCAACAGTAGTAATGTGTAAGGGTGAGAAGAAGCATCTGATTGGAAGAATTGAGTACTGATGGAAAGAGTTTGTTGGTATGTGGGTGATGGGGGGTGTAGTGCATGGAGCAGTGGATGTGGCTAAGGGTGCAATTGGTAGGAGATGCCACTTGACAGTTGACCTCACTCACCTTGACCACTTGTGTCAAAGTATTGAACTTCTTCCTGTACTGCATCCATGTTCGTGGTGCTATGCACCTGGCATTGATTTTGTCCCCCACTGCCTCCCACTGCCATATGTCTGGAGGGCCTCTTGCCCCCCACACTGTGGATATAGGATGTCCCTCCTTCTGTCCACCTCTTGCACCAAGGCCTCTAGTGCATCAGCAGAGAACCTTGGTGCACGCATTCTCGCAGGCCTGGTACAAACTCAGATCAGCAGATTGGTGAGGTTTGGCATGCAGATTGAAGGATGTGGGGTTTAGTACTGCACAACCTTTATTCAATGTTTTAACATAACTCATCAGTGTGTAAACATAGGGATGGGACCTGCATCTGTGTTTTATGTGTGCGATGTCTGATCTCCGTTCAGACTCTGTGCAGACAGCAGACTATTATTTTTAGCAAATAACAGGTACCAGCTACCTTTAAGAGATTTGAAGAGACATCCTCCCTTTAACAGATTGGTGCTCCCCCCAGAAGTTCTCATACTGCCTGCGCAGGGGCCATTAGGCGCGGGTTAATAGCGGATCACGCTACCTATGCCCAATAATAGGCCCTATCCAAATTCTCCCTCTATATTTCATTTGAGTTATGGGTGCAGCATTAGCCTATGTGCCTAACCATCCACACCCTCCACCACCAGCGTACCGTAGCTGCAGCGGGTTCTATGTAAAGGATGCACTGCAGCAACTTGCCAAAGATTCTTTGGTCCCAAACCCTTGACCCACCACCTAGAAGGACAAGGGCAGCAGGTGCATATGAACGCCATCACCTCCAAGTTCCCCTCCAAGTCACACGCCATTGTAACTTGGACATATTCATTGTTACTGGGTCAAAATCTTGAAACTCCCTACCTAACAGTATTTTGGGAGCTCAATCACCACACAGATTGCGGCCCACCTCCACCTTTTCAAGGGCAACTAGGGATGGACAATAAATGCCAGACTTGCCAGGAAAGCCCGCACGTCAATAATGAATTTTTTAAAAAGTGCCATGAAATTTATCAGCACTTCAATTGAACATTGAAATTTGAACATTGGGAACACACAAGGTGGGTGGGGGTAGGGGGTGGCAGGAAGACATTTTACCCTGAGGCAGGATGTTATCTTCATATGTAATCAAAATGGAAGAATATGGTAGATCATCTGTGCAACCTGATCACCTAACAAATAAAGGACTTCTAAGGGCAAAAATGTTTTTATTTGTTCATAGGATGTGGGCGTCGCTGACAAGGCCAGAATTTATTGCCCATTCCTAATTGCCCATGAGAAGGTGGTGGTGAGCCGCCTTCTTGAACCGCTGCAGTCCGTATGGTGAAGGTTCTCCCACAGTGCTGTTAGGTAGGGAATTCCAGGATTTTGACCCAGCGACAATGAAGGAACGGTGATATATTTCCAAGTCGGAATAGTGTGTGACTTGAGTGTTGTTGGAGCTACACTCATCCAGGAGAGTATTCCATCACACTCCTGACTTGTGCCTTGTAGATGGTGGAAAGGCTTTGGGGAGTCAGGAGGTGAGTCACTCGCCACAGAATACCCAGCCTCTGACCTGCTCTTGTAGCCACTGTATTTAGGTGGGTTGGTCCAGTTAAGTTCCTGGTCAATGGTGACCCCCAGGATGTTGATGGTGGGGGATTCAGTGATGGTAATGCCGTTGAATGTCAAGGGAAGGTGGTTAGACTCTCTCTTGTTGGAGATGGTCGTTGCCTGGCACTTGTCTGGCGTGAATGTTACTTGCCACTTATCAGCCCAAGCCTGGGTGTTGTCCAGGTCTTACTGCGTGCGGGCACGGACTGCTTCATTATCTGAGGGGTTGCGAATGGAACTGAGCACTGTGTAATCATCAGCAAACATCCCCATTTCTGACCTTATGATGGAGGGAAGGTCATTGATGAAGCAGCTGAAGATGGTTGGGCCTGGGACACTGCCCTGAGGAACTCCTGTAGCAATGTCCTGGGGCTGAGTTGATTGGGCTCCAACAACCACTACCATCTTCCTTTGTGCTAGGTATGACTCCAGCCACTGGAGAGTTTTCCCCTGATTCCCATTGACTTCAATTTTACTCGGGCTCCTTGGTGCCACACTCGGTCAAATGCTGCCTTGATGTCAAGGGCAGTCACTCTCACCTTACCTCTGAAATTCAGCTCTTTTGTCCATGTTTGGACCAAGGCTTTTATAAGGTCTGGAGCCAGTGGTCCTGGCGGAACCCAAACTGAGCATCGGTGAGCAGGTTATTGGTGAGTAAGTGCCATTTGATAGCACTGTCGATGACACCTTCCATCACTTTGCTGATGATTGAGAGTAGACTGATGGGGCGGTAATTGGCCCAATTGGATTTGTCCTGCTTTTTGTGGACAGGACATACCTGGGCAATTTTCCACATTGTCGGGCAGATGCCAGTGTTGTAGCTGTACTGGAACACTTTGGCTAGAGGTGTGGCTAGTTCTGGAGCACAAGTCTTCAGCAGTACAAGCAAAATAAATTAAATTAAATCACTTATAAAAATAATAAGATGGGAGGTCATTTACTAGCTACGGGGAGATTTTAAAACTTGAACGTGCAAATGGTTCATACCTAATCCCAGTCAGAAGGTAGTGGGTTCAAGTCCCAATTCAGATAATCTAGGCTGACACTCCAGTGCAATACTGAAGGAGTGCTGCACTGCCGGAGTTGCCGTCTTTTGGATAATACGTTTAAACGAGGCCCCGTCTGCCCTCTCAGGTGGACACAAAAGATCCCATGGCACAATTTTGAAGAAGAGCAAGGGAATTTTCCCCAGTATCCTGGCCAATATTTGGCCAACAAGGTCACTAAAAAGACAGATGATCTGGTCATTATCTCTGCTGTTTGTGGAACCTTACTGTGTGCAATATGGCTGCTGTGTTTCCTACATTACAACAGTGACTACACTTCTAATGTATTTCATTGGATGTAAAGTGCTTTGGGACTGCCTGAGGCCGTAATAGGCACCATATAAATGCAAGTCTTTTTTTTGATAAAGTAACACATAAATCTAAAGTAACACAACAAATGCCTACCTGGCAATGACTCTGTGGACAAATGCTAACACTGTCACCCTAACACTGTCACTGATTCCCAGCATCGGCCCCCAAGGTCAGCCATTAGCCGCGCTATAAGACTCACTCATGATCTCAAAACATATATAATGTGTGTGTAATAATATAATGTATGAAAATGCATTGTAATATGAGAACAATTGCAATATAAAAAATAAATAAAGTGTAATAGTTTTTAGAGAACATTTTGTGCATGAATAAAACAAACGTAAAAATGAGGAAAGGTTGGGACATCTTTGTTCCATTGAATAAACATAGCACATCCCTATGAAAAATTGTAGCAACTAGATTTTAGTCATGTACCATAAATCAACTGAATGGCATTATTAGACTAACATCAGTAGCACAGACAGCCACTGGGAGCTTTAAAAATGTACCCACATGTAGTGTTTGATAAATCTGAAACCATTAGGTTATGGTAATAAACATGAATATTATATAGATCTATTCATTTTGAAAACTAATTTACCAGTATGCCATTAGCCTGATCCTCTATAAACTTCTGAAGTAGTATTTTATAGTGGAGCTGCTAAATTATATTAATATAAACAAAATCCAGAAAATGTTAAACTAAGCTGCAAAAATTGTACAATGTTTACATTTTACCAAAAACTTTCATTTTGTTTATGATCGTAAAATAAAGACAATACAAATTAGATGTCTATCAGGCATACAACAGGTGCAAAGAATACCAATTTAGCAGTGGGACGACCTGCGCCCAATTTGCGCGGGCATTGGTCCCGTTGCCGAATTCGTAGAGCCCATTTTTTAGGTGTCCCATAGTCTGCTCCAGCAACCCCCCTCTCAGGACTTACCTGAGGGTCGCTACCATTGACGTCTCTTGTTGGACGAGCTGCCCATGGAGGTGCGACCAACACCGGCAGCTCACCCCAATTATTCAGGTGAGGCCCGAGGAACAATTTCTATCGATCCTTATGTATTTTGCTTTGGCCACACATTGCCTCCGCAGCACTGAGTCTGGTCCCGAAAACTGGCCAGGACTAATTTCTACCCCTATATCTCAAAAAGAACTCATCTTTGGGAATTGATTGGTGATTAAATCAACACAAATCTCACCTGAAAACCAAGTGTTTTTTTAAAACAATATGCTTTAACCAAAAGATATGAAGCTTTCATCTACCACATATCTACCACGTGCACTGCTTAGCAAAACTAGCATTCAGTATGGCTTCATGCATGATGTCTTTCAAAGATTATACAGCCATTAGTCAATTTATGGCTGTAGCTGAGCGAATGCTTTATGAGACTTGTATATCGTCTCCTCAGACAGAAATAATACAACACACTGAACACTTTTTCTGGAAAAAAATCAGTAAGCAAATGCTGTTGTTACAAATATAATATATAGATCATAAAAATTAGAATAAAGTCATTTATCCTTTCAAGATTGCAAACTATATTAACTGAATATGCACGCAATTTTGTTGGGTCATTAAATCCAACTAAAATTGTTTGAAGTAATTTGTTTTATGGATTTATGGATAGTTTGAAAAATTTAACAAGTGAGAATAGGGAATAATCCAGTGTTAAGTATGTACTAATAGGTAGATGAGGGAGAGGTTCAACTCCCAGCACATCAAGTGCCAGCGCACTTCCCGGGGAGATTGGGTGCGGGAGGTCGCAACCCAAAATTCGTCACACAACGTTGATTTTTCGCCCAAGGAAATGGGCACAACGATAAGCAATTTCTCCCTCTATATGTTAACTGTGATGGAACATTTCCCTAAAAGAGGCACACGACATACCCACATTTGTTTGAAGGTCAGATTTAATGTCTCACTCAACTGATTTTAGTTGAG
The DNA here is from genome assembly GCF_035084215.1 of Heptranchias perlo. NCBI lineage: Eukaryota > Metazoa > Chordata > Chondrichthyes > Hexanchiformes > Hexanchidae > Heptranchias > Heptranchias perlo. The sequence goes on along the minus strand of NC_090328.1, from coordinate 29,298,973 downwards.
CTGACCAACAGGAGTAATGAACTTCAGTTTCTTTAGAATACTTTGGCCCAGGTTTTCTGCTCTCATGGAAGTTTTCAGCATGGCAGAACATCCACTTACCACATTGGTGCATTCCTCATTCTGGCCAATTATCCATTAACTTCTTTTTGGTGGGTTGCCTGACCTGCACTGAAGAGTCCACCTGTGCTGGGGACAGAATTTCGCTCTGAAGGCCTCCAAGCTGCTGGTAAAACCAGGAAAAAAATTTTAAATTTTGGAATCTCCCCTCTGGTCTAAGCAATCAATTGATTTTACAGGCTTTTTGGATTTTTTAAATTCAAAATCCTTCTCTCCACTCCTGTAGCAATGCTTGGCTCCAGGGGTGAACAGGCATCCTTGACATCTAGCATTGCTATGGTGCAAGTGATGAAAAATTCATCAGACAATGTATTTCCGCCATTTGCATATTTTTTTCAATAGCTCACCCAAAAATGGATTGGCATATTGTAGGCTACGGGTATTTTCTGCTGGGAAATGGGAGGGACATGGCGAAGCACATCCATGATCTATTTCCCACTCTCACCCGACAGATCAACGGAGGGAGGTTGAGAACTCTGTTTCACCATGTTTAGAAAATGGACTGTCGATAATGAGTAAAAATATAATAAAGATGAATGTAAATAGGAAACACTAGCAAAATTATGGCCTAGAAATTGCTCATGAAATAACGGCGAGACTAACAGGGCTCACTGTTTTTTCAGGGCAAATGGAAGAGCAAATTCTGGTGAGCGCACTTGCGCAGTCAAACACAGAAATCCAGAAATTGCTCTACCATTTGCCCTGCTCGTTTGAAAGCTGGAAGGACAGCTCACCGGCTGAATGAATGGACCAGCGCAAACTTGCTGCACTGCCCAGCTGGAAACAAACTAATCTCTCCATAAAAAAGGTATGCTAGGTTTTTTAGGTCTAGACTAACTTTTAACTACCAAACAACCTCTCTGGTACTGAAAATTAACTTTTAATAGTGTGGAGTCTCGTTACTTCCGATTTTAATTGTTGTTGGACATTTATTGAAAAACAATTTTAAAAATGTAAATTTTTTCTAACTTTTTCTGTCTGTCTCTTTTATCTCTGTCTTTTAATTCGATATTTCTTACCCTCTCTTTATTTCGCTTTCTCTAACTGATTTTAAAATTGAATTCACTATTGTAGCTTTCACTTCCTGGTTCTGACTGCGCAGTTGGTCAAGGAGGCTTCAAGCTGACTGGTTGAGGGGAGAGAGAGATCCTTTCCCCGCTCTCACAGCTCACAGAAGCCCGGGAAAAACTTTTTGCAGTTCACCGCTGAAGCAAGCTGGCACCCAGAAGCCCGCAAATAGTTTGTGGGTGAGTTTCTAACTAACGAGCGGCGGGCGAGGTTTGTTTGCAGTTCAGAACAATTTCCGGGCCAATTAGGTAATGATGGAGAGGAAAAACTTTGGCATTTGAAGCAAAACTCCACTGCAGACCTTTTAAGAGCTGAAGAGTTTGTACTTTGCATCTATTCTGACTCTCAAATATTGTTTGTTCTTCTTCAAAGCTTGCAATGTGATTTCCCAGACTCCTGATGGAAGGTTCACAATGGTCATTCCTCATCAGAAGAGAAACTGCAGCTTTTCCATCATTTACCCAGTAGAAATCAAGATATCTGATCTGACCTTGGGACATTTCAATGACCTGCAGGTAAAGGTGATTCACAAAGGATTCTGGTTGGATTGTAATATCATATAATTTATCACATCACATAATAATTTAGCACATACATATATAATTTTGAATTATGATTTAAAAAGCATGCTGCTGGATCCTGCAAAATCTGAAGAATCTTACAGGCCAGAATGCTGCAGAATTTTGGATATTTTAGAGACAGAAGCAAATACATGGAAACACATTAAAGCTGCTCACAAACTTTCCGGGCACTGACTGGAGCAAAAGGTTAGAACATTGTTTTCTCCAGATCGGAATAACTGATTGAAGCCTCCCCTTATGTCAGCCAGATATCCTAAGTTTAGGCACTCTCAATCCTGGTCCTGAAAGGCATGGGTCCAAAGTACAAAATCATCCCAGTTTGGCACTAATTGGCAGTAAGTTGTCAATCTCACTCCAGAGATCACAAGGATGATTGATATGGGAAAGAAAAATGTGACACTAGTGGATGTTTTCCCGAGGCGGGTTTAAGCCATTATGTTGGGATAGAGTAGAGGTAGTAGAGTAGAGATAGCTATAATCTGCTTATACATGACTATACCTGACCTACAGTGCTTGTTGCTAATACTTGATGCAAAAAATGGAAAATGTTCCATTTCTCAGCTTGATGAGCAAAAAATTCACACCCACACAAAAAAAAAGCAAATTGGATAAAATTCAGCAAATTTCTCTGCATGACTAAGTGGGGATCATAACTCCTTTCATATGATAATTGTTAATAGTAAATACTAAAAAATAGCCCACATCACGAATCTGCAATGTATTCATTTTGTACAAATATAACCAACCCACCATTTGAATGTACCCTGCTGCCTGGCTTCACTAATCATTAATTGCAATCTGCACTACATAATCCTTTACATAGGAATACTGTATAGTCAGTCTTCCACTCTCACACTAAGAATCAGCTCATCATTGTACTGAAGGTAACTACTGAAAATGACAAGGAGTCATTAGACGCAGTGTCATTCTCTGGCCAGGGAATGTGGACTTCTGCTCATGTGAGTTTGCATACACACGCAAAACTCTGCTCACTGACAACCAAATGCTGGTTGGCTCTCTGCTAACGAAGCAATTTTCAATTTCATCTTTGAATTATACTGCAGCTGGTGAGAAACCAAAGCAGTATGACACAACCCCTTGGAGGTGGACTCGCACCACTTTGATAAATTGAATTCAGGCGACTTGACATCTGAATTATACTCCACAGCTTGTGTTGATGCAAAGCCAAAAACTGCTTCATATTTATGTAAGCTGCGTAGTATGACTGGAATAACAGAGACAGCTGTTTCAATACAGATAGAGTCTTTACATCTCTACCATTTCTAGTCCCAGAGGAGCCTACCTGTTAATGTTCAGAAAATTGAACGTGAACCTCCTGCAGAAATGTCACATATCTCTGACAGATATGATGTCTGGAACATGTTTCCAAGTTATACTCTGTGAGCTATAATTCAAACTTTGATTTACATAATTCCACAACTGTCTTACCCGAGGAGTCTGACATTGCACATTTTTAGAACAAATACAGGATGGATTCATTTAATCAATGTAAACATTAACCAACACAAAGTTTTTCAGTTAGAATTTGCATTTTCAATTAATCTAAACTTACCTGCTCAATGTCTTTATCTTCTGTGAAATGTGGTGCTTGGTTAGCTTATTTTGTTCTGTTTTGTGATATACCCTCTGTGGAGTATTGTATATGGAAGAGCTTCATGGATTTCCTTGTGTCTCCCCTTAGATACCTGTTAAAAGCTGTGGTGGAGCAACTGATTTTGTGCAACTTTTGGGAGGGAATAGACTAGACCCCAGCAGGATGCACCCAGTGATTGATATTTGCTACTCATTCAGTGGGCCAGGTGAGAGAGAGAGTTTGATTCCATAAATCCAATCACCCACAGATGGCTTAAAAGTTCAATTCAACTTTAAAAATTCATTTTTCTATGTCTGGAGGGACTTCTTTTGAAAAGCTACATATATGTATTTCCATCTGCATATTTTACTTATTAATTTACTCATGAATAACTGCAATAATTACTTCTGTGCTGAACTACTGTGATGCCTATTAGGATTTGTAGGGTTGTGGGGAAAGAGCAGGGGAATGGGACTAATTGGATAACTCTTTCAAAGAGGTATGATGGGCTGAATGGCCTCCTTCTGTGCTGTATGATACTATGATGTCAACCTTTTAACTTCAGTTTTGTCTTATCTCGAGTAATCTCTGTCAGAATTTTGCTTCCTTTTAATTTATGTCTGCCCACTGAATCTGGGATAGGAGAGAGATTTTTGGTCTAATGAATAAGTACTCATTTTGTTTCACTGTATAAAACATCAGCGTCTGATAGTTTTAGTATAATTCTCATCTACAACAGTGATCAGTGGTCATTGTTTCAATGGTCGTCACCTTTAATCTGTCCCTGTTCTTTTCAAAAAAGGGCAGGGGAGTTTTCCCTGTGTTTTAGCCAACATTTATCCCTTAAACAACACCACCAAGAACAGGTTATCAGGTAATTTATCTCATTACTGTTTGTGGGACCTTGCTGTGCGCAAATTGGCTGCTGTGTTTCCCTAGATTACAACAGTGACTACAGTTCAAAAGTAGTTCATTGGCTGTGCCACTCTTGTGATGTCCTGAGGTCATGGGCCCGATATTAGGAGGGAGGCAGGTTGCCAGCAGGGAGTCGACTGGGCGCGTGGGTAACGCCCCCAGTGAAATTGGTGTGCTCTGCACGTGATTGCAGCCTAATTGAAGGTACTTACGTGTGCTTCCGGGTTTCCCATTGCAGACCTGCGTAGCGGGCGCACTGCACACCCGCATCAAAGGCTGTCAGCAGGAGGAGCCCTATTTAAAGGGGCAGTCCTCCAATGCTCCTCCTGCAGCAAACAACCAAATTGGCAGCATGGAGCAGCCCAGAGGCAAGGCTGCTCCAAGGTTCTCAGACTCCTCACTCCAGGTGCTGCTCGATGGGGTCAGGAGGAGGAGGGAAACGTTTTTCCCAGCGGACGGGAGGAAGTGGCCTGCCTCTGCCACCAAGAAGGTCTGGCTCGAGGTGGCAGAGGAGGTCACCAGAAACAGCAGTAACATCTCCCGAACCTGGGTCCAGTGCAGGAAGCGCTTTAATGACCTAACCAGGTCAGCCAAAATGAGTATACTTACGCATTCTCCCACACTCCGTCTTCCACATTACCTCCACCACCACACAACTCCTTCTGCACTGCCACCACAACGCTCTCGCATCACTCCTCACGTCCACTCAACCATCATCTTCACCTTGCCTGCACTTACTCACCGCACCAGTTCCCATTTGAACACTACCACGCAACCCAATCCTCATACAATCTCATGGCTATGTCTCACACGCACCCTCCCATGCATCTCCCTCACGGTCACCCCCACTCACTATGCAACCATCACTCAATCACGCCACTCTGTGTTTTGCCTTGATAGGAGAAGAGATGCCAGAAGGCCTAGGAGAGGGATGATGGCGAAAGGGGACATGGAAGTGGGGACGCCACTCAAAGCGCTCCCACGTCTCACCCGTTGCCCCCCCCTCAACCAGTACCTGCAATGCTGCCTCCTCTCCAGGTGGCCGAGTCTGCCCCTGCACAGGTGCAGGTGGAGCAGTCTTTGGAGGGCAGCGAAACCCAGAGGGCGTGCGCGCAAAGCATTTCATCGGTCAGGGCATGGACAAGAGCAACCTGCCACTACCTCTGCTGAAGCCACAGGGGTAGCAACATGTAGGGTTTCCCGTAAACGTAAGGCTAAGGTTTTGTGAGCACACAGGGGATGCACAAGGGTCTATGACGGAATGTCATGTTTTTCATTTAGATTTGTTTCTTTTGCCAACCACATTAAATTTTGTTATCACCACTACTGCCACATCTTTGCAAATCTTGTCTGGTTTGTGGAATAATTCCCTTTCCTGAGGATCACCATGAAGACCCACACCTGATGCTACCCATTGTGTCACTGCAGAGTGGGTGTAGGTGTATTTGCAGGGCTCTTTTGTGCAGACGACTGAGAGACGCCGGCGATGTCCCCGGTGGCACCCTGGAAGGATCCGGAGGAGAGGTTGTTGAGGGCAGTGGTGACTTTGACAGGGACAGGTAAGAAGATGGTGCTCGGGCCAGCCGGGAGCAGCTCGGCATGAAGGAGGCTGCAGATGTCCACGACTACATGTCGAGTGACTCTGAGCCTCCGTGTGCACTGCTCCTCATGAGGTCCAGGAAGCTGAGCCTCGGCCTGTAGTCCCTGTGGCGAGGGTAGTGCCCCCTGCGACGCATCTCTCTCTGCGGTTGCCCTCCCTCCTGCTGTGCAGGTGGATGTGTCACAGCACAGTGTTGTGGAGCTCCATGTGTCTGAGGTGGACGGTGAGGCTGGTGATGCTGTTCGTCCTCCGAGGAGGTCATGACTGCAGCTATGGCGGCCCCCATCCGGAAGATGTACATTTGAGGGGGTTCGCAAGGTAGGTAAATGTGTCTGCACACCGGGGTTGAGGTTCCAAGTTGGTGAATTTTATTGTTAGGAGGAGGGTGGTGCAGGACAAACTTTGTCCAAAGTGACAGAGTGGCCTCCTGCAATGAGTTGAGGATCCCTCCCCCCCCACCATCTGTCAAATGGACCTTTGCAGCTCCCTCAGGCTGGTGGCTGCAACACATCTGTTTCAACTGGGAGTGTTTCCCCCAGTTTCCCTCAGTTGACATGAAAATCCCACCCCTCTTAAAATATCCTCCCAATCAGGTCTGCAAACGACCTGAACTATGTAATTAATTGGTTTAAGTGGGATCCCGTTGGCTTTAATTGCCGGTGGGAGTCCCGCATGCGGGGGCTGCGCGCGCATCTAAGCGCGTCATTGGGGAACCCGGAAGTGGGCGGGTTGGAGCCGGGCTCCGGACCCACCCCGGGAATCCCCAACTTTAGCAGCCCCCCCCGCCACGAACGCACCCGTTCAGCCATCCGAAAACTGACCCCCATGAATTTTTGCAATACTCTGTCAGGTAGCGGCAATCACATATCATCAAAAGCCAACAAAATGAAAGAAAGAAAGACTTGCATTTATATAGCGCCTTTCACGACCTCAAGACATCGCAAAGCATCTTACAGCCAATGAAGGACTTCTGAAGTGTAGTCACTGTTATAAATGCCACTGCTGGTGCTGGGAGCCTGCAGCAATCTGGTAGCATTGGTGGTAGAACCCCAGCCTGAAGATTGTGAGTCAGAAGCCCAGCCTTGTCACTCATACTCAGGAACTTCAGCTGGGAAATTTTCATCAGTTCTCTTTTAGGCTGCCAGTAGTTTTCTCAGGAGATGAAAAATTGCCATTATCCAATTCACCCATCTGAAGATTTCATTTCCTGCTGGCATATCATCAAGTAAAATTGACAACAGTTGCTGAGACATCTGTAGCCCAGACAGTCCTGTTCGCCAGCCTCTGCTGGATATATGGCACTAAGCATTTGTAGGGAAGAAAATAGATTTTTTTTGAATGCAATAGGCTAAGCATGACAAAACATAAAAGGTGTGAAAAAATTATGTAAAGTAAATGAATATTCTGACTATTTTAATGCTGTTTAATTTTTTGACTAAAGTCCTGGTGCAACCTCTTTTACCATTGCTATACTGCATGTCCTGTGTCAGTGTGAGATGGTTTCTTGTGCCAATGCAAGACGCACATTACAACTATAGGGATTTGAATATATACTTGAAAAGGAAGAATTGCAGGGCTATGGGGAAAAAGCAGGGGAGTGAATCTAATTGAACAGCTCTTTCAAAGGGCCGGCACTAGCACAATGGGCCAAATGGCCTTCTTCCATGCTGCAAGATTCTATAATTCGATAGTATAAACTTGCTGAACTTGCAGGGAATCGCAATCTCATGTGAAATTCTCACCATGGGCCCGATATTAGGAGGGGGCGCGGGTTCTCAGCGGGGGGTCGACTGGGCGCGTGGGTAACATGCCCGGTGAAATCAGTGTGCTCCGCACGGAATTACAGGATAATTGGAGCCACTTACCTTTGCTTCCGGGTTTCCCACTGGTAAGCAGCGCGGCGGGCGGACTGCGCATGCGCAGCAAGGTCTGTCAGCTGGAGGAGCCCTATTTAAAGGGGAAGTCCACCATTGCTCCTCCTGCAGCAAACAACCAATGCTGAACCATGGAGCAGGCCAGAGGGAAGGCTGCCCCAAGATTTTCGGACTCCTCACTCCAGCTGCTGCTGGATGGGGTGAGGAGGAGGAGGGAAATCCTTTTCCCGTCCAATGGGAGGAAGTGCCCTCCCTCCACCACGAAGAAGGCCTGGCTGGAGGTGGCCGAGGAGGTCACCAGCAACGGCAATGTGCCACAAACCTGGGTCCAGTGCAGGAAGAGATTTAATGACCTAACAAGGTCAGCCAAAGTGAGTATACTTACGCATTCTCTCACACTCCGTCTTCCACATCACCTCCACCACCGCACAACCCCTTCTGCACTGCCACCACAACGCTCTCGTATCACTCCTCACATCCACTCAACTATCATCCTCACCTTGCCTGCACGTACTCACCGTCTCTGTCCCCATTCGAACACTACCGCGCAACCCAATCCTCATACAATATCATGGCTATGTTGCACACGCACCCTCCCATGCATCTCCCTCACGCTCAACCCCACCCACACCAATGCATGCAGCGGCTCACCATGTAACCATCACTCAATCGCGCCTCTATGTTTTGCCTTGATAGGAGAAGAGATGCCAGAATGCCCGGGAGAGGGCATGGACCGCAGGGGGCCCGCCACACCAGGTGGCACTAACAGATGCAGAGCAGCAGGCATTGGACATCAGCCGCACGCTGGAGTGCCTGTCCGAGGTGGATGCCGAGGCTGGGATTGCACAAACGGCCGGTGACAGAAAGCTAACACTCAGCACTCATGATAGCGATTGATCTTAGCATCACTTGGCATCTGCAGCACCTCAACATCTGTCCACATGCCTAATATTGCTTTCTGTTCTCTTGCCGGGCCATCTGCGAGCGCCGTGACCGTGGAGGGCGATTCCTCAGAGGACCTGCCAACCTCTGAGGGTCCATTGTCACATCTGAGCCATGCATCCACTAGCGTAGATACACACACCTCGGTGGGTCCCCGTCCTCACTTAATTGGGCTTGCACATGGTGAGTCACCACGCACATGTGAGCACGAGCAGACCCTGGTGGCAGGGGCAGCCGTGGAGAGTCTGCGACGGTGGGAGCACTCTTCTCCAGGCTCTGCTCAGCTGGACCCAGATGCTGAACACTGGGGGCCAGCCGTGAAAAGGAGAGTCGTCGAGGGGCAGCAGCACATTGGTGAGGCACTGGAACAGGTGCCACGCGCAATCTCCACAATCGCGCAGAGGATGGAAGAGTCCAACTCCTGCATGAGGTGGATGGTGGCACAGATACAGGAGGGAATCTCCGAGATAGTGTCGCAGGGATGTGAAGGCATCTCTGAGATAGTGTCGCGGGTACGTGCGGGAATGTCTGCGATGGAGGAAAGGCTAGCCTCCCTCGAGCATCAAGCACGGCTCAACATTGAGTCCATTCAGGCCCTGATAGCAGCCGTTCGGATTCAGGGTGAGCAACATTCTGCCGCCTTGAACAGGCTGACAGATACTTTACAAGTGGCCTTCCAAGGCCTTACACAAGTCCTCCAAACTGCCGTCCAGCAGGGTGGAAGGAGTGATGTGAGCCTGGGCCATGAGAGGGATGATGGTGAAAGGGGACATGGAAGTGGGGACGCCACTCAAAGCGCTCCCACGTCTCACCCATTGCCCCCCTCTCAACCAGTACCCGCAATGCTGCCCCCTCTCCAGGTGGCCGAGTCTGCCCCTGCACAGGTGCAGGTGGAGCAGTCTTTGGAGGGGCCCTCATGGGCACCGAAACCCAGAGGGCGTCGGCCCAAAGCATCTCATCGGTCAGGGTATGGACAAGAGCAACCTGCCACTACCTCTGCTGAAGCCACAGGGGTAGCACCACGTAGGGGTTCCCGGAAATGCAAGGCAAAAGTTTTGTGAGCACAAGGGTGTCTGACGATTTGTCATGTTATTTATTTATATCTGTTTTCTTTCACATGCACAATAAATATTATTATCACCACTACTGCCACGTCTTGCCCATTCTTGACTGGAATAGGTCCCTTTCATGGGGTTCACCATGAACACGCACACTTGATGCCACCCATTGTATCACTGCAGAGTGGGTGTAGGTGTATTTGCAGGGCTCTTTTGTGCAGACGGCTGAGAGACATCGGCGATGTCCCCGGTGGCACCCTGGAAGGATGCGGAGGGGAAGTTGTTGAGGGCAGTGGTGACTTTGACAGGGACAGGTAAGAAGATGGTGCTCGGGCCAGCCGGGAGCAGCTCGGCATGAAGGAGGCTGCAGATGTCCACGACTACATGTCGAGTGATTCTGTGCCTCCATGTGCACGGCTTCTCAGAGAGGTCCAGGAGGCTGAGCCTCGGTCTGTGGACCCTGTGGCAAGGGTAGTGCCCTCTGCGATGCATCTCTCTCTGCGGTTGCCCTCCCTCCTGCTGTGCAGGTGGATGTGTCACAGCACTGTGGTGTGGAGCTCCATGTGTCAGAGGTGGACGGCGTAGCCGGCGAGGCTGGTGATGCTGTTCACCCTCCGAGGAGGTCACGACTGCAGCTATGGCTGCCCCCATCTGGAAGATGTACATTTGAGGGGGTCCGCAAGGTAGGTAAATGTGTCTGGACACCGGGGTAAGTGTGCAAGTTTGTGAATTGTATTGTTAGGAGGAGGGTGGTGGAGGCCCGTGTTGATAGGCCCGTGTATCCTATTTTCCTTAAGCCCTAACTTCAATACTCTGACTCTATTGAAGATGCTAACTTTCAGATGAGACTTTAAACCAAGTCTGCCTTCTCAGGTGGGCGTAAAAGATCCCAGGGCGCTTTTCAAAAAAGAGCAGGGGAGTTTTCCCTGCATTTTAGCCAACATTTATCCCTTAAACAACACCACCAAAAACAGGTTATCAGGTCACTTATCTCATTACTATTGTTGGAACCTTGCTGTGCGCAAATTGGCTGCTGCGTTTCCCTACATTACAACAGTGACTACACTTCAAAAGTATTTCATTGGCTGTGCCACTCTTGGGATGTCCTGAGGTCATGAAAGGCGCTATATAAATGCAAGTTCTTTCTTGATTCTATAAGTAGAAAATGGAGAGAGGGATTGAGCAATTTGAGTTATTGTTTAGACTGCCGTACAATTCCTTCAAATCCTTTTGTGCTTCCAGGTAACCACTGCAGTCAGATTCACAGCAGTTGCCTTTTATTCTTTTTAGCACCAGTTGAAAGTTATTTCTTTTTTTAACTTAAAAATCTTTCATTGCAGCACAAATGAAGATCGGTTGTGACAACACCGTGGTGCGCATTGTGTCCAGCGGCAAGTACATTAATCGCCTGACGTTCGAGTACCGCCAGCTGGGGCAACACGAGTTGGATAAACAGAATGAAAATGGGGTTGAGGATTTCTGCTACCCCGCTGATTGAGTGGACGTCTCTGTGCAGATTCCTCCTACGCTCCGATTAAAGGATTAAAGCTGTGGTGCAGCTGTAATTCTCTCAAAAATACGTAATGGGATCTCTGGTGGACGTCTCCTACTACTTTGTTAATTCATTTATTAGAACTTTGCCAGGTAGCTGCTGCTTTATCTTTCTGATTAATTGATGAACTCTGTGGTGGGCTTCCGCTACTTTGCCAGTCAATTAGTCAGCAAATGTCTAGTTAGATCAGCAGCCAGGATGTTCAATAGGCCGACACAAAAATATTCCATTGCTTGCTAAGACTGTATTTGATTCAATAGTGATGTCAAAATATACTTACTTTTTATTTATTGTTTAGAAACAATTCTGTTACACCTGACCACCAGCACTGTATAAAACACTTTGTGAGGAAATTAAATATTGTGTAAATAAAGATAATTAACAGCAATGTCTTTATTCTGTGCCATGCGCTGCAAAGAACAGCCGTTTTGTTTTGTTCTGGCAGAAAGTGAAAAATCAACATTTGACAATGTTAAAATCCCTCAGAGGGAGGAGCTGTATTCCCTTTTAAGTTGTGTTAAAAGACCTGTATTGGTCAATAATAATGGGGTAACAACATAACTTTCGCAGGAATCAAACTTATCTGAAAATTTCAAAAGCTAAGCACATTTATATTTAAATTATTGGTTAAAAAATCAAAGAGAGAAAGGAAAGATTAGACAAATATTCCTCTGTAACTCACTAATATAGCATTCCTATTTAGAGATTTTACCATTATTGTATATAGTCATGTTATTTAATATTTATTTGTAATGAAATCCTTTTTAATAAATCTTTAATGGCATGTAAATCTACTTTTCAATCAGATTATTAATATAACTAGAATTTTAACCATTTTAAATAAACTATTTCAGGTACAGTCAACTATATTTAACCCAAAGAAAAAAATAAAGCAGTATAGACCATCTATCTTTTTCAAAAGTATTGTTTTATTGACTACGAGTATCACTAGTCATGACACCCTCCTTGTACCCTACAATTCTTATAAAAGTTATTATACTCAGTAAAACAGTTCAGGTCGCAGTTTATTAACTCGAGCTACAATCTAGCATGTTTTATATAGATTGATTCTGCGCCATTCCATATTTAAAGGTTCATTAGCCAATACGTGATCAGTGCAGATGTCAATTCACTTTTAAGAATCCCTCTATCAGTAGGAAATGCTGTATTAAAAACAGAAAGTGCAGAAAATGCATATCAAGTGAAAGAGAGTTAATCTTCTGTACTTGGAGTTATTACTGGATCACAATAGCCTCAAATTTACTATGGGATATTATTGCACAAATTCTTAAAATAAACAAGCTAACACCTCTGTGAAATAGTGGACAGAGGAATACTCATATGATAATATTGCACAGTGCAATTGCCAGATTTTATAGCCCGAACATTTATTTGATGTCTTGTGGGGGAGGGGGGGAAATTGGACCTCGCTTCTCCTGTTTTTTGGGCGTGAAACAGGTCCACTGCATACCAATACACACCGTAGATCACACGTGATCAAAACCCACCGAAGGTGTGTCGGAGGACCCGGGGTCTTCACAGCAGCTGTCTCAGGCATATCTGAAGTGTTCATGGCAGATTCCAGTGTTCAGCAACCAAAGTGCACCTCCCCTTTAAGAAATGTAGGTTGTATTTAAATAGAGAATAACATTATTTTCATGGCCCCAACTAGTGCTGGCAGACAACCTATTCAATGTAAATGAGGCATGGGGACCAATTTCACTACTTAAAGAAACCCACGTGTTCAGGCACAGGCTGTGTGTGCAGCACAAATCCGGTACCCACATTTCTAACTCTTGTGACTTTCACAAGGCCAGTAGATTTCACATAGGACCATCTTTCTTCTTTTACTGTCCTCTTCACTTCCTACTTTTCATCAGCAAATTTTGAGATTGTGTTCCCTATACCCAAGTCCAAATCATCTAAACATACTAAGATCAAAAATGACTCCAGCACTGACCCCTGGAATACACCACTAATATCCGTTTATCCAAATTCTTTGTGTCCTGTCCATCGACCAACTTTCTATCCATGCTGCTACGTTTCCTATTATACCATATGCCTGAATCGTTATAATAAGCCTCTTGTGAGACACCTTATCAAACGCCTTCTAAAAACTATACTAACTTGCCTTGAACAAATCTGTGCTGGCTGGTCTTGCATTTCTGAATGCTAACCAAATGCTTACTAATTTCCCAGAACTAAATCAAGCTATTAATTATTTCCTTGTTGTACTAGAAACATACCGATCTAGCAAGCAGTCTTGGATGCATTCTAAAAAGTGTTCCCTACTTTGACCATGTGCATTACCTTGAGATCATTAAAATTACCCAATATTGTTGCCCTGTTCTTCTTGCATGTCTCTCTATAAACTATTCGTGGATCTCCACCTCCATCTCATCTTCACTGTTTGGTGCCTCATAATGCACACCAAAGATTGTACCATTTCCCTTCCTATTTCCTAACTCTATTTACGTGGGTTCTGCCTAATTTAACCCCCGAGGAGTTATGTTCCAGCACTATAATATTATCCTTCACTAACACTGCCACCTCACATCCTTTTATTCCCGCCAGATCTCTTCTGAATATTTTATGACTAGGAATGCTATATTACGAGTCAAGTCCAAACTGAAGCCACATCTTTGTGATAACTGCTATATCATATCCTTCCATAGTCATTAAGTAAGGGGGAGGGGTAATTTCAACTGTCAGCTTCCCATTTCTCACCTGAAAATTGGGCAACTGGCAGAGGAAAATCTGGTAGGCAACTTGGACACCCATTTACCTGCCTGATTCAATTTCCAGGCAGGCCTTTAAATGGGTGTCCAACAGTCCCACCCAAAACAAGCAGAAGGCGGAGTTGTACATGCCAGTCCCAGTTGTACCTGGAGTTGAGTGGTCCAAACTGAGCTCCTTAAATGGACTGCTGGAGGCCACTCAGAAAAGATATGTTTTCTTGATTTCACGCTGCTCCAGGCCCCTCAAAAATCTTCCAGCCTGCTGCCAGCCTGTTCTTGCCCCCCCCACCCCCACCCCTACGAATGTCTCCCCCCTCCCTTGCCAACATGCCCAACCTGCCGGCTGGCTTCATGCAGATTTTCCACCGGCAGCAGAGTGCCCGCAGCTCACCAGTAAAATTCAAAAGAGGCCCGATCCTGAAAGGGGTTGAGGCCTCCCGACTGTGGCCTTGGGCGGGCTCACTGTTAACATCACGCTCATTTCAGGCCAAAATTGAAAATCCGCCACCAATGTTTCTAATTTTGTTTTGACTGCTCTGTACATTCGCATACATACCACTCAATCCTGCCTCCAAATTTGTGGGACCACTGACCTTTATTCTTTTTCCTGGTTTTCTTATTTAATTTTTTGATATCCCTTGCTTTGTTTTATCTATCATTACATCATAGCCTGTTTTTACCCCCCTTTCTCTTCTGCTAGTATTTTCTCACTAATTAAGCTAAGCTTTCCACTTCTATTCCAATAGCCTTATTAATCGTGCACTCTCTCTAGTCTCAAATCTAGGTGTTTCCCCATCCCTCTGCCATATAGGTTAAAAATCTCCTCCACTGCTCTATTTATACTCTGCAAGTGCTGTTTCAGTTCAGGTGAAGGCCACCCCATTCAGTATATCCTTCCCTTGTTCCAGAAATCACTCCAATGCCCCAAGAAAGTGAACCTTTCCCTCCAAGCAATATGATCAGGCACCTTCAAAAGCTACAAAGGAACTGTTACAATAATCACCTAATATTATAACATCTCTTCATTTTATTTTATTCTATTACGCAAAACTGTGCTGCGAGTACCAAATCTTAAAAATTAACCCTAAGGGGATTAAGGAATATGGATAAAGGCAGCAATTAGAATTAAAAGGATATAGCTGCTATAGCTCATAAAATGGTGGAGCAGGCTAAATGGGCCTACTCTGATCATAGAATTACATAGAGAAACAACCCTTCTTCATCTAACTCCATCAACATATCCTTCTAATCCTTCCTCCCTCATGTGTTTTTCTAACTTCCCCTTAAATGCATCTATGCTAGTCGCCTCAACTACTCCTTGTAGTAGCGAGTTCCACTTTCTAACCACACTCTGGGTAAAGCAGTTTCTCCTGAATTCCTCATTGGATTTAATAGTGACTATCTTATATTTTTGGCCCCTAGTTCTGGTCTCCCCCACAAGTGGAATCATCTTCTCTACGTCTACCCTATCAAACCCTTTCATAATCTTAAAGACCTCTATCAGGCCACCCCTCAGTCTTTTTTCTAGAGAAAAAAGCCCCAACCTGCTCAATCTTTCCTGATAAATTTACTAGGATGATACCTCTCAGTTCTGGTATCATCCTAGTAAATCTTTTTTGCACATTCTCCAGTGCCTCTATATCCTTTTTGTAATACGGAGACCAGAACTGTTCACAGTACTCCGAGTGTGGTCCACCAAGGTTCTATACAAGTTTAACATAACTTCCTTGCCTTTCAATTCTATCCCTCTAGAAATGAACCCCAGTGCTTTGTTTGCTTTTTTTAATGGCCTTATTAACCTGCATCACTACTTTTAGTAATTTGTGCATCTGTACCCCCGATCCCTCTGCACCCCCAGATCCCTCTGCTCCTCTACCCCATTTAGACTCTTATTTCCCAAGAAGTATGTGGCCGCCTTATTCTTCCTACCAAAATGTACCACTTCACACTTATCTATATTGAAATTCATTTGCCAATTACAAGCTCATTCTGCGAGTTTATTAATGTCTTCCTGTATTTTGTGGCAGTCCTCCTTAGTATTAACTATACCCTCAATTTAGCATCATCTGCAAATTTTGAAATTGCACCTCCGATTCCTGAGTCCAAATGGTTTATGTAAATGGTGAACAGCAGTGGTCCCAGTATCGATCCATGTGGAACAGCACTTCCCACCTTTTGCCAGTCTGAGTAACTACCTTTAATCCCTACTCTCTGTTCTGTTTTCCATTGTTATCCATTCTGTTACTTGTCCCCTGACTCATTAGTCATGAGTCTACAATGTGGTACCTTGTCAAAGGCTTATTGAAAATCCAAATATATTACATCTACTACATTACCCTTGTCTACCTTTTCTGTTACTTCTTCAAAGACTTCAATAAGGTTGGTCAAGCATGACCTTCCTTTCTGAAATCCGTGCTAACTATTCTTTATTATATTTTCAGTTTCTAGATGTTTTTCTATTACATCTTTAAGTAAGGATTCCATTATCTTTCCTGTTAAGCTAATTGATCTATAGTTCCCTGGACTTGTCCTATCTCCCTTTCTAAATATAGGAATAACATTAGCTGTCCACCAGTCCTCTGGCACAGATCCCTTTACTAATGAGTTTTTATATATATGTAATAGCTGCCTCTTCCCTAACTTCTTTTAATATGCACGGATGCAAGGAGTTTTATTCCCACTAAGTTTGATTAGTTTATCAATTATCTCCCCCCTTTATATCTTAAATGTCTTTTTTTTATCTCTTCTTCCAATGTCATGCTCACCATGTCAATCTCCCTGGTGAATACTGAGGCAAAGTAATTATTTAATATTTCTGCCATTTCACTGTCATTACCTGTGAGTTTATCGTGTGGTTCCCTTAGTGGCCTTTTCCCTATCCTGATTTTCTTTTATTATTTATGTGTCTGTAGAATACTATACTATTTCTTTTTATTTTCCTTGATAATTTAATTTCATAGTTTCTCGTTGCTTTCCTAATTGTTGCTTTGACTCCTTTTCTAACCTTACTGTATTCCCTTTTGTCATCCCTTATTGTCTATGTACTTAGCGTGGGCCTTTTTCTTTAATTTCAATTTTGCTTTTATTTCTTTATTCATCCATGGTGTGTTTGTTCTTGCTTTTTACTGGAATATATTTCTCCCGGACTCTATTGATCACCTTTTTAAATGTTTTCCACTGCTGTTCTATTGCTTTGTTGGTCGGTAAATTTTTCCACTTTATTTTCCATAGTTCCATTCTCATCCCTTAAAATCAGCTTTTTTCCAATTTAGTACTACTTTCTTTGTCCTACTTATGTCCTTCTCAATCTTTATTTTTAACCTTATTACTTTGTGATCACTATTGCCTAGATGTTCCCCTACACTTACTTCTCTTATCTGTTCTGGTTTATTTCCCATTACTAGATCCAGCAGTGCTTCCTCTCTTGTTGGGCTTTTTACAGACTTGATAAGAGGAGTCCTTCACACATTGTAAAAACTCCATTTCCTGTACCCCAATATCCTACAATAAGGAATATTATTTAAATAGTAATATCTCTTGCAAGCTGGTGCAAGCACTGGCTGGGACTGCGATGAAATGTGATGGTATATACGATGACAGGGTATCACATAACTATTCTTTTTGCCTTGCTCCTTTGCTTCCTTCTTGCTTCTTTTACTCTCATGAATGTGAAGTGTTAGGTGAGACTGCCTGTGTCTGAAGAGTGGCCAAGTATTCTGCTGGCACTCAATTCGAGGTATGCTGAGGAGTGGGACAACACATGTAGCCTCAGTACAGGTTAGTACAAGTAATTGTGCCAAATCAGCTGGTCCTTTTTCAGCCTCAATATCTGGGAAAAGCTTCAGAAGTTAGAAGCAATCCCACTGAAATTAAGAGAGGATTTCATCTATTGTATCATAAGCTCTCAGTAGATTTTCAGTTTAAACATGATGTTGTCAAGCAGTACAGTTTAACTAATTTTTTCAATTATGTTATAATCAATTGGGCATGTCTAGATTGTGTATTGATAATCCACTTCAGGGATGTATTACTCATTTTTAGTTACCATTTTCTTGTTAGTCAACATGGTTACAATGGAAGATGCTCTAATAATGTGATCACTGCATAATACTGTGTTGCTTTTCAGCTATGAAGCCTTCCCGACTGCACATTGTTTATGGTTGTGGCACCAATACCAGTACTCACTACCACCTCTCTGAGTAGTAAGAGTTTTCCCTTCCATTTCCTGATCATTCCAGAGACACTGTCTATTGGAATAAAAACAGAAAATGTTGGAAATACTCAACAAGTCAGGCAGCATCTGTGGAGAAAGAAACAGAGTTAACGTTTCAGGTCGATAACCCTTCATCAGAACTGGAAAAAGTTGAAGATTAAACAGTTTTTAAGCAAGTACAGAGCTAGGGAAAGGGTGGGGGGAGCAAGGGGAGAGGAGGAAAGAAAAAAAGGGAAGGTCTCTGATAGGGTGGAGGCAGGAGTGATTAATGACAAAAGGGATGATGGTGTAAGGCAAGGAGGGTGGTTATGGGACAAGTAAAGAAACAAAAGATGGGTCTAGAGGAGCTGTAAATGGCAATATCAGAACCATTACCAGCATTTGCTGTCCAAAAAAATGGGAGCAGTGGTTATGATCTGAAGTTATTGAAATCAATGTTGAGTCCAGAAGGTTGTAAAGTGCCTAATCGAAAGATGAGATGCTGTTCCTTGAGCTTCCGCTGAGCCACATTAGAATAATGTAAGAGGCCGAGGACAGAGAGGTCAGAGTGGGAGTGGAACAGGGAATTAAAATGGCAAACGATCGGCAGGTCAGGGTCACACTTGCAGACTGAGCGGCGATGTTCGGCAAAGCAAGCACCCAATCGGCGTTTGGTCTCCCCAATGTAGAGCAGACCGCATTGTGAGCAGCAAATACGGTATACTAAATTGAAAGAAGTACAAGTAAATCGCTGTTTCACCTGGAAGGAGTGTTTGGGGCCCTGGACGGTGAGAAGGGGGGAGATGAAAGGGCAGGTGTTGCATCTCCTGTGCTCACTTGGGAAGGTGCTATGGGGAGGAGAGCAGTTGTTGGGGGTGATGGAAGAGTGTCGCAGAGGGAGCGGTCCTTGCGGAAAGCTGAAAGGGGAGGGGACGATGTGCTTGGTGGTGGCATCGCGCTGGAGATGGTGGAAATAGTGGAAGATGATACGTTGAATGTGGAGGCTGGTGGGATGGAAGGTGAGGACAACGGGGACCCTATCATGGTTCTGGGAGGGAAAGGAAGGGAAGGGGTGAGGGCAGAAGTACAGGAAATAGGACGGACACAGTCGAGGGCCCTGTCAGCCACAATGGAGGGGAATCCTCGGCTGAAGAAAAAGGAAGACATAGCGGAAGCACTGGTGTGGAAGGTGGCATCGTCAGAACAGATGCGACGGAGACGGAGAAACTGGGAGAAGGGAATAGAGTCCTTACAGGAAACGGGGTGGGAGGAAGTGTAATCAAGGTAGCTGTAGGAGTCAGTGGGCTTATAATAGATGTTGGTTGACAGCCTATCCCCAGAAATGGAGATAGAGAAGTCGAGGAAGAGAAGGGAATAGTTGGAGATGGACCATGTGAAGGCGAGCGAAGGGTGGAAATTGAAAGCAAAGCTGATGAAATTTTGCAGTTCAGGGTGAGAACAGGAAACGGCACCGATACAGTCATCAATGTACTGGAAAAAGAGGTGAGGGAGAGGACCTGAGGAGGACTGTTCCACGTATCCCACAAAAATGTAGGCACAGCTAGGACCCACATGGTTCCCATAGTGACACCTTTTATTTGGAGGAAGTGAGTGGAGTCAAAGGAGAAGTTGTTCAACATAATATCAAGTTCAGCCAGGCGGAGGAGGGTGGTGGTGGATGGGGATTGGTTGGGCCTCCGATCAAGGAAGAAGTGGAGGGCCCGCAGGCCGTCCTGGTGGGTGATGGAGGTGTAGAGGGACTGGACATCCATGGTGAAAAGGAAACAGTTAGGGCCGGGGAACTGGAAACTGTTAAAGTGGTGGAGGGCGTCGGAAGAGTCATGGATGTAAGTCGGAAGAGACTAGACAAGGGGAGAAAAAATAAAGTCGAGATAGGAAGAAATAAGTTCCGTGGGGCAAGAACAGGTTGAAACGATGGGTCTCCCAGGGCAGTCCTATTTGTGGATCTTGGGAAGGAGGTAGAAGTGGGCTGTGCGGTGTTGGGGGACTATGAGGTTGGAGGTTGTGGGGGGGGAGATCTCCAGAGGAGATGAGGTCAGTGACGATCTGGGAAACTATGGCTTGATGTTCGGCGGTGGGGTCATGGTCCAGGGGGAGGTAGGAGAAGGTGTCGAGAAGTTGGCGTTCAGCCTCCACAAGGTAGAGGTCTGTTCACCAAATAACAACAGCACCTATTGGGCTGTCTGAAGAAAAAACTAAGACTACATCAGGAGAAAATAGTTGGTAAGGAATTGCATATTGTGTGGTTGAGTGCCCTGCTAAGGGAACAGCCAAACAGAATGGTCAAGCAGGAACATAAGAACATAAGAAATAGGAGCAGGAGTAGGCCATTCGGCCCCTGCTGAATTGCTGAGATGGCTCAACTATACTTTGTAGATCAGTCTGATTTAATATTTTTTTCCTAACCCGAAGACATGGAAGGATAACAAGAGCTTGGAATTTTGTCTTTTGCTGGGATGAAATCCAGTGCTTTGGATTCCAGTTCTATCCCTAGGAAGGTAATTGAGGTGCAGGGCCACGTCAATTGGATTCTAACTTTTCAACAGGTAATGATATTGAGGATTGGGTAAGGAGTCCTCTGGTTGCACTGAAACAGAAATCAGATGCACTAGAATGGATGAGATAGTGTTAGGGATGCCATCTTTTTAGTTTGAATCAGGTTGTTAATTTTCGAGTGGGAGCTCCAGAAATATCTAAGATGTAAGCCAAATAATATGTCCATTTTTTTAAAGACAGAAGTTCTTTTTTTCCATTTACTTCAGTGCCTTATGAGGGCAGATTTTCATCCTTTAGCATTTAGGCATAAAGGATTGCCTGAGAGAAGTGCCAAGAGGAAAATCAGGCAGGGAGGATCATGCTCCTGTAACAGAACCCGCTAGATGTTCCTCTTTGTGCTCTGCCCAGGCGTTCCTTTACACCCAAGCCCTAAGGGAGGAAAATCTGACCTAAGATATGGACACATAAGGGAAAATAATCCACCTTTGTGTTCCTGGCACAAAGCTGCAACTACTGGGAGTGCAGAAGCAGAGACTCTACCCTATAATTTACTAAGATTTTCAATGAAGTGCCATCAGCAGTGAAGCAAGCGTCAAAAAACCCAAGCCACAATCCTACGTCTGCCCTGCCCCATCCTGTCCGCTGCATAGTTCTGAACTTGGCAAAAAGTGGCAAATCTAGATGAGGCTTCAACTTTTCCAGCCATTTCCAGTTATACAAATGATGAACCTTAGCTCTTTATAAAATGAAAAGCAAAACCAAAGTAGACATGACATAAGGCACCAGGAGTTACATTGTCCTTCAATGAATAGCTCTTTTACTTCTGATAATTTTGATGATATGTGCTATTATTTGATAGGATTTAAAATTACAAAAAAGTCACGTGTAACTATTTAATTTAATAACATTAGATAATGGTTTTTGTATTGTAAGCCAGAAACTGAGGAAAAGGCAGTGAGACATTTCCATGAGAGATTGACTCTTTTTACTTCAGCCTGTAATTCTTTGGCACACAGAATAAAACTCATTAATGACTCAAAAAGATATCAGATACCGGCAGTGAAATATTCTTCAGTTAATGATATCAAAATATTTCACATATTCCCTTGTGACGGAGAGATATCAGGCTCTTCTGGAATAATCAATAATAATATTCCACTTTTGCTGGTGTAATCAACTTTAATCACATCCTCACAGTCCATTTAGCAATTTCTCCATTGTTACCAAATGCCAAGTGTATGATGAATGCAGTCACTTGCACGGATGTATTTTCTCAATTAATTCAAAGGAGAAAAAAACGTTTTTTTTTTGTAATGGGCCTTAAAGGATCTATACAATATCTCAAGAATTCAAATCAGCAACCTTTATTTTGTTTGACACTAAAGTACATCTTTCTTTCTAGAAAATTAATACTTTACAAGTTATATTTACAATATATTGGTCGAAATTACTCTTGGCAACATTATTGTGTGGACGCTTAATGTGTTCCGATCAATTATGTCTTTTTGCCATTTTAACAGAGGCATTTATCTGTTTAAAATAAATGAGAATAATTCCTCCATTAAAGAGGGATTTGATATGAGAACATTAAGGATTAGTACGATGCCATATTTCTATCCTATAATATCTGAAATGTATAATATTTACAATCAAATATGCACCTCATTGATAAACTCCAAAAAGCCCTTTTAATCTGCAATAGCCCAGTCCAGTATTTGGGCATTTGATTTCAAGTTTTTTTTTAGCAAAATGTATTTTAATTTAACCTTCAGATTTCTCAATCAATTTTCAAATCTACTTGGTTAGAAAAACGGTATAGAATTCTAATTCCAGGACTATGTTTTATTTTTCCAAAGGAGAGACAAATGTTACCCACTGGCAGCTCTCAGCTGAAGAAACAAAGTCATAAATATTTGGCCGGACTTTCTTTAACATTCCATTGTAGTGCTTCTGCTTATTTTTATATCTGCAGTAATTCACATCCCCAAGTTAAAAGCTGTCAGAACTCGTCGTTGCACTTTATAAATCACACCTTCTTCTATTGCCTTGTACTTTCTAAAGAAGTATCTGCTACATCTGGGGAATAGTGTTACTGTTACTGCTGTTTCCAAAACAATTTGTAAGGATTTGTTTTCAGTAAACTGGAAAAATTATTGTTTCTCACAAGTTGTAATAGTGCAGTATCAAAATAGGCATGCTAGTGTAGATGTCTCCTGAATGCAAATCTTGCACTTACAAGAAAATAACTGCTTGTTTCTAAATAATAAAAGGGCTTAAAAAGACAGCATGCATGCAGTGAGGCTCGTTCGTCACAAGAATTTAAATCACTGCTTGGTTCTGTTATTAGCAAAATGTATTTTTAAGTCAAATGAATGCAGATAGATGAACAAGTTGGTACTTGTAAACAGGAGATGAATTAATGAAGGAGCATTCAGTAGGGAAATAGTGATTTTGTACTTTCTGCCATCCCATCTGGTTAATGACGCTGTCGTTATCGGGGACACTCTCTAAGGGGGCATGTTAAATGCTGCGATCTATATTAAACACAGTAACAAGGAAGGTCTGGTGTCCTAACAGAACTTTTTGTATTGGTCCAATGTGATAATATAACTTTCACTGAGTCAACCATCACATCATTATCTGTTCTTTACTTTAAAGATGAACTATCCTACAGTTTAAATAATTTGAATATAATAATGGCATGAATAATTTCTGTCAAAATATGAATTTTAATACACTGGAAACATCAAGGTGCATTTATATAGCAACTTCAATTTAGCAAAACATCTCAAGGTACTTTAGAAAGAGGAACAGGATACAGAGTTTGGGAGGAGGGTTAGGGGAGGCAAGTGAAGGTATGGTTGAAGAGGCTGTTGAAAGTAGAGAGAGCTGCAGTGAGAGAGGGTTTCAGGGGCTGGGACATGATGACTGAAAGTTCCACTGATAATGGGAAGTGGAGGGACGGAGGGTGGGGGGAACGCAGAAGGCCAGAGTCAGAAGAGCAGGGGGTATAAACTGGGACTAAGGGATAGAAATGCGGGACCAGGAAATCTGGCAGAGATCCATATCGTCAGATTGCTGCCTGTTTTGCAAAGTATGTGATCTTTCAACTGACCTTTTACACCAGCCCAAAGTTCTCTTGCACAAATAAGAGCTTCATTTCAAATTAAGTTAATGGTTATGTCAGTATAATGATTATAATTCTCCAATTTTCTCACACTGTGGGGTGTTCCAATGGCCCGCTAAACCACTTCAGGGCAGTTAACAAGTGAATGCTTAAAGAAAATTCAGCGTTTTCCCCATCTCACTTTCAAAAGTAAACCTTAACAGTGAATTTCTGAGAGCTGGAATACTAAAAGTTTGGTTTTCTTGAATGTTTGCTTTTAGCACTTTTTTTGCTCAGATTTTTTGCACCAATATTTTGGATTGCTCCAGTTAAAAATATGGGAATTCCATGGGGGGTTTCTCTCTTTTTGTGTTATTTGGAGGAGGAAGAAGAATATGAAAGATATGGTGCAAGGAGCCTCCTCCTCATGTTAGTTGTCCTGGTCAATATTTATCCCTTAACCAACACCTGAAACAGATTATATGGTCATTATCACATTGCTGTTTGTGGGAGTATTCTGGTACTACACATCAAAAGTACTTCACTGGCTGTAAAGGACTTTGGGACGTCCTGAGATTGTGAAAGGTACTATATAAATGCAAGTCTCTCCTTCTTTCTTCTTTTATGCCCTCTATACTCCTCAAAGAACCAGGGTTGATCACGTGGCTTAATGGTGATCACGGAGTGGGGGATGTGCCAGGTCACAAGGTTACAGATTGTTGTGGTGTACAATTCTGCATCCGCTGATGGCTCACAGCACCTCATGGATGCCTAGTTTTGGGCTGCTAGATCTGTCCTTACTCTCTCTTCACAAACTTTCACCTTCACCGTGATCACATCCTCCATTGTATAAAGCAGTGTTGTCCAATACATTAGCCATTAGCCACATGTGGTGAATTGGGAATCCAGATGTGGCTAATTGCATTTCCGATTAGTAAATAAAAAATGAACAATAAAAATCATAATTGGGCATGTGATCTCAATACTCACATTCACACAGTGCATGCATGTGCACTTTAACCTTTTTGTGCATTTGTTGGTAAAATAGTAAGAGGAAACACAGAGTGCTTTACTTCCTTGGTTACTGAATAGTTGTGGATATTTGTTAAGTAAATATACACGTGAAGTACATTTACCTGTATTGTGAGGGTATATAAGGTGTTTGCTACTAAAATTAGTGCATGTGGCTAAAACAATGTCGCCATAACCACACCTGTGGCTAGTCAGTGATTTCTATTGGACAACACTGGTGTAGACTGGTCACTTCTACTAATGCTATCATGGGCAGACATTTCTGCGACAGGTAGGTTAGCAAGAATGAGGTTAAGTAGATTACTTCCTCATGTTCGTTCTCTCATCACCTGCCACAGTCTGACAGCTGTGTCCTTCAGGACTCAGCCAGCTCAGTAACAGTGCTTTTACTGAGCCAATCTTGGTGGTGAACATTGAAGAACTCACCCAAAGTACATTCTAAGTCCTTGCTTCCCTTAGAGATTCCTCTAAGTAATGTTCAATGTGAAAGAATATGGTTCTTCATTTGGGAGGATGGGGGGGCGATAAGTGGTGATCAGTAGGTGGCTTCTTTGACCTTGTTTGACCTGAAACTATTTGGAACAGGCACTGAAGGAGAGGCCTCAATTTAAAAAAATTGTCTCCTGCATAGTGTTCGCCACCCCCACCCACATTTTCCACCCTGTCTTCTCTTCCATCCCTACATCGAACCACTGCCAGAAATATCACCTAACACAGAGGAACCACCAATGAAGAAAACAAATCAGAGATCTGTGTTAGTTTGCAGGTGCCATGCATCTCAGGCACACACGGAAGAGCAAGTGGGTGACGAAAGCAGTAACCTGAATGCCAATCTCCATTTCCAGAATGTAATTAGCCAAATACTGGACAATCATCAAGACTCAATAGCTGAGATATACACTCTCCTGGATAAGACATGACTACATTGGTTGTTACCTAATATAGTGGGCTCTTCTGTCACATAGTGAATATGGCTACATAGTGGCAGAGGTACACCCTGATCTAATTTTGGCTGTTTTGGACATGGGATTAATTCATCAAACAACTTTGAGGATGGGGTTGACCGAATCAAAAGAGATTGTATTCTTCACTAAGGGGACATTTTGGCAGGGGTGAAGGAATAAGAACATAAGAAATAAGAGCAGGAGTAGGCCATACACCTCCTTGAGCCTGCTCCGCCATTCAGTAAGATCATGGCTGATCTTCTACCTCAACTCCACTTTCCCGCACTATCCCTATGAATCTCACTCACTGATCTCAGGCATTCGGTGTTTGCCAAAATTGTGCCAAATCTGTGTCATGATGACAGCACATTGACTCTTAAATCATACAAAAGTATCACACATCCATAAAACAACATTCGTGTTTCACTCTATTGCTGTAGCACATATTATACTAGCAGTGAACAAAATTCCTATGGTGCTGAAAACATCACACAGAAAGATTTGTATAATTTTGTGCAGTAACAAAAAATAATATTATCAGTATTCTACAAGAAAAATAACATTATAACAAAGGCATGTAATCGCTTTAATCTGATGACAGCATAACTGATGTAAAGAAAGAAAGAAAGAAAAACCTGCATTCATATAACTCCTTTCATGACTTCAGGACATCCCAAAGCACTTCACAGCCAATAAAGTACTTTTGAAGTGTAGTCACTGTTGTAATGTAGGAAACGCGACAGTCAATTTGCGCACAGCAAGCTCCTTGCTCGTGGTGATGACCAATGAATTCTCCCTTGGGGATGCAAGGAATAGTCCATGCACCTCTCTGTTTGCTACAGTGTAATATTACAGTTGAACTTGGGGATACATTATATCAAGAAAGAAAGAATTAATTTTTATATAGAGCCTTTCATGTCCTCACGACATCCCAAAGCGCTTCACAGCTAATAAAGGAACTGTAGTCACCCTTGTAATGTCGGTAAACACAGCAGCCAATTTGCACACAGCAAGGTCTCACAAACAGCAATGAGATAAATAACTGGATAACCTATTTTGGTGGTGTTGGTTGAGGGATAAATGTTGGCCAGGACTTCCAGGTGTATTTTGTTCCCACAATCTTCACAGATGTTAATGGAAAAGCATTACCAGCATTAGAATCCCACACCATCGACATCCTGGGAGTCACCATTGACCAGAAACTTAACTGGACCAGCCACATTAATACTGTGGCTACAAGAGCAGGTCAGAGGCTGGGTATTCTGTGGCAAGTGACACACCTCCTGACTCCCCAAAGCCTTTCCACAGTCTACAAGGCACAAGTCAGGAGTGTGATGGAATACTCTCCACTTGCCTGAATGAGTGCAGCTCCAACAACACTCAAGAAGCTTGACACCATCAAGGACAAAGCAGCCCACTTGATTGGCACCCCATTCACCACTTAAACATTCACTCCCTCCACCACCGGCGCACCATGGCTGCAGTGTGTACCATCCACAGGATGCACTGCAGCAACTCACCAAGGCTTCTTCAACAGCACCTCCCAAACCTGCGACCTCTACCCACCTAGAAGGTCAAGGGCAGCAGGCACATGGGAACAACACCACCTGTACGTTCCCCTCCAAGTCACACATCATCCTGACTTGGAAATATATCACCATCGTCGCTGGGTCAAAATCCTGGAATTCCCTACCCAACAGCACTGTGGGAGAACCTTCACCATACGGACTGCAGCAGTTCAAGAAGGCGGCTCACCACCACCTTCTCAAGGGCAATTAGGGATGGGTAATAAATGCTGGCCTTGCCAGCGAAGCCCACATCCCGTGAATGAATGAAAAAAATAGGGCTCCATGATTTCTTCCTCACCTTCAACAAAAAATGATTAGTCTAACATATCAGTTCCTGGCTAATTAAGAGGTTAATTATACTGCAGGTGCTATTCCGGGAATTGGCAAAACAAAAGGATTATTAATATTGCACCTGTACCTGTTTTGTTACTGGAAATAACATTTTCCATTCAAGTCAAATAGAGCTCAGTTCAACAGTGATCACATTAAGAAGTGTAATGTGTCTTTCATTCATATTGTATTTTATTTGTCATTCACTAAATTTGTACAAAAGCTTGAAGAAATCTTCCACAAATTAACGTGTGGAAATCCTGAATGGTGTCAAGATACAAAAACAATGAAGCTATGAATCACTTACAAGGCAAACAAATCAATAAGGAGGGATTTGGTGATGTCACAAGTTAGCAGAAAGCAGGTTTGCACCTGTGGCTTCCCCACAGTGCATTCTCCATCCTCGTCACACTGTTAGAGTGAGGACCCAAGTGGAGGTGTTTCCCCACAGAGCAATCTGTAAAATTCTCAAGTTCCTCCTAGTGACTGAGTATAGAGCAGCAGGTACAGACGGTAAGGTTTGGATTTCCCACTGGTTTAACCCCCGATTTCAAGCAGTTTCAGGGAAGTAAAATCATAGAATCATAGAGTGATAAAGCACAGAAGGGTTAGGGTTAGTGCTGACTCTTTGAAAGAGCTATCCAATTAGTCCCACTCCACTGCTCTTTCCCCAAAGCCCGACAAAATTTTCCCCTTCAAGTATTTATCCAATTCCCTTTTGAAAGATACTATCGAATCTGCTTCCACCACCCTTTCAGGCAGAGCATTCCATGTTATATAACTCGCTGAGTAAAAAAATGTTTCCTCATGTCACCTCTGGTTCTTTTGCCAATTACCTTAAATCTGTGTCCTCTGGTTAAGAACATAAGAACATAAGAAATAGGAGCAGGAGTAGGCCAATCGGCCCCTCGAGCCTGCTCCGCCATTCAATAAGATCATGGCTGATCTGATCCTAACCTCAAATCTAAATTCACGTCCAATTTCCTGCCCGCTCCCCGTAACCCCTAATTCCCTTTACTTCCAGGAAATTGTCTATTTCTGTTTTAAATTTATTTAATGATGTAGCTTCCACAGCTTCCTGGGGCAGCAAATTCCACAGACCGACTACCCTCTGAGTGAAGAAGTTTCTCCTCATCTCAGTTTTGAAAGAGCAGCCCCTTATTCTAAGATTATGCCCCCTCGTTCTAGTTTCACCCATCCTTGGGAACATCCTTACCGCATCCACCCAATCCAGCCCCTTCACAATCTTATATGTTTCAATAAGATCGCCTCTCATTCTTCTGAACTCCAATGAGTAGAGTCCCAATCGACTCAACCTCTCCTCATATGTCCGCCCCCTCATCCCCGGGATTAACCGAGTGAACCTTCTTTGTACTGCCTCGAGAGCAAGTATGTCTTTTCTTAAGTATGGAGACCAAAACTGTATGCAGTATTCCAGGTGCGGTCTCACCAATACCTTATATAACTGCAGCAATACCTCCCTGTTTTTATATTCTTTCCCCCTAGCAATAAAAGCCAACATTCCGTTGGCTTTCTTGATCACCTGCTGCACCTGCATACTAACCTTTTGATTTTCTTGCACTAGGACCCCCAGATCCCTTTGTACTGCAGTACTTTCCAGTTTCTCGCCATTAAGATAATAACTTGCTCTCCGATTTTTCCTGCCAAAGTGCATAACCTCACATTTTCCAATATTGTATTGCATCTGCCAAATCTCCGCCCACTCACCCAGCCTGTCTATATCCCCTTGTAGGTTTTTTATGTCCTCCTCACTCTCTACTTTCCCTCCCATCTTTGTATCATCTGCAGACTTTGATATGTTACACTCGGTCCCCTCCTCCAAATCGTTAATATAGATTGTAAAGAGTTGGGGACCCAGCACCGACCCCTGCAGAACACCACTGGCTACTGGTTGCCAGTCCGAGAATGTACCATTTATCCCAACTCTCTGCTTCCTGTTAGATAACCAATCCTCCACCCATGCCAGAATATTACCCCCAATCCAGTGATTCTTTATCTTGAGCAATAATCTTTTATGTGGCACCTTGTCGAATGCCTTCTGGAAGTCTAAATACACTACGTCCACTGGTTCCTCTTTATCCACCCTGTACGTTATATCCTCAAAGAACTCAAGCAAATTTGTCAGACATGACTTCCCCTTCGTAAAGCCATGCTGACTTTGTCCTATTAAATTATGTTTATCCAAATGTTCTGCTACTGTCTCCTTAATAATAGACTCCAAAATTTTACCCACCACAGATGTTAGGCTAACTGGTCTATAATTTCCAGCCTTCTGCCTACTACCCTTTTTAAATAAGGGTGTTACATTAGCAGTTTTCCAATCTGCCGGGACCTTTGCTGAGTCCAGAGAATTTTGGAAAATTATTACCAAAGCATCCACAATCCCTACTGCCACTTCCCTCAAGACCCTAGGATGTAAGCCATCAGGTCCAGGGGATTTATCTGCCTTGAGTCCCATCAATTTACTGAGTACCAATTCCTTAGTGATTTTAATCGTATTTCGCTTCTCCCCCCGCCCCCCACCACCCCCC
The DNA here is from genome assembly GCF_035084215.1 of Heptranchias perlo. Lineage (NCBI taxonomy): Eukaryota > Metazoa > Chordata > Chondrichthyes > Hexanchiformes > Hexanchidae > Heptranchias > Heptranchias perlo. Next base: position 29,268,693 of record NC_090328.1, on the reverse strand, counting down.
CCCCCCCCGCCCCCAGAGCCCCCTGTTTGTCCAGTGTTGGGATATTCTTAGTGTCCTCTACCGTAAAGACTGAAACAAAATATTTGTTCAGCATTTTTGCCATCTCCATGTTTCCCACCATTAATTTCCCGGTCTCATCCTCTAAGGGACCTACGTTTGCCTTAGCCACCCTTTTTCTTTTTATATAACTGTAGAAACTCTTGCTATCTGTTTTTATATTTTTTGCTAATTTATTTTCATAATCTATCTTCCCTTTCTTAATCAATCCTTTCGTTACTTTTTGCTGTCTTTTGAAGATTTCCCAATCTTCTATCCTCCCACTAAGTTTGGCTACCTTATATGTCCTTGTTTTTAGTCGGATACTATCCTTAATTTCTTTACTTAGCCACGGATGGCTGTCATTTCTTTTACACCCTTATTTCCTCAGTGGAATATATATTTTTTGAGAGTTGTAAAATAACTCCTTAAATGAACACCACTGTTCATGTACCGTCTTACCCTTTAAACTATTTTCCCAGTCCACTTTAATCAATTCCGCTCTCATATCATCATAGTCTCCTTTATTCAAGCTCAGTACGCTTGTTTGAGAACCAACCTTCTCATCCTCTAATTGGATATGGAATGTAACCATGTTATGGTCACTCATTCCAAGGGGATCCTTAACTAGGACATTATTAATTAATCCTGGCTCATTACACAGGACCAGGTCCAAGGTTGCTTGCTCCCTTGTAGGATCAGTTACATACTGCTCAAGAAATCCATCCCTAATACACTCAATAAACTCTTCCTCAAGGCTGCCCTGCCCAATTTGATTTGTCCAGTTAATATGATAGTTAAAATCCCCCATAATTATAGCTGTTCCCTTATTACATGCCCCGACTATTTCCTGATTAATACTTCTTCCAGCAGAGTTGCAACTATTAGGAGGCCTATATACTATGCCCACGAGTGTTTTTTTCCCCTTATTATTCCTTATCTCTACCCAAACTGTTTCATTATCCTGATCCTTTGTCCCAATATCTTTTGTCTGTATTACAGTGATTCCTTCCCTTATTAACATAGCCACCCCACCTCCCCTTCCTTCCTGCCTGTCCTTCCTGATTGTTAAATACCCTGGCATATTTAATTCCCAGTCATTGTCACCCTGCAGCCATGTTTCTGTAATGGCCACAAGATCATACCCATGCGTCATTATTTGTGCTGTTAACTCGTCCATTTTGTTACGAATGCTACGTGCATTCAGATAAAGAACTTTCAAATATGTTTTGTGACACTTAGTTCCTGCTTTTTCCTTTTTTAACACTTTACCTTTTACTCCATACCTTCTGTCCCTTCCTGATACGCTTTCCTCTGTCTCCCTGCTCAGGTTCCCAACCCCCTGCCACAGCTTTGATGCTGGGTTAATCGCCTTACGCCTTCTAGTTTTCATTTTATCTGTCGTGCCTAAAGTACCTAAAGTGCCTAAAGTACACTTTCTTTCTACTGCTCTATGCTTTTCCCTTTCACTTGTTCTTGAACAACTGTTTGTAATATTTGTATTGTAGATTTCCCCTGGGTCTTCCCCTCTCTTGCTGCTCTCAACTTTATTCCCTTCTGACTCCCCGCTCAGGTTCCCATCCCCCTGCCACTCTAGTTTAAACCTTCCCCAACAGCACTAGCAAACACCCCCGCGAGGACATTTGTCCCGGTCCTGCTCGGGTGTAACCCGTCACGCTTGTACAGGTCCCACCTTCCCCAGAACCGGTCCCAATGTCCCAGGAATCTAAATCCCTCCCTCCTACACCATCCCTGCAGCCACGCATTCATCCTGTCTATTCTCCTGTTACTATACTCACTCGCACGTGGCACCGGTAGTAATCCTGAGATCACTACCTTTGATGTTCTGCTTTTTAATTTATCTCCTAACTCCTTAAATTCGCCTTGCAGGACCTCATCCCTTTTCTTACCTATGTCGTTGGTACCAATATGGACCATGACTACTTGCTGTTCACCCTCCCCCTCCAGAATGCCCTGCAGCTGCTCCGTGACATCCTTGACCCTAGCACCAGGGAGGCAACATACCATCCTGGAGTCACGTTTGCGGCCGCAGAAATGCCTATCTGTTCCCCTTAGAATGGAATCCCCTATCACTATAGCCCTGCCACTCTTCTTCCTCCCCTCCTGTGCAGCAGAGCCACCCGTGGTGCCCCGAACCTGGCTCTTGCTGCTTTCCCCTGATAAGCCATCTCCCCCAACAGTATCCAAAGCAGAATATCTGTTTGAGAGGGAGATGGCCCCAGGGGACTCCTGCTCTACCTGCCTAGTCCTTTTACTCTGCCTGGCGGTCACCCATTTCCTTTCTGCCTGCGTGCTCTTCTGACACTGGAAACATTCTCTCCTTATTTACCCTTCATGATTTTGAACACCTCTATCAAATCTGCTCTTAACCTTCTCTGTTCTGAGAAGAACAACTCCAGCTTCTCCAGTCTCTCCATATAACTGAAGTCCTTCATTCCTGGTAGCATTCTAGTAAATCTCTTCTGCACCCTCTCTAAGACCTTGACATCCTTCCTAAAGCGTGGTGCCCAGAATACTCCAGCTGGGGCCTAACCAGTGTTTTATAAAGGTTTAGCATAACTTCCTTGCTTTTGTACTCTATGCCTCTATTTATAAAACCAAGGATCCTGTATGCCTCTTTAACAGTCTTGTCAACTTGTCCTGCCACCTTCAAAGATTTGTGTACGTACACCCCCAGGTCTCTCTGTTCCTGTACCCTCTTTAAAATTGTACCATTTAGTTTATATTGTCTCTCCTCATTCTTCCAACCAAAATGAATCACTTCACACTTCTATCCGTTAAATTTCACCTGCCACGTGTCTGCCCATTTCACCAGTTCTATGTCCTCCTGAGGTCTGTTACTATCCCTCTTACTGTTAACTACATTTCCGAGTCTCATGTCATCTACAAACTTTGTAATTATGCCCTGTATACCAGCAGTGGTCCTAATACCGACCCCTGGGGGACACCACTGTATACTCCCCTCCAGTCTGAAAAACAATCGTTCACCACTACCCTTTGCTTTCTGTCCCTTAGCCAATTTTATATCCATGCAGCTACTGCCCCTTTAATCCCATGGGCTTCAATTTTGCTAACAAGTTTATTATGTGGTACTTTATGAAACATCTTTTGAAAGTTGATCAAAATAGCAAAAGTATATGACTTTAGATAGACAAGAGTAAATGCCCAGTGGGAGGGTTTTTAGGGCATAGTTGAATGTTTATTTACTTACACACACTGGGATGCAAGATGGCCTCTTGTGTGTCACAGTGCTTTACAAACTTATGTAAGGAATCTTACAACACCAGGTTATAGTCCAACAGTTTTATTTGAAAATCACAAGCTTTCGGAGCTTACCTCCTTCTGTTTCCAGGACAAAATGGCTCATAATAAGATGGAACAAACTCCCACTGGAGGGGGCTCCACAAATGTAAGGTCACTGATATAATTTGAGGTGGCCATGCTGGACATCATCATCTGTGAATGTAAAGATGGTAGGAAAAGTGAAGCAGAATTATCTGCTGGAATCACTGGAGTCTGTTCAAAACACCTTTCAAGGTCTGGGAAAGTGTGGAGGAGTTTGTAAACCAGATCTATGTAGTGGCTCCTTGGCACTGTAGTCCACCATCAAGCATATGATGCCTCTGCAGTATAGCCCCCAGTGGCAGAATGCATAGGGCCAGTTGGAGTGTCTCACGTGAATGCTCATATTCCTGCTATAGAGGCCTTGAACTCCAATCTCCAATAGGATATCTTGTCTGCTTCAACTTGCTGGAGAATCAGATTTAGAGAACCTTCACTGATCTCATTACTGCCTCAAGGTCTATTCCCACGCAGCCCATTGGACATGCTGAGGCTGTGCTCAGCAACAGGGTTAAGGCTGGAATAGGCACCACTGAGGTAGCTACCTCTCAATAGGATGCCACATCAACACCTCTTCCTCGTGTAAATAACAGTGTGCCTCAAAGTGGGCAGAACCATTCAACTGTCACAGCCGTGGATTTGGCAGAGGCAATTGCAGGGCATCATGTGACCCACCACAAGGAGGTACAAACCCATCCGAATTCCAGCCGTGCAAATAACAGGAACCTGCACCAATAAGAGCTCATCTAGAGCATACCTCTGCCCCAAAGGGAGGAAAGTCGTCTGTCCTTTGCTGGGTTTGGGGGGAATGCCCCATGTCTGGGGGCCTGGATGGCCACATATTTACCACCTACATGCCATAGCTTTTTTAAGCTGCTGGTCAGCATTTTAATTCGTGTGTTAGATTGTCAGCATTTTAGAAGAAAAATCAGCTTTATCTCACTGGCAATGGATGTTGTCAGTAACAACCAATCAGATCTTTTGTAAGATAGGTTGGTGAGCAGGACTGGAATCAATCTTCCTCTCATTGTTTGCTGTGCACAAACTTCCTGGGTCAATATTATTTTATTCCCTACCTAACATCATTTTGGGAGCCCATCACCACAGGGACTGAAGGTGCAAGGAGGTGGCTCACTACCACTTTCTCAGGGCGATTAGGGTTGAGCAATAAATGCATCAAATCAGGTACCAAAAATCAAAATGCTGTTGGAGGTGGGGGGGGCAATGACCCAAAGAAAAAAAATCTCTCGTATCTTCAGCACTCACATCCTCCTTCAGTAATTTCTAAATAATCACTGCTGCTAACTACCCTTTGTGTAATGTAATAAAAGTGATGTAATGGTGGGTATATCTGCAGCATAGTTTATAATAAGCTTATGTCCCACTGTACTCTTAAGTCTAACTCCAAGTCTTCACATGAGGATCTGCCCCAAATAGACCTCCCCTTGGACCTGGTATATCCCAGACCGTCCACCTCACTCCCAGTGGACTTATGCCAGGGGTGCACTGAAAAGGTCCATAGACACTTGGGGCCAGATACTTGAGTAATGGCAGACAGTCTGCCCCCGATAATAATTCTGAGGTGGGAAGAGAGCGACGGTGGTGGGGGGCGGTGGTGGAGAGGGGGTATGGTTTGCGGACGGGAAACCCGGAAGTAAGGCCCTGCCAATTTTTACAGCAAGACTCATTAAATTTTTTCAATGGGTTTCCCACCCGACAGCCAGCCAGATTGATAGTCTGGTGTCTGGCGAGCTAGAAAGCAGCCAGGGTGCAGTTTGGAGGTAAGTCTGACATCACGTGGTGGGGGGGAGGGGGCGCGTTTGGACATCAGTCGTGGGTTTTCAGCATTTAGCTACTGAGGTGTAGTTTAGAAAGGCTGGTAAAAAGTAAATTCTATGATTCACACAGATCGAGTTTCACAAAGAAATGTTCACAACACTGGTTTCCCAACAATACACAGTAGCTCTAATACTGAAACCAAAGCAAGCTGAAGACCAGCAGCAATGATGCAAAAATGTGAAAGCCTAATGAGATAAAATACTTCTCCAATCATATTCTGCTATTATTGCTCTGTGAAAACTCCTTAGAAAGTGCTTTTATACAAATCTGCTGTGGTATGCATACAGGGACTGGTAACTATCCATATTGTTCAAAAACAGAGGTAGATAAGTTATGGTAAGGCCAGAGTAAGTGGGCTCTCTAGTTTTGAGATGACAACTGACAATGGATATTTAGAACCATGCCAATCGTCTATGGCAGACTCAGTAAACTGATATGTGAACCAGACAGGTCTGCAGTACTCCAGGACTAGCCATTTTGGTTCTCTAATGGAAGTTAGGAGGTTAGATTTTTTTTTTATTTGTTCATGGGATGTGGGCGTCGCTGGCAAGGCCAGCATTTATTGCCCATCTCTAATTGCCCTTGAGAAGGTGGTGGTGAGCCGCCTTCTTGAACCGCTGCAGTCCATGTGGTGAAGGTTCTCGCACTGTGCTGTTAGGAAGGGAGTTCCAGGATTTTGATCCAGCGAAAATGAAGGAACGGCAATATATTTCCAAGTCGGGATGGTGTGTGACTTGGAGGGGAACGTGCAGGTGGTGTTGTTCCCATGTGCTTGCTGCCCTTGTCCTTCTAGATGGTAGAGGTCGCGGGTTTGGGAGGTGCTGTCGAAGAAGCCTTGGCGAGTTGCTGCAGTGCATCCTGTGGATGGTACACACTGCAGCCACTGTGCGCCGGTGGTGATGGGAGTGAATGTTTAGGGTGGTGGATGGGGTGCCAATCAAGATCTATCACTGGTGGCTGGGATTCTTCCCACTCAGCCCCAGGTAACCCTGCAAGCCAATGCTCTGGGTTGTTGCAGCTGGACAATCATCTAGCTGGTTAAACTCCAGCAGTGACCCTGCACACACTTGAGAGTCCCTAAGCCAACCTGAACCTAAAGATTTCTGGACTTAGGGGGGAGAATGTGCATTCCATATCAAGATAAACAGGAATCCTACAAGTAGATTTCTCAGCAGCCTGTTTGGAGTCTCATATCTGATGGTGGGCTTCCATGCTTGTCAGACACCCAGCTGACCATGAAAGAACGTAAATGGTTTCCATGCACAAAGGCCTGAATGTAAGCCAGGCATTCTGCACACATATCAAGCTAGAAAACTAGCAAGATCTGAACAACGTCTACAAAAAAGCTGACACAGCCTAAAAAAAATGTGACAGCTTAAAAACAGCCCTGAATATAGACCTGATGATATGTGAAGACAAGGAGTAGGTATAGTGCAGCTTGTCACTATCTTGTCATAACTTCAGCTGCAGGTATACCCAAGTACACGGCTCAGCAAAAACAACAGAAGGAAATGGGATTATACGTCACGCAAGGGGTAGATTCTTCACCTTCTTCATTGTTTATGAGGAGAAATTTCTTCACTCAGATGGCGGTGAACCTGTGGAATTCTCTATCACAGAAGGCTGTGGAGGCCAAGTCACTGAATATATTTAAGAAGGAGATAGATGGATTTCTAGACACAAAAGGCATCAAGGGGTATGGGGAGAGAGCGGGAATATGGTATTGAGATAGAGGATCAGCCATGATCATATTGAATGGCGGAGCAGGCTTGAAGGGCCGAATGGCCTACTCCTGCTCCTATTTTCTATGTTTCTATGTTTTCCCCACTCACCTCCCTCTACAAAGCCCAGAATGGAAACTTCAAGCCTGGACTTCTGCTCAACATTCCCAAGTGGGTAAACATTAAAAGTTACAATCACTCACCTGGCAAAATCAGCATCCAATGACCCCCTTGCTGATCCACTGACAGAGGATTTTAAGGTCCTGTTAAGTATACAATTGAGACTCACAGGGGAAGCACACTCAATGAACTACAGTCAACATTTGGGAACGAACCCTTCGCTCCCCAAAAGTGCTCACCTTCACTTCTGAGGAAGGAGGAAAGAGAGGGGCTGAATGATTCCTTTTGCCCCCACCCTGGCTAACTAGATCCAGCCAGCAGCTGGATGTCTCCTGACTTTATGTCAACTGAAGCTGTTGCCTGGGTTCAGGCTATTCATTTTCCTCCCACCTGCAGCAGCTAATACAAGTCTCTCCTCCCCTCTTAGCATCTTCATCTTAAAAGCAAAGCACCCACAATAAAGGACCACCAAGTGCTGACTGAAACTGTCTTATATTCAGCAACAACTTCCTAGATGCAAAGCAGAGCCCATCCAGCTATGCTGTTCACCGAGAGTAGAAGAATGGATGACACCATCATGAGCACGCTCAATGCGCATAGACCTGACATAACAAGTGTCCACCGCCATTTCCTCTTCACTGTGTCTGGGAACTGAGTATTCCCCAGACATAGTGAGGAGGAAAATCTACCTTTAGGTGGTTTAACTCTCCTCTGGCCTGGATCAGGGCAATTCAACACTGGCCATTTGTGCTGTAGTATTAGTTCGGCAACTCTCTGTTCCAAGCCTCTCTTGCTGTGGTATTATTTGGACCCTGTGGACTGCTTTTTCACTCTCCCTTAAAAATTCCAGGGTTTGGTCAGGGATCTTATTCCCAGAGATAAATTGGATAAGCTGGGTGCAAGTGAAGGCTGTGAATTTAGAGTCTCTATATGATCACCTATCAGAGGCCTTCTTTCTAGGCTGAAAAGCTCAAGCCTCTCCAGGCGTCCGTCTTACCTCGGATCCATATCACTAGGGATCGGCCTCGTGGTTCTTCTCTGCGCTGCCTCCAGTGCTTGAATGTCTCCACGGCGACCAGAATTGGACGCAGCACTTAAAATATGGTCCAACCTGAACACTGTACAGCTTAATCCAAAGTTTCCCAGAATCACATTCTACTGTTTTAGCTATGTGGCTCAACATCTTTGTTGATTTGTTATTAAGGGCCAATTTTAACTGAGAGGGGGGGTGCAGGGAGGTGCAGGGCAAACCATCCGGTTCCCCCCTGCCACCCCCAGAGTGTGAGCCCTGGGAGATTTTAACTCCCCGGCCTCATTTTCATGCCTCGACTCTAACTACCCCCTGAAGCTGGCGGGAATGACATCACCGGTGGCTGGGTACGAGTCAAAATAGGTAGGGGGGTTTTCAGGCCAGCGCTAGGGACCCACGGAAGCGGCCCCTGCATGATAAGTATGGATTGGCGGGGAAAGGGACAGCAAGTCCGTGATCAAAAGGGGAGGGGTGGGGGGAGCCAGGTCAGGGGAGGCCCAAGCTATCCTTATATGGCCAGGAGGAGCACGAGTGCCTGCAGTTAAAATAGCGTGCAAGTCCCAATAGCATTATTGGGACATGATACTGCCATTTAAATTAGGTCCTCGATCCACTGGCCTTCCCATGCTTGAAGTCAGGTAAGTAAAAATGGTGGAGGCAGGAAGATAGCGAGAGCCCACCCCCCACCCCATTTCCCGCCAAACAGATCCCACCAGGAGGGTTGGGTGGGGGGAAATAAAATGGGCCCATTTATGTGCAAAGCTGAAAGTGCTGTCTCAGCTATTTTAGTGAGAGCCGATTTTAACGTTTGGACAGCCCGCCTGTGCAGGGGACGAAGAGGCCAGAGCCGTTTTAAGGCCCCGGTCTCATTTAAATGGAACTGGCAAGCTGCAGGTGCCTAAATGGGCGTCCCGATGCAGCTTGTCGGATTCAGGCTGGCCTAATATTGGGCGGCCTGGCAGCCGGCACCAGGCTGCATCCAAGGGGGCTGTGGCAATCATAGCTCCTCCTGGCCCCATAAAAATAGTTTAAAACATACTCTTCCAGAACCTGTTCGGCTCTATCGCCAGTGAAACTGGGCGGAAAGTGCACGATGTACGTAGGACCCCGATTTGCATATTCAAAGTGAACTCCCGCTTGAACAGGCAGGCACTTTGGCCACCCAACGGTGGGCCCCTCTGAAAGTGGCAGCGGTCGGATCGGTGACATTAACACAGTGTTAACAGGGCAGTAAGTTTACCAACCCCATTTTGAGGCTGTTACCATCCCATTACCACCAATTTCGGCAAGTAAAAATCGATCCCGAGTATCCCATGACAAAAGCAACGGCCTTAATTTTCCTGAGGACCAGGAACCAGCAGAGCCATAGTTATGAGAAAGTTTTTATGGTTGTCCCTGGCTGCACCTTGGTGTTGTGTCAATTAATTTAAGAAAAAGCAGACCAGTAAACTTCAGGAGCATCCCCTTACTCCACTGCTAGGATGTAAAAACACACACTCCTCTCCGTGAAGCAGGAATTCGATATGGGCACCATTACAACACCAGATATCAGACACATGACAGTCCTTCTCCAGAACGATCTATCAGCCAATGCTGCCACCTAGCTTTCCAGCAGACAACATCCACTCCAGGGGCCAGCATACCAGCAGAAAACAAAGATTGGCTACGGATAATAGCGATGCATGTGCACTGAAGAATAGTTTCTTCTGCTGCATGAGTGCACTGTATTTTTCTGATTCAAAGTGAACCGAAAGCAATCAAAATCTAGATAGCTGGTTCTTTATATACAGACTTGAAATAGCCCGTGTGGGATTACATTGGTTATGGAATTCAGTATTTCACTTGTTTACCCCAGAAAGACGGAAACGTTGAAAGCTCTCAGCAGGGATCCTCTCCCCCTCTCAGTCCAGCCACTCGCTCATGTGTTCATGTCATATATAAAACTACAGTGTAGAGAAAAAGTAAAATGGTTAGAAAGTCAAACCGTGAAGGTAAAAGTGAAGGAATTAAGTGCTGGCTTTTTAAACTTATACTCGCTATTAATTTTTCCCCCTTCCCTTCCCTCCTACTAAGAACAAAAGGGAAGGTCTGTGATAGGGTGGAGGGCAGGAGTGATTAAATGACAAAAGGGATGATGGTGCAAGGCCAGGAGGGTGGTAATGGGACAGGTTAAGAAACAAAAGATGGGTCTAGAATAGCTGTAAATGGCAACAGCAAAACCATTACCAGCACCTGCTGTCCCAAAAAATGGGAGCAGTGGTTATGATCTGAAGTTATTGAAATCAATGTTGAGTCTAGAAGGTTGTAAAGTGCCTAATTGAAAGATGAGGTGCTGTTCCTCGAGCTTCCGTTGAACTTCATTGGAACAGTACAGGAGGCCGAGGCCAGAGTGGGAATAAGGCAGAGAATTAAAATGGCAAACGACCGGAAGCCCAGGGTCATGCTTGCGAGCTGAGCGAAAGTGTTCAGCAAAGCGATCACCCAATTTGCGTTTAGACTCCCCGATGTAGAGGAGACCGCATTGTGAGCAGTGGATACGGTATACTAAATTGAAAGAAGTACAAGTAAATCGCTGTTTCACCTGGAAGGAGTGTTTGGGGCCCTAGATGGTGGGAAGGGAGGAGGTGAAAGGGCAGGTGTTGCATCTCCTGTGCTTGCACGGGAAGGTGCTATGGAAAAGAGAGCCGGTGTTGGGTGTGATGGAAGAGTGGACCAGAGTGCCACTGATGTTACTTCAAAGACAAAACAGACAGGTACAGCAAGCAATTAGGAAGGCAAATAGTATGTTGGCCTTTATTGCAAGGGGGTTGGAGTACAAGAGTAAGGAAGTCTTGCTGCAATTGTACAGGGCTTTGGTGAGACCACATCTGGAGTACTATGTACAGTTTTGGTCTCCTTACCTAAGGAAGGATATACTTGCCTTAGAGGCGGTGCACCGAAGGTTCACCAGATTGATTCCTGGGATGAGAGAGTTGTCCTATGAGGAAAGATTGAGTAGAATGGGCCTATCCTGGAGTTTAGAAGAATGAGTGGTGATCTCATTGAAACATATAAGATTCTAAGAGGACTTGACAGGGTAGATGCTGAGAGGATATTACCTCTGGGAGAGACTAGAACTAGGGGACATAGTCTCAGGATAAGTGGTAGAACATTTAGAAGTGAGATGAGGAGGAATTTCTTCACTCAGGGGATCGTGAATATTTAGAATTCTCTACCCCAAAGTGCTGTGGATGTTCAGTCGTTGAGTATATTCAAGACTGAGAACTGCAGAGGTTCAAGAAGGCGACTCACCACCACCTTCTCAAGGGCAATAAATGCTGGCCTTGCCAGCGATGCCCACATCCCATAATAAAAAAAGAGATCGATAGATTTTTGGACTCTAAGGGAATCGAGGGATATGGGGGTCGGGCAGGAAGGTGAAGTTGAGGTCGAAGATCAGCCATGATCTGATTGAATGGCGGAGCAGGCTTGAGGGTCCATATGGCCTACTCCTGCTCCCATTTTTTATGTTCTTAGAGATCACCTCCCATCTACTGGCCATAGTTGGTGCTTGGGCTGGGAGACGCAAATAAGTGGAGAGAGAAAATAAGTTGAAAAAAAACAGATGGATATACATCCTGACTATGGAAAATAAACATTTTTGCAATCTGACTGTAACACTGCTTATTGGAAGCCAAACCTGGATTAGAGTGCAATCAACTTAGACCAATAGTGAGCTTTGTACAAATTTTCTTATGCATAGTAAGTATAATATGTCCATGATTAGGAGTTTCATAAAATGATTTACAGTAGGCTTTGGAGGAGAAAAAGAATGCAGAATCTTTCAGAAATGGATAGGTCTCTTCCTCAGATGGGTAAGGTAAATGAGAAAACCTGAATCCTGAAGGACAGTACCAAGACTCAATGCATTGATGCTATACAAGGTTGTTATTCCAAGGTGCTGTGCTATGGAGCAGTAGGAGAGAAGTTCATGACTGCAACTTACCATAAGATGAGTTCCTGGTTTTGGCGACACTGCAATGTGTTGAGTGCAGGTCACGTGCTTCCCCACAGGGAGAGAAGGAAAATCCCGAGAGCAAGTTACTGCTGGTTTCATGTGCTCTCGCACACCTTCTAGAGCAACTTCAGAAGTGACAGTTACAGAAGGAGTATCATAGGTTGGCTGCCTTCTTTATCAGCTTGGGAATGGTACATGGTCACGAAAGAATACGAAATAAGCATTTTAAATAAGAACATGACCCTGATCAGCTGAGATTTGAAATCTGAATAGATGAAAACGATTAAAATGCAACATATTGGCCTTTACATCAGAAAACAATTACTGTGACTGGAAGAAGTGTTCGTGAAGCAAGAGTAATGCTTTGTTTGTATTTTTACAATATATATTTTTATATATAGCTCAAAGAGAGTTCCCAACTATAAAAACCTATAAAAGTCACTGGTTAGCCTGCAGTTAGAATATTTGTGTCCAGTTTTGAACACATTACATTAGGATGGATGTAAAAGCCAGAGAGAAATGCAGAAGACATTAATTAAGATGATATCAGGGTTGAGAGATGATATCAGGCTTGAGAGATGATATCAGGGATGAGAGATGATATCAGGGATAAGAGATGATATCAGGCATAAGGGATGATATCAGGGTTGAGAGATTATATCAAGGATGAGAGATTATATCAAGGATGAGAGATTATATCAGGAATAAGAGATGATATCAGGCATAAGGGATGATATCAGGGTTGAGAGATTATATCAGGGATGAGAGATGATATCAGGGATGAGAAATGATATCAGGGATGAGAGATTATATCAGGGATGAGAAATGATATCAGGGATGAGAGATGATATCAGGGATGAGGGATGGTATCAGGGATGAGGGATGGTATCAGGGATGAGAGATGGTATCAGGGATGAAAGGTTTTAGTTATGAGGGCAGACTAGAAAAACTGGGCTTCTTTTCATCAGAACAACAAAAGTTAAGTGCAAATCTTATAGATGCATTCATGATTATGAGGAGTTTTATTAAGGCAAATCATGAAAAACTTTTTGGTAACTAGAGACCATAAATTTAAGATCACCACCAAAAGAACGAAGGTAGAGGTTAGGAGGTCGGACCTGGAATGGCCGACCAGAAACAGTGGCGGAAGCAGAATCCATAATAGCTTTAAAAAGGAAGCAGATAAATCTGTTTTGTACAATACAGAAGTAGAAGACTTGAATAAATTAATTTGCAGAGAAGAACAGAAGCTATTGGGTCTGTATTGTAAAGGAAATCTTCACTTTAGAGCCTAGAGCCTAGATTTTACAATTGGTATTATTTTAATGCTTCTGTTAACCCATTTCAAATTAATTTAAAATAATGCTAGCTTTAAAATAAGACCAATCAGGAAAACTTGGCCTCAGGACATACCAAGGCAATTGTCCTATCTAAGTGTTTACTTTAAAAATCAGAATGTGATAAATCAGACAGGTCCAAAAAAATAGAAAGAGAAAAGCTATCTGAATTATTTTATTGCCATAGCCTGGAGCACTTGTGTGTTTGTATCGTATATTTGCAATTCTTCGCTTTTCATCACTATTACGTCTGTAATAGGAAATTGACAGAATGGGTTTAAGGGCACAAGAGAATGAAATGGAAAACAATCAAATCACCAGGTTATAAAATGTCACACTAAAGAAATCCATAATTCTTAATCCGCTAATAAATATTATCCTGACGTAAGAATGGACACACTACCATTTATTTTGTTTCTTATTAAATACATGACAGTAAAATGGAGAATTTATTCATTATGAAAGTAAAAATGTTATGCAATCTGTACTCAAATAACCCCTCAAATCCTTCAAGTGTTAGAAACACCATGGTTGTAGGACAATGGCCAGTTAACCTTTGAATGTTTATAAAGCAAAGTAACATGAGTATTTTCACACAAAGTAACCTTCATCTAAGCTCAGCAACAAAGCATTGCTATCGCTGGCAATAACATCATGAGAACTAAAGCTTCAAAATAGTGGCACGTAATGAGTGTGCTAGGGAAACGTTCTATTTTCTTAAAAATTTTGACACAGGTCATTTATTTTCAGCAGTGCTCGTGCGCATTGTGTTGGGCATAAACAGGACCAGGTGCCAGCAGCATTTGCAGACGTAGGGGAGAAAAAAATGTTGCTTTTCTTGAAAAGTCATAAAAATTGATTAATGGAAAACTACAAATTGTTGGAGCACATTTAAACATCATTGCTAAAATCATCTTGCCTGGTTTCTGCATTTTGGTTTGGCTCTGTGAGTGGTAATCATACTTTTAACATATTTAAACAACATTGGACTTTCCACATTGAATTAAATTCATCTACAATGGATTTGCTCGCAACAGAAATGCCAATTAAAGCAGCAGTTATGGGACAGCCATTGACTAAAGTAAACCAACTTGCCATGTTGTCTGGTGTTTTGTACTAAAAATGTGCACAGTGAGACACATTAAAAATAGTGTTCAGAAAGACATTGGGGGAGAAATTTATTTGCATCGAGTAATTCCACTAATCTGTCTATCTCTTCCTAAAGTCCTTTACAATCATAATATCAGTATCATAGTGTGGTACAGTGCAGGAGGAGGCCATTTGGCCCATTGTGTCTGTGCCGGCTCTTTGAAAGAGCTATCCAATTAGTCCCACTCCACTGCTCTTTCCCCATAGCCCTGTAAATTTTTTCCCTTCAAGTATTTACCCAACTCCCTTTTGAAAGTGATTATTGAATCTGCTTCCACCACCCTTTCAGGCAGTGCATTCCAGATCATTACAACTCGCAGTGTAAAAAAATGTTTCCTCATGTCACCTCTGGCTCTTTTGCCGATCACCTTAAATCTGTGTCCTCTGGTTACTGACCTTTCTGCCACTGGAAACAGTTTCTCTTTATTTACTCTATCAAAACTCTTCATGATTTTGAACACCTCCATCAAATCTCCTCTTAACCTTCTCTGCTCTAAGGAGAACAACCCCAGCTTCTCCATTCTCTCCACATGACTGAAGTCCTTCATCCTTGGTACCCTTCTAGTAAATCTCTTCTGCACCGTCTCTAAGACCTTGACATCCTTCCTAAAGTGCTGTGCCCAGAACTGAACCCAATACTCCAGCTGAGGCCTAACCAGTGTTTTATAAAGGTTTAGAATAACTTCCTTGCTTTTGTACTCTGTGCCTCTATGAATAAAGCCCAGTATCCCATGTGCTTTTTTAACAGCCTTCTCAACTTGTCCTGCCACTTTCAAAGATTTGTGTATGTACAACCCCAGGTCTCTCTGTTCCTGCACTCCCTTTAAAATTGTATTGTTTAGTTTATATTGCCTTCCTCATTCTTCCTACCAAAATGTATCACTTCTCAAGGGACATGGGGATCGGGCTGGAAAGTGAAGTTGAGATGAAAGATCGGCCATGATCCATGATCTGTTTGAATGGCGGACCGGGCTCGAGGGGCTGTATAGCCTACTCCTGCTCCTATTTCTGATGTTCTTATGTTCTTACTTCACACTTCTCTGCTTTAAATTTGTTCTGCCATGTGTCTGCCCATTTCACCATTCTGTCTATGTCCTCCTGAAGTCCCGAAATGTTTACTACATTTCCAAGTTTCGTGTCAGCTGCAAACTTTAAAATTATATCCTCTATACCTAAGTCCAGGTCATTAATATATATCAAAAAGAGATACCACCTGGATACAGGCTGACTGGCCTGTGATCGCCAGGTTTATCCTTCTTCCCTTTTTTGAACAGGGGTGTAACATTTGCAATCCTTCAATCCTCCAGTCCTCTGCCCCCATATCTAAGGATCATTGGAAGATTATGACTAGAGCCTCCACAATTTCCACCATTACTTCCCTCAGTAGCCTAGGATGCATCCCACCTGGGCCGGGTGACTTTTCTACTTTGAGGACTGCCAATCTTTTAAATACTTCCTCATTATCTATTTTTATCCTATCCAATATTGCTACTACCTCCTCCTTTGCTGCTACAATGGCACAATCCTCTTCTCTAGTGAAGACCTCCTCACTGTTGGCCAACCCCACCCCGCTCCCCATTTTTGTGTCATCAGCAAATTTTGAGATTTTGTTCTCTACGCCCAAGTCCAAATCATCTTGATATATTGAGAACAAATTGGACCCAGCATTACCCCCAGGAAACATCACTTTCAAACCTGTTACAATCCAAACCTAACTCTTTATTCCTGTTTGTCAACCAATTGTCTAACCATGCTGTTATATTTATTCTTAGACCACATGCCTGAGTTTTCCTAACAAGCCGCTTGTGAGAAACTTTATCAAATGACTTCCAAAAATCCATATACATTACATCTACTGCATCTGTCGAATAAGTCACTTCTTCAATCCAATCAGTCATTTCTTTTAAAAAAAACTCTATTGAGAGTGTCAAACATGACTTGCCTTTAACAATTCCGTGCTGACTGTCCTTGATTAATCTATGCATTCCTAAATGCTCACTAATTTTATCTCAAATTATGCATTGTTTGCTAAAACTGACATTAAACTAACTGGTCTATAGTTACCCGGTTTATCTTCTCTCCCTTCAA
This sequence comes from Heptranchias perlo, assembly GCF_035084215.1. Taxonomy (NCBI): domain Eukaryota; kingdom Metazoa; phylum Chordata; class Chondrichthyes; order Hexanchiformes; family Hexanchidae; genus Heptranchias; species Heptranchias perlo. Next base: position 29,252,013 of record NC_090328.1, on the reverse strand, counting down.
TTAAGATGGAGTACTGTGAGCAGTTCTGGGCACCGCACCTTCGGAAGGACATATTGGCCTTGGAGGGAGTGCAGCGTAGGTTTACTAGAATGATACCCGGACTTCAAAGGTTAAGTTACGAGGAGAGATTACACAAATTGGGGTTGTATTCTCTAGAGTTTCGAAGGTTAAGGGGTGATGTGATTGAAGTTTATAAGATATTAAGGGGAACAGATAGGGTGGATAGAGAGAAACTATTTCCGCTGGTTGGGGATTTTAGGAGTAGGGGGCACAGTCTAAAAATTAGAGCCAGACCTTTCAGGAGCGAGATTAGAAAACATTTCTACACACAAAGGTGGTAGAAGTTTGTAACTCTCTTCCGCAAACGGCAATTAATACTAGCTCAATTGCTAAATTTAAATGTGAGATAGATAGCTTTTTGGCAACCAAAGGTATTAAGGGATATGGGCCAAAGGCAGGTATATGGAGTTAGATCACAGATCAGCCATGATCTTATCAAATGGCGGAGCAGGCACGAGGGCTGAATGGCCTACTCCTGTTCCTATGTTCTATGTTCCTATGACAGCCTCTTTGTTTTTCCTTCTCCTCTTTGAGTTATACCACTCAGATCATGGAATTCCAATCCAAAAAGAGTCCATCCCACTTCTTTCTTTTGAATATTTTTGTTGTCTTCCTGCTCCTTACATTTGAAGATTGGGTTATCATCCAAAGTTCAGTTGTGGGCAGACATGAATCCTCAGTTCATGACCACAGCACTTATCAACGTATAACTTGGGATGGTGCATCATCTGAGAGGATTCTCTTTTAAAGACAAATGCATTAGGACCAATTGAATTAATTTTGAATTATCACACTTTATGCAATGTAGACAAACATGAAAAATGGCTGCAAATTTACTTGCCGTTTAAGGTGAGTTTCTGCCTTAAAATAAGTGAACCAACAATTTTGGAGGTAGATTCTGATGTGAGACCAATTTCTACATGGTTTCTGTCCTGTAATGGCTGCACTGTAGTTTGGGACATGACCTGGGATCTTTCACGTGTGTGCTCATCACTGCTGCTGGGAACTCATTGCCATGAATTATAATGAGGAGGAATGATGCTGAAGACCCGAAATCCTTTGGGGGTGATTTTAACTATACCCGCCAGGTTGAAACAAGTCGGATAGGCAGTTAAAATGCCCCACGTTACTTACCGGGAGCCGTCAGGATCCCACTGATCACAATTTTAACCTGAGCAGATGGCAAGGACACCTGCCCAAAACTGAGGAACTCCTTCTTTACATATGCATATTGGCTCCCGATGAAATGATCAGGATCCGACTGTAATTTTAACTCAGACCTGAGCGGGGAAGCCACTACCGCTTTCCTGCCAGGCCAACCCAAGACAGAAGAGGATTAGCCCCAGAAGAGGTCAAGAAAAGTAAGTGGTTTTCTTTCATTTGTGAGGTCAGGAGCGACAGGAGTGCTCCTCCAAGCCCCACAAGGAAAACTTAGGCCTCCCATGCCCCGCCTCCCTCAGGAGATGCACCGAGATGGCCCCAATCCCGTCACCCACCTCCTACCAGCGGGTGGGCTCCGGCCCACATGATATTCCACCTCTTCCTGGCGACTACCTGCCCGTTCCAGGCAGGACGTTGGCCGACTACAATGCATTTTCATTGAAGCCATGATTTTCCAAGATGTGGTAAAAGTGAGGTTGAGCTGCTGACAGTTCAGAGGGTACTGATGTTAAACCGTATTGAAGACGAAGGGTTACTATAACCCAAATTTCTGGCAATCCCCGAGGATTAAATAGAGACTTCCGTAATCTGATCTCACTGAAAACATATTTTTTTCAGTCATGTTTTCCCTGTAGTTCAGTTCGAGAGTTTACCTACTTATGCCTTGTATCCAGTTTTTTTTTGTGTTCATCAGGCTGAGGAACATCAATGCAGGAGAATGAAATACCTAACCAGAGAGGGGAACCCATGTTACCATCGTGCAGTCCTAGGTCAGAATAGCACTACAAAGTCAGGTGCAGAGTAAAGTTCCCTTGACCCTACCCTAACATTGTGCTTGATTGCCAGCTCCAGAAAAGAGCCCCTTCTCCCGCAGTGTGACCTACGGCATCAATGTGCATTTCAATTTCCCCACATCAGTCTCTCTGATTCAAATTGTCATCTTAATAGCAAAGTGTGATAAACTGTAGTTGTTTTTTGTTCTTTGAGCCTAGCCACTAGAACCTGAGTTGAGGTTGCCCAACTCATTTGACAGAGGGCTCCCACAGCCAGCAAAAGAGGAGAACTCTGGGCTGGATTCAAATCAAGGATCCAGAGATGATAGGAAAGGTTAACTCCCACCTCTATGCAATTTTTTTACCTCAGCACATTTAAGACTTGGTTCAAATGGATTTCATTTATATTCTGCAATTAGCTCATGAAGTTGGAGGGAAAAGTGTGCAAAATGGCCAATAATGTCTAGTTTAGAATTAGATGGAAAAATAGCCATCTACAATGGCCTTTCCTCTTTGAAAACACATACAAAACATTATTAACAATAACAACATATAGAAAACAACATTTACCAATATCCACCAAGAACTCTAAATACAGTGGTGCTTTATATTGAAACACTTGCATCACATTGCTGCTTGAGTTTCTGTCTTACCTACTAGTTCTCATTCAGGTCAGAGATCTATAATTACTGGGATAAACAGTCATCAGTTAACAGAGCATTATTAGTGGTACATGGAAGAGTCCAAGACTTTTTCCTCCTTCTCTGCAACAATCTGGAGGAGAATGACTCACCGACGAACCGCTTCGCAGGAAAGGTGTAAAATGGTGAAAAAAATTAAAACAAAGCTGATTTCTAAAACCCATACATAAAATGCACTGGAGTGTAACTTGTACTTTATACTCATGTGACTCATTGGTGTGACTCATAATCATGGGTAATGTCAGCAGAAGCAGCTCTCAACGATTCTTTGGTTATTGGGAGACAGATCTGCTGACAGTGGAATGCATTCAGATGGTTTCTTTGTCGTCAAGTGTGACTACAAGCACAATGAATATTTAAGAAAAAAAGTCTCATTCCTTTATGGGCGAATATAATCAAAGCCAGTTCTTTTTGTGAATCCAAGTGGAAAACAGATGTTTGCTGATTAATGGCATGCAGCTTGTGGCAGGAGCACAGTGGCACGGCGCAGATACTCTTGATAAGGATGAATTACTTAGTTACCATTTCAGTGCCCTGTGGAAGCACTCCGAAATATTCTGTCAGATACGATACTTCTTTTGACTGGTGGACGCACAGAAGATAAAATAGACTTGGATTTAAAATCAGTAGCGAAATGGAAATTATTTTTTTTTCCCTTTCCTTCTTAACTTGAACATTCAGTAAATATATTAAACCAGATGACGTGTTTGATATGCACAGCAAGGCAGCCTCACATAAAAGCCATCCAAGAACATTGTTGCTTTGGGAACTAAAAGCAGAGTACACATATAAAGCCTCAGTTTACAGTTCATCGCAAAGTCCTTACAAATGTAATTTGCTTTATAAGAATTTTGGGGACAAAAATCTGCAGTTGTAATTCCAGCAAGAGTGCCACAGAAAGAACACAAATTGAGCTAGGACACAGATACAACAACAACAACTTGCATTTAAATAGCGCCTTTAACGTACTAAAACGTCTTAAGGCAATTCACAGGAGCATAATCAGACAAAAATTGACACTGAACCAAAAAAGGAGACATTAGGACAGGTGACTCAAAACTTGGCCAAAGAGGTAGATTTTAAGGAGGTCTTAAACGAGGAGAAAGAGGTGGAGAGGTGGAGAGGGTTAGGGAGGGAATTCCAGAACTTAGGGCTTAGACCACTGAAGGCACGGCCGCCTATAATGGGGTGAAAAAACTGGGGGATGGACAAGAGGCCAGAGTTGGAGGAACGTAGAGTTCTCAGAGGGTTGCAGGACTGGAGGAGGTTACAGAGATAGAGAGGGGCGAGACTAAGGAAGGATTTGAACACAAGGATGAGAATTTTAAAATACACCCGATCCCGGCCTTTCCTGGGACATTACAAATGGCCTTGTTTTGGGACAAATGCTCCGCCCACTCTAATCAAAGCCATCGGCGTAGGAGAAGGCATGGCTGCAGGCAGAGTTCCTGCAAACTTGCTGAAGGAGCATTGGCAGAAGTGTGGCTCACCTGGAGATCCGGTCTGGATCGTGGCTTGGACGCCCTGAAAGGAATCCTCTGTGTGCTAGGTACAGCAAAATCATAAATACATACTTTATAAATGTGTTTACAGTTTTACTATGCAGAGGAAATCTTCCCTATTGTTACCTTGTGATTTATCATTTATTTGTTATTCATTCATTTGAGCTAATTGCGTGTAAGATATTTCAGTAAAGAATAATAGTCCATGCTTAGCAAAAGAATTTGACCGGGTCATGTTGAAATTTTATGGGGCAATAGGTAGTTTAAATAGGCTACTTCGACAGCACCTCCCAAACCCGCGACCTCAACCACCTAGAAGGTCAAGGGCAGCAGGCACATGGGAACAACACCACCTGCACGTTCCCCTCCAAGTCACACACCATCCCGACTTGAAAATATATCGCTGTTCCTTCATCGTCTCTGGGTCAAAATCCTGGAACTCCCTTCCTAACAGCACTGTGGGATAACCTTCACCACACGGACTGCAGCGGTTCAAGAAGGCGGCTCACCACCACCTTCTCAAGGGCAATTAGGGATGAGCAATAAATGCTGGCCTTGCCAGCGACGCCCACATCCCATGAACAAATAAAAAAAAACAAAAATAAAGAGAAAGGAGGTAGCATGGCAGAATTCTATGTGGAAGTAACTGACTGAAAATGTTGGAAATCTGATTTTAAAAAGCTGAAAATGTTCGTAATGAACATCAGAACCATTACCAGCACCTGCTGTCCAAAAAAATGGTGCTGGTAATGGTTCTGATATTGCCATTTACAGCTCCTCTAGACCCATCTTTTGTTTCTTTACTTGTCCCATTACCACCCTCCTTGCCTTGCACCATCATCCCTTTTACCATTTAATCACTCCTGCACTCCTATCAGAGACCTTCCATTTTGTTCTTTCCTCCTCTCCCCTCCACCCCCCCCAACTTTCCCTGGCTCTGTAGTTGCTTAAAATCTCTTTAATCTTCAACTTCTTCCAGTTCTGACGAAAGGTCATCGACCTGATCCATTAACTCTGTTTCTTTCTCCACAGATGCTGCCTGACTTGCTGAGTATTTCCAGCATTTTCTGTTTTTATTGCAGGTTAATTTAATTTTTTGTCCGGTTTCCACTGATTGCAATTAAGAGCTGGGGAGCTTGATTTTCTGACCGAGCTTCCAATTGGGCATTAGTCAGATGGTGTGCTATGGGCATTCATGCAACTGTTAGTTTGCTGACTCCACCTGAGTAAAGACTAGGAAATTGTGTGGTTTTACTCCAAATGAACTCTGGGCAACTTAGACTAAGATTTATAAGACACCAGGATCAGCTGATACAGGCAGAAGTGAAGAGATCCTGACACAGAAGAGTCTGGAGATTTTGAACAGATTTCTGCAGCGTGGGAAGCGCTTTTTTAAAGCAGTGTTTTTGCTATTCTAACCACAGACACCTGGGCTTGTTTTACTGACTGCTTCTCACAGGGTCAGACCACCATCAGATTCTCCGCCCCTCAACCCCCTACTCACAGTAAAGCCTTTCTCAGGAGCAGGTATGACATTGCCTGTGGGAAAAACCTTGTATGCCATTATCATGGAGAAGGAAGAGTAGTACAGGATGGAGCAAAGGAGAGTCAGGCAGCATTTAAGGAGGATGCATCCCACCGGATAATAATCCCACCACCCCACCCCAAAGACTGTACAGGCAGCACAGGTCATATGAGGACCTTTTTAAGGAGTTGCGCATAAGAAAAGGGTACTTTACCAAAGGGGCAATAGAACAGTTCTGTCACCTACTGCAGGGGGATCTGCAGTTACATTGACCAACCAGGGGCATGCATCCATCAGGCTACTCACACCTTTTACAGAAGAGCAGGCAAATTCATCACCTATAGAATCACAGCAAGGCAGCAGTGAGATAAGGCCATCCATTTTTATAGGGTTACCGCTCTTTCTGTAATTATGAAGGTGACCATCACCCTCAACTTTTATGGCACAGGACCATTTAAAGCAGCTACAGATGATACATCAGCCAGGGCGTGCATCCATCAGGCTATTCACACCTTTTACAGAAGAGCAGGCAAATTCATCACCTTTAGAATCACAGCAAGGCAGCAGTGAGATAAGGCCATCCATTTTTATAGGGTTACTGGCTTCCCCAAGATCCAGGGTGCAATTGATAGCACCCATTGCTTTGAGGGCATCCACAGAACACCCCCCTCAACTACATAAACAGGAGGGGCTTCCACTCCCTCAATGTACAGATTATGTGTGATAATATGCAGAGGATCCTTCATGTCAATCCTCAATATACTGGAAATTGTCACAATGCATTCATACTGTGAAATTAGGGTCTCCCTGACCTCCTCAGGGAAGAAAATCACATCACCGCATGGCTTCTGGGTGACAAAGCCTACTCCCTGCTCCCATGGATAATGACCCGAGTAAGAGTGGCCGAAGCAGCAGCAGAGGACTGTTACGATAATGCATTCTACAAGATTGGTCATCAACGGGTCCATCAGGATCTTACAGGCTTACTCCCCCACTTTCCCATCTTCAACCCATTCTACAACATGAAAACATATCAGCCCTCTTTGCCCCTACATAAGTGTGCCTATAATCATCACCTGAGTGAATAAGTTAGCACCCCATTAGTGCACCCTTTCCTGTAGACTGTAACCTCCATGAATAACAAAACACCATGTCAGTATATACTTTATTTTAATATAATATAGTCCAAAGTAAACAAAGGCCAACCTACTCTTTATTAACGCCACACGTCCCTGGGTGCCTACATGTGCCTTTCTTTCACTTATTTTAGTTCTTCTCATAGGTGCAACCTGAGGGCCAGGATTGCAGGAGATGGTTGGCCACACATGCTCTACAAAAGGGCCATGGGACTGAGGGCACTCTTGTCTCATGCAGCTTTTACCTGGCTGTGAGCCACCTCTGGCTGCATCCCTGGAGCTTGCTCCTGGGGCAGCCTGATCTCACCTCTTGAGAGACAGCAGTAACAGACAAGGGGACTCCAACTATCAGCATTCTACTGGGCCCTGGATCTGTGGCCAAGATGGCACCTCTACTGGAGGCTATCAGATCCTGAATGCCCTGAGTCACAGCAGTCGCCAAGGTCAGAAGCCGTTATGCAGGCTGTGTTCTCTTCTGTCCCCTAATGCCTCCAGACTTGCAGTCTGTACTTCCGTGGAGATGGAAGCACTGGCTGCTCCTTTTCTGGGGATCTGCTGCAGATTCCAATGCAGCTGCTATTCACTGCATTTGTACCTGCAATGAAGATAAAGCTTCTGTAACATTGCCAGCAGTCCCGGGGGTGAAGGAGTTGGCATTCACTGCCAGTGCCTCTTCCTGCCAGGTGACATGAGTGATATTTCTGGATAGCTTGGTGGCATCCATACCTAGGAGTCTGTTCCTCTTTGCTTCTACCTTCTCCAGGAGGGCTTGGAAATCTGTATCAGCAAACTTCTGGGTTGTTCTCCTGCTTGGGGCCTTGTCCTGTTGTCTTCTCTGTCCATATGGTCCTAGAGTTAACATAATATTTGAAAAGTATGATTGAAAGAATTGAGAAGATATGCGGTGCAGTGAGAGAGCCAAGAACTGTTCTTTGCTTATCTGGTTACCCCTAGTCTGCTACTGAAGTGTGCAGACTGATCTGTGTTTTTAAGGGCTGCACTGCAGTTTACACACACTTCAGCTAATTACACCCATTTTACATGGGATTTACACCACTAACTACTCCAATGGGTATGCAAATCAGCTGACCCAGAGAACTCTTGTGTAACTACCTCTGGCAGGCGCAAATCTTTTCTCAAAGAGAGCAGCAGTGCTTATCGGGGTTCATTTCCAGGGGAGTTCTCCTGCTCATCCACCATAACCACCATAAGTGCCGTTTATGCATTTTTTACGAGGTCTCCGCGACTTTTCTGCAAAATTATGACGAGCGGAGGATCGCTCTCAGAAATTCACCCCCGTGTCTTTTGTGCTTCTGGCACTGGCCTTTGCGACAGGAGTGCTAATTGTGAAAACTTAGCCCCATGACTCATGCTGGGGTACAGTTTCACGGGAACCAGCAGCCCTTTGGCACCCCTTCTAAGTCGCCACTCTTTGCAAGTAAGTCTAGACAAAGAATCTCATTAGACCATTTGATCTCGAGGAACATCATAGCTGAATCAGATTCCAGCCTCAATTGATGTTAACATGCATACTTTCCAGCAGGGCTTACTGGATGGCAATAGAGGGATGGCCATTCCCCTCCCTACCCAAGATGCTGAAGACATCGGTAGCATCGCTACCACTCTGAGTGAGGTTAGTGGGTAATTTTAAACCCCAAGAAAGGGTGGGTTGGGGGTGGATAGGAGGTTAAAATAATAGCTTTTTGGAGCTGGACCGCATTTCGGCTCCAACACGTCCACTTCTGGGTTTGGTCCAGACACATTTGGATGCGTGTGCACAACAGGCACCCAGAAGTCTCGCCCCCACTTAAAACCGGCGGGCCGATATTTAAAGAGGCAATGTACCACATTGAAATAGTTGAGGTACTTAATTCTTTGTGCATTGCAAAAGTAAAATGAAATTAACCTCAGCTATTTGGATTTCCCATCGCTTCCGATTCACGTCAGGTGAAAGCAAGCGGGAAGGGCCGGATCCATGAGGTGAGTGTCTTTATTGCACTGCTTGTGGGCCCAGAGGAGCAGGAGTGTTTCATCCAGGCCCAACAAGCTCACCTGGTATGACATGACTCCGTGATCAGCCGCCCCCGCCCCCCCCCCCAAGGGGCTGGACCCTCCCGATCCCTGATGCTGGACCCTCCCGATCCCTGATGCTGGACACCCCCGATCGCTGATGCTGGACCCCCCCCATCGCTGATGCTGGACCCCCTGATCGCTGATGCTGGACCCCCCGATTCCTGATGCTCGATCCCCGATCCCTGATGCTGGACCCCCTGATCCCTGATGCTGGACCCCCCCCCCCCCCCAACGATCGCTGATGCTAGATACCCCCGATCCCTGATGCTGGACCTCAACACCCCCCCACCCGATCCCGATGCTGGCTGGACCCTCCGATCCCGATGCTGCTGGATCCCCCCCGATGTCATCCACGTCCCCCCACTTCCCCCCCCCCACTTCCAGGGCCCACGATCTCTCTCTCCCTCCCACCCCCCTCTCTGATTCACGGCTCTTTTCCCTTCCAACAGGCAGCCAGCCTGTCAATCTGGCTGCCTGGCACTGGGAAACCCAGAAGCACAAATGCTCACCTTCAATTATGCTGCGATCGCAGATTGCGACGAACTCACTTGGCTTCCGGGTTCCCCACGCAAATACCTGGGGACTGGTTGGGTTCCCGGCTCTGTTAAAATCATGCCCTAGCTATCTCAGTACTGACAAAGGCCTGAATCTGCAACCTTCCTGCTCTGCATCGATCAGATTGTGAATTTACCCACTGAGACAACAGGAGAGACCTCAATGACGGGAATCTTATAGAGGGACACAAAAAAATATGACATTTTGTTCAGAGGGAGAGGACATCTGAGTCCCAAATAATCTAAATTTGGGCAAATAATCACCTTTGTGACTTGGCCAAAAAAGTCAAATTCAAATCATTTTAAATTTTCAATTTAACTCAGCGTTCATTCTCAGTTAGAAATCTGTGCTTTCACAGCTGAGATCTGCATTTGAATCTAGCCCAGAGTAACCTTAAAAAAAGTCTCCCCTCTCTAATGGATGTTCCTGGTTGTAAATGAAGTGAACTGGGGAGACTTGACATAGTTGCCACTGTGCATGAGTCCACAGAACTAACTGTGCAGTCTCACTCAGAGAAGTAAAGTGGGTCGTACTCCTTTGAAAGCTGAGCCTCAGGCTCATTGGGTGAAAATTTTTTCTGCTGTATGTAACAAAATCACACGACCATTCTTTTCTAATGGTCTCATGATGTTGTTATATATTAGGGAGTGAGGAAATCCTCCTCCATTGCTGAGTGCAGTGAGCAGGAAGCTTCACAGTGTACTTGGACTTACATTTCATCTGACCTGGAAGTGGTTGATACTGACATAGGTTACACAAAACAGATAAATGTTCCATTCAACACATGAGAAGCACACAATTTACCTCACACAAAGGAAAAGGAAGAGGTAACAGCTCGAAAATAACCTACTGAAGCTTGTGACACACTGATAATGACATCAAATTTTCCTAAATTACAAAGCCCTGTGCATTACAATTATCATGACAATACACGCGTTTCTGAATTAGATTAAAATTCCAGTACTTCGGAATAAATCTAAATAATCACAATTTGGATTGATTTGGAAATTCATTTGGAGTTCATATTTAACTAGCTTGGATTCATTTTCAGCAATTACAGCCAGAATTGTGTTCTGCTGATGACCAACCTGAAAAAAAAATATGGTCTAAACCTTTCCACTTATCTCCCATGGCCCTCAATTAAAACAGAAACAACCTGCACAACTGCTCTATGCTCACAGAACCTGAACACAGGAAAATGGTCACTAGACTACGTTTCATCTTGTTTTACCGTGTTTATAGCTTCTGTTTCTGAGATAGAAGAAAAATGATTTTACTGTCTAGATTTCCAAAACAATGAAACGACAATATGTTGGATCCTAAAAATAAAACTGGCAGACCATGGCCAGAATTTTCCACTTCAATGCCCCTGATGCACCACCAGCAGTGCGTAGCGGGAGATTATCCAGCTCTGTCCATGCTTTTCCATCCATTAATTTTAATGGTCGGAAAATCAAAGGCTTGGGTGCGGAATTTCCTGATATGTGCTCCCAGGGTGCACCATGACCACTGAAGCGGAAAAGCCTGGCCCATATGTCAATTTGTCATTGTTATCAGGCTTTAGCTCCCTAGGTATTGCCCAGGTGCTGTTAACTAGATAGTTTCTGAATAAGAAAACAACACAACAGAGTACAACATTTTTGATCCAGAGAACACCATGGGGGTAATTTTCAGAGTCCTTGCTGCAAGCAGGGAGCCTTGCCACTGGCAGCGCAAATTGGCAAGCCTCATTATGGCTATTTGGAGAGAGGTGGCAGAAGCTCTCAGTAAAACTTCCCCAACCCCAAGAATTGGCACAGAGTGCAGGAAGAGGTTCAAATGACCTCAAAAGTGTAGCCAAGATAAGTCAAGGCACTGTTATCAATACACATCCTGTACCACTGATAGAAGCTTCACTCATCTCCACACACTCTGAGTGGGTGACCTGTTTTTCCCCTATATGAGCACGTGCAACCCATAATGATGAGAGGCAAAGATGAATAGTAAAGTTCCAGAAAATGCAGATAATGTATTAAATGAACTGCCCTTGAAAGACTAACAGAACCCCTGGGGCATGCGACATGAGTTGACAAAGTGGTTGTAATTTCTGCTGGTGCTTGACTGTTTGCTGAGGTACTATTTGCATAAGTGAGTTTCTCTAACATCTAGGTGATGGTACAGAAAGGAAGTATGAGAAGCCAGGAGATCGCAACAGCAATAAGATGCCAGGAGGAGGTAGCAAGGACATTTGATGGCTTCCGGAGTGGCAGCTGCCACTACTTAATAGGAACACAAGAATAGGAGAAGGCCATTCAGCCCCTCGAGCCTGTTCTGTCATTCAAGTAGATCATGGCCGATCTGTATCTTAACTCCATCTATCAGCCTTGGTTCCGTAACCTTTAATACCCTTGACTAACAAAAATCTATCAATCTCAGTTTTGAATTTTTCAATTAACTTAGCCTCAACAGCTATTTGGGAGAAGAGTGTTCCAGATTTCCACTACCCTTTGTGTGAAGAAGGGCTTCCTGACATCACCCCTGAATGGCCTAGCTCTAATTTTAAGGTAATACCCCCTTGTTCTGGACTCCCCATCAGAGGAAATAGTTTCTCTCTATCTACCCATCAACTCGTTTAATCATCTTAAACAACTCAATTAGATTACCTCTTAATCTTCTATACTCAAGCGAATACAAGCCTAGTCTATGTAACCTGTCCTTGTAATTTAACCCATTTAGCCCCGGTATCATTCTGGTAAATCTACGCTGCACCCCCTCTAAGGCCAACATATCCTTCCTGAGGTGTGGTGCCCAGAACTGAACGCAATATGCATTAGATACCTTGAGGGTCAGCATGAACATCACACATGCGTAGGAGTTCCTAGATCTGGTTAGGACAATTCAGTCTGTAATGACAATGACCAGTAGCGCCTCTGAGCCTGCGCTTTGTACCAATGGGTTGCAAGGATGTCACTGTCTCTCCAGAGTGCTTCCCTAAAGCCCACTCCAATACCTACACATGAGGGAGCTTCAGGTGTGAGTCCAGCAACCTTAACTACTGCAAGAGTCTTCTGGGACAGCTACTTCACTGAGTCACCTCAACCCTCTAAGACTCCAGGGAAACCATTCCAGCCATCATCAACCTCATCTCGCTCACAGAGCACCTCGTAGAAGTAGTATACTGAGCAAGAGCAAGTAAGTTAGCTGGTACAAAGGGTGGACATGTGTTAAGAACTAGTTGTAGATAGGGTGAATGGATTGTTTGGCACCTTTTGGTAAATGTTTTACAAAGTAAATAAACCACACAGAGTTCTGAGTTCATTTCTGTGTACGTTTGCAAACTTTTGATCGTTGGATAATGGCAGGGGAACCATACACCTCTGACTTATGAAGGTAATAGGCAGAGGTGTTTGACAGTGAGGGTTTGGGGGGAGAACAGGAAGGTGTGAAGTGAATCCAATTTCAGGCCGCCTGCCTCGGCGGCAGTGGCCCTAGGATAAGTCTCAGGGGAGGAGACAGTGGGAGAGGACCGATCACAGCCGACAATGGCCGGCAGTGTACTGTGGAGCCGGGAGGAACACTCCTGCTCCTGCTCCTCCTGGCTCCACATCAATTAAAAAAAAATTACACTCACCTCTTTGGTGGCAGCAGCTGGCTAGGCCGCATCCACGTCCAGAAAACCTAAAACAGATGTTAGGCTCCTCATTAGCATATGCAAAGGGCCACACATGTTTTAGGTGGCCACCTCAGATGCCTCGAGAAATGGACTGACCTATTTTCAGGTTGGACGCTTTTCAGGCGCCCTTGAGACGTAGGATGTTGGATCCTGAAATTTGGCCTCATTGCAGCAATTTTATGTCCGTAAAATGAGCGCAATGGCATGATCCAGGGGCAATGAGGTCCAATTTCTACCCCTTATTGTTTCTAAACTCTTCTATGCAGTATTAGTCTGACATTGTTAGTCCTAACAGTGCAGATGTGCTGAAGTAATATTTTTATTTCAACCTCAAAATAATACCAAAATCCAGAAGTTTAAAAAAGTATATTTTTTAATATAGATAACTGGATCACTTAACGTTTTGTGACATTATATGAATTAGCTCTTGTCCCTTAAGTAACCATAGAGTGCTTTCAGTCAGAACATTTAATGCTGTCAGGACAAAGGTATAAAGGTTAAAAATGCCTCATCTTTTGTTTACTACAATTTTGCTGATTACAGCAAGTGAGATGAATCACTAATGTTGTGTTTTGGTTTTAATTACACTTGGCTTTTATTGAATTAAGAAGAAGCCTCATAGTCATAATCAGTTCCCGGGGGTATTTGCAGAGTACGAGACGTCATTGTAAAAATTATTTGCAGGAAATTAATGCATCAGTTCTAAAACAATGAGGTGAATATGATTAACATTATGCCACAACTTTCAGTTTCTCTGCTTTTAATCTGCATTGCTTGCTACAAAAATGACAACAATTCCTTGAACCGCTAAAGCCTATATTACTGGCCCTTTTTTCAGACAAAATATAAAATTCAAGTTTAGGAAAAAAAATGACTGTGTTGAAACAATGTGATAAAGAGAATTAGACTGAATGTTTTATGAAAGTTTTCATTAGTCAAATTTTGACTTGTTCTGTTTCAATGCAGCAAGAACATTTATTAAAAAATTCAATACTTCTGTACCATTTTTCTTGGAATCACTTCAATGAATCACCTGCGATCCGAGTTTCTGCCCCAGCACCGGTCCCAAGTCAT